>NC_080583.1:57076323-57715657 GCF_029962835.1 Magnolia sinica | reverse complement strand
CACAGGGAAACCTTAGATGCCTACACAAAGCAACAAGTCTTACACAAAGACACAACTAGGAGTCTACACAAGGCAACCTATGCCTACACAAGACAACACGTCTTACACAAGGACAACGTATTCTCCTGTCGGAGGCCTAAGAAGGTTTTAGTATGTTAACCACTGAATGCTAGTCCTACACAATGAAAAATCTTCAAGGTCACTGGACTCTAGTAACTTACTTGTAAGTAAATGAGTCTCATTGATAGTACATGCTGAAGGTGATCTTCATTGGGTCTTCAACTTTCTTGATCCACAACAACTGTAGATGCTTCATATGCAAGTTGCCAGTGTTGGGTCAAGGTATTCTATGGAATCTTCTCTATTAAATGTTACCCTTAAAATGTTGAAAAGATTCTAGAATATTTTCCATTCAAAGGATTTTAGCTTAATAATTTGCCATTAAAATATTGTTAAAAGATCCTTGAATGGTGGAGTTTATTTGTCAATCCAATCTATTGATTTAACAATGATTGCATTTAAGAGGGGATTGAAAGATGAACTAACATGAGAAAAGAGATTGAAGATGGAGGGTAGAAAAACAATAATAATAACTCTCTTAAATCTCTCTCTTTTTCTCACTAAGGAAGAAAGCCTCTTTAAATAGGCAATAAAGTTCAAAAGGTAAAAAAAAATAGGTAGAAATCTGTCTGCGTTCGATGCCATCGAAGTTTCCTTTGATGACTCGAACAGACTCCGATGTCATCGAGTTTTTTCTTACTAAGATAACTTAATGTTTTCTTTGAGATTTTTGGAATTCAAACATCGATGTCATCAAAGTTTGAATTTCGATGACATCGAATGGAGTTTAATGACATCAAATAATTCCTATTTTTCCTTCATAAACTCTTTGGACAGATTAGTCCTAATTTTAATGTCATTGAATTTTTCTTAATGTCATCAAAGTTTGAAATTCTATGTCATCGAAAGAAGTTTGATGCCTTCAAATAAATCATGATTTTCCTTTACAATTTGTTGGACACTTTGTGCCAATTTTTGACGTCATCGAGCCTTCCTCAATGTCATCGAAGTTCGAATTTTTATGTCATTGATTGGGGCTCGATTTCATCGAATAATTTCCAAAGATATATCGAATGGTTGCTTGACATATTTAGGCACATAGTCGATGTCATCGAATCATGAGTTTCGATGTCATCGATAGTTGTAGAAAAACCTTTTAAGTTCTCATTTGTTCTTGCAACTAGGTTTTTCATTTTCTAATCTTCCAAGGCTTTTTTCCTACATGATTTAAGGTAGATTAGAGTAATTTTTTAAGGGGATTATTACCTGCAGTGTTTTGGTCATGGGACGTGAGGTTTTCATTTACTTTTGGAGACTTTTGCACGCATCCACTTGTTGAGTCTTCAACTTGTAGTCTTTATATAGGGCTCATTGGACTCTATGACTCATATGTCACGTTAATTGACAAACCAGGGTACTTTCATATGTTAGACAAATCAAATTGACACTAAATTTAGTACATAAATTCTTCATCAAGTATACTATTACAGAATAGAAGTTTTTCCCATTTGGATCTCTCTAGATACCTTAAATCTGGGCCATTCAAAAGGATATCAATGTTAATCATTGCATTAGACAAAAACATGACCCACATTACATAAATTGGATGAATATGATAGACAAATTAGATTGACCCTAAATTTGGTACATATATTCTTCATCAAGTATACTATCTTAATATAAAATTTGAGCCCAATTAGATATCTATTGATACCATAAATATGGACCGTTTAGAAAGGTATTAGTACTAACCACTGCAATTGGTTGGGAAGGATGGGTTAAGCTGGGGCTAGATTGGCCAGGTTGGTTGGGAATGTGGGTTAGGCTTGGGTTAGATTGACTAAGTTTGAGTTAAACTTAACCCCACCCCCCCCCCCCCCGGGTGCTTGTTGGTATCTGAAAAAGGATAGGTAAAGTTGGTGGTTTGGGTGAAGTTTGGGGTAAATGAAGGTTGTGAGGTTGTGATTGGGTAAGAGAATGAGAGTACTATATGACATCTCTCATTAGTTAAGGGGGTAGGTATGAGTTGTAAAAAGAGTGAACTCCAAGGGAAATTTGGTCATTCAGGCCCAAGCACAACACTCAAGGTGAAAGACATTCTTCTCTCCTCTCGCAGACGACACCTCCAATTGCGGATTATCTACGTGGCCGGCAGCTCATCGCAACATGGATTGTTCTCAATTTTTGTGGGGGGCTCTAGTGAGCTTTATGGATGCTTGTAAGATTCTTGGTTTGAGATAGAAGTAGATCCCGCCGGGCATGGGCTTGTATTTTGGGTCCAAATTTGAGTTGAATTTGGCTTACATTTTACTACAATATAGCTTGCATTTGATTTATCTTTTGGCCAGGCTTTGACTTGAGACTTGGCTCTAGCTTAGGACTTGTTCGGGTTTAGGATTTATTTGGAATTATACATAGTTTTGGGCCTAGTTTCGATGTATAATTAAACTTAATTTGAGAGAAAATTACAAGCCACACACAATGTGAATCCTGCTGCATTGGTGATCCCACACAGGGTGGGGTGTTTACAATGGTCGGATTTATGCGAAAGCATTTTGCAAGAAATTCTGCACTCAGATGCTAGGCGTGGCCTACCATGATGTTCATGATAAATACACCCATCCATCTATTCTGTGAGATCAGTATAGAAGAAGTGACCAAAAATGAAATAAATCTAAAACTCAAGTGGGCCAAATGAGAGGAAATTTTGGGGAAAGAGTTTCCTACCATTGAAACCTTCCTGGGCTCCAACTTGATGTTTATATGGCATCCAAACCGTTTATAATCATTCCCACTAGGATGAAGTGAAATAACAAAAAACTTGGCCTGATAGGAAGCTTTTGCGGCCACATGAATGTTTCAATGGTGGTCACCGAATCCCACTGTTTCCTCTCATGTGGCACAATTGACTTTTAGATGTGCCCTATTTTTGGTCCTATTTTCTAAAATGATCTTGAAAAACAGATGGACGGGATGGAATTCTCACAAATAGTAGGGTGGGCCCCATTTAGCATTCCAGCACCGGGTCTTCCTGCGGAGGCTTCCGCGGGAAACCGAAGTCCGCAATGGTCTGCCTGGGGCATTTATTGGATCACATTGATATTTGTGTTTTCCCTTTGTCCATCCATTCCAGCGTGATTCGAGGGTTAAAATCATTGCAACAAGCCCTTCTGAGATTTTAATAGAAGGCGTTCAAACACCTTTGTCCATCCATTCCAGCGTGATTCGAGGGTTAAAATCATTGCAACAAGCCCTTCTGAGATTTTAATAGAAGGCGTTCAAACACCACTTGGGGCGTGGTGCACTTGAGATTTGGACCTGTCTCATTTCTGGAATTATGCCTATAATGATCTGAAAAAATAGATGTTCAGTGGATAAAACTCATACATCATTGGAGCCATAGAGCGCTGTCCAGTAGCCACCTCGCTACTCGCAGGTCAGCAGGCAATCCGCGTCCCTCAAGTACAGATTCAGGAGGCCTGATCATGGCAGCTATTCTGCACGTGGGCTGCCTGGCTCATTTTCAACTAAATGATTACAGTTCACCCTTTTAAAAGGTGGGCTAAATGAGCTTTAGCTGGTCGTTTTAAAAGGGATCTTGGGATCCCAGGTATTGAGCAGCGTGCTGATTAAACTGTGGGGCCTGCTGTAATGTACGCATTATCATCCCTGCCATCTATCCATTTTTCCGGCTTATTTTAGGACATGAGACTAAAATTGAAGCATGTCCAAAGCTCAAGTGGACCACACCGCTAGATAATGACATCTACAGTTGAAACCTTCCTAAGGCCACGGTAATGTTTATTTGTCATCCAACCTGCTCACAAAGGTCATCTATACATGGATGATGGGTAAATACAAATATCAGCTTGATCCAAAAATTATAACTTCCAAGGAGTTATCAACGGTGGGTGTCTCATTCCCATTGTTTCATTTACTATGGCCGAGTTTAGCTTTGAACATTTAAGATTTGAGGCTCATGCATTAAAATGAGCTACAAAAATGGATGAACCGAGCGAATAAAATACATACCTCGGTTGACATTACAGAGTTTACCGAGCACACCGAAGTAATTAAAAATTCCCCGTCCTTTTAATAATATAAAAGTGATAATTGCTTGCCGGGTGCCATGTGCCAACCCCAAATGATATGTTATTAAATAAGCAAATTGGCATAATGATTTGACCTTGAAGAATTTAAAAAAATAAATAATAATAATAATAATAATAAATCTGGATCCTCTGCTTGCCACCGTCAGGAAAATCACGCTTTCATGTATCTTGGTTGGCCTACATCATTGCTAACGTTGTCAGCGCTGCTGCATAGTATGCATTGTGTGTTGACATGGTCTAATTAGATGGCAACAAGCGGGATTTTCGTACTCGTGCCAAAAAAGAGGATCCGAATTCCAAAAACATTAAATCAAATCGTAGCTATCTGATGCTGGAAGGACGTGACGAAGTGGATCCGCGTCTTCCTTTTAGTAATAAATACATTCGATTCACAATGTAATTTTGAATTTACAAGATAAAATCTGAAATCCATGAAAAGTAATATAATTTTTAAGAAGTTTTAATTAATCGATTTTCATTAAAAATAAAAAATAAAAAAAAATGAGCTCAACACTATTAAATAATCCCAAACAAACCTTAAAAATATAATCAAAGGGCTTTAATCAAACTAAGAAACAATTTTAGAAAATAGTGTAAATTTTTCGCGTCCATTGATCCCTTGGCGATAGGTTGAAACAGGCAAAAAGTGTCCAAAGATTTAAAATGGAAATTCTATAATTTTCAACCTGTTAAATTGGATTTCGACCGGTCAATCGGATATGTTGACCTATTGAAATAGGCAAAAAAACGTCCAATGAAAATTATGAAATTTCAACTTGTCGACCACGGTGGTCGATCAGTCGAATAATGCTGAGTGTATTCGATCCCTCTTCGCTTCTTTTTTTCGGTCCATCTTAGCCATGAACGAATTTGCAACCCATTCTACATCAATCTCCTCAACTTCAAAAGAACTCATCCACGAGTTATTCATTACATTCGGTTCATGATACTCGTACAGGTCTGCCATGTTGAATGTGTGTGAGATATGCATATCTTCAGGAAAATAAACAACATAAGCATTGATATTGATCTTATGAATGATGGGTACCGGTCTAATCTTCTTATTCTTTAGCTTATTATACATCCTAGTCGGAAACCTCTCCTTACGCAGATGAACCATCACATGATCCCCCACATTAAATACCTTCAAACGCTGATGTGTGTCAGCCATTTCCTTATACTTATCGCTGTATGCCTATAACTAGGCCTGAACATCAGCTTATACACTTATGATACGGTCCATCATGTTCCGTAGCAATGCTCACGCCTAGTAGCTTGGGCAATTGAACCAAATCAAGTGTATGTCTAAACACATGCCCATGCACAACTTCAAACGGGAACATACCAATGAAATAGTTCAGCATGTTATTGAATGCAAAATCCACCTGAGCCAAGGCCAAATCCCAGTGTTTGGGCTTATCATTAGAAATGCATCGTATTAGCAATTTTGATGGGTAAATTTTTTTTCCGATTATTTTATCAAAATTGATCATTAGGTGGGTCATTCAGACAATTTAAATACAATCTGTCTGTTGGATCACCAATACAAACCATGAATCATCAATCCAAATCATTTAAATTAAGTAGTAACTCATTAATTTTCAAATCTACCTTTAAAATTATCATCTAACAGATGTATCATCAAAATCTCGAGAAATGTCCATTGGACTACTTGATTTTTCTATAGACCACCGTTTAATATGTTCCTTGACACAATTTTAACATGCTATATAAAAACGTTGACTCGAACAATGATAAAAAAAGTTAAGATCTAAGGTTAAGAATTCTTGATCCGTCAATTTTAACATATTTCATGGACCCTAACTGAGTATAGTAGCTTCTTATTTCATTACTCTAGTAGATCTTCAAGACCATGATTTTAATTTATTTTAGCATATGTAAAATTATATAAATTATCCATATGTATTATAACTATACGTTTGAGCATGGGCCATAATAGTATACACTTTTTTACTTTGAAATTATTTTTTCTATGATCTTTGTAATAAAAACTTCATTTTTATATAATGATTGAATATAAAATCTTTTAGTATGGCCCACGCGATCGTAGTATGAACACACTCAATTAATACACCGTACTTCACATGAACGCATGTGTACAATAATTGGTGCACCACCACTTCTACGAACACTGGTGATTTTCCTATAATTAACTACAGTTGTTTTAATTAAGAAATCATTTTTACAAGAGGACATAAGATATAAATAATCTAATCATGTGTCTATATCAACGAGACTATACTTGTGGGACCCACATCTCCATAACACGTATGCACATATTGTTTTTACCACCATCCACCATATAACTATACCATTAAGATGAGAGTTACATGTATTTACCATGTGTTTATCACGTGTTTACCATATGTTTACCATGCATGTGTATTAATGCAAGAGGGCTTTGGATCCTCTATATAAAGCATGTCAAACCACTCCTCATAAGCACTCACTCTTTAAACACATAGAGAGAGGGGGAGAGAGAGATAGATATAAAGAGAAGTTCTCTGAGCATACCTTCTTATCCAAACTATTTATCAAGTGAATGATGTAATAATATATCCCTTAGATGTTTTAGATTAAATCCAAGTGGACCCTACATAGTGTAAAATTGAGATGAACTATGTGCTCACCATGAGGTCAGCATGTGTGGGCCCCACACGTTCTCACGTAAGCAACAACATGGTACCCCACATATTGCCTCACATGGGAAAATGCATGGACCCCATGTGTTGACATAATGAATGGTAAGGGTGGGCCACACCCTTCTATAAGATTTTGTACATGTGTGTTTTTCCATCTAAAATTTAATTTTTGTTTATTTACTTATTTAATTATTTTTATATTTTTAAAAATATAAATGAATTTGTTTGTTGTAGGATCTTATTATTAGAATTATGGTGGGCCAACAAAAAATAAAATTGACATCTCTCAAAAAGGACCCCGCCATAAAATCATGATGATTAGTAGTAAACCTATGTATAACTATGCTTAAATATAAAGCATAATTTTAGAATATTGTTATGATGTGAAGCCTTTACCTTAAGATGTGGCGGTGGGCCCCATATAGATTGAATGCATTTCATAGATGGCCCCCACCACTAACCTTTATGTATAGGGTGAATCATCTTATGACAATTTCTTATATAATATTAGCAAATCATGATAAGATCATTGTCTGATCGTGTGTTGGGCCACATATATTAACAATGCCTAGGATATGGACCTCACCACACTATCATGTTCGATTGATTTTAACTTTGATATTTGAATAGTTGATTAAATTGTATAAAATAATTGGATATATGGTTTGACCCGAAGACTATGATTTTTGGTGGGCCCCAAATATTAATAACTTCTAAAAGTGGGCCCCACTACAAGATCATGTCTATCAGATTAAATCATTTGTGCTTTCCATATCTTGTATTATATATGTTATAATCTTGTAAGTGATAAATCCATCATAGGCACTTAGTGCGAAGGTGGACCCTACATAAAATTAACTATACCTTTACAGATTATTCATTACGTGTAAATATGGATTGAAGACCTCATAAATCTAAATCTAGACTATTGAAATTAGAGAAAATATTATAATAATGATCTAGACTGTTAAATCGATGATCGAGTCCAATCTAATCATTGATCAAAGGTTTAATAAATCAATTAAGGTATTATATTTAAGAAAATTAAAATTCTACTTGATATAATATTAAATTGGATCATCTAATTAAAGATCAATCAGGACCATTGAACCAAAATTATGAAAAATAAGGAAATAAATGGTCGAATCGTATGGATCTTAACATCCAATTGTCTTTAAGGTAGATCTTGATCCTAAGTCAAACTTAAAAGAGATTAATACCTTTAATATACGTTTAGAAACATAGTAAATAGACTATTTACAACTCAGATAAAGAAATTAGGGGCTTGATTGACTGATCTAGTAGACTAATATAATAATCTTAGAAAATTACTCATTTTTGCAAGTATTCTGAAATAAAATGGATACTAAATAAGGAAGAAATTAGCTTGATACTTATAGTCCAACTATGACTCAAAAAGGAAACTTTCTATGGATCGTAGAGTTAAATGTAGTCATTAGATCCATGAGAAAATGATCATAAGGTCAAAATGGTTGAATACGGAATGAACGTTATGGGTAAGTAGTCATTATTATGGATGAATTTTCCTACATGCATTATATAACATTACGTACTTACTTTTGTTTAACTTTTATAATCCATTAATATCAGTTTATGTATGCAACTGCCTTGTATTTGATGTGTCATTCTAAAAACACCAAAAAACTCAGGGATAGAGTTATCCCTTAAATTATCGGGCAGAGTTTCCAGTGGAACCTGAGTTGGTACCAATAGGGCCTCCTCCTTGGACTATGGTCAAGGCTCGGGAAGGAGTTTGACCATCTCTAGAGTGGGCCACTCATTGCCATACTATACAATTAGACACGATATGTGAGATATCTCAAGCTAGCGTTCGCGCAGGATGTGACTAAACACTTAGGTGTGTTGGGCTTGTATGGATCTCAATCAGATGGGTGTTGGTAGGCACAATGTTGTGCGCAGCTATGGCCCTGTTTGTTAGCTAAAGAAATTGTTTATGTGGTATGTGACATACTAAGACTCCTGTATATTCACTTATATCATGCATATGTTGTGAATTATGCATAAAATTATTTGCTAGGCTGTTAGCTCATTCTATTTATTGAAAAACCATCTAGGATAAAGAAATGAATTGGAGCCTCCGCGTGTGAAGTGATGACTTTGACAAGCGTAATCTTGGAGATTTACTTGAAGAATAAAGAATTTTTCATTTTATATTTATTTATTTAAATAATGATGTATGAACTTGGGTTGGATATCAGTCAATAGATACTTGATACTCTTGAATGGATGTATGATGATTAATTAAGTTTATTTTTTTATGATGACTATTATACTTATTTGTATAATATTATCCCTTCCTCATCAAGTCACACCCTCGACTTGGTAAATGGGTCAAGTGAACTCAGGTTTCCATAGCTGGGGTGTGACAACTTGGTATCAGAACCTAGGTTTTAGAAGAAAATAGGACCTATGGTTAGAAAAAATTTGAAACTTAGGAGAACTAGCTATAGGCTTAAACATCCCTTAGTAGCGGTAAACTTAGAAAATTTTAACTTAGAACCTGAATTCTCTCCTTATCTCTCGTAGATCAAAGGCGTCTAAGAAAGCAAGAAGAAACTCTGCTCAAGGAGCCGCATTTTTTGCACCAGCTACATCAGTAACGCAAACTACAACTACCATATCAGTTACACCAGTGCCACCAGTTAGTGCTAACCTAACCATGGAAGAAGTGGTTAGAGTCTTAGGGACCATGACCAACATCTTTAACCAACAAATGAGAAGTAACTAAGAAATACAATAAGACTCTAATGAAGAAGCACTTGTAGGACCTAAAAGAACATATAACATAGTGAAAGAATTCAAAAGACTATTCCCTCTTGTATTCAAAGATGAGAGGAACCTAATAAAGGCCATCGAGTGGAAGATGGAGTTCGAGAAAATTTTTGATGTGATAGGATGAAATCAAGTGCAGAAGGTGACGCTCGTCGTGTTCTTCCTACATGGCGAAGCTTACCTATGGTGGAAAATAATAAATAGGATTGTCCCTAATAGAACTGTGTGAACATGGGACTGGTTGTATGAACGATTCGACGAGAAGTACTTTTCCAGATAATGTACAAGAAGAGGAGTTGAAACTCCTACAACTAGAATAGGGGAACATGTTAGTGAATGAATATGAAGCTAAGTTCATTGAACTACCACAATTTGTGACTTTTCTCATAGCCAATGAGGGAAAATTTTGATAGAGGACTTAAACTAGGTATTAGAAGGCAAATAGTGGGAATGTGACTAAATTCCTATACTGAAGTGGTGAAAAGGGCTCAAGTGATCAAAAAATATAATTGAGAGTTTTAGAAGGGTTGGGAATCATAGAAAGACATCAAGGGGAAAGGGAAGATCATCCCAAGTCTAGCACATAACAAAGGAAATGCCCCCAAAAACCCACCACTCAAACCATAAGCACCTCGCCAATTCATTAGAAAATGTTTCAACTATGGAAAGGAATGCCACAAATCCAAAGAGCGATGACATCTGATGTAGAAACAACAACAACCCACCAGTAAAAGACATATCAACAACATAAGAGACCAGGAGGCTATCAATCATAGTTAGGAGCAAGCGGGTTACAACACCAACAGAGGCAAGGGAATCAACCTCGTTATAGCGGAGCTCAGTCATCTCACTAGCAGTAGGGTTAGTAGAATAGGAGCGGTGGGCAGAACTCACAATTGCTAGCGTAAGGAAGGGTTTATGCTATGACCCTGAAGATTGAAGGGGTTCTCAAAGATACCGTTGAGAGTAACATTCTACGACTATTCTTTGCCTAACAAAGTTTTGTTTAATACTAGTGGTATGCATTCCTTTAAATCTAAGCATTATATTCACTCATTAGGATTGATTCTTGAGAAATTAGAAAAAGAATTAGTGATCTCCACCCCACTAGGAAGATCCTTGGTGACAAATCAAGTATGTAGGTTTTGTCCTATCAAATTTTCGAATGTTGCAATGCTCACTAACTTAATAGTGTTCGAGATGGAAGATTTTGAAGTGATACTTGGAATGGATTGGCTAAAAGAATATCATGCCTAAATTGATTGTTAGGAGAAGATGACCACCTTTCAAATACCTAGGCAACAATTGTTTCAGTACTTGAGTAAGCAAAATGAGGGAGCGTCAAAAGGACTATTGATGTCAATGATTACAAAAGAAGAAGACAGAAGTGTGCAACTAAAATATAGCATGGACCAAATTCATGTTGTCTATGAGTTCCATGACATATTTCAGGATATACAGGGATTACCTCCACATCAGATGGTTGATTTCGGGATTGAACTGATACCTGGGACTACGTTAGTGTCTATTACCCCGTATCGAATTGCGCTAGTGGAATTGAAGGAATTAAAATAGCAGATGGAGAAGTTATCAGAGCAAAGGTTTATTATGCCCAATACATCTCCTTGGAGAGCACCCGGTTTGCTTGTAAAGAAGAAAGATGGATCCATGAGGCTATGTATAGATTACCTCTAGCTTAACAAAGTGACCTTTAAAAAGTATCCTTTGCATAAGATAGATGATCTCTTCAATCAATTGAGGGAAGCTAAATATTTTTCAAAGATTAATCTCCGTTCATGGTATCATCAGTTGCGGATTAAGGAAGAAGATGTTCAGAAAACCACTTTTTGAACTCAGTATGGACACTACTGTTCCTGGTTATACCTTTGGGACTAACTAATGCCCTGATAGTCTACATGAATTTGATGAACAAAGTATTTAAACCTTACCTCGATCAGTTGGTGGTGGTCTTTATCGATGATGTTTTAAAATATTCAAAGACGGAAGAGGAGCATCAACAACACTTAAGGATTACACTCTAAACACTGAGGGACCATCAGTTGTATGCCAAGGCAGAAAAATGTGAAAATTTTCTCTTAGAAATGAATTTCTTTCGATCCATCGAAGGTAGAAGTTGTATGAAACTGTGGACGACCCTCTAATGTATTGAAAATCCATAATTTCTTGGATTTAGCGGGTTACTATAGGTGTTTCATTGAGAATTTCTTCTTTCTTGTAACACCTTTGACTTGTCTGATGAAAAAAGAAGTCAAGTTCATATGGAATGAGAAGTGTGAGTAGGGATTTAGCAAGCTAAAGAAGAAGTTGACATCAACACCCGTCCTAACCATACCCTCTAGTGGTGAAGGTTTCGTAGTGTATAGTAATGCCTCTCACAGGGGATTGGGTTGTATTCTCATGCAGTAAGGAAAGTTAGTAGCCTATGCATCAAGGCAGTTGAAAGTGCATGAGTAGAACTACCCGATGCATGATCCTGAGTTGGCAGCCATCATTTGGGTACTCAAGTTGTGGAGGCACTACTTGTATGGAGAAAAGTTTGAACTGTTCTCGGATCATAAAGGTTTGAAATACTTATTCTCGTAGAAGGAGCTTAGAATGGACCAATGTCATTGGATGGATTTTCTTAAAGACTACGATTTCAAACGGCAGTATCATCTAAGAAAAGTCAATGTAGTAGCCGACGCGCTTAGTCATAGACCGTCCGATGTAATAGCCCGAATGCAAATGCAAGAATGGAAAGTGTTGGAATTATTATGGGACTTTGATGTTAAGCAAGAAATACAGAATACCATGACTCACTTATCTAATTTAACCATTCACCTGACCTCATAAATCATGTTATAGAAGCACAATAGTTAGACCTATGGATTTAAGCCCGTTTAGCTGAAGCAACAGAAGGACAGAAAGTGGATGGAAAATTGGAACACATGTGGATTTAGAATCCAAGAAAGGCTATATATCCCAAAAATAAAAAGTTTAAGAAAGGAGATCCTCGATGAAGATCACAAGTCAAAATACACCATACACTTATGTAACGCCTCGAAAATTGGGGGTCGAGCAGAGCTCAACTCCCGAGTTCCAACGCATCACTTATACAACATATATAATGATGATTAAATGTTATCCATATTAGTGCATTAAACATGAGTGGGATTACACCAAAATAACATATCATACTCTAGAGTTACTTAAATTAAGTAAGCAGAAGACTGAGATGAAAATATAAAGTATGTAAGTGTTTATCAATCCCCAAAGTATAAGTATGTTACTAGGCCAAATAAATACAAGTGTTTGTTTCAAAGTTTACAAAATATCAAAATGTAACTGTCCAACTAATTCATGTAACCCTGTAATCCTGTCGAATCAGAACAAGGCCTACAAAGACCCATCTGATAGCTAAATATAGGAGAATTCCTCCTCCTCATCCGTGAAGTCCGGCTCCGTCACGTAAGCCGCATCATAACCTGCATCTAAATCAGAGTCTGGTTGGTGTTTTAAAACACCGTCTCAGAGTGGGAGTGAGTGATTAACTCAGTGGTACTATAAGGCAAAGGTTAACATGTTATCAATTTAGTTAAGCAGTAATGATAAAGCAATACAACAATCATATCTTAAGTACTCTTATTAATGCAGGAATGATATGTATAGTAATGCATGCCCTCGCCTGCACTCCCTCGGCGATATCACCTCACGATTGCGCATGGCAAACTCCTTAAACGTGCGCTTCCTCACCAAAGCACATGTAATGCGGTGCATGATCATGTTAGCTAAGTAATTTATTAGGCTTTTTCATAGAGTAGATTCGAAAAGCTAAGGTACCTCCCTTTATATCACATACCCAAATAATGATCCATCTAGGGTTATCAATCCTAGTTAATCACATATGATAGGCAAGTTGTAGGGCATCACCCCTAATGAAAACAGTGAATAGGTAAGTTCACGAGTTTACACTCGAGGTCACTACGGAGAGGCTCGTCACCTCAGCGTAAGGCCTGATTTATACTCGAGGTCACTACGGGAAGGCTTGTCACCTCATCATAGGCCGATAGCTCGAATACAGTGTCCCATACTACCGTATTTAGCTTACGAGTTTGGGTTGCTAACTGGTCACTACGGGGAGGCTCGTCACCCCAGCGTAGGCCGACAGCTTGACCACAGTTTCCCAAACCACCATGCTCGGCTCATGAGTCTTAGCGGATCTTGGTACCATGGTTGAAACGAGTTATCATTGGTAAGTGGTACCTTAAAATCAAGCGGTAGCGTCCATATATGGTAAACACACAATAGGCCAATCGGGTTAATTGACAAGTGCAATTGGTACGAGCATACGTTGAATTAATCAACATAGAGTGCATAAACACTCCTCGTGGCCTAACCACTGTCGACAATCACCTACGACTCGGATTCCTCGAATGTATACAACATGGCGAAACTAGTTCGGCCACTCAATCAGGAGCCATTACCAATTGCTTGGACTAAATGGTAGTCCCAAACATACTCAAATGCAATAGGGAATCATATATGTTACTCATAACAGTATTTAACACACAATGTAAACATAAATCTCATGTGAGCATTTTATTAAACACATTAGATGCATTATTATACATATGCATTTTATACATAAATCACGCATTTGGAATTAAGGCTACATGAAGGGATTTATACATATAGATAAGGTAGTTGAGAATCCCATCTCAACACCCTTAACAATTACAATTTATCAAACAATTACTCATTCAGACATTTTATCAAACACTTAGACTACATAATACTATATACACAAACTAAATTAGTTATAACATATATTATGACAAATCCTTTTATAAAGGAGTTGTCATACACACAACACACATGTATTCTAGATTAATAGTCATGGCAAGCATAAATCATAATTTCACTTTCATTCAAACATTTCAACAAACAGATGTAATACATTTTATATTCACATAGTTCACGCACATGTATAGTTTATCGAATACACCATAATTAAGATCATATGGTAGCAATCAAGTCAGATATAAACCATTACTGACATTGAAAGCCTTGAAAATCTTAACCTAAATATTTATAGTCCACACCTTTTGTCGGTTTGCTCATCACGAAATCGGTTCGTACACTACGCTTCCGTCTACAGCACAACGGCTACCTAAATCACGAAATAGGTTAGCTATTTCATCGTTTCCTCTATTTAAATCCCTAAAATGATATTAGGGTTAGCATTTCTTACCCAAATCGTATTTGGAATCGATAGCGTAGAGAAATGGGAGAGATAATTCAGCCCGTGGGGTAGTGGGAGTGAATCCCAACAATGACCCACAAATCTCTCTCTCTCTCTCCTCCTCATTCTTTTCTCCTCTTTCCTCACTTCTCTCTCCTAGGGTTAGAAAATTCGTATGGAATGAGAGATGGGTGGTTTAAGGGCATTATATAGGCCCAAAACTGATGTCAATGGCCCCAGGGTCATGCTATACTTAGGTTATAGCCAAAGGCCATCTGTTTCGGGTAAACGGGACTCATCTGGAGGCCCATTACTCACCTATGTCATTGAGTAAGTTCCTTGACCATGGATCTAAGCCAGGTTAAGGTTTCGGTCCAATTGGATTTGTAGATCCACCATGAAAGACCTGTTTCAGTTCAATGGTCATCGTCACTCGATCAGGACCACAAGTATGCTAACATGCGCAGGAAAATTTTCTTGATCCATGGATAAAGTTTGGTCAGAAACTGACGGTCTGAAACCATCAATTTCGCCCGCAAGCGAATGGTCCAATTCACTTATGTTTGAGTTCATTTTCTAAAGATATTTGCGTTTCTCACACACTTTGCTTGGGCTCAAGTTATGCATTTTTGGATACTATTTGGGTTTAATTCGCGCAATACTTGTCAAGCCCAGTATGGCAGTCATAACTTTATAGTTTCGAGGTAATCAGACTTTCAACGTGCGGTCCAAGTTCGATAAGGAGTTTCAATGTGCTCCCAAGAGCAACTGGGTTTTGAGATTGCTCCTAGGTCTTTAGGTAATGTTGAGTTAGCTTTTGTAATGGTTTTGGGTCTTGCAGTTCGTACAGATAGTGGTTCAAGATAATTCACCAATTAATTTAGCTTAGTACTTAACTAATTTTCGTCTAATTTCTAAATGATTCGGTCATTAAGAATTTCTATCTGAGATGGTACTCGGGTCTTTGTATGAATTTTTCCATCTACTTGTAACACCCTGTACTTTTCAGTACTCGGGTGTTACCATGAGGACCTAATTTAGGGTCACAAACCCAATTTAGTGATTCTGTAAGGCAACCGTAAACTCATTGGACTCTATGAGCTTCGGTCTAAGTGTATCCAAAATTAGCCTGGGAATGTTGGAGGACAAACATGATCTGACCGACCACCAGATGAGGCCCACATGAGTTATAAATCTACCTCAGGGTCAAATGGGTGGCCTATCTTAAGTGATCCATAATAACTCATCTTAATTGTATATGTATTATAATACAAAATAGTTTTATAATTAATTGTAATAATATATATGTTACTTGAATCATTCAAATTATGAATATTATCTAAACTACATAAAGAATAAATGGCATACCAACACATTACTCATATAATCGATGTACATTATCTAAAATGTACATTTTATAATGTTAACTATATATTACTGTATTATACTATATAGCACTTAATATTAACTTTACTGTACTAAAAGTGCATATAAAATCACGAAAATACATTATAAATATTAATGGTTGTAAATGAATACTTACCTATAACTATCGATGTATTGTACTAAACAAATAGGTAAGTGTATTTTTATTATTTAATCTAGAATACTATTTACTAATATTTATTATAATAAATATATAATAATATTGTATCAAGTAACTATAGTACACTTTGAATATTATTATTAATATTTATATATACAAAAAAATACATATACATACATAATATTACAAATTAAATACCTTATTAATTGATAAATAATTATTAATATAAAGTATGAAATAATACAATATATGTATTATAAGTTGTGTGTATACTTATAATATATACTATATCATATATTAATGTAATTAATGTTACATGATATATTATTTTTATACTAATGTTGAAACTAATGGACAGGCCAGATTTCACTTAACGTCACCATGGGCTGCGCAAACTACTAATCAAGCATGAACTTGGCATATATGGCCCACCTGAGTCTAGGATCTGTCTCATTCCTTGGGCCGGGCTCTAATATGAGTTGAAGAAGCAGATGAACGGAGCGGATCAGATTCATGTACCACTGTGGACCCCACACTCGAGTTACATGTGCACCAAGGGCGGAGCACACGCTGTGCACTGAGCCAATGAGCACGGTCAGACGTCTCTGACTCGTGCCCCTCCAAAAATGGAGAAATCTCTCCCTCTCTCCTCAGTTGCTGCAACCGACGGACGAACGAGCCATCCCCGTGCGTTAACCTATGGCCCACCTCCGTGATTGGCTCGACCAATCCAAACCGTCCATCTCGTAGAGGACACGGGGAAGAGCAAACCCTGCCCAGTTTCACCAACTGTCTCGTACACGTGTGACCATGATCATAGGCGCAATAGGGCTGGTTGTGTTTCTTCTCTTTTCAAAAATGGAAAGCTTTCTTCCAGCTCAGCGATCCATGCAAGCAAGCAAGAGCTCATCTGGACCGTCCCAAACAGAGCCTTTTCAACCGTCCATTCCAGCTAGTTACTTAGGTTTTCTTCCTTTCTCCACAACAAAAACCAAAACGACCACTCCTTCCTCCCAAATCCGAACCCACCACCCAAACCCTCTTAGAGCTTCAAAAGAGCCCATCCATAAGCCTTCTAGGACCCATATGGTCTGTCTGAAGGAAGCAGATTGACGGAAGAAGTGGTGTTTTCAGAAATGCCATTAATGGGCATCATCTTCCCCATTGTTCTGCTGCACCGGTTCGACTTGGTTCGACCCTGGTTGCACTCGGCTCGCTTTCGAATGTCTCTGGAAAAGGAGAGAAAGGAAGAAAAGAGAGAAGAAAGAAAAAGGAAAAGAAAAGAGAAGGAGAGAATTGGAAGAAGAAACAGAGAAAGAGGGACAGAGAGAGGGTGCTCCTGCGCTGCACCATGCCTCACTGCCGAGTCGCACCAATTCACGATGGGTTTTGGTCGGGTTGGTGCCGCTTCCAGCCAGAAAAGAAGTAGAAGAAAGGAAACAAGAAGGAAAGAGAAGAAGAGAGAAAGAGAAGTGAAAAACAGGGGAAAGAAAGAGAGAAAGCAGAAAGAAGAGGCGGCTGGGAGAGCAATTTATACTTTTTTTAAAAATCCTTTCTTCTTGCTGTCTACACGTTGCTGTTTATATATATTTTTTAAAAAAATCTTTTAAGAGAGAAGGAGAAAAGAGAGTGAATGAGAGGAAGAAAACGAGGAAGAAAGTGAAGCTTGGGCCTTATGGCTGCCGAGTCGACTTGGCTGAAACCGAGTCCAGCCGAGTCTGATTTGGGTCAAGTCAGACTTGGGCATGGCCCATGCCTTGCTGGACATCCCAGTATATAAGGGAACGAAAGGAAGAAGAAAGGAAGAAGAAAAAGGGAAGAAAAGAAAGAAAGAAAGCAGAAGAGGAGAGATTGACAGGCGGAGCTTGGGTCGGGGCTTCGATTGAGTCAAGACCGAGTCAGCTCACTGTCCAACCTAGCCGTCATTACTTGGCAGGCCATAGTTGAATCGGCGCCATGTTGGTTGATCCAGATCAGAGTCGCCAAGATAAGCTACTAAGTTGAGGTAAATCGAGACCCATTTTAGTTATTTTGTTTCTGAGTTAACTCAATGAGTTTCATTATGTTTTTGATTAAATTCAAATCTGATTTGAATAAATCTGGGTCTCTCAGAATGATAGCTGATTTCAGTGATTGAATTCAATCTAGTTGCATATAAGGTTTGGACTGAGTTGTGTTTAAATTGGGGCCGAATCGGGATTGAGTTGAGTCAAGTGGGTCACATTAAAAAATTTGGAATTTGAAGCCTCTAAGTTAGATCTCCCTTACTCAAATTGATTTAAAACTAAGATGAGTTTAGGTTAGAATCAAGGTTAATTTCAATTGATCGTTCATGGTGAGTTGATCTCTTAATTTTTACTGGAATGTTATTTAGAGCTTGATCTAGGTTAATTAACATTATTTTCAAACACCCCGCTCCCCCCCCCCCCCCCCCCTCAACTTTCACCATTGATTCACATTTGAGTGAGTTGAAATGATTCAGATTGAGTTTGAGCAAATGCTACTTGACAAGACTTGATCTTAAGGTTTGTTTTGGCGTTGCTAGCAACTCATGTAACGAATCCACAGTCTAAGGTGAGTACTCACCCTTTGAGCTTCCCACTTAAATTCATTGATCTAATCATAAATGTTGCCTTAATCCTTTCCATTCAGTATCTCCTAAGTTACTTGATTTTGTTACTTAACTTATTATGTGAATATGATAACGTGTTGCTCACCTGATTCCTATGGTAGATAATGAACATATCTCTTTAATTATAACATGCATAAACGATTTGGTGTTAACATGCTATCTTTAGTTGTATATTGTTAATTAACTATATTTTGTTCGGTTGCTATTGAGTGATGTAATGAATGAACCTGTCCCGAACTCACCAGCTTACGGTCCAAATATCACACCTTGCCTTACATGGCTTGGACCGCATGCTCTCCCTATGTGGCTTGGATCATTTATTTGCCCTTCGTGGCTTTGATGGGTCATTGGTGCCCTTTTGTGGCTTGATGGTTATATTCGCATATCTTGTTGGTTTCCTAGCCATCTTGCGGTGTTCAGTCATACCATGATTTCTGGGTGGAGCGGGTGTTCGCTTAGCGATTTCCTAGCCATCTTGCGGTGTTCACGTATGATATGATTTTCGGGTGGTGTAGAGTTTGTGTTTTGTTTGTCTCTTCATCTTACGGTGTTCAGTCGTACCTTGATTTTCGAGTGGAGCGGGTATTCGCTAAGCGATTTCCTGACCATCTTGCGATGTTCAGGTACGATATGATTTTCGGGTGAAGTAGATGTTTGTATGTTGTTTCCTAACCATCTTGCGACCTTCAGTCATACCATGATTTCTGGGTGGAGCTGAAGTTCGCTTATCGATTTTCTAGTCATCTTGCGGTGTTCATGTATGATATGATTTCTGGGTGGTCTAGAGTTTGTATGTTGATTGTCTCTTCATCTTGTGGAGTTCAGTTGTACCATGATTTTCGAGTAGAGCTGAAGTTCACTTATCGATTTTTTAGCCATCTTGCAGAGTCCACGTACGATAGGCTTCTCGGGTGAAGTAGAAGTTTAAAGGTTAGTTTTCTATTCACCTTACGAATTTCACTTGTACCATGATTTCTGGGTGGAGCTAAAGTTCGCTCATCGATTTTCTAGCCATCTTGCGGAGTTCACGTATAATGTGATTTTATGTGCAATAGAAGGCCATATGATTGAGTGTTTGATTTTCTGGATGTATTCCTTTATATTACAATTGCTATTATATTCTGCTTATGATGAGATTCTGTTGATTTGCTAAGTTTTTGAGTATATGTTCATGATTATGAAGTGCCTTGTTTAATATATCCATTTTCATGACTTGCGATCTATATTGGATTATGAATGATGAGTGTGCAATCTTAGAGGGTGTTCCTCACTGCGATAGCCATTGACGCTATCAAACTGTAACAGTTGATGTAGGTTTAGAGCGAGTTGATGACGTTCACTGGGTCGCTAGAGCAGATCGGTTATTTGAGGAGCTAGGCAGGGTCCTTACTACCCATATTGAGTTCCACCATTACATGATAGGTTTCTGGTTTTTGTTATTAATGAACTTTGTATTTGGGATTGTATAAGTCCTGTATGGGTGCTACATTTGAAATTTTATAATGATCAGAATGTTTTTATATAATGTATGGTTTAATCTAGTTTCGTTGCTATTAACTCTGATTTATGATAAATGGTTCAAAATTTCACTGGATTTTATAAGCTAACACTTGGGTTTTTAGGAAACGGGTTATATACTCAGGTCCTGAAAACACGGGGCATTACACTACCCCCCTTAAAGAAAAATTTCGTCGTCGAAATTAGTACCTTTACGTACTCCTCGAGAATCTGAGGGTAGTTCTTATGGACCTCAGCTTTTGTTTCCAAAGTAGCCTCTTCCTCAATGTGGTGAGTCCACAATACTTTCACAAGTAGGATCACTTTGCTGCGCAACACTCGTTCATTCCTATCAAGAATACGTGTTGGTCGCAATACGTATGTAGCATCTTCACTTAACTGCACCTACTCCCACTTGATAATGTGAGTAGGATCAGGAGCATATTTCTTCAGCATCGATACATGAAATACGTTGTGCACACCGGCAAGTGGTGTGGGCAAAGCGAGGCGGTATGCTACCACACCCATTCGGTCTAAAATCTAGAATGGGCTAATGAATCTCGGTGTGAGTTTCCCTTTCTTGCCAAAGCGAAGGACTCCCTTCATTGGGGAAACCTTAAGAAATACATGATCCCCAACCTCGAATTTCAACTGCCGCTATCATGTAACGGTGAAACTCTTCTGTCTGCTCTATGCTGTAAGAAGTCGACGCCTGATAATGTCAATCTTCTCAGAGGTAGCTTGTACTAAATCTGGGCCAATCAAGCTTTTCTCGCCAACTTCTGCCCAACATGGGGTGCTCAACATGAGCGCCCATACAATGCCTTGTAGGGACCCATACTAATGCTTGCTTGAAAGCTGTTGTTATAAGCGAACTCTGCATAGGGAAGGCAGTCATCCCAACTGTCTTTGAAATCGAACACACATGCCCGCAACATGTCTTCTAACACCTGATTTACCTGTTCTGTTTGCCCGTCAGTCTATGGGTGGAACGCGGTACTAAACTTCAGTTTCACTCCCATTGCTTCTTGGATTCGAGTTCAAAAGATAAACGTGAATCGTGTATCTTGATCCGACACAATTTTCATAGGAACTCCATCCAGACGTACTATCTCCTTGATGTACAGCTTGGCTAAATCATCTGCTGAGTTTGAGACTCTAATCGGGAGGAAATGAGCTGATTTCGTCAATCGGTCCACAATCACCCAAATGGAGTCAAGTCCCTTCCTTATCTTCGGTAACCCGGTAATGAAATCCATAGATATGAAATCCCACTTCCATTTGGTTATGGGCATGAGCTGAAGTAAACCAGGAGGTCGGCAATGCTCGGCCTTGACCTGCTGGCACGTGAGACAACGGGATACAAAATCTGCTATATAGACCTTCATGTTGTCCCAATAGTACAAACGCTTCTATCTCCATATATCTTTGTACTACTAAGATGCATCGCCATCTTCGAAATGTGAGCAGCTTTAAGAACTTCCTTTCTTAAGTTATGAAGATTTGGGATGCATAGGCGGCCACGATAAAGTAAACCCCAATCCGAATCAACTCTTCATTCAAAGTCTTCATCGTCAGTTGCTCTCATTTTCACTAACAGTTCGTCCTCTTTCTAAGCCACAATGATTCGGTCATCAACAAGTGGCTGGACGCGGATGTGTGCGATGCTCTCGAATGAATCCTCTACTGTAAGCTTCTATTCGAAGCCCCGCACAAACTTGACCATATTCCATTCATGTATCATCAGCGGAGCTACAAATGCTATCGTCTTCTTACGGCTCAACGCGTCTGCCACAAGGTTGGCCTTACCGACATGGTAGGAGACCTCAAACTTAAAGTCTTTCAAGGTTTCCATCCATCGCCACTGCCTCATATTCAGGTCTCTCTGCATGAATATGTACTTGAGGCTCTTGTGGTCGCAAAAGACTCGAACTCCTTTCCGTAGAAGTAATGTCTCCAGAGCTTTAATGTGAAAATAACTACTGTCAATTCCAGGTCGTGCGTAGGGTAATTTTCTTCATGCTTCCTCAACTGTCACGAGGTATAGGCAATCACTCTGTCCTTCTGCATAAGAACACAACCCAAACCAACACAAGACGCATCGGTGTATATCGTATATCTGACCCCTTGCTCTTGCAATACTAGCATGGGTGCGGATGTCAACTTTTCTTTTAGTTCCTGAAAGGCTGCTTCTGCCTTCTCATTCCAGGCAAACTTAAGATCATTTCATGTAAGCTGGGACAACTGTTTGGCTATCTTGGAGAAATCTTTAATGAATCAGCGATAGTAGCCAGCAAGTCCCAGAAAACTCCTCACTTCTGTAACCGAACCAAGCTGGTCCCAGTCCTGAACTGCGGCCACGTTGGAAAGGTCCACAATAATACCTTCCTTGGACACAACATGTCCCAAGAACTTGACTTCTTCCTTCCAGAAGTCGCATTTCTTTTACTGAGGAAGTAACTGGTTCTTTCTGAGAGTATCGAAGACTGCTCCCAGGTGCTCTTTGTGATCCTTTCAGCTCTTAGAGTAATCAAAATGTCATCTATCAATACAATGACGAACCGATACAGGTACAGCCGAACACCCAGTTCATGAGGTCCATGAACACTGCCGGTGCATTCGTGAGTCTAAACGATATCACAAGGAACTCATAGTGCCCAAAACTGATTCTGAATGCTGTCTTCTGCACGTCTTCATCTTGACGCACAACTGATGGTACCCGGACTATAAGTTGATCTTCGAAAAATACTGCGCCCCTTTCAACTGGTCAAATAGATCATCTATCCTGGGCAAATGATACTTGTTCTTGACTGTGACTTGGTTCAACCTGCGATAATCAGTATACAATCGCAATGATCCATCCTTCTTCTTCACAAACAATACAGGTGCTCCCCAAGGAGATACACTTGGTCGTATGAAACCTGAATCTAACAAATCATCAATCTATCTCCTCAATTCCTCCATTTCACATGGAGGCATGTGATACGTGGGTAAGGAAATGGGTGTCGCACCAAGCACAAGCTCGATAGTAAAGTCGATCTTGCACCGAGGAGGTAATCCAAGGATCGTCTTAAACACTTCCCAGAAGTCCTAGACCACAGGCATGTTTCCAAGTGTTAGACCATTATGATCTTTCAATAGGGAAGCATAATAAAGAACCCAGAAGGGGCAACTGACCTGAATGGGGAAAGTGAAGGTCGTGTTTTCAGGCCCGTGTGCCGTCACCAGTCGAGTCTCACAGTCGATCTCGACCTTCATTTAAGTAAGCCAATCCATACCAAGGATGACGTCGTAATGGTATATAGTGGTGACGATCAAGTCAATAGACACTACCCTGCTTCCTAAGTCTATCAAGCAACCCTTACAAAGCTTAATGACATCTGTGAAGATTCTTGCTGACGCAATGACTCTCACCCTAACCATAGGGGTAGTATTCAACCCTAAATGCTTAACCATAGAGTATGATATTATTGAAATAGTGGACCTGGTGTCCACCATTAAACGAGTGCATTCAGTACAATTGCCCCACTTAGAATGCACACTATATGTGAATATGTGGTGGAGCAGGTGAAAATTGTCTGTCAATTTGGTCGATAGGAGGCAATTGCCTCCACTACCAAAAAAAGGGGCAAAGGCAACGGATAAAATCCGTAGCCATAGACCTATGGCTACGGACTAAAACCATAGCTAGTTCGTAACATGACCGTCGTCGTATGTGCCATAACAATAGGTCCGGAAGCTATGGCTACAGATTTAGTCCGTAGCCATAGGCTAAATTGTAGCGCCCTGAAATTCGGGGGTCGAGCATAACTCAGCTCCCAAGTTTCAAAACATCACTTATGCAACATATTGAACAATGGATGTATGTTGTCTATATGAGTACATAAAACATGGAATAGATTAAGCCAAACTGCAAATATAATTCAGGGATAAGTGAAGAACGCAAGCAGAAGACTTAAAGAAATATAAGAGTACATGTGCAAATCCCTAAAATACATATACATACCAGGTCGAACTTACAAGTGTTACTATCAAAATTACAAGTATCAGGTTACATCATTTAATCCCAAAAGAAATCCCAGAATTCCACGCATCAGAACAAGGCTCACTAAAACCCGCCTGAAAACTGCATAAAAGAGAATGCAGCCTCATCATCCTCAATCTCCGGCTTTGCCTCAGAGGTCTCATCAACATCTGCAACTAAGATAGTCTGGTGGGTGTTTAAATACCGTCCCAGAACATGGGAGTGAGTGATCAACTCAGTGGAACAATAAAGCAAAGGTTAACATGTTATTAATTCAATTAAGCAGTAATGATAAAGCAGAATAATCAAACATGTCCTAAGTACTCTTGTTAATGCAAGGATACATGTAGAATGATGCGTGCCCTCGCGCGTACACCCTCAGCGTCTTCATCTTACATTACACATGACATCGCCTCAAAGTGCGCCATGTCTTCTAGGCACATGCAAATGCGGTGCATGAACATGATTACCAAGTTGTTATTAGTCCTTTTCATACAGCAGGATTGGGAAGCTAAGATACCTTCCTCATATCACCATCCAAACAGTGATCCATTCTAGGGTCGTCAGTCCTAGATCATCTCATACGATCATATGGTTTTAGGTCGTTGCAAAGGGCTCGTCACCAATCAATGCACGCCTATCATACCTTCGTTACTACACTAAGGCTCGTCACCTCAATGCGGTATCCAGGCATGATCGAGGTCACTAAAAAGGGCTCGTCACCAATCAATGTAGGCCGACAGCACGAATATAGTGTCCCATACCACCACAATTGGCTCACGAGTTTGGTTGCTCACTGGTCACTACGGAGAGGCTCGTCACCCCAGCGTAGGCCGACAGCTCGACCACGGTGTCCCATACCACCATGTCTGGCTCATGAGTCTTAGCGGATCAAGTTACAACGGTTAATAGGATGTCATCGGTAAGTTTAATACCCTAGATTCAAGCAATAGCGTCCAAACATGGTGAGCATACATCGGACAATCGGGTTACTTGACGAGCTCGACTAGCACGAGCGCATGTTGGGTTGAACGACATAGAGTGCGCAAACACTCCGTGTGGCCAAACCACTGCCGACAACTCTAATACGACTCGGGTTTGTCAAATCACGTCCTTTGTAGCGAAAGTAGCCTCAGCCACAATCTCAAGGCCGATTACAGATTTCCTAGACTATTCACAGGCCCAAACGCATTCCACTACAACAGATATTCATATCAACAATTTAGAATAGTAATGGAACAACAACTCAAATCATGAGGTATGTAAGCATTTGAAGAATATCAACTCAACATGGATTTTCACATTAGTAATACTTGAAATTAAACAACAAGGAATGTAACTTGCATGAAGGAAATCATACACACTAATCGGAGAGTTGAGAATCGCTTCTCAACGCCCATACTAGGTTGATATATTACACACCAGATCATTCAGACATTTCTACAAACACTTAGAATACATAGGTCAACATGCATGATGTATGTGGGAATACACACATCTGGACAATTCCTTTTGCCAAGGAGTTGTCACACATACAATTAGCACAAGTATACGACAATTAATCATGGCAAGCACAGGTTCATATTTTATACGTATACGGTACTTCCTACATATACATAGAATACACAAATCGCAATATAACACATGCATATCAGGAACACAAGATAAACATAGCATTTGACATGTAAAATTTCATCCATAACAAGAATAAACCATTAGCTAACATTGAAAGCCTTGAAAACCATAACCTATAGGATTAAAGTCCGCACCTTAATCTAGAAATAGAGCACCGAACTGATTTAGACGATATGTTTTCGTCAACGGCGACAAGACAACTTAAGGCAAGAATAGAAATGAGATACAACACACATAAACTATTCTAAGCTCTAAAACATATTAGGGTTAGGTTAACTTACCCAAGGATGAACTCAGAATCGCCGAAAAAATGATTCAAAAGTGAAAGTTTAAGGATGAAGAAGAACAGGAAAGAATCTAAGGGTGATTCACCAACTTTCTCTCTCACTTTCTCTCTCTTTTCCTCTCTCTTTCTTAGCTAGGGTTAGGAAATTCGTATGGAAAAGAGAGTTAGGGTTTTAAGGTCTATATATAGGCCTAACATTGATGAAAACAATCCCAGGGGCAAGGTATACTTAGGTTATAACCAAAATAGGCCTCTCTCGATCCAACGGAGCACTTCTGGTGGGCCTTTTTCACGAGAGGTCGGACTTAAGCTCACTGACCATGGATCTAGGTCAGAATGAGTTTTCGTACCGATTGGATCTACAGATCAGTCGTGGCGGACCACACTCAATTCAACGGTCACCGAAACTCGATCAGGTCCACAAGTACAATGACATGCCTAGGCCACCTTCCCTGATCAGAGGGTGAAATTGGGTTAGAATCTAATGGTAAGATTGCTTAAAATCGTTGCGCAAGCGACATGACTCAGATTTCATAAAATCACATTAATTTCTCACTGTTCTCACACTCTTCACTCCGGACTCAAATAAATCGACCCAGAACATCATCTGGACTTGATTTTTGAGGTGATGGCCAAGTCCAACATGGTGACCAAAACAGCCTAAGACAATCGCTATCGGACTTACGACGCACAGTCTAGGTCCGATCCAAAACTTCCAAAAATTCCCAAGAGCAACTGGATTTAGCGATGAATCCCAGATTTCAGAGTAACCTAGTGCTAACTATTCTACAGATTTTGAGTCATGCAGATCAAATTTAAAGTGATTGATGCAAATTTCACAAGCAATCGAGTTTAGCGCTAATTACCCCAATCAACTACTAAGGAAAATAGAGGTAGTACTGGGGTCTTGGCACAAAATTTTTCGAGTCATTACAATCTACCCCCCTTAAAGAAAATCTCGTCCTCGAAATTCATACCTTCTCATATTCCTCAAGGATCTGAGGGTAGCTCTTTCTAACCTCAGCTTCAGATTCCCAAGTAGCCTCTTCCTCACTATGATGCGTCCATAAAACTTTTACAAGAGGGATGACCTTGCTACGCAATACCTGCTCCTTCCTGTCTATAATACGCGTCGGTCGCAGTACATATGTGGCATCCTCGTTTAACTGCACCTACTCCCAACTAATAATATGCGAAGGATCAGGAACGTACTTCTTCAGCATAGAAACATGAAATACGTTATGCACGCCCGTAAGAGGTGTGGGCAAAGCAAGGCGGTATGTTACCGCTCCCACTCGATCCAGAACTTGAAATGGACCAATAAATCTCGGCGTAAGCTTTCCCTTCTTACCGAACCGCAGAACTCCCTTTATAGGAGAGACCTTAAGAAATACATGGTCTCCAACCTCAAACTCAAGCGGTCGACGCCTCGTATCAGCGTAACTCTTCTGCCTAATCTGAGCTGTTAGAAGTCGACGTCGAATAATGTCAACTTTCTCTGAAGTCGCCTGCACCAACTCTGGGCCATGCAAACTACACTCGCCAACTTCTGCCCAGCAATGCGGTGCTCTGCACGGGCGACCATACAACGCCTCATAGGGAGCCATGGCAATACTTACCTGGAAACTGTTATTATATGCGAACTTTGCATACTGGAGACAATCATACCAACTGTCCTTGAAATCCAAAACACAAGCTTGCAACATGTCTTTCAGGATCTGATTCACACGTTCCGTCTGCCCATCTGTCTGCAGATAAAACGCGATGCTGAACTTCAATTTCACACCCATCACTTCCTGTATACGAGTCCAGAAGATAGATGTAAAATGAGTGTCTCTATCAGATACAATCTCCAAAGGAACTCCATATAGACGTACAATCTCCTTGATATACAACCTAGCTAACTCGTCTGCAGAGTTTGTGACTCTGATCGGTAAGAAATGAGCCGACTTCGTCAATCGGTCGACGATCACCCAAATAAAGTCATGTCCCTTCCTCGTTCTCAGTAACCCAGAAATAAAATCCGTAGAGATGAAGTCCCACTTCCATTCTACTATGGGAATGGGCTGAAGCAACCCAGGAGGTCGGCGATGCTCTGCCTTGACCTGCTGGCACGTGAGACAACGAGATACAAACTCAGCAATGTGGACCTTCATGTTGTCCCACCAATATGATCTTCTTATATCCTGATACATCTTCGTGCTACCTGGATACATCGCAAGCTTAGAACTATGGGCTAACTCGAGAACCTCCCATCTCAAGTCAAGAATGTCTGGGACACATAATCGACCACGAAGTCGTAGGCCCCCATCAAAACTAACACTCCACTCAGAGTTCTCATCTGTACCAACCTGCTTTCTCATCTTCGCCAGAAACTCATCATCTGCTTGAGCTGCAACGATCTTCTCATCGATGAGGGGCTGTACACGAATGTGCGCGATAACCTCATACGGCTCTTCCATCGTAAGTTTCTGCTCAAAGTCTCGCACAAACTCCAACATGTCCTATTCTGCCATCATTAGCGGAGCCACAAACTCTATGGCCTTCTTACGACTCAATGCATCTGCCACAAGGTTCGCCTTGCCCGGATGGTAAGAAACATTAAACTTAAAGTCCTTCAATGTTTCCATGCATCGGTGCTGCCTTATATTCAAGTCACGCTGCATGAAAATATACTTAAGGCTCTTGTGGTCGCAAAAGAGCTCGAACTCCTCTCCATAGAGGTAATGTCTCCAGAGCTTTAATGCGAAAATGACAGCTGCTAGCTCCAGGTTGTGCGTAGGGTAATTCTCTTCGTGTTTCCTCAACTGTCTCGAAGCATAAGCAATCACCCTGTCCTTCTGCATAAGGACACAACCCAGACCAACGCGAGAGGCGTCAGTATATATAATATACTTAACCCCTTACTCTGGCAATACTAGCACAGGGGCGGACGTCAACTTGTCCTTCAGCTCTTGAAAAGCTAACTCCGCCATCTCATTCCAAGAAAACTTCAAATCTTTCCGTGTCAGCTGAGACAACGATCTGGCTATCTTCGAGAAGTCTTGTATGAAGCGTCGATAATAGCTTGCTAGACCCAGAAAGCTTCTCATCTCAGTAACTAAACCAGGCTGCTTCCAATCCTGAACTGCAGCTACCTTAGCAAGATCAACAGCTATCCCTTCCTTAGACACCACATGTCCCAAGAACTTGACTTCCTCTTTCCAGAAATCACACTTCTTGAACTACGCAAAAAGCTGATTCTTCCTAAGAGTATCCAAGACCACTCTTAAGTGCTCCTCGTGCTCTTCCCGACTCGCAGAATAAATCAAAATGTCATCGATAAAGACAATGATGAATCGAAATAAGAATGGCGGAAACACCTTGTTCATCAGATCCATGAACATGGCCGGTGCATTCGTAAGACCGAACGACATCACGAGGAACTCATAGTGACCGAAGCTAGTCTTGAAAGCGGTCTTCTGCACGTCCTCATTCTTGACGCGCAACTGATGATACTCTAACTGCAGATCAACCTTTGAAAAGTACCGTGCCCCCTTCAACTGATTAAACAGATCATCAATCCTAGGCAAAGGGTACTTATTCTTCATAGTTACCAGATTCAACCTACGATAATCAATACATAATCGCAAGGAACCATCTTTCTTCTTCACAAACAAGACAGGTGCTCCCCAAGGAGACACACTAGGCCGAATAAAGCCCAAATCCAACAAACCATCTATTTGCTTCCTCAATTCCTCCATTTCACTTGGAGGCATACGATAGGTGGGCAAAGAATTGGGCGCCGCACCAGGCATGAGATCGATAGTAAAGTCAATCTCATGTTGAGGAGGTAATCCAGGAATCGACTCAAACACATCTTCGAACTCCCGAACCACAGGCATGCTTTCAAACGCCAATTCAGCCATACTCTCCAACAGAGAAGTATAATAATCAAGACGAAAATGGTAACTGACCTTAACTGGGAAAGTAATTGTCTCGCCCTCAGGTCCATGGATTGTCACCGACCTTGCTTCACAATCAATCTCTGCTTGCATCCTCGTGAGCCAATCCATACCCATAATAACATCGTAATGAAAAATAGGTGCGACAAAGAAATCAATACAAATCGATCCACTTCCTAGATCAACCAAACAATCCATACAACGCTTGTTCATAGCATAGGAAATCCCCGTAGCGGTAGTGAGCGTCACTCTCTTCATAGAAATAGTGCTTAAACTCAGACGCCTAACTGTCGCATATGATATAAGAGAAGTAGTGGACCCTGTATCCACCAACATAAAAACGGGACTACCTTCAATGTGCGTTGTAACCTCGAAGGATCTCGGCACCAAGTTAGACATATGCGCTTCAGCTGAGAGCGCATGAACTCGAGCCTGCTGCTGACGATTCGGCGGAGGAACCATGGGCCGCTGAAGTGGCCTGAAGCTAAGTACTGAAGGTCTGAAGGATGGATGAGCTGGTGCTGAACGAAGAGGTGGAGGTGAAATAACCTGAGGTATCGGACGGCTGATCCTTTGCGATAGAGTAAAACCACTGGCCTGCATATACGAAAAGTAAAAATGATCCAAATGCCCCATCTTCCCACAATACGAACAGCGAAGATCATCATGCATCTGCTGAGCGGGCGGCGCTAACGCCTAGGAGGATTCCGCGGCCTCCTGCCGAGAAAAGGTGCAGGTCTGGGAACCATAGGTGCTCGCATACAGGACAACCTGTCCCCGTCCTGCTCTGCTCACAAGGACATGCTTACTAACTCCTCATAAGAAGAAATGCTAGCACAGTATATCTTCGATCGGATCTCAGGCCTCAATCCCTCAGAAAAGCGCGGCATCCTCATTGGCTGATCGCCCAAAATCAAAGGAACATACCGACCTAGCTCAGTGAACCGGTTCTCATATTTCGTCACCGACAGCCCTCCCTAGCGGAGGCGAAGGAACTCACTCTCCTTCTCATGTCGGTACGTAACCAGGAAATACTTCTCGTAGAAGCATGCCTCAAACACCTGCCACGACCACTCATATCCTTCCTCGACAATGCGAAGAACACTGTCCCACCATAAACTGGCCTCCTTCTCAAACATGAAGGAGGCAAGCTCGACCCGCTCAACCTCAGAGCAGTGCAGCAGTCTCAGTATCTTAGAGATGCGATCAATCCAATACTCGGCCTCCTCGGATCTATGAGAACCCCCAAATGTAGGAGGTCATAAGTGCTGGAATCGCTCAAAGGTGCTGCTCGCACTAGCGCTCCCAGATGGGGACATAGGTGAAGCAGGTGGAGTCACCCCCACCGACTGAGGAAAGATGCCAGCCATGGAAGATAGAAACTGCTGCTGCTGCTGCTGCTACTGAATCTGCTGCTGCTGCATCAACAACAGCATCTGCTCAAACCTATCAGTAGGCGGAGCAGACGAAGATGCACGACTTGGCTCAGGAACCGAAGGGGTGACTGGAGGAGCCATAGGTGGATCACAGGTGTCGGCCCAACACCAGCATGAGACGGGCCCGACTGTGGATCCGTCTAGCTATCGCTCAGGGGAGGAACCCCGACAAGCGACTCAACCAAGGAGAGACGGGCCGAAGTCTTTGAACCCTTAGGAGGCATACCCTACATTCAACAGAGGATACAACCTGTAAGATTCTATGTCCACATAATCCATCCACACCATATTCACAGCACAACTTCTACAATAAACAATATGCATTCCATTTAACAAAATTTATTGCAATACAAGTAGTGCAGCATTACATGAATCACGACAAGGAAAGCATGTGAACTATAACATCTAAAACTTCAAACAACAACAAACAACTACAAACAACTCCAACTACAAAGCCAACAATGGCTACACACAAAAAGAAACAACAGCACAAAGCAGAGGACGACTGCAATGACAACTACTCGTCGGAATCAGGAGATGGAGGCGGGGCACCCTTATCCTACAAGCAACACAGGATAGACTTCAGAGTTCGAGTCACCTTCTTAAACTTATGCTTCACAAGGCCTCGAAGATCCATGATATCCTGGCGTAGAACAGCCTGCCCTCCTCAAGCTGTGGGAGACGGGCATCCCTGGCAGCCTGATCTGCATTCTGCTCTGGTGCCACAGGAGGAGAGCTCTCACTCGTATCTTATGCCTCGACCTCTTCCTCGTCCTGCTCTGATTCTTCTTCAATCTCAGCTCCACCTTCAGCATAACTCTCATCCTCATCACTCTCTGACTCATCCTCACTCTCTAAGGCCTGTCGACGAGGACCAATCTCCATCTGCTTAAGGGTCGTCAGATTAATGTGACGAACAGCTACCGACTTTTCTGCCCCAAGCCGATTGCGAAACTCATGTGCAAGCTTACAAATGAGTCGGCCAAATGGAAGCGATTCGGTCCTCCTAGTCGAATGAGCGGTGAGAATAATCTGGCGCAAGATGTACGTCGGCACACATAACTTCGCTCCTTACCCCACCTGATACAGAAAATCTACCATCAGGCGCGTACACTCGCTGCGATTGCTCCACCTTGGATATACATTGAACGTACACATGTGGTGAAGCAAGCGGAAGTTGTCTGTCATATTGGTAGCTAGAAGACTTCTATTAGGCTGCCATTCAACCAGACGACCACACAGGAGCCGGGTGCGACGATCCCTCTCGCGCATAGTGTTCACATTCTTCTCACTGGCATGCACCTCACCAAGTCGAGATATCAGGGCGACGTTGATCGTGGCCTCCCGACCACTACCACAAGGAATCTTGAACTGTAGAGGCTCCAGCGAAGGATCACGAATATTAGCATAAAAAGCTCGAATAGTACTAGCATTAGCGCGATACTCGCCCTCATACAAGGGACACCAACCAGCCTCTACCAGATGCTCCAACAACAGAAACTCGCCATATAGCCGCGGATGAACATGAGCCTCAAAAAGGACCCTACGACCTTCATAGACTCCATGAGATAGCTCCACCAATAAGGTTCTTCCAATGGAAGCTCGAGGATCAAGGTCCCGCTTGGTCTGAAACTCACGGACGGCGGTCGTGCTCGCGGCGGCACCTCTCGGCCTCCTTGCACTAGTTGGGCGGCTAGGCCTGGCTTCATCCATGGGCGCTCTCTTCTTTCCCATCAAAGAAAGAAGGGTAGAGATGGAAAATATGGCCATAATAAACTCAAAGAGGGCCATGGAAAATGAGAGAAATGGGAGAAATGGGAAGGATGGTGAAGCTTTCACACACTTGAGATCCCAAAGGAAGATTTGAGAGCCCAAATGAGAAGAAAATGAAATGTAAACATCAATGGGGGGGTGAGGTTTTGAGATGGGTTGGTTGGGTGTGCACGAAAATGAAAGAAGAAGAAGATTTGGGAGAGATTTGGTGGAGTTTTGAGAGGTACTTGGAGAAAAAGGAGAGCTTGGGAGGGTGGATTGTGAAGGAAGTAGGGTTTAGGGAAGGTTTTAATCAGCAAACCGTGGAAGGGTGGGCCACACTAGGCCACAAACTCGTCGGCCTGCCTGGCTTGGCCAGCTGATCGGCGAGGGCTCGCCGAACCGGCGAGGACATCGCCGGTCTCTAAACCGTCCGGTGATGGCTCACCGTTTGGGGGAGGTCCTCATGGCCCTTAAGCTCTAAATGAGGTGAGTCCCCCCTTGGGTCCCCCCGAAAATGCTCCGATCGGCCCCTTTACTTGATTCGACGCCTATCGGGCCATTTGGGCAGAAATCAGATACAAACAGAGATTTCTAGACAATTGAAGGGTTGAGATGGGAAGATAAACCATTTAGACTCATTAATAGATGGTCTAGAAGAGGTTTTGGGTCGTTGTGTGTGATCAGGAGAGAGCACAGACTCGATCTCGGCGATCGTTTTCAGTAAACTTTCGCCGATAGAAGAAATAAGACACAAACACACATCTATGATAAACTCGCACCCAAATACACTAAAGTGGCGACAACGTGCGGTGTGTGAACTTAACCCAGGTCCGGTTTAATCCAATTCATGCTTTGATACCAACTTGTAATGCCCTGAAATTCGGGGGTCGAGTATAACTCAGCTCCCGAGTTTCAAAACATCACTTATGCAACATATTGAATAATGGATGTATGTTGTCTATATGAGTACATAAAATATGGAATAGATTAAGCCAAACTGCAAATATAATTCAGGGATAAGTGAAGAACGCAAGCAGAAGACTTAAAGAAATATAAGAGTACATGTGCAAATCCCTGAAATACATATACATACCAGGTCGAACTTATAAGTGTTACTATCAAAATTACAAGTATCAGGTTACATCATTTAATCCCAAAAGAAATCCCAGAATTCCACGCATCAGAACAAGGCTCACTAAAACCCGCCTGAAAACTGCATAAAAGAGAATGCAGCCTCATCATTCTCAATCTCCGGCTTTGCCTCAGAGGTCTCATCAACATCTGCAACTAAGATAGAGTCTGGTGGGTATTTAAATACCGTCCCAGAACATAGGAGTGAGTGATCAACTCAGTGGAACAATAAAGCAAAGGTTAACATGTTATTAATTCAATTAAGCAGTAATGATAAAGCAGAATAATCAAACATGTCCTAAGTACTCTTGTTAATGCAAGGATACATGTAGAATGATGCGTGCCCTCGCGCGTACACCCTCAGCGTCTTCATCTTACATTACACATGACATCGCCTCAAAGTGCGCCACGTCTTCCAGGCACATGCAAATGTGGTGCATGAACATGATTACCAAGTTGTTATTAGTCCTTTTCATGCAGCAGGATTGGGAAGCTAAGATACCTTCCTCATATCACCATCCAAACAGTGATCCATTCTAGGGTTGTCAGTCCTAGATCATCTCATACGATCATATGGTTTTAGGTCGTTGCAAAGGGCTCGTCACCAATCAATGCACGCCTATCATACCTTCGTTACTACACTAAGGCTCGTCACCTCAATGCGGTATCCAGGCATGATCGAGGTCACTAAAAAGGGCTCGTCACCAATCAATGTAGGCCGACAGCACGAATATAGTGTCCCATACCACCACAATTGGCTCACGAGTTTGGTTGCTCACTGGTCACTACGGAGAGGCTCGTCACCCCAGCGTAGGCCGACAGCTCGACCACGGTGTCCCATACCACCATGTCTGGCTCATGAGTCTTAGCAGATCAAGTTACAACGGTTAATAGGATGTCATCGGTAAGTTTAATACCCTAGATTCAAGCAATAGCGTCCAAACATGGTGAACATACATCGGACAATCGGGTTACTTGACGAGCTCGACTAGCACGAGCGCATGTTGGGTTGAACGACATAGAGTGCACAAACACTCCGTGTGGCCAAACCACTGCCGACAACTCTAATACGACTCGGGTTTGTCAAATCACGTCCTTTGTAGCGAAAGTAGCCTCAGCCACAATCTCAAGGCCGATTACAGATTTCCTAGACTATTCACAGGCCCAAACGCATTCCACTACAACAGATATTCATATCAACAATTTAGAATAGTAATGGAACAACAACTCAAATCATGAGGTATGTAAGCATTTGAAGAATATCAACTCAACATGGATTTTCACATTAGTAATACTTGAAATTAAACAACAAGGAATGTAACTTGCATGAAGGAAATCATACACACTAATCGGAGAGTTGAGAATCGCTTCTCAACGCCCATACTAGGTTGATATATTACACACCAGATCATTCAGACATTTCTACAAACACTTAGAATACATAGGTCAACATGCATGATGTATGTGGGAATACACACATCTGGACAATTCCTTTTGCCAAGGAGTTGTCACACATACAATTAGCACAAGTATACGACAATTAATCATGGCAAGCACAGGTTCATATTTTATACGTATACGGTACTTCCTACATATACATAGAATACACAAATCGCAATATAACACATGCATATCAGGAACACAAGATAAACATAGCATTTGACATGTAAAATTTCATCCATAACAAGAATAAACCATTAGCTAACATTGAAAGCCTTGAAAACCATAACCTATACGATTAAAGTCTGCACCTTAATCTAGAAATAGAGCACCGAACTGATTTAGACGATATGTCTTCGTCAACGGCGACAAGACAACCTAAGGCAAGAATAGAAATGAGATACAACACACATAAACTATTCTAAGCTCTAAAATAGATTAGGGTTAGGTTAACTTACCCAAGGATGAACTCAGAATCGTCGGAAAAACGATTCAAAAGTGAAGGTTTAAGGATGAAGAAGAACAGGAAAGAATCTAAGGGTGATTCACCAACTTTCTCTCTCACTTTCTCTCTTTTCCTCTCTCTTTCTTAGCTAGGGTTAGGAAATTCGTATGGAAAAGAGAGTTAGGGTTTTAAGGTCTATATATAGGCCTAACATTGATGAAAATAACCCCAGGGCCAAGGTATACTTAGGTTATAACCAAAAAAGGCCTCTCTCGATCCAACGGAGCACTTCCGGTGGGCCTTTTTCCATGAGAGGTTGGACTTAGGTTCACTGACCATGGATCTAGGTCAGACTGAGTTTTCGTACCGATCAGAACTACAGATCAGCCGTGGCGGACCACACTCAATTCAACGGTCACCGAAACTCGATCAGGTGCACAAGCACAATGACATGCCTGGGCCACCTTCCCTGATCAGAGGGTGAAATTGGGTCAGAATCCAATGGTCAGATTGCTTAAAATCGTCGCACAAGCGACACGACTCAGATTTCATAAAATCACATTAATTTCTCACCTTCTCACACTCTTCACTCCGGACTCAAATAAATTGACCCAGAATATCATCTGGACTTGATTTTTGAGGTGATGGCCAAGTCCAACATGGTGACCAAAACAGCCTAAGATCATCGCTATCGGACTTACGACGCGCGGTCCAGGTCCGATCCAAAACTTCCAAAAATTCCCAAGAGCAATTGGGTTTAGTGATGAATCCTAGATTTCAGAGTAACCTAGCGCTAACTATTCTACAGATTTTGAGTCATGCAGATCAAATTTAAAGTGATTGATGCAATTTCACAAGCAATCGAGTTTAGCGCTAATTACCCCAATCAACTACTAAGGAAAATAGAGGTAGTACTCGGGTCTTGGGACAAAATCTTTCGGGTCATTACATAAATAGATACATATATAATCCGTAGCAATTGTATCTGTAGCAAAAACTTCAAACAGCTACGGATATTATTTGTAGCTGAAAGTCCATAGCAATAGGCCAAAATTGAAAAGGCTACACCTGTCTGATTAGTGGCTACGGATTTAATCCGTAGCTATAGGTTAAATAGCTACAGATATAATCCGTAGCAAGTACATCTATAGCAAAAACTTCAAACAGCTACGGATCTTATTTATAGCTGAAGGTCCGTAGCAATATGCCAAAATTGAAAAGGCGACACCTGTCTGATTAGTGGCTACGGTCAATATCCGTAGCTATTTTGTACATTGAAAAATTAAATCATTTGTTCATTCAATTACCACCTATACAATCATTCATTCATTTAATTATATCATTCATTCATTCAATTATAATCCTTCATCATTCATTCATTCAATTACAATCCTTCATTCAATCAATTACAATTACAATCCTTCATTCAATCAATTACAATTACAATCAATTACAGTTACAATTACAATAATGCTGAAAATACAAATCTTTGGCTTCATTAGAGAAATGTGCTCGACTTCACCCTGAAATTTCAACAGCTACTAAAATTATATAATCCTACAAACAGTCATGTCATTCATAAATTAGAATGCCCATTAGGGAAAAGAAAGACAGTGAAAGAAGTGCATCATATATAACCACTTTTTTTCTTCCTAATGAATTAAAAAAAAAAACTCAAAGAGGAATGAAATTAATACAAAAGAAATGGTCTCACCATATGATTATAAGTTTTGGTTTAGGTTTAGGTTATAGGTTTAGGTTAAGGTTAGGCTATAGGTTATAATTAAGTTTAGGTTATAGGTTAAGGTTTTGGTTTAGGTTTTGGTTAATGTTTAGGTTTAAGTTATAGGTTTAGGTTTAGGTTATAGGTTATAGCTTTTGGGAACTTGATTATAGGTTAAGGTTTAGGTTTAGGAAATCGAGTTTAGGTTTGCAATCGGGTTTAGGTTTGGGTTTTCAAATTTAAGTTTAGGTTAAGTAGTTCAGATTAGGATTAGGTGTAGGTTTGAGTTTAAGGATTTGATAATACATTTAGGTTTTAAGTTTAGGTTTAAGTTAAAGGTTTAAGGAAAGGTTTTAAGTTTAGGTTAGGTTTACGTTTAGGTTTAGGTTTAGGTTATAGGTTATAGCTTTAGGGAATTGAGAATGGGTTATGGTTTAGGTTTAGGAAATCGGGTTCAGGTTCGGGATTGGGTTTAAGTTTGGGTTTTCAAGTTTAGGTTTAGGTTTAGGTTAGGGAGTTGAGATTAGGATTAGGTGTAGGTTTAGGTTTAGCGAATTGAGTTTAGGTTATAGGTTTAGGGAGAGGTTAAGTTTAGGTTATAGGTTTTGGGATTTGAGAATAGTTTTAGGTTATAAGTATAGGTTTAGGTTAGGTTATAGGTTAAGGTTTAGAGATTTGAGTTTAGGTTATAGGATTAGGTTACGGTTTAGGTTTAGGTTATAGGTTTTGGGATTTGAGAATGGGTTTGGGTTTAGGTTATAGGTTTTGGTTTAGGTTTATGTTATAGGTTTTGGTTTAGGTTATAGGTTTTTCAATTTGAGAATGGGTTCGGGTTTAGGTTATAGGTTTTGGTTTTGGTTTAGGTTATAGGTTATAGGTTATAGGTTATAGGTTATAGGTTTATGTTAAGGTTTAGGTTTACGTTAAAGGTTTTGGGATTTAAGAATGAGTTCAAGTTTAGGTTATAGGTTTTAGTTTTGGTTTAGGTTATAAGTTTTGGTTTAAGTTATAGGTTTAGGTTTAGGTTATAAGTTTTGGGATTTGAGAATGGGTTCAGGCTATAGGTTTTGGTTTTGGTTTAGGTTATAGGTTATAGGTTTAGGTTAAGGTTTAGGTTTAGGTTATAGGTTTTGGGATTTAAGAATGGGTTCGAGTTTAAGTTATAGGTTTTGGTTTTGGTTTAGGTTATAGGTTTTGGGATTTGATAATGGGTTCGAGTTTAGGTTATAAGTTTTGGTTTTGATTTAGGTTTATGTTATAGGTTTTTGGATTTGAGAATGAGTTATGGTTTAGGCTTAAGAAATCGGGTTCAGGTTCGGGATTGGGTTTAAGTTTGGGTTTTCAAGTTTAGGTTTAGGTTTAGGTTAGGGAGTTGAGATTAGGATTAGGTGTAGGTTTAGCTTTAGGGAATTGAGTTTAGGTTATAGGTTTAGGGAAAGGTTAGGTTTAGGTTATAAGTTTTGGGATTTGGGAATAGTTTTAGGTTATAAGTATAGGTTTAGGTTAGGTTATAGGTTAAGGTTTAGGGATTTGAGTTTAGGCTATAGGTTTAGGTTTAGGTCTAGGTCTAGGCTTAGGTTTAGGGAATTGAGTTTAGGTTATAGGTTTAGTGAAAGGTTAGGTTTAGGTTATAGGTTTTGGGATTTGGGAATAGTTTTAGGTTATAAGTATAGGTTTAGGTTAGGTTATAAGTTAAGGTTTAGGGATTTGAGTTTAGGTTATAGGATTAGGTTTAGGTTTAGGTTTAGGGATTTGAGTTTAGGTTATAGGTTTAGGTTTAGGTTTAGGTTTTAGGTTTAGGTTTAGGTTTAGGTTTGGGTTTTGGGATTTGAGAATGGGTTCGGGTTTAGGTTATAGGTTTTGGTTTCGGTTTAGGTTATAGGTTTTAGGATTTGATAATGGGTTCGGGTTTAGGTTATAGGTTATAGGTTTTGGTTTTGGTATAGGTTATAGGTTTTGATTTAGGTTATAGGTTAACGGTTTAGGTTAAGGTCTAGGTTGAGGTTATAGGTTTTTTGGATTTGAGAATGGGTTCGGGTTTAGGCTATAGGTTTTAGTTTATGTTATAGGTTATAGGTTTAGGTTATAGGTTATAGGATTTGAGAATGTGTTCGGGTTTAGGATATAGGTTTTAGTTTTGGTTTTGATTATATGTTTTGATTTAGGTTATAGGTTATAGGTTTAGGTTTTAGGTTTTGGTTTTGGTTTTGAATTAGGTTATAAGTTATAGGTTTAGGTTAAGGTTTAAGGAAAGGTAATAGGTTTTGATTTAGGTTATAGGTTATAGGTTTAGGTTTATGTTTAGGTTTTGATTTATGTTATCGGTTATAGGTTTAGGTTTAGGTTTAGGTTTAGGTTATAAGTTTTGGGATTTGAGAATGGGTTCGGGTTTAAGTTATAGGTTTTGGTTATAGGTTATAGGTTTAGGTTTAGGTTATAGGTTTTGGGATTTGAGAATGGGTTCGGGTTTAGGTTATAGGTTTTGGTTTTGGTTTAGGTTATAGGTTTTATAATTTGAGAATGGGTTCGGGTTTAGGTTATAAGTTTTAGTTTTGGTTTAGGTTTAGGTTATAGGTTTTTAGATTTGAGAATGGGTTATGGTTTAGGTTTAGAAAATCAGGTTTAGGTTCGCGATTGGGTTTAAGTTTGAGTTTTCAAGTTTAGGTTTAGGTTTAGGTTAGGGAGTTGAGATTAGGATTAGGTATAGGTTTAGCTTTAGGGAATTGAGTTTAGCTTATAGGTTTAGGGAAAGCTTAGGTTTAGGTTATAGGTTTTGGGATTTGAGAATGGGTTTGGTTTTAGGTTATAGGTTTTGGGATTTGAGAATGGGTTTGGTTTTAGGTTATAGGTTTTGGTTTTGGTTTAGGTTATAGGTTTTTGGATTTGAGAATAGGTTCAGGTTTAGGTTATAGGTTTTGGTTTTGGTTTAGGTTATAGGTTATAGGTTTATGTTAAGGTTTAGGTTTAGGTTAAAGGTTTTGGGATTTGAGAATGAGTTCAAGTTTAGTTATAGGTTTTGGTTTTGGTTTATGTTATAGGTTTTGGTTTAGGTTATAGGTTTAGGTTTAGGTTATAGGTTTTGGGATTTGAGAATGGGTTCGGGCTTAGGTTATGGGTTTTAGTTTTGGTTTAGGTTATATATTTTGGTTTAGGTTATAGGTTATAGGTTTAGGTTAAGGTTTAGGTTTATGTTATAGGTTTTGGGATTTGAGAATGGGTTCGGGTTTAGGTTATAGGTTTTGGTTTTGGTTTAGGTTATAGGTTTTGGGATTTGAGAATGGGTTTGGGTTTAGGTTATAAGTTTTCGTTTTGGTTTAGGTTTATGTTATAAGTTTTTGGATTTGTGAATAGGTTATGGTTTAGGTTTAGGAAATTGGATTCAGGTTCGGGATTGGGTTTAAGTTTGGGTTTTCAAGTTTAAGTTTAGGTTTAGGTTAGGGAGTTGAGATTAGGATTAGGTGTAGGTTTAGCATTAGGAAATTGAGTTTAGGTTATAGATTTAGGGAAAGGTTAGGTTTAGGTTATATGTTTTGGGATTTGGGAATAGTTTTAGGTTATAAGTATAGGTTTAGGTTAGGTTATAGGTTAAAGTTTAGGGATTTGAGTTTAGGCTATAGGTTTAGGTTTAGGTCTAGGTCTAGGTTTAGGTGTAGGGAATTGAGTTTAGGTTATAGGTTTAGGGAAAGGTTAGGTTTAGGTTATAGGTTTTGGGATTTGGGAATAGTTTTAGGTTATAAGTATAGGTTTAGGTTAGGTTATAAGTTAAGGTTTAGGGATTTGAGTTTAGGTTATAGGATTAGGTTTAGGTTTAGGTTTAGGGATTTGAGTTTAGGTTATAAGTTTAGGTTTAGGTTTTAGGTTTTAGGTTTAGGTTTAGGTTTAGGTTTGGGTTTTGGGATTTGAGAATGGGTTCGGGTTTAGGTTATAGGTTTTGGTTTCGGTTTAGGTTATAGGTTTTGAGATTTGATAATGGGTTCGGGTTTAGGTTATAGGTTATAGGTTTTGATTTAGGTTATAGGTTAACAGTTTAGGTTAAGGTTTAGGTTGAGGTTATAGGTTTTTTGGATTTGAGAATGGGTTCGGGTTTAGGCTATAGGTTTTGGTTTTGGTTTAGGTTATAGATTTTGGTTTAGGTTATAGGTTTTAGGTTTAAGTTATAGGTTATAGGATTTGAGAATGTGTTCGGGTTTAGGATATAGGTTTTGGTTTTGGTTTTATTATATGTTTTGATTTAGGTTATAGGTTATAGGTTTAGGTTTTAGGTTTTGGTTTTGGTTTTGATTTATGTTATAGGTTATAGGTTTAGGTTAATGTTTAGGGAAAGGTAATAGATTTTGATTTAGGTTATAGGTTATAGGTTTAGGTTTAGGTTTTGATTTTTGTTATAGGTTATAGGTTTAGGTTTAGGTTTAGGTTTAGGTTATAAGTTTTGGGATTTGGGAATGGGTTCGGATTTAGGTTATAGGTTTTGGTTATAGGTTATAGATTCAGGTTAAGGTATAGGATTAGGTTATAGGTTTTGGGATTTGAGAATGGGTTCGGGTTTAGGTTATAGGTTTTAGTTTTGGTTTAGGTTATAGGTTTTGTGATTTAAGAATGGGTTCGGGTTTAGGTTATAAGTTTTGGTTTTGGTTTAGGTTATAGGTTTTGGGATTTGATAATGGGTTCGAGTTTAGGTTATAGGTTATAGGTTTTGGTTTTGGTTTAGGTTATAGGTTTTGATTTAGGTTATAGGTTAATGGTTTAGGTTAAGGTTTAGGTTGAGGTTATAGGTTTTTTGGATTTGAGAATGGGTTCGAGTTTAGGCTATAGGTTTTGGTTTTGGCTTAGGTTATAGGTTTTGGTTTAGGTTATAGGTTTAGGTTATAGGTTATAGGATTTGAGAATGTGTTCGGGTTTAGGATATAGGTTTTGGTTTTAGTTTTGATTATATGTTTTGAATTAGATTATAGGTTATAAGTTTAGGTTTTAGGTTTTAGTTTTGGTTGTGGTTTTGATTTAGGTTATAGGTTTATGTTAAGGTTTAGGGAAAGGTAATAGGTTTTGATTTAGGTTATAGGTTATAGGTTTAGGTTTAGGTTTTGATTTATGTTATAGGTTATAGGTTTAGGTTAAGGTTTAGGGAATTGGTTTAGGTTTAGGTTATAGGTTTTGGGATTTGAGAATGGGTTCGGGTTTAGGTTATAGGTTTTGGTTATAGGTTATAGGTTTAGGTTAAGGTTTAGGTTTAGGGAATTGAGTTTAGGTTATAGGTTTAGGGAAAAGTTAGGTTTAGGTTATAGGTTTTGGGATTTGGGAATAGTTTTTGGTTATAAGTATAGGTTTAGGTTAGGTTATAAGTTAAGGTTTAGGGATTTGAGTTTAGGTTATATGATTTGGTTTAGGTTTAGGTTTAGGGATTTGAGTTTAGGTTATAGGTTTAGGTTTAGGTTTGGGTTTTGGGATTTGAGAATGGGTTCGGGTTTAGGTTATAAGTTTTTGTTTCGGTTTAGGTTATACGTTTTGGGATTTGATAATGGGTTCGGTTTTAGGTTATAGGTTATAGGTTTTGGTTATAGGTTTTGATTTAGGTTATAGGTTAACGGTTTAGGTTAAGGTTTAGGTTGACGTTATAGGTTTTTTGGATTTGAGAATGGATTCGGGTTTAGGCTATAGGTTTTGGTTTTGGTTTAGGTTATAGGTTTTGGTTTAGGTTATAGGTTATAGGTTTAGGTTTTAGGTTTTGGTTTTGGTTTTGATTTATGTTATAAGTTATAGGTTTAGGTTAAGGTTTAGGGAAAGGTAATAGGTTTTGATTTAGGTTATAGGTTACAGGTTTAGGTTTTAGGTTTTGGTTTAGGTTTTGATTTATGTTATAGGTTATAGGTTTAGGTTAAGGTTTAAGTTAGGTTTAGGTTTAGGTTATAGGTTTTGGGATTTGAGAATGGGTTCGGGTTTAGGTTATAGGTTTTGATTTAGGTTATAGGTTAATGGTTTAGGTTAAGGTTTAGGTTGAGGTTATAGGTTTTTTGGATTTGAGAATGGGTTCGGGTTTAGGCTATAGGTTTTGGTTTTGGTTTAGGTTATAGGTTTTGGTTTAGGTTATAGGTTATAGGTTTAGGTTTTAGGTTTTGGTTTTGGTTTTGATTTAGGTTATAGGTTATAGGTTTAGTTTAAGGTTTAGGGAAAGGTAATAGGTTTTGATTTAGGTTATAGGTTATAGGTTTAGACTTTAGGTTTAGGTTTAGGTTTTGATTTATGTTATAGGTTATAGGTTTAGGTTAAGGTTTAGGGAATTGGTTTTAGTTTAGGTTATAGGTTTTGGGATTTGAGAATGGGTTCGGGTTTAGGTTATAGGTTTTGGTTATAGGTTATAGGTTTAGGTTAAGGTTTAGGTTTAAGGAATTGAGTTTAGGTTATAGGTTTTGGGAAAGGTTAGGTTTAGGTTATAGGTTTTGGGATTTGGGAATAGTTTTAGGTTATAAGTATAGGTTTAGGTTAGGTTATAAGTTAAGGTTTAAGGATTTGAGTTTAGGTTATAGGATTAGGTTTAGGTTTAGGTTTAGGGATTTGAGTTTAGGTTATAGGTTTAGGTTTAGGTTTTAGGTTTAGGTTTAGGTTTAGGTTTGGGTTTTGGGATTTGAGAATGGGTTCAGGTTTAGGTTATAGATTTTGGTTTCAGTTTAGGTTATAGGTTTTGGGATTTGATAATGGGTTCGGGTTTAGGTTATAGGTTATAGGTTTTGGTTTTAGTTTATGTTATAGGTTTTGATTTAGGTTATAGGTTAACGGTTTAGGTTAAGATTTAGGTTAAAGTTATAGGTTTTTTGGATTTGAGAATGGGTTCGGGTTTAGGCTATAGGTTTTGGTTTTGGTTTAGGTTATAGGTTTTGGTTTAGGTTATAGGTTTTAGGTTTAGGTTTTAGGTTTTGGTTTTAGTTTTGATTTAGGTTATATGTTATAGGTTTAGGTTAAGTTTTGGGGAAAGGTAATAGGTTTTGATTTAGGTTATAGGTTATAGGTTTAGGTTTTAGGTTTAGGTTTAGGTTTTGATTTATGTTATAGGTTATAGGTTTAGGTTAAGGTTTAGGTTTAGGTTTAGGTTTAGGTTTAGGTTATAGGTTTTGGGATTTGAGAATGGGTTCGGGTTTAGGTTATAGGTTTTGGTTATAGGTTATAGGTTTAGGTTAAGATTTAGGTTTAGGTTATAGGTTTTGGGATTTGAGAATGGGTTCGGGTTTAGGTTATAGGTTTTGGTTTTGGTTTAGGTTATAGGTTTTGTGAATTGAATGGGTTCGGGTTTATGTTATAAGTTTTGGTTTTGGTTTTGGTTTAGGTTATAGGTTTTTGGATTTGAGAATGGGTTATGGTTTAGGTTTAGGAAATTGAGTTTAGGTTATAGGTTTAGGTTTAAGTCTAGGTTTAGGTTTAGGGAATTTAGTTTAGGTTATAGGTTTAGGGAAAGGTTAGGTTTAGGTTATAGGTTTTGGGATTTGAGAATAGTTTTAGGTTATAAGTATAGGTTTAGATTAGGTTATAAGTTAAGGTTTAGGGATTTGAGTTTAGGTTATAGGATTAGGTTATGGTTTAGGTTTAGATTATAGGTTTTGTTATTCGAGAATGGGTTCGGGTTTAGGTTATAGGTTTTGGTTTTGGTTTTGGTTTAGGTTTAGGGAATTGAGTTTAGGTTATAGGTTTAGGTTTAGGTTTTAGGTTTAGGTTTAGGTTTAGGTTTGGGTTTTGAGATTTGAGAGTGGGTTCGGGTTTAAGTTATAGGTTTTGGTTTTGGTTTAGGTTATAGGTTTTGGGATTTGATAATGGGTTCGGGTTTAGGTTATAGGTTTTGGTTTTGGTTTAGGTTATAGGTTTTGATTTAGGTTATAGGTTAACGGTTTAGGTTTAGGTTATAGGTTTTTGGATTTGAGAATGGATTTGGGTTTAGGTTATAAGTTTTGGTTTTAGTTTAGGATTAGGTTTAAGTTATAGGTTTTTGGATTTGAGAATGGGTTATGGTTTAGGTTTAGGGAATCGGGTTCAGGTTCGGGATTGGTTTTAAGTTTGGGTTTAGGTTTAGATTAGGGAGTTGAGATTAGGATTAGGTGTAGGTTTAGGTTTAGGGAATTGAGTTTAGGTTATAGGTTTAGGGAAAGGTTAGGTTTAGGTTATAGGTTTTGGGATTTGGGAATAGTTTTAGGTTATAAGTATAGGTTTAGGTTAGGTTATAGGTTAAGATTTAGGGATTTGAGTTTAAGTTATAGGATTAGGTTTAGGTTTAGGTTTAGGGAATAGAGTTTAGGTTATTAGTTTAGGTTTAGGTTTTAGGTTTAGGTTTAGGTTTTGGTTTGGGTTTTGAGATTTGAGAATGGGTTCGGGTTTAGGTTATAGGTTTTGATTTTGGTTTAGGTTATAGGTTTTGGGATTTGATAATGGGTTCGGGTTTAGGTTATAGGTTTTGATTTAGGTTATAGGTTAACTGTTTAGGTTTAGGTTATAGGTTTTTGTATTTGAGAATGGGTTTGGGTTTAGGTTATAAGTTTTGGTTTTAGTTTAGGTTTAGGTTTAGGTTATGGGTTTTTGGATTTGAGAATGGGTTATGGTTTAGGTTTAAAAAATCGGGTTCAGGTTCGGGATTGGGTTCAAGTTTGGGTTTTCAAGTTTAGGTTTAGGTTTAAGTTAGGGAGTTAAGATTAGGATTAGGTGTAGGTTTAGGTTTAGGGATTTGAGAATACATTTATGTTCTAGGTTTAGGTTTAGGTTTTAGGTTTTAGGTTAAGGTTATATGTTTAGGTTAAGATTTAAGTTTAAGTTAAGGTTGAGGTTTAGGTTATAGGTTAAGGTTTTAGGTCATAGGTTTTGCTTTAGGTTAAGGTTATAGGTATAGGTTAAAGGAATTGATAATGGGTTAAGGTTTAGGTTTAGGAAATCGGGTTCGGGTTCGGGTTCGGGATCGGGTTTATGTTTGGGTTTTCAAGTTTAGGTATAGGTTTAGGTTAGGGAGTTAAGATTAGGATTAGGTGTAGGTCTAGGTTTAGGGATTTGAGAATACATTTAGGTTCTATGTTTGGGTTATAAGATATAGGTTTAGGGAATTGAGAATAGGTTAAAGTTTAGGTTTAGAAAATTGGGTTCGGGTTCGAGATCGGGTTTATGTTTGGGTTTTCAAGTTTAGGGGTAGGTTTATGTTAGGGAGTTAAGATTAGGATTAGGTGTAGGTCTAGGTTTAGGGATTTGAGAATACATTTACGTTCTAGGTTTAGGTTTAGGTTTAGGTTATAAGATAAAGGTTTAGGGAATTGAGAATAGGTTAAGGTTTAGGTTTAGGAAATCGGGTTCGGGTTCGGGATCGGGTTTATGTTTGGGTTTTCAAGTTTAGGTGTAGGTTTAGGTTAGGGAGTTAAGATTAGGATTAGGTGTAGGTCTAGGTTTAGGGATTGGAGAATACATTTAGGTTCTTGGTTTAGGTTTAGGTTTTAGGTTTTAGGTTAAGGTTATATGTTTAGGTTAAGATTTAAGTTTAAGTTAAGGTTGAGGTTTAGGTTATAGGTTAAGGTTTTAGCTCATAGGTTTTGGTTTAGGTTAAGGTTATAGGTATAGGTTATAGGTATAGGTTAAGGTTTAGGTTTAGGTTTAGGTTTAGGTAATAAGATATAGGTTTAGGGAATTGAGAATAGGTTAAGGTTTAGGTTTAGGAAATCGGGTTCGGGTTCGAGATTGGGTTTATGTTTGGGTTTTCAAGTTTAGGTATAGGTTTAGGTTAGGGAGTTAAGATTAGGATTAGGTGTAGGTTTAGGTTTAGGGATTTGAGAATACATTTAGGTTCTAGGTTTAGATTTAGGTTTTAGGTTTTAGGTTAAGGTTATATGTTTAGGTTAAGGTTTAAGTTTAAGTTAAGGTTGAGGTTTAGGTTATAGGTTAAGGTTTTAGGTCATAGGTTTTGGTTTAGGTTAAGGTTGTAGGTATAGGTTAAGGTTTAGGTTTAGGTTTAGGTTTAGGTTATAAGATATAGGTTTAGGGAATTGAGAATAGGTTAAGGTTTAGGTTTAGGAAATCGGGTTCGGGTACGGGATTGGGTTTATGTTTGGGTTTTTAAGTTTAGGTGTAGGTTTAGGTTAGGGAGTTAAGATTAGGATTAGGTGTAGGTCTAGGTTTAGGGATTTGAGAATACATTTACGTTCTAGGTTTAGGTTTAGGGAATTGAGAATAGGTTAAGGTTTTGGTTTAGGAAATCGGGTTCGGGTTCGGGATCGGGTTTATGTTTGGGTTTTCAAGTTTAGGTGTAGGTTTAGGTTAGGGAGTTAAGATTAGGATTAGGTGTAGGTCTAGGTTTAGAGATTTGAGAATACATTTAGGTTCTAGGTTTAGGTTTAGGTTTTAGGTTTTAGGTTAAGGTTATATGTTTAGTTTAAGGTTTAAGTTTAAGTTAAGGTTGAGGCTTAGGTTATAGGTTAAGGTTTTGGCTCATAGGTTTTGGTTTAGGTTAAGGTTATAGGTATAAGTTATAGATATAGGTTAAGGTTTAGGTTTAGGTTATAAGATATAGGTTTAGGGAATTGAGAATAGGTTAAGGATTAGGTTTAGGAAATCTGGGTCGGGTTCGGGATCGGGTTAATGTTTGGATTTTCCAGTTTAGGTATAGGTTTAGGTTAGGGAGTTAAGATTAGGATTAAGTGTAGGTTTAGGTTTAGGGATTTGAGAATACATTTAGGTTCTTGGTTTAGGTTTAGTTTTTAGGTTTTAGGTTAATGTTATATGTTTTGGTTAAGGTTTAAGTTTAAGTTAAGGTTGAGGCTTCGGTTATATGTTAAGGTTTTAGCTCATAGGTTTTGGTTTAGGTTAAGGTTATAGGTATAGGTTATAGATATAGGTTAAGGTTTAGGTTTAGGTTTAGGTGTAGGTTATAAGATATAGGTTTAGGGAATTGAGAATAGATTAAGGTTTAGGTTTAGGAAATCGGGTTCGGGTTCGAGATTAGGTTTATGTTTGGGTTTTCAAGTTTAGGTATAGGTTTAGGTTAGGGAGTTAAGATTAGGATTAGGTGTAGGTTTAGGTTTAGGGATTTGGGAATACATTTAGGTTCTAGGTTTATGTTTAGGTTTTATGTTTTAGGTTAAGGTTATATGTTTAGGTTAAGGTTTAGGTTTAAGTTAAGGTTGAGGTTTAGGTTATAGGTTAAGGTTTTAGGTCATAGGTTTTGGTTTAGGTTAAGGTTATAGGTATAGGTTAACGTTTTGGTTTAGGTTTAGGTTTAGGATATAAGATATATGTTTAGGGAATTGAGAATAGGTTAAGGTTTAAGTTTAGGAAATCGTGTTCAGGTTCGTGATCAGGTTTATGTTTAGGTTTTCAAGTTTAGGTTTAGGTTTAGGTTAGGGAGTTAAGATTAGGATTAGGTGTAGGTCTAGGTTTAGGGATTTGAGATTACATTTAGGTTCTAGGTTTGGGTTTAGGTTTTAGGTTTTAGGTTAAGGTTATATGTTTAGGTTAAGGTTTAGGTTTAAGTTAAGGTTGAGGTTTAGGTTATAGGTTAAGGTTTTAGGTCATAGGTTTTGCTTTAGGTTAAGGTTATAGGTATAGGTTAAGGTATAGGTTAAGGTTTAGGTTTAGGTTTAGGTTTAGGTTATAAGATATAGGTTTAGGGAATTGAGAATAGGTTAAGGATTAGGTTTAGGAAATCTGGTTCGGGTTCGGGATCGGGTTTATGTTTGGGTTTTCAAGTTTAGGTGTAGGTTTAGGTTAGGGAGTTAAGATTAGGATTAGGTGTAGGTTTAGGTTTAGGGATTTGAGAATACGTTTAGGTTCTTAGTTTAGGTTTAGGTTTTATGTTTTAGGTTAAGGTTATATGTTTAGGTTAAGGTTTAAGTTTAAGTTAAGGTTGAGGTTTAGGTTATAGGTTACGGTTTTAGGTCATAGGTTTTGGTTTAGGTTAAGGTTATAGGTATAGGTTAATGTTTTGGTTTAGGTTTAGGTTTAGTTTATAAGATAGAGGTTTAGGGAATTGAGAATAGGTTAAGGTTTAGGTTTACGAAATCGGGTTCGAGTTTGGGATCAGGTTTATGTTTGGATTTTCAAGTTTAGGTATAGGTTTAGGTTAGGGAGTTAAGATTAGGATTAGGTATAGGTTTAGGTTTAGGGATTTGAGAATACATTTAGGTTCTAGGTTTAGGTTTAGGTTTTAGGTTTTAGGTTAAGGTTATATGTTTAGGTTATGGTTTAAGTTTAAGTTAAGGTTGAGGTTTAGGTTGTAGGTTAAGGTTTTAGGTCATAGGTTTGGGTTTAGGTTAAGGTTATAGGTATAGGCTAAGGTATAAGTTTCGGCTTAGGTTTAGGTTATAAGATATAGGTTTAGGGAATTGAGAATAGGTTAAGGTTTTGGTTTAGGAAATCGGGTTCGGGTTCGGGATCGGGTTTATGTTTGGGTTTTCAAGTTTAGGTATAGGTTTAGGTTAGGGAGTAAAGATTAGGATTAGGTGTAGGTTTCGGTTTAAGGATTTGAGAATGCATTTAGGATCTAGGTTTAGGTTTAGGTTTTTGGTTTTAGGTTAAGGTTATATGTTTAGGTTAAGCTTTAAGTTTAAGTTAAAGTTGAGGTTTAGGTTATAGGTTAAGGTTTTAGGTCATAGGTTTTGGTTTCGGTTATGGTTATAGGTATAGGTTAAGGTATAGGTTTAGGTTTAGGTTTAGGTTATAAGATATAGGTTTAGGGAATTGAGAAAAGGTTAAGGTTTTGGTTTAGGAAATCGGGTTCGGGTTCGGGATCGGGTTTATGTTTGGGTTTTCAAGTTTAAGTACAGGTTTAGGTTAGGGAGTTAAGATTAGGATTAGGTGTAGGTTTAGGTTTAGGGATTTGAGAATAAATTTAGGTTCTAGGTTTAGGTTTAGGTTTTAGGTTTTAGGTTATGGTTATTTGTTTAGGTTGAGGTTTAGGTTTAAGTTAAAGTTGAGGTTTAGGTTATTGGTTAAGGTTTTTGGTCATAGGTTTTGGTTTAGGTAAAGGTTATAGGTATAGGTTAAGGTATAGGTTTAGGTTTAGGTTTAGGTTATAATATATAGGTTTAGGGAATTGAGAATCGGTTAAGGTTTAGGTTTAGGAAATCGGGTTCGGGTTCGGGATCGTTTTTACGTTTGGGTTTTCAAGTTTAGGTATAGGTTTAGGCTAGGGAGTTAAGATTAGGATTAGGTGTAGGTCTAGGTTTAGGAATTTGAGAATACATTTAGGTTCTAGGTTTAGGTTTAGATTTTAGGTTTAAGGTTAAGGTTATATGTTTAGGTTAAGGTTTAGGTTTAAGTTATGGTTCAGGTTTAGGTTATAGGTTAAGGTTTTAGGTCATATGTTTTGTTTTAGGTTAAGGTTATAGGTATAGGTTAAGGTTTAGGGAATTGAGAACAGGTTAAGGTTTCAGTTGAACAAATCGGGTTCAGGTTCGAGATTAGGTTTATGTTTGGGTTTTCAAGTTTAGGTATAGGTTTAGGTTAGGGAGTTAAGATTAAGATTAGGCGTAGGTTTAGGTTTAGGGATTTGAGAATACATTTATGTTCTATGTTTAGTTTTAGGTTTTAGGTTTTAGGTTAAGGTTGAATATTTAGGTTAAGGTTTAGGTTTAAGTCAAGGTTGAGGTTTTGGTTATAGGTTAAGGTTTTAGGTCATAGGTTTTGATTTAGGTTAAGGTTATAGGTTTAGGTTAAGGTTTAGGTTTAGGTTATAAGATATAGGTTTAGGGAATTGAGAATAGGTTAAGGTTTAGGTTTAGGAAATCGGGTTCGGGTTTGGGATCGGGTTTATGTTTGGGTTTTCAAGTTTAGGTATAGGTTTAGGTTAGGGAGTTAAGATTAGAATTAGGTGTAGTCTAGGTTTAGGGATTTGAGAATACATTTAGGTTCTAGGTTTGGGTTTAGGTTTTAGGTTTTAGGTTAAGGTTATATGTTTAGGTTAAGGTTTAGGTTTAAGTTAAGGTTAAAGTTTAGGTTATAGGTTAAGGTTTTAGGTCATAGGTTTTGGTTTAGGTTAAGGTTATAGGTATAGGTTAAGGTATAGGTTAAGGTTTAGGTTTAGGTTTAGATTTAGGTTACAAGATATAGGTTTAGGGAATTGAGAATAGGTTAAGGATTAGGTTTAGTAAATCTGGTTCGGGTTCGGGATCGGGTTTATGTTTGGGTTTTCAAGTTTAGGTATAGGTTTAGGTTAGGGAGTTAAGATTAGGATTAGGTGTAGGTTTAGGTTTAGGGATTTGAGAATACATTTAGGTTCTTGGTTTAGGTTTAGCTTTTAGGTTTTAGGTTAAGGTTATATGTTTAGGTTAAGGTTTAAGTTTAAGTTAAGGTTGAGGTTTAGGTTATAGGTTAAGGTTTTAGCTCATAGGTTTTGGTTTAGGTTAAGGTTATAGGTATAGGTTAAGGTATAGGTTAAGGTTTAGGTTTAGGTTTAGGTTTAGTTTATATGATAGAGGTTTAGGGAATTGAGAATAGGTTAAGGTTTAGGTTTAGGAAATCGAGTTCGAGTTCGGGATCAGGTTTATGTTTGGGTTTTCAAGTTTAGGTATAGGTTTAGATTAGGGAGTTAAGATTAGGATTAGGTATAGGTTTAGGTTTAGGGATTTGAGAATACATTTATGTTCTAGGTTTAGGTTTAGGTTTTAGGTTTTAGGTTAAGGTTATATGTTTAGGTTAAGGTTTAAGTTTAAGTTAAGGTTGAGGTTTAGGTTATAGGTTAAGGTTTTAGGTTATAGGTTTGGGTTTAGGTTAAGGTTATAGGTATAGGTTAAGGTATAAGTTTAAGTTTAGGTTTAGGTTATAAGATCTAGGTTTAGGGTATTGAGAATAGGTTAAGGTTTAGGTTTAGGAAATTGGTTTCGGGTTCGGGATCGGGTTTATGTTTGGGTTTTCAAGTTTAGGTATAGGTTTAGGTTAGGGAGTTAAGATTAGGATTAGGTGTAGGTTTAGGTTTAGGGAATTGAGAATACATTTAGGTTCTAGGTTTAGGTTTTGGTTTTAGGTCTTAGTTTAAGGTTATATGTTTAGGTTAAGGTTTAGGTTTAAGTTATGGTTGAGGTTTAGGTTATAGGTTAATGTTTTAGGTCATAGGTTTTGGTTTAGGTTATGGTTATAGGTATAGGTTAAGGTATAGGTTAAGGTTTAGGTTTAGGTTTAGGTTTAGGTTACAAGATATAGGTTTAGGGAATTGAGAAAAGGTTAAGGTTTAGGTTTAGGAAATCGGTTCGGGTTCGGGATCGGGTTTATGTTTGGCTTTTCAAGTTTAGGTATAGGTTTAGGTTAGGGAGTTAAGATTAGGATTATGTGTAGGTTTAGGTTTAGGGATTTGAGAATACATTTAGGTTTAGGTTTTAGGTTTTAGGTTAAGGTTATTTGTTTAGGTTAAGGTTTTGGTTTAAGTTAAAGTTGAGGTTTAGGTTATAGGTTAAGGTTTTTGGTCATAGGTTTTGGTTTAGGTAAAGGTTATAGGTATAGGTTAAGGTATAGGTTTAGGTTTAGGTTTAGGTTATAAGATATAGGTTTAGGGAATTGAGAATCGGTTAAGGTTTAGGTTTAGGAAATCGGGTTCGGGTTCGGGATCGGGTTTATATTTGGGTTTTCAAGTTTAGGTATAGGTTTAGGCTAGGGAGTTAAGATTAGGATTAGGTGCAGGTCTAGGTTTAGAAATTTGAGAATACATTTAGGTTCTAGGTTTAGGTTTAGGTTTTAGGTTTAAGGTTAAGGTTATATGTTTAGGTTAAGGTTTAGGTTTAAGTTATGGTTGAGGTTTGGGTTATAGGTTAAGGTTTTAGGTCATAGGTTTTGGTTTAGGTTAAGGTTATAAGTATAGGTTATAGGTATAGGTTAAGGTTTAGGGAATTGATAATAGGTTAAGGTTTCGGTTTAAGAAATCGGGTTCGGGTTCGAGATTAGGTTTATTTTGGGTTTTCTAGTTTAGGTATAGGTTTAGGTTAGGGAGTTAAGATTAAGATTAGGTGTAGGTTTAGGTTTAGGGATTTGAGAATACATTTGGGTTCTATGTTTAGGTTTAGGTTTTAGGTTTTTCGTTAAGGTTGTATATTTAGATTAAGGTTTAGGTTTAAGTTAAGGTTGAGGTTTTGGTTATAGGTTAAGGTTTTAGGTCATAGGTTTTGATTTAGGTTAAGGTTATAGGTATAGGTTAAGGTTTAGGTTTATGTTATAAGACATAGGTTTAGGGATTTGAGAATAGGTTAAGGTTTAGGTTTAGGAAATCGGGTTCGGGTTCGGGATCGGGTTTATGTTTGGGTTTTCAAGTTTAAGTATAGGTTTAGGTTAGGGAGTTAAGATTAGGATTAGGTGTAGGTTTAGGTTTAGGGATTTGAGAATACATTTAGGTTTAGGTTTTAGGTTTTAGGTTAAGGTTATTTGTTTAGGTTAAGGTTTAGGTTTAAGTTAAAGTTGAGGTTTAGGTTATAGGTTATGGTTTTTGGTCATAGGTTTTGGTTTAGGTAAAGTTTATTGGTATAGGTTAATGTATAGGTTTAGGTTTAGGTTTAGGTTATAAGATATAGGTTTAGGTAATTGAGAATAGGTTAAGGTTTAGGTTTAGGAAATCGGGTTCGGGTTCGGGATCATGTTTATGTTTGGGTTTTCAAGTTTAGCTATAGGTTTAGGCTAGGGAGTTAAGATTAGGATTAGGTGTAGGTCTAGGTTTAGGAATTTGAGAATACATTTAGGTTCTAGGTTTAGGTTTAGGTTTTAGGTTTTCGGATAAGGTTATATGTTTAGGTTAAGGTTTAGGTTTAAGTTATGGTTGAGGTTTAGGTTGTAGGTTAAGGTTTTAGGTCATAGGTTTTGGTTTAGGTTAAGGTTATAGGTATAGGTTATAGGTATAGGTTAAGGTTTAGGGAATTGAGAATAGGTTAAGGTTTCGGTTTAAGAAATCGAGTTCGGGTTCGAGATTAGGTTTATGTTTGGGTTTTCAAGTTTAGGTATAGGTTTAGGTTGGGGAGTTAAGATTTGGATTAGGTATAGGTTTAGGTTTAAGGATTTGAGAATACATTTAGGTTCTAGGTTTAAGTTTAGGTTTTAGGTTTTAGGTTAAGGTTATATGTTTAGGTTATGGTTTAAGTTTAAGTTAAGGTTTAGGTTTAGGTTATAGGTTAAGGTTTTAGGTCATAGGTTTGGATTTAGGTTAAGGTTATATGTATAGGTTAAGGTATAAGTTTAGGTTTAGGTTTAGATTATAAGATATAGGTTTAGGGAATAGGTTAAGGTTTAGGTTTAGGAAATCGGGTTCGGGTTCGGGATCGGCTTTATGTTTGGGTTTTCAAGTTTAGGTATAGGTTTAGGTTTGGGAGTTAAGATTAGGATTAGGTGTAGGTTTGGGTTTAGGGATTTGTGAATACATTTAGGTTCTAGGTTTAGGTTTAGGTTTTTGGTTTTAGGTTAAGGTTATATGTTTAGGTTAAGGTTTAAGTTTAAGTTAAGGTTGAGGTTTAGGTTATAGGTTAAGGTTTTAGGTCATAGGTTTAGGTTTAGGTTATGGTTATAGGTATATGTTAAGGTATAGGTTAAGGTTTAGGTTTAGGTTTAGGTTTAGGTTATAAGATATAGGTTTAGGGAATTGAAAATAGGTTAAGGTTTTGGTTTAGGAAATCAGGTTTGGGTTCGGGATCGGGTTTTTGTTTGGGTTTTCAAGTGTAGGTATAGGTTTAGGTTAGGGAGTTAAGATTAGGATTAGGTGTAGGTTTAGGTTTAGGGATTTGAGAATACATTTAGGTTTAGGTTTTAGGTTTTAGGTTAAGGTTATTTGTTTAGGTTAAGGTTTTGGTTTAAGTTAAAGTTGAGGTTTAGGTTATAGGTTAAGGTTTTTGGTCATAGGTTTTGGTTTAGGTAAAGGTTATAGGTATAGGTTAAGGTATAGGTTTAGGTTTAGGTTTAGGTTATAAGATATAAGTTTAGGGAATTGAGAATCGGTTAAGGTTTAGGTTTAGGAAATCGGGTTCGGGTTCGGGATCGGGTTTATATTTGGGTTTTCAAGTTTAGGTATAGGTTTAGGCTAGGGAGTTAAGATTAGGATTAGGTGCAGGTCTAGGTTTAGAAATTTGAGAATACATTTAGGTTCTAGGTTTAGGTTTAGGTTTTAGGTTTAAGGTTAAGGTTATATGTTTAGGTTAAGGTTTAGGTTTAAGTTATGGTTGAGGTTTGGGTTATAGGTTAAGGTTTTAGGTCATAGGTTTTGGTTTAGGTTAAGGTTATAAGTATAGGTTATAGGTATAGGTTAAGGTTTAGGGAATTGATAATAGGTTAAGGTTTCGGTTTAAGAAATCGGGTTCGGGTTCGAGATTAGGTTTATTTTGGGTTTTCTAGTTTAGGTATAGGTTTAGGTTAGGGAGTTAAGATTAAGATTAGGTGTAGGTTTAGGTTTAGGGATTTGAGAATACATTTGGGTTCTATGTTTAGGTTTAGGTTTTAGGTTTTACGTTAAGGTTGTATATTTAGATTAAGGTTTAGGTTTAAGTTAAGGTTGAGGTTTTGGTTATAGGTTAAGGTTTTAGGTCATAGGTTTTGATTTAGGTTAAGGTTATAGGTATAGGTTAAGGTTTAGGTTTATGTTATAAGACATAGGTTTAGGGATTTGAGAATAGGTTAAGGTTTAGGTTTAGGAAATCGGGTTCGGGTTCGGGATCGGGTTTATGTTTGGGTTTTCAAGTTTAAGTATAGGTTTAGGTTAGGGAGTTAAGATTAGGATTAGGTGTAGGTCTAGGTTTAGGGATTTGAGAATGCATTTAGGTTCTAGGTTTGGGTTTAGGTTTTAGGTTTTAGGTTAAGGTTATATGTTTAGGTTAAGGTTTAAGTTTAAGTTAAGGTTGAGGTTTAGGTTATAGGTTAAGGTTTTAGGTCATAGGTTTTGCTTTAAGTTAAGGTTATAGGTATAGGTTAAGGTATAGGTTAAGGTTTAGGTTTAGGTTTAGATTTAGGTTACAAGATATAGGTTTAGGGAATTGAGAATAGGTTAAGGATTAGGTTTAGGAAATCTAGTTCGGGTTCGGGATCGGGTTTATGTTTGGGTTTTCAAGTTTAGGTATAGGTTTAGGTTAGGGAGTTAAGATTAGGATTAGGTGTAGGTTTAGGTTTAGGGATTTGAGAATACATTTAGGTTCTTGGTTTAGGTTTAGCTTTTAGGTTTTAGGTTAAGGTTATATGTTTAGGTTAAGGTTTAAGTTTAAGTTAAGGTTGAGGTTTAGGTTATAGGTTAAGGTTTTAGGTCATAGGTTTTGGTTTAGGTTAAGGTTATAGGTATAGGTTAAGGTTTAGGTTTAGGTTTAGGTTTAGTTTATAAGATAGAGGTTTAGGGAATTGAGAATAGGTTAAGGTTTAGGTTTAGGAAATCGGGTTCGAGTTCGGGATCAGGTTTATGTTTGGGTTTTCAAGTTTAGATATAGGTTTAGGTTAGGGAGTTAAGATTAGGATTAAGTATAGGTTTAGGTTTAGGAATTTGAGAATACATTTAGGTTCTAGGTTTAGGTTTATGTTTTAGGTTTTAGGTTAAGGTTATATGTTTAGGTTAAGGTTTAAGTTTAAGTTAAGGTTGAGGTTTAGGTTATAGGTTAAGGTTTTATGTCATAGGTTTGGGTTTAGGTTAAGGTTATAGGTATAGGTTAAGGTATAAGTTTAGGTTTAGGTTTAGGTTATAAGATATTGGTTTAGGGAATTGAGAATAGGTTAAGGTTTAGGTTTAGGGAATCGGGTTCGGGTTCAGGATCGGGTTTATGTTTGGGTTTTCAAGTTTAGGTATAAGCTTAGGTTAGGGAGTTAAGATTAGGATTAGGAGTAGTTTTGGGTTTTGGGATTTGAGAATACATTTAGGTTATAGGTTTAGGTTTAGGTTTTAGGTTTTAGGTTAAGGTTATATGTTTAGGTTAAGGTTTAAGTTTAAGTTAAGGTTGAGGTTTAGGTTATTGGTTAAGGTTTTAGGTCATAGGTTTTGGTTTAGGTTATGGTTATAGGTATAGGTTAAGGTATAGGTTAAGGTTTAGGTTTAGGTTTAGGTTTAGGTTATAAGATATAGGTTTAGGGAATTGAGAATAGGTTAAGGTTTAGGTTTAGGAAATCGGGTTCGGGTTCGGGATCGCGTTTATGTTTGGGTTTTCAAGTGTAGGTAAAGGTTTAGGTTAGGAAGTTAAGATTAGGATTAGGTGTAGGTTTAGGTTTAGGGATTTGAGAATACATTTAGGTTCTAGGTTTATGTTTAGGTTCTAGGTTTTAGGTTAAGGTTTAGGTTTAAGTTAAATTTGAGTTTTAGGTTATAGGTTAAGGTTTTTGGTCATAGGTTTTGGTTTAGGTAAAGGTTATAGGTATAGGTTAATGTATAGGTTTAGGTTTAGGTTTAGGTTATAAGATATAGGTTTAGGTAATTGAGAATAGGTTAAGGTTTAGGTTTAGGAAATCGGGTTCGGGTTCGGGATCATGTTTATGTTTGGGTTTTCAAGTTTAGCTATAGGTTTAGGCTAGGGAGTTAAGATTAGGATTAGGTGTAGGTCTAGGTTTAGGAATTTGAGAATACATTTAGGTTCTAGGTTTAGGTTTAGGTTTTAGGTTTTCGGATAAGGTTATATGTTTAGGTTAAGGTTTAGGTTTAAGTTATGGTTGAGGTTTAGGTTGTAGGTTAAGGTTTTAGGTCATAGGTTTTGGTTTAGGTTAAGGTTATAGGTATAGGTTATGGTTTAGGGAATTGAGAATAGGTTAAGGTTTCGGTTTAAGAAATCGAGTTCGGGTTCGAGATTAGGTTTATGTTTGGGTTTTCAAGTTTAGGTATAGGTTTAGGTTGGGGAGTTAAGATTTGGATTAGGTATAGGTTTAGGTTTAAGGATTTGAGAATACATTTAGGTTCTAGGTTTAGGTTTAGGTTTTAGGTTTTAGGTTAAGGTTATATGTTTAGGTTATGGTTTAAGTTTAAGTTAAGGTTTAGGTTTAGGTTATAGGTTAAGGTTTTAGGTCATAGGTTTGGGTTTAGGTTAAGGTTATATGTATAGGTTAAGGTATAAGTTTAGGTTTAGGTTTAGATTATAAGATATAGGTTTAGGGAATTGAGAATAGGTTAAGGTTTAGGTTTAGGAAATCGGGTTCGGGTTCGGGATCGGGTTTATGTTTGGGTTTTCAAGTTTAGGTATAGGTTTAGGTTTGGGAGTTAAGATTAGGATTAGGTGTAGGTTTGGGTTTAGGGATTTGTGAATACATTTAGGTTCTAGGTTTAGGTTTAGGTTTTTGGTTTTAGGTTAAGGTTATATGTTTAGGTTAAGGTTTAAGTTTAAGTTAAGGTTGAGGTTTAGGTTATAGGTTAAGGTTTTAGGTCATAGGTTTAGGTTTAGGTTATGGTTATAGGTATAGGTTAAGGTATAGGTTAAGGTTTAGGTTTAGGTTTAGGTTTAGGTTATAAGATATAGGTTTAGGGAATTGAAAATAGGTTAAGGTTTAGGTTTAGGTAATCAGGTTCGGGTTCGGGATCGGGTTTATGTTTGGGTTTTCAAGTATAGGTATAGGTTTAGGTTAGGGAGTTAAGATTAGGATTAGGTGTAGGTTTAGGTTTAGGGATTTGAGAATACATTTAGGTTTAGGTTTTAGGTTTTAGGTTAAGGTTATTTGTTTAGGTTAAGGTTTAGGTTTAAGTTAAAGTTGAGGTTTAGGTTATAGGTTATGGTTTTTGGTCATAGGTTTTGGTTTAGGTAAAGGTTATAGGTATAGGTTAATGTATAGGTTTAGGTTTAGGTTTAGGTTATAAGATATAGGTTTAGGTAATTGAGAATAGGTTAAGGTTTAGGTTTAGGAAATCGGGTTCGGGTTCGGGATCATGTTTATGTTTGGGTTTTCAAGTTTAGCTATAGGTTTAGGCTAGGGAGTTAAGATTAGGATTAGGTGTAGGTCTAGGTTTAGGAATTTGAGAATACATTTAGGTTCTAGGTTTAGGTTTAGGTTTTAGGTTTTCGAATAAGGTTATATGTTTAGGTTAAGGTTTAGGTTTAAGTTATGGTTGAGGTTTAGGTTGTAGGTTAAGGTTTTAGGTCATAGGTTTTGGTTTAGGTTAAGGTTATAGGTATAGCTTATAGGTATAGGTTATGGTTTAGGGAATTGAGAATAGGTTAAGGTTTCGGTTTAAGAAATCGAGTTCGGGTTCGAGATTAGGTTTATGTTTGGGTTTTCAAGTTTAGGTATAGGTTTAGGTTAGGGAGTTAAGATTTGGATTAGGTATAGGTTTAGGTTTAAGGATTTGAGAATACATTTAGGTTCTAGGTTTAGGTTTAGGTTTTAGGTTTTAGGTTAAGGTTATATGTTTAGGTTATGGTTTAAGTTTAAGTTAAGGTTTAGGTTTAGGTTATAGGTTAAGGTTTTAGGTCATAGGTTTGGGTTTAGGTTAAGGTTATATGTATAGGTTAAGGTATAAGTTTAGGTTTAGGTTTAGATTATAAGATATAGGTTTAGGGAATTGAGAATAGGTTAAGGTTTAGGTTTAGGAAATCGGGTTCGGGTTCGGGATCGGGTTTATGTTTGGGTTTTCATGTTTAGGTATAGGTTTAGGTTTGGGAGTTAAGATTAGGATTAGGTGTAGGTTTGGGTTTAGGGATTTGTGAATACATTTAGGTTCTAGGTTTAGGTTTAGGTTTTTGGTTTTAGGTTAAGGTTATATGTTTAGGTTAACGTTTAAGTTTAAGTTAAGGTTGAGGTTTAGGTTATAGGTTAAGGTTTTAGGTCATAGGTTTAGGTTTAGGTTATGGTTATAGGTATAGGTTAAGGTATAGGTTAAGGTTTAGGTTTAGGTTTAGGTTTAGGTTATAAGATATAGGTTTAGGGAATTGAAAATAGGTTAAGGTTTAGGTTTAGGTAATCAGGTTCGGGTTCGGGATCGGGTTTATGTTTGGGTTTTCAAGTATAGGTATAGGTTTAGGTTAGGGAGTTAAGATTAGGATTAGGTGTAGGTTTAGGTTTAGGGATTTGAGAATACATTTAGGTTTAGGTTTTAGGTTTTAGGTTAAGGTTATTTGTTTAGGTTAAGGTTTAGGTTTAAGTTAAAGTTGAGGTTTAGGTTATAGGTTATGGTTTTTGGTCATAGGTTTTGGTTTAGGTAAAGGTTATAGGTATAGGTTAATGTATAGGTTTAGGTTTAGGTTTAGGTTATAAGATATAGGTTTAGGTAATTGAGAATAGGTTAAGGTTTAGGTTTAGGAAATCGGGTTCGGGTTCGGGATCATGTTTATGTTTGGGTTTTCAAGTTTAGCTATAGGTTTAGGCTAGGGAGTTAAGATTAGGATTAGGTGTAGGTCTAGGTTTAGGAATTTGAGAATACATTTAGGTTCTAGGTTTAGGTTTAGGTTTTAGGTTTTCGGATAAGGTTATATGTTTAGTTTAAGGTTTAGGTTTAAGTTATGGTTGAGGTTTAGGTTGTAGGTTAAGGTTTTTGGTCATAGGTTTTGGTTTAGGTTAAGGTTATAGGTATAGGTTATAGGTATAGGTTAAGGTTTAGGGAATTGAGAATAGGTTAAGGTTTCGGTTTAAGAAATCGAGTTCGGGTTCGAGATTAGGTTTATGTTTGGGTTTTCAAGTTTAGGTATAGGTTTAGGTTGGGGAGTTAAGATTTGGATTAGGTATAGGTTTAGGTTTAAGGATTTGAGAATACATTTAGGTTCTAGGTTTAAGTTTAGGTTTTAGGTTTTAGGTTAAGGTTATATGTTTAGGTTATGGTTTAAGTTTAAGTTAAGGTTTAGGTTTAGGTTATAGGTTAAGGTTTTAGGTCATAGGTTTGGATTTAGGTTAAGGTTATATGTATAGGTTAAGGTATAAGTTTAGGTTTAGGTTTAGATTATAAGATATAGGTTTAGGGAATTGAGAATAGGTTAAGGTTTAGGTTTAGGAAATCGGGTTCGGGTTCGGGATCGGCTTTATGTTTGGGTTTTCAAGTTTAGGTATAGGTTTAGGTTTGGGAGTTAAGATTAGGATTAGGTGTAGGTTTGGGTTTAGGGATTTGTGAATACATTTAGGTTCTAGGTTTAGGTTTAGGTTTTTGGTTTTAGGTTAAGGTTATATGTTTAGGTTAAGGTTTAAGTTTAAGTTAAGGTTGAGGTTTAGGTTATAGGTTAAGGTTTTAGGTCATAGGTTTAGGTTTAGGTTATGGTTATAGGTATATGTTAAGGTATAGGTTAAGGTTTAGGTTTAGGTTTAGGTTTAGGTTATAAGATATAGGTTTAGGGAATTGAAAATAGGTTAAGGTTTTGGTTTAGGAAATCAGGTTCGGGTTCGGGATCGGGTTTTTGTTTGGGTTTTCAAGTGTAGGTATAGGTTTAGGTTAGGGAGTTAAGATTAGGATTAGGTGTAGGTTTAGGTTTAGGGATTTGAGAATACATTTAGGTTTAGGTTTTAGGTTTTAGGTTAAGGTTATTTGTTTAGGTTAAGGTTTAGGTTTAAGTTAAAGTTGAGGTTTAGGTTATAGGTTAAGGTTTTTGGTCATAGGTTTTGGTTTAGGTAAAGGTTATAGGTATAGGTTAAGGTATAGGTTTAGCTTTAGGTTATAAGATATAGGTTTAGGGAATTGAGAATTGGTTAAGGTTTAGGTTTAGGAAATTGGGTTCGGGTTCGGGATCATGTTTATGTTTGGGTTTTCAAGTTTTGGTATAGGTTTTGGCTAGGGAGTTTAGATTAGGATTAGGTGTAGGTCTAGGTTTAGGAATTTGAGAATACATTTAGGTTCTAGGTTTAGGTTTAGGTTTTAGGTTTTAGGATAAGGTTATATGTTTTGGTTAAGGTTTAGGTTTCAGTTATGGTTGAGGTTTAGGTTATAGGTTAAGGTTTTAGGTCATAGGTTTTGGTTTTGGTTAAGGTTATAGGTATAGGTTAAGGTTTAGGGAATTGAGAATAGGTTAAGGTTTCGGTTTAAGAAATCGGATTCGGGTTCGAGATTAGGTTTATGTTTGGGTTTTCAAGTTTAGGTATAGGTTTAGGTTAGGGAGTTAAGATTAGTATTAGGTGTAGGTTTAGGTTTAGGGATTTGAGAATACATTTAGGTTTTAGGTTTAGGTTTAGGTTTTAGGTTTTAGGTTAAGGTTGTCTATTTAGGTTAAGGTTTAGGTTTAAGTTAAGGTTGAGGTTTCGGTTATAGGTTAAGGTTTTAGGTCATAGGTTTTGATTTAGGTTAAGGTCATAGGTATAGGTTAAGGTTTAGGTTTAGGTTTAGGTTTAGGTTATAAGATATAGGTTTAGGGAATTGAGAATAGGTTAAGGTTTAGGTTTAGGAAATCGGGTTCGGGTTCGGGATCGGGTTTATGTTTGGGTTTTCAAGTTTAGGTATAGGTTTAGGTTAGGGAGTTAAGATTAGGATTAGGTGTAGGTTTAGGTTTAGGGATTTGAGAATACATTTAGGTTCTAGGTTTAGGTTTAGGTTTTAGGTTTTAGGTTAAGGTTATATGTTTAGGTTAAGGTTTAGGTTTAAGTTAAGGTTGAGGTTTAGGTTATAGGTTAAGGTTTTAGCTCATAGGTTTTTGTTTAAGTTAAGGTTATAGGTATAGGTTAAGGTTTAGGTTTAGGTTATAAGATATAAGTTTAGGGAATTGAGAATAGGTTAAGGTTTAGGTTTAGGAAATCTGGTTCGGGTTTGGGATCAGGTTTATGGTTGGGTTTTCAAGTTTAGGTATATGTTTAGGTTAAGAAGTTAAGATTAGTATTAGGTGTAGGTTTTGGTTTAGGGATTTGAGAATATATTTAGGTTCTACGTTTAGGTTTAGGTTTTAGGTTTTAGGTTAAGGTTATATGTTTTGGTTAAGGTTTAAGTTTAAGTTAAGGTTGAGGTTTAAGTTATAGGTTAAGGTTATAGGTATAGGTTAAGGTATAGGTGAAGGTTTGGGTTTAGGTTATAAGATATAGGTTTAGGGAATTGAGAATAGGTTAAGCTTTGGGTTTAGGAAATCGGGTTCTGCTTCGGCATCGGGTTTATGTTTGGGTTTTTAAGTTTAGGTATAGGTTTAGGTTAGGGAGTTAAGATTAGGATTAGGTGTAGGTTTAGGTTTAGGGATTTGAGAATACATTTAGGTTCTAGGTTTAGGTTTAGGTTTTATGTTTTAGATTAAGGTTTAGGTTTAGGTTAAGGTTGAGGTTTAGGTTATAGGTTAAGGTTTTAGGTCATAGGTTTTGGTTTTGGTTAAGGGTATGGTCCCTGCAAATATAGATATAAACACGGCCATCCGGCGCAAATGGCCAGGCCCTTCCAATGCTGTCCATAAAAATTGGACAGCTTCATCATGGTCATAATAGCGGTTCCCTCTTTCCTGGGAACCCCGCTCTTTCGAATAGCTCCGATGCACATCCGGGTCTGCTCCATTAATTTCGATCAAATACATAAACACGGCCTATCCAAATGGCCAGGCCCCTTCAATGCTGTATATTGGAAATGGACAGCTTCATCATGGTCATAACAGCGGTTCCCACCTTCCAGGGACCCCCGCTCATCCGGATAGCTCCGACGCACATCCGGGTAATGCACATGCAAGTCTAGCACTTCAATCCTATTTCTCAATATATATATATATATATATATGAATGCCTGTGCCAGTAACATAAAAGACATTGTAAAAAAAACATAGAAATTCAAATTGATGTCACAATCTGGCAAACCCAAAAAAATAAAATAAAATCTGGAGTTCCTTTCAGGATCTTAAGACAATCCACTGACATCACCATCATTACCTTTAAATCCCATCCAATCCACCCTAATCCCTTTAAAATTGCTTGGGACGTGTTTGGTTCAAGGGATTAAAAGGGATTGGAAGGTTTAATCCCGGGATTGGCCAGGCGTCCCAAACAGACCAGAAATAACAATCCCCGGATATAGCAATCCCATAGATCTTGCACCAATCCATTGACGCAACTATCATTACCTTGAAATTTGTATAATCTACTCTAATACCATCCAAATCCATCCAATCTACCCGGCCAAACAGGCCCTAATGGTGGGCATTCAATCACCACAGTTTCCTATGGTGTGGTCCACTTGAGATTTGGCCCTAAAATGAAGTTAAAAAAATGAATGGCCTGCATACACATATTATGGTGGAGCCCACAAAGCATTTTTAGGGCCCGTTTGGCTGGGTGGATTGAAAGGGATTGAATGGTATTATGGTGGATGGCCTGGATTTCTAGGTATTAATGGTGTTGTCAGTGGATTATCTTCAGATACATGGGATTGCTATATCCCTGGATTGATATATCTAGTCTGTTTGGCACACCTGGCCAATACTGGGATTAAACCTTCCCATCCCTTCCAATCCCTCGAGCCAAACACGTCTCAGGGATTGGGATCAGATCACCGACTCTTTTTGGCACGCCCGACCAATCCCAGGATTTAACTTCCAATCCCTTCCAATAACATCCAATCCCTTCCAATCCGACCGGCCAAACGGCCCTTAGATTTCAGAAACAGAGAGAGGGGAATGCGGATTGAAGGATTGAAAGATTTGAGAAAGATATAAAGAGGGAGAAAGAAACTAACCGTACGTGCTTCTTCTTCTTCTCCTTCTTGCAGCGAAATGGGTTTTTGAAAACAGAGTGGGGAATGCGGCCTTGAGACAGAGAGAGAGGGTGAGGGAGATCGGGAGATCAAGAGAGGGCAAGGGAACGAGAGAGATGGAGACAGAGATGGAGAGACGGGTTCATCAGTGGGCGGGAGAAAATGGGGATGGGGTTTTGGTTTTGGAGGGATTTGGGGTTTTGGAGGGGGGCGTGACAGACGGCCCCTGAGAGGTTTTATGATTTTAGGACCGTGGGGCCCACTGTGATGTATTTTAGATATCCACTCTATCCAATAATTTTAAATTATTATTTTAAGTGTTGTAAAAAAATGAGTTAGATCAAATCTGTAAGGTGACCACACAACAAATTAACAGTAAAAATTTAATTTATAATATTTCTTATGGTGTGGTCCACTTAGACATTTAATCTACATAATTTTTGGGCTCATGCACTAAAATTATATATCCGAATATTTGGATGGCTTAGATCAAACACATATATTTCAATGGACCTCATGGATCCCCCTAAGCACCATCTATATTTAATATGCTTTAGGTAGAGAGTTACGTTTTAGCTACAGAGCACTTAGGCTATAGCAACGGATTAAATCCGTAGCTATTTTACTATGGATTAAATCCGTAGCTAAAAGCTTTCAACCTCCATAGCCATTGCTCGATTTTTTGGTAGTGCTCGCTTCTAGTGAACAAGTTGGCCATAAAGAAACCGCGTATGACGATCTCTTTCTCGCATACTCTTGAGATGAGATTCATTGGCATGCACTTCACCACGTGTAATTCTCATAATTCGAGCCATCACATCCACATTGATTATTGCTTCCCGCCTTCTTATGGGAATAGTGAATTATAGAGGCTCCAGTAATGGATCCCGAATGTGGGCATAGAAGGCTCAGATAGTGCTCTCCCATGCATGAGACTTGCCTTCAAATATGGGACCCCACCCGAGTCCAACAAGAGGTCCATTACCAGATATAGCCCAAATAGCCTTTCATCCACATGTGCCTCAAACACAACCTTATGGCCCCAAAACTTACCTTGTCTAATGCCTGCTGGTAGAACTCTTTCGAGTGGAATCTGGGAATCAAGATTCCTCTTTGTCCGTTGCTCTCGTGCGGCGCTTGTACTTGATTTTGCGCTCGCTTTCTTCCTCAGACGGGTTGGGCGGCTAGGCCTGGCTTCATCTGTGGACGCCCTTCTCTTCTCAATGAGGGAAATGAGCGTGGAAAGCGAAAAGATGGCAGCCACAAGCTCAAAAAGAGACATGGAAGTGAAGAAAGCTTGATGGATGAGATGGGTTGGTGGGTTTTCGGGTTTATGAGACACAATGGTGGACTTGTGTGCTCAAATGAGAGGAAATAAGGGAGATGGGAGGTGGTAGGAGATGGGTTTTGAGGGAAATGGTGGTGGGTGTATGTGTATTGAAGATGAAGAAGATGGAGCATGAAATGAAGATTTGAGAAGGAAAATGAGATTTTTGAGGGGTTTTAAGAGCTAGGGGTGAAATGGAGTGGAAATGAGGCAAAGGGGGCAAAATAGAGTGCCCCACACCGATTTGCATGGCCCCACACATGTGGGAAGGGCGGTAGGCCACCGGACCCACGGGCCCGCCGCGGCTCGCTGGAGTGGACCGTGGTGCGCCGCGATCAGCGTGGTGCCACTAGGGTCTGCTGGACCGTGGGCAGTGCCACCGCCCCTAGGCGATGGCCACCCCCTCTCGGGGTGTCGAAAATATGCAGGGGACCCCCTAGGTCCCACCGATTTACGTGTTTAGACCCCCCCCCCCCTCATACGTTTGAGGTGATTTCGAGTCCCAACGAATGCGCATTCACGCTTTTCAGGTCATTTGAGTTTGGGATGCGCTAAATTATCATCCAAACCCATTGATTGATGGTCTAGAAAGGAATTGGGATCATTTCACATGATCACAGATGCATACGGGTCACATTTCAAGGGTCGGTTTTGCCAATCAGTGAAACTTGGGATCCTACGATCATTTCTATGTTTTATCGCCCCCACCTAAGTCAAAATGTGTTAATGAGCGTCGTGTTACCATAACCCAGGTCCGGTTTAATCCAAATCATATTCTGATACTAACTTGTAACACCCCAAAAATTGGGGGTCTAGCAGAGCTCAATTCTCGAGTTCTAACGCATCACTTATGCAATATAGATAATGATGATTAAATGTTGTCTATATTAGTGCATTCAACATGAGTGGGATTACACAAAAATAGTATATCATACTCCAGAGTTACTTAAATTAAGAAAGTGGAAGACTGAGATGAACATATAAAGTATGTAAGTGTTTATCAATCCCCGGAGTATAAGTATGTTACCAAGCCAAATAAATACAAGTGTTTGTTCCAAAGTTTACAAAATATCAAAATGTAACTATCCAACTAATCCATGTAACTCTTTAATCCTGTCGAATCAGAACAAGGCCTACAAAGACCAGTCTGATAGCTGAATATAGGAGAATTCCTCCTCCTCATCCATGAAGTCCGTCTCCATCACGTAAGCCGCATCACAACCTGTATCTAAATCAGAGTCTGGTTAGTGTTTTAAAACACCGTCCCAGAGTGGGAGTGAGTGATCAACTTCGTGGTACTATAAGGCAAAGGTTAATATGTTATTAATTCAATCAAGCAGTAATGATAAAGCAATACAACAATCATATCCTAAGTACTCTTGTTAATGTAGGAATGATATGCGTAATGATGCATGCCCTCACTTGCACTCCCTCAGCGACATCATCTCATGATCGTGCATGACAAACTCCCTAAACGTACGCTTCCTCGCTAAAGCACATGCAATGCGGTGCATGATCATGTTAGCCAAGTAATTTATTAAGCTTTTTCATATAGCAAATTCGGGAAGCTAAGGTACCTCCCTTTATATCACATACCCAAACAATGATCCATCTAGGGTCATCAATCCTAGTTAATCACATACGATAAGTAAGTTGTGGGGCATCACCCCTGATGAAAACAGTGGATAGGTAAGTTCACGAGTTTACACTCGACGTTACTAGGGAGAGGCTTGTCACCTCAGCGTAGGCCTAATTTATACTTGAGGTCACTACAGGAAAGCTTGTCACCTCATCGTAGGCCGACAGCTCGAATACAGTATCCCATACCACCGTATTCGGCTCACGAGTTTGGGTTACTCACTGGTCACTACAGGGAGGCTCGTCACCCCAGCGTAGGCTAACAGCTCGACCACGGTATCCCATACCACCATGCTCGGCTCATGAGTCTTAGTGGATCTTGGTAACATGGTTGAAATGGGTTAGCATTAATAAGTGGTACCTTAGATTCAAGTAGTAGCGTCCATGCATAGTAAACACACAATAGGCCAATCGGGTTATTTGACAAGTGCAATTGGTACGAGCATACGTTGAATTAATCAACATAGAGTGCATAAACACTCTTCGTGGCCTAACCACTATCGACAATCACCGTACGATTCGGATTCCTCGAACGTATCTAACGTGGCGAAACTAGTTCGACCACTCAATTGGGAGCCATTATCGATTGCTTGGACTAAATGGTAGTCCCAAACATACTCAAATGTAATAGGGAATCATATATGTTACTCATAACAGCATTTAACACACAATGTAAACATAAATCTCATGTTAGCATTTTATTAAACACATTAGACGCATTATTATACATATGCATTTTATACATAAATCACGTATTCGAAATTGAGGCTACATGAAGGGATTTATATATATAGATAAGGTAGTTGAGAATCCCATCTTAACACCCTTAACAATTATAATTTATCAAACACTTACTCATTCAGATATTTTATGAAACACTTAGACTACATAATACTATATACACAAAATAAATTAGTTATAGCATATATTATGACAAATCCTTTTATAAAGGAGTTGTCATACACACAACACACATGTATTCTAGATTAATAGTCATGGCAAGCATAAATCATAATTTCACTTTCATTCAAACATTCCAACAAACACATGGAATGCATTTTATATTCACATAGTTCACGCACATGCATAGTTTATCGAATACACCGTAACTAAGATCATATAGCAGCAATCAAGTCAGACATAAACCATTACTGACATTGAAAGCCTTGAAAACCATAACCTAAATATTTATAGTCCACACCTTTCGTCAGTTTGCTCGCTATGAACTCAGTTCGTACACCATGCTTCCGTCTACAGCACAACGATTACCTAAATCATGAAATAGGTTAGTTATTTCATCGTTTTCCTCTATTTGAATCCCTAAAACGAGATTAGGGTTAGGATTCTTACCCAAATCATATTTGGAATCGACGGCGTAGCGAAACAGGAGAGATGATTCAGCTCGTGGGTTGGTGGGAGTGAATCCCTGCAACGACCCAAAGATCTCTCTCTCTTCTCCTCACTCTTTTCTCCTCTTTCCTCACTTCTCTCTCCTAGGGTTAGAAAATTCGTATGGAATGAGAGGGGTGGTTTAAGGGCATTATATAGGCCTAGAACTGATGTCAATGGCCCCATGGCCATGATATACTTAAGTTATAACCAAAAGGCATCTGTTTTGGGCAAACGGGACTCATTTGGAGGCCCATTACTCACCTACGTCATGGAGTAAGTTCCCTGACCATGGATCTAAGCCAGGTTAAGGTTTCAGTTTAATCAGATTTACAGATCCACCGTGGAGGACCTATTTCAGTTCAACTTTCATCGTCACTCGATCAGGGCCACAAGTATACTGACATGCGTAGGGAAATTTTCTTGATCCACGGGTAAAGTTTGGTCAGAAACTAATGGTCTGAAACCTTCAATTTTTCCTGCAAGCGAATGGTACAATTCACTTAAGTTTGAGCTCATTTTCCAAAGATATTCGCGTTTCTCACACACTTTGCTTAGGGCTCAAGTTGTGCATTTTTGGATACTATTTGGGTTCGATTCTCACGATGCTTGTCAAGCCCAGTATGGCGGTCATAACCTTATAGTTTCGTGGTAATCAGACTTTCGATGCACGATCCAGGTCCGATACGGAGTTTCAATGTGCTCCCAAGAGCAACTGGGTTTTGAGGTTGCTCCTAGGTCTTTAGGTAATGTTGAGTTAGCGTTTGTATTGGTTTTGGGTCTTGTAGTTCATACAGATAGTGGTTTAAGATAATTCACTAATTAATTTAGCTTAGTACTTAACTAATTTTCGTCTAATTTCTAAAGGATTCGGTCATTAAGGATTTCTGCCTGAGATGGTACTCGGGTCTTTGTATGATTTTTTTCGAGACGTTACAACTTAGGTAAGATGAAGATATACCATGACCAGCATGGGCAATATTGGTGGAGGAACATGAAAAAGGATGCAGCAATATACGTGTCTAAATGTCTTATGTGCCAGTAGGTTAAGGCTGAGCACAAGAGACCAGCAGGCAAGTTGCAGCCATTGCCAGTAACTAAATGGAAGTGGAAGCACATCACCATTTATTTCATTCTGGGATTGCCAAGGACGAAGAATGGCTATAATACGATATGGGTAATTGTGGATAAACTCACCAAATCCGTTAATTTCATACCAGTAGGCACCGCGTATCTGAAGAGTAAGTTATGTCAACTATATATCTGATGAGTAAGATTTGGAGGAGTTTTGAGAGGAACTTGAAGAAAAGGAGAGCTAGGGAGGGAGGATTGTGAAGGAAGTAGGGCATAGAAAGGGTTTTAATCAACAAACCGTGGAAGGGTGGGCCACACTAGGCCAAAAACTCGTCGGCCCGAGCCGGCCCGCTGATCGGCGAGGACATCGCCGATCTCTGGACCGTCCGATGATGCCTCACCGTTTGGGCGAGGTCCTCCTGGTCCCTTATGCTCTAAATAAGGTGGGCCCCCTGGATCCCCCTGGAAATGCCCTGATCGGCCCCTTTGCATGATTCGACGCCTCTCGGGCCATTCAGGCAGAAATCTGATACAAACAGAAATTTCTTGAAGATTGAAGGGTTGAAATGGGATGATAAACCATCTAATCTCATTAATAGATGGTCTAGGATAGGTTTCGGGTCGCTGTGTGTGATCAGGAGAGAGCACAGACTCGATCTCGGCGATTATTTTCAGTAAACTTTCGCTGATAGAAGCAATGGAACACAAACACACAATCTACGATAAACTCGCACCCAAATACACTAAAGTGGCGACAGCGTGCAGTGTGTGACCATAACCCAGGTCTGGTTTAATCCAATTCATGCTCTGATACCAACTTGTAACGCCCTGAAATTCGGGGGTCGAGCATAACTCAGCTCCCGAGTTCCAAAACATCACTTATGCAACATATTTAATGATGGATGTATGTTGTCTGTATTAGTGTATAAAACATGGAATAGATTAAGCCAAATAGAAAATATAATTCAGGGATAAGTGAAGAACGCAAGCGGAAGACTTAAAGAAATATATGTGTACATGTGCAAATTCCTGAAATACATATACATACCAGGTCGTATTGACAAGTGTTACTATCAAAATTACAAGTATCAAATTACATCATTTAATTCCCAAAAGAAATCCCAGCATCCCTCGCATCAGAACAAGGCTCACTAGAACCTATCCGAAAACTGCATGAAAGAGAAAGCAGCCTCATCATCCTCGATCTCCGGCTCTGCCTCAAAGGTTGCATTAACATCTGCAACATCAGCAACTAAGACAGAGTCTGGTGGGTATTTAACATCGACCCAGAACGTGGGAGTGAGTGATCAACTCAGTAGAACAATAAAGCAAAGGTTAACATGTTATCAGTTCAATCAAACAGTAATGATAAAGCAGAACAATCAAACATGCCCTAAGTACTCTTGTTAATGCAAGGATGTATGTAAAATGATGCGTGCCCTCGTGCGTACACCCTCAACGTCTTCATCTTACGTTATGCATGACATCGCCTCAAAGTGCGCCACATCTACAAAGCACATGCAAATGTGGTGCATGAACATGATTACCAAGTTGTTATTAGTCCTTTTCATACAACAGGATTGGGAAGCTAAGGTACCTTCCTCATATCACCATCCAAACAGTGATCCATTCTAGGGTCGTCAGTCCTAGACATCTCATACGATCATATGGTTTTAGGTCGTTGCAAAGGGCTCGTCACCAATCAATGCACGCCTATCATACCTTCGTTACAACAATAAGGCTCGTCACCTCAATGCGGTATCCAGGCATGCTCGAGGTCACTACAAAGGGCTCGTCACCAATCAATGTAGGCCGACAGCGCGAATATAGTGTCCCATACCGCCATAATCGGCTCACGAGTTTGGTTGCTCACTGGTCACTATGTGGAGGCTCGTCACCCCAACGTAGGCCGACAGCTCGACCACGGTGTCCCATACCACTATGTCCGGCTTATGAATCTTTGTGGATCAAGGTACCATGGTTAACAGGATTTCGTTGGTAAGTTCGGTACCCTAGATTCAAACAGTAGCGTCCATACATGGTGAACATGCATCGGACAATCGGATTACTTGACGAACTCGACTAGCACGAGCGCACGTTGGGTTGAACGACATAGAGTGTGCAAACACTCCGCGTGGCCAAACCACTGCCGACAACTCTAATACACTCGGGTTCGTCTAATCACGTCCTACATGGCGAAAGCAACCTCAGCCACGAACTTAAGGCCGATTACCGATTTCCTGGACTATTCATAATCCCAAACATATTCCACTATAACAGATATTGATATCAACAATTTAAAATAATAATGGAACAACAACTCAAATCATAAGGTATGTAAGCATTTGAAGAATATCAACTCAACATGGATTTTCACATAAGTAATACTTGAAATTAAACAACAAGGAAAATGACTTGCATGAAGGAAATCATACACACTAGTGGGAGAGTTGAAAATCGCTTCTCAACGCCCGCAAATAGCATAATATTTTACACTTTAGATCATTCAGGCATTTCTACAAATACTTAGAATACATAGTTCAACATACATGACGTCTGTTGAAATACACACATTTGGACAATTCCTTTTACCAAGGAGTTGCCACACATACAATTAGCATAAGTACACGACAAATAATCATGGCAATCTCATATTCATATTTTATACGCATACGGTACTTTATACATACACATAGAATACACAAATCTCAATGTAACACAAGCATATCAGGAATGCAAAATAAACATAACATTTGGCATGTGAAATCTCATCCATAGCAAGAATAAACCATTAGCTAACATTGAAAGCCTTGAAAACCATAACCTATACGATTAAAGTCCGCACCTTAAACCAGAAATAAAACACCGAACTGATTCAGACGATATGTCTTCGTCAACGGCGACAGGATAACTTAAAGCAAGAATGGAAATGAGCTACAACAACACAAGGACTATTCTAAACTCTAAAACAGATTAGGGTTAGGTTAACTTACCCAAAGATGAACTTAGAATCGCTGGAATAACGATTCTAAAGTGAAGGTTTAAGGATGAAGAAGAACAGGAAAGAATCCAAGATGATTCACCAACTTCTCTCTCACTTTCTCTCTCTTTTCCTCTCTCTTTCTTAGCTAGGGTTAGGAAATTCGTATGGAAAAGAGAGCTAGGGTTTTAAGGTCTATATAGAGGCCTAATATTGATGAAAATAACCCCAGGGCTAAGGTATACTTAGGGTATAACTAAAACAGGCCTCTCTCGATCCAACGGAGCACTTCCGGTGGGCCTATTACCACGAAAGGTCGGACTTAAGCTCACTAACCATGGATCTAGGTCAATCTGAGTTTTCGTACCGATCGAATCTTCAGATCAGCCGTGGCGGACCACACTCAAAATAACGGTCACCGAATCTCGATCAGGACCACAAGCACTAGGACATGCCTGGGCTACCTTTCCTGATCAGAGGGTGAAATTGGGTCAGAATCCAACGGTCAGATTGCTTAAAATCGTCGCGCAAGCGACACGACTCAGATTTCATAAAATCTCATTAATTTCTCACCGTTCTCACACTCTTCACTCCGGACTCAATCAAATCGACCCAGAACATCATCTGGACTTGATTTTTGAGGTAATGGCCAAGTCCAACATGGTGACCGCAACAGCCTAAGATCATCGCTATCGGACTTTCGACGCGTGGTCCAGGTCTGATCCAGAACTTCCAAAAATTCCCAAGAGCAACTAGATTTAGCGATGAATCCCAGATTTCAGAGTAACCTAGCGCTAACTATTCTACAGATTTAGAGTCATGCAGATCCAATTTAAAGTGATTGATGCAAATTTCACAAGCAATCGAGTTAAGCGCTAATTACCCCAAAAAGCTTCTAAGGAAAATAGAGGTAGTACTCGGGTCTTGGCACAAAATATTCAGGGTTATTACAATCTACCCCACTTAAAGAAAATTTCGTCCTCAAAATTCATACCTTCTCATATTCCTCAAGGATCTGAGGATAGCTCTTCCTGACCTCAGCTTCAGATTCCCAAGTAGCCTCTTCCTCACTATGATGCGTCCATAAAACTTTCACAAGAGGGATAACCTTGCTACACAATACCTGCTCCTTCCTATCCAGAATATGCATCGGTTGTAGTACATACATGGCGTCCTCGCTCAACTGCACCTGCTCTCAACTGATTATATGCGAAGGATCAGGAAAGTACTTCTTCAGCATAGAAACATGAAATACGTTATGCACGCCCGTAAGAGGTGTGGGCAAAGCAAGGCGGTATACTACTGCTCCCACTTGATCCAGAACTTGAAATGGACCAATAAATCTCGGCATAAGCTTTCCCTTCTTACCGAACCGCAGAACTCCCTTCATAGGGGAAACCTTAAAAAATACATGGTCTCCAACCTCAAACTCAAGCGGTCGCTGCCTCGTATCAGCGTAACTCTTCTGCCTACTCTAGGCTGTCAGAAGTCGACGTTGAATAATGTCAACTTTCTCTGAAGTCGCCTGCACCAACTCCGGGCCAATCAAACTACGCTCACCAACTTCTGCCCAGCAATGCGGTGCTCTGCACGGGCGACCATACAACGCCTCATAGGGAGCCATGCCAATACTCGCCTGGAAACTGTTATTATACGCAAACTCTGCATACTGAAGACAATCATCCCAACTGTCCTTGAAATCCAAAACACAAGCTCGCAACATGTCCTTCAGGATCTGATTCACGCGTTCCGTCTGCCCATCTATCTGCGGATGAAACGCGGTGCTGAACTTCAATTTCACACCCATTGCTTCCTTAATACGAGTCCAGAAGATAGATGTGAAACGCGTGTCTCTATCAGACACAATCTCTAAGGGAACTCCATGCAAGCGTACAATCTCCTTGATATACAACCTAGCCAACTCGTCTACAGAGTTTGTGACTCTGATCGGTAAGAAATGAGCCGACTTCATCAATCGGTCGACGATCACCCAAATAGAGTCATATCCCTTCCTCGTTCTCGGCAACCCAGAAATAAAGTCCATAGAGATGAAGTCTCACTTCCATTCTACTATGCGCATGGGCTGAAGCAACCCAGGAGGTCGGCGATGCTCTGCCTTGACCTGCTGGCACGTGAGACAACGAGAGACAAACTCAGCAATATGGACCTTCATGTTGTCCCACCAATAAGATCTTCTCATATCCTGATACATCTTCATGCTACCTGGATACATCGCAAGCTTAGAACTATGGGCTAACTCGAGAACCTCCTGTCTCAAGTCAGGGATGTCAGGAACACATAACCGGCCATGAAATCGTAGGCCCCCATCAGAACTAACACTCCAGTCGGAGTTCTCATCTGTACCAACCCGCTTCCTCATCTTCGCCAAAAGCTCATCATCTGCCTGAGCTGCAACGATCTTCTCGTCGATAAGGGGCTGTACACGAATGTGTGTGATAACCTCATACTACTCTTCTACCATAAGCTTCTGCTCAAAGTCCCGCACAAACTCCAACATATCCCACTCTGCTATCATTAGCGGAGCCGCAAACTCAATAGCCTTCTTGTGACTCAACGCATCTGCCACAAGGTTCGCCTTGCCCGGATGGTAAGAAACATCGAACTTAAAATCTTTCAATGTTTCCATCCATCGGCGCTGCCTTATATTTAAATCACGCTATGTGAAAATATACTTATGGCTCTTGTGGTCACAAAAGAGCTCGAACTCCTCTCAATAGAGGTAATGTCTCCAGAGCTTTAATGCGAAAATGACAGCTGTTAACTTCAGGTCGTGCGTAGGGTAATTCTCTTCGTGTTTCCTCAACTGACGCGAAGCATAAGTAATCACCCTGTCCTTCTGCATAAGGACACAACCCAGACCAACGCGAGAGGCATCAGTATATATAATATACTTAACCCCTTGCTCTGGCAATACTAGCACAGGGGCGGACGTCGACTTGTCCTTCAGCTCTTGAAAATCTTCCTCCACCCTCTCATTCTAAGCAAACTTCAAATCTTTCCATGTCAACTGCGACAACGGTCTGGCAATCTTTGAGAAGTCTTGAATGAAGCGTCGATAATAGTGCAAGACCCAGAAAGCTCCTTACCTCAGTAACTGAACCAGGCTGCTTCCAGTCCTGCACTGCAGTTACCTTGGCAAGATCGACAGCTATCCCTTCCTTGGACACCACATGTCTCAGGAACTTGACTTCCTCTTTCCAGAAATCACACTTCTTGAACTGCGCAAAGAGATGATTCTTCCTAAGGGTATCCAAAACCACTCTTAAGTGCTCCTCGTGCTCTTTCTAACTCGCAGAATATATCAAGATGTCATCGATAAAGACAATGACGAATCGGAACAAGAATGGCCGAAACACCCTGTTCATCAGATCCATGAACACGGCCGGTGCGTTCGTAAGACCGAACGACATCACAAGGAACTCATAATGACCGAAGCTAGTCCTGAAAGCAGTCTTCTGCACGTCCTCGTTCTTGACGCGCAACTGGTGATACCCTGACTGCAGATCAACCTTCGAAAAGTACCGTGCCCCCTTCAATTGATCAAACAGATCATCAATCCTAGGCAAAGGGTACTTATTCTTCACAGTCACCAGATTCAACTTGCGATAATCAATACATAATCGCAAGGAACCATCTTTCTTCTTCACAAACAAGACAGGTGCTCCCCAAGGAGACATACTAGGCCGAATAAAGCCCAAATTCAACAAACCATCTATCTTCTTCCTCAACTCCTCCATTTCACTCGGAGGCATATGATAGGTGGGCAAAGAAATGGGCACCGTACCAGGTATGAGATCGATAGTAAAATCAATCTCGCGCTGAGGAAGTAATCCAGGAATCGACTCAAACACATCTTCAAACTCCCGAACCACCGGCGTGCTATCAAACGCCGATTCAGCCATACTCTCCAACAGAGAAGTATAATAATCAAGACGAAGAGGGTAACTGACCTGAACTGGGAAAGTAACTGTCTCGCCCTTAGGTCCATGGATTGTCACCGATCTTGCTTCAAAATCGATCTCTGCTCGCATCCTCGTGAGCCAATCCATACTCATAATAACATCGTAATGAAAAAGAGGTGCGACAAAGAAATCAACACGAATCAATCCACTCCCTGGATCGACCAAACAATCCATACAACGCTTGTTCATAGCAGAGGAAATCCCCGTAGCGGTAGTAAGCGTCACTCCTTGCATAGAAACAGTGCTCAAATCCAAATGCCTAACTGCCGCATATGATATAAGAGAGGTAGTGAACCCTGTATCCACCAACATAGAAACAAGAATACCTTCAATGTGCGCTGTAACCTCGAAGGATCTCAGCACCAAGTCAAACATAGGCGCTTCAGCTGAGAGCGCATGAACTCGAGCCTGCTGCTGACGATTCGGTGGAGGAACCATGGGCTGTTGAGGTGGCCTGAAGCTAGGTACTGCAGGTCTGAAGGATGGATGAGCTGGCGCTGAATGAAGAGGTGGAGGTGAAAGAACCTAAGGCATCGAACGGCAGATCCTCTGCGGTGGAGTAAAACCACTGGCCCGCATTCGCGAAAAGTAAAAACGATCCAAATGCCCCATCTTCCCATAATACGAACAGCGAAGATCAGCTCGCATCTACTGAGCGGGCGGCGCTGAACGCCTAGGAGGAGAATCTGCCCGCGGCCTCTTGCCGAGAAAGGGTGCAGGTCTGGGAATCATAGGTGTTCGCATACGGGACAACCTGTCCCCGTCCTGCTCTGCTCGCAAGGACATGCTCACCAACTCCGCATAGGAAGAAATGCTAGCACAACATATCTTCGATCGGATCTTAGGCCTCAATCCCTTAGAAAAGCGCCGCATCCTCATCGGCTGATCGCCCAGAATCAAAGGAACACCGACCTAGCTCAGTGAACTGGTTCTCATACTCCATCACCGACAACCCTCCCTGGCGGAGGTGAAGGAACTCACTCTCCTTCTCATGTCGGTACGTAACCGGGAAATACTTCTCGTGGAAGCATGCCTCAAACGCCTGCCACAACCACTCAAATCCTTCCTTGACAGTGCGAAGAACACTGTCCCACCATAGACTGACCTCCTTCTCAAACATGAAGGAGGCAAGCTCGACCTGCTCAACCTCAGAGCAGTGCTGCGGTCTCAGCATCTTAGAGATGTGATCAATCCAGTACTCTGCCTCCTCGGGTCTATGAGAACCCGCAAATGTGGGAGGTCATAAGCGCTGGAATCGCTCAAAAGTGCCGCTCGCGCTGGCGCTCCCAAATGAGGGCATAGGTGAAGTAGGAGGATTCGCCCCCACTAACTGAGCAAAGATGTCAACCATGGAAGATAGAAACTGCTGCTGCTGCTGCTGAATCTGCTACTGCTGCATCAACAGCATCATCTGCTCAAACCTATCAGAAAGCGAAGCAGACGAAGAAGCACAGCTCGGCTCAGGAACCGAAGGAGTGACTGGAGGAGCCATAGGTGTCAGCCCAACACTGGCATGAGACGAGCCCGACTGTGGATCCATCTGGCTATCGCTCAGGGGAGGAACCCCAGCAAGCGACTCAACCAAGGAGAGACGGGCCGAAGTCTTCAAAACCTTAGGAGGCAAACCCTACATTCAACAGAGGATGTAACCTGTAAGATTCTATGTCCACATAATCCATCCACACAGCATTCACAACACAACTTCAAAGATAAACAACATGCATTCCATTTAACAAAATTTGTCGCAATACAAGTAGTGCAGCATTACATGAATCACGATAAGAAAAGCATGTGAACTACAACATCTAAAACTTCAAACAACAACAAACAACTTCCAACAACAAAAGCCAACAACGGCTACACACAGAAAGAAACACCAAACAAAGCAAAGGACGACTACAACGACAACTACTCGTCGAAATCAGGAGATGGAGGCGGGACACCCTTATCCTACAAGCAACACAGGATAGACTTCAGAGTTCGAGTCACCTTCTTAAACTTATGCTTCACAAGGCCTCGAAGATCCATGATATCCTAGCGTAGAACAGCCTGCCCTTCCTCAAGCCGAGCAATACGGGAATTCCTGGCAGCCTGATCTGCGCACTGCTCTGGTGCCACAGGAGGAGAGCTCTCACTCGTATCCTGTGCCTCAACCTCTTCCTCGTCCTGCTCTGTTTCTTCTTCAATCTCAGCACCACCTTCAGTATAACTCTTATCCCCATCACTCTCTGACTCATCCTCACTCTATGAGGCTTGTCGACAAGGACCAATCTCCATCTACTTAAGGGTCGTCAGATTAATATGATGAACAGGAACCGACTTCTCTGCTCTAAGCCTATAGCCAAACTCATGTGCAAGCTTACAAATGAGTCGGCCAAAAGGAAGCGATTCGGTCCTCCTAGTCGAACGAGCGATAAGGATAATCTGACGCAAGATGTACGTCGGCACACATAACTTCACTCCTTGCCCCACCTGATACAAAAAATCTACCATCAGGCGCGTACACTCACTGCGATTCCTCCACCTTGGATATACATTGAACGTACACATGTGGTGAAGCAAGCGAAAGTCGTCCGTCATGTTGGCAGCTAGAAGACTTCTGTTAGGCTGCCATTCGACCAGACGACCACACAAGAATCGGGTGCGACGATCCCTCTCGTGCATACTGTTCAAATTCTTCTCACTGGCATGCACCTCACTAAGTAGCACAATCAGGAGTCGGGATATCAAAGCGACGTTGACCGTAGCCTCCCGACCGCTACCACAAGGAATCTTGAACTGCAGAGGCTCCAGCGAAGGATCACGAATGTTGGCATAAAAAGCTCGAACAGTACTTGCATTCGCGCGATACTCACCCTCAAACAAGGGACACCAACCAGCTTCTTCCAGGCACTCCAACAACAGAAACTCACCATATAGCCGCGGATCAACATGAGCCTCAAAAAGGACCCTACGGCCTTCATAGACTCCATGCGACAACTCCACCAACAAGGTTTTCAAATGGGAGCTCGAGGATCAAGGTCCCGCTTGGTCTGAAACTCATGGGCAACAGTCGTACTCATGGCGGCACCTCTCGGCCTCCGTGCATGGGTTGGGCGGCTAGGCTCAGCTTCATCCACGGGCGCTCTCTTCTTCCCCATCAAAGAAAGAAGGGTGGAGATGGAAAAGATGACCGTGATAAACTCAAAGATGGCCGTGATAAACTCAAAGAGGGCCATGATAAACTCAATGAGAGAAAGAGAGAAATAGGAAGAATGGTGAAGCTTCCACACACTTGAGATCCCAAAAGAGGATTTGAGAGCCCAAATGAGAAGAAAAGAAAATGTAAACAGCAATGGAAGGTGAGGTTGAGAGATGGGTTGGTTAGGTGTGCACGAAAATGGAAAAAGAAGAAGATTTGGAGGATTTTTGAGAGGAACTTGAAGAAAAGGAGAGCTAGGGAGGGAGGATTGTGAAGGAAGTAGGGCATAGAAAGGGTTGTAATCAATAAACCGTGGAAGGGTGGGCCACACTAGGCCAAAAACTCGTCAGCCCCAGCCGGCCTGGCCCGCTGATCGGCGAGGGCTCGCCGAACTGGCGAGGTCATCGCCGGTCTCTGGACCGTTCAGCGATGCCTCACCGTTTGGGCGAGGTCCTCCTGGTCCCTTATGCTCTAAATAAGGTGGGCCCACCTGGGTCCCCCTGGAAATGCCCCGATCGGCCCCTTTGCATGATTCGACGAATATCGGGCCATTCAGGCAGAAATCTGATACAAACAGAGATTTCTTGAAGATTAAAGGGTTGAAATGGGATGATAAACCATCTAATCTCATTAATAGATGGTCTAGGAGAGGTTTCGGGTCGCTGTGTGTGATCAGGAGAGAGCACAGACTCGATCTCAGCGATCGTTTTCAGTAAACTTTCGCCGATAGAAGCAACGGAACACAAACACACAATTTACGATAAACTCACACCCAAATACACTAAAGTGACGACAGCATGCGGTGTGTGACCATAACTTAGGTCCGGTTTAATCCAATTCATGCTCTGATACCAACTTGTAACGCCCTGAAATTCGGGGGTCGAGCATAACTCAGCTCCCGAGTTCCAAAACATCACTTATGCAACATATTTAATGATGGATGTATGTTGTCTGTATTAGTGCATAAAACATGGAATAAATTAAGCCAAATAGCAAATATAATTTAGGGATAAGTGAAGAACGCAAGCGAAAGACTTAAAGAAATATATGTGTACATGTGCAAATCCCTGAAATACATATACATACCAGGTCGTATTGACAAGTGTTACTATCAAAATTACAAGTATCAAATTACAACATTTAATTCTCAAAAGAAATCCCAGCATCCCTTGCATCAGAACAAGGCTCACTAGAACCCGTCCGAAAACTGCATGAAAGAGAAAGCAGCCTCATCATCCTCGATCTCCGGCTCTGCCTCAAAGGTTGCATCAACATCTGCAACATCAGCAACTAAGACAGAGTCTGGTGGGTGTTTAACACCGCCCCAGAACGTGAGAGTGAGTGATCAACTCAGTGGAACAATAAAGCAAAGGTTAACATGTTATCAGTTCAATCAAGCAGTAATGATAAAGCAGAACAATCAAACATGTCCTAAGTACTCTTGTTAATGCAAGGATATATGTAAAATGATGCGTGCCCTCGTGCGTACACCCTCAGCGTCTTCATCTTACGTTATGCATGACATCGCCTCAAAGTGTGCCACATCTACAAAGCACATGCAAATGCGGTGCATGAACATGATTACCAAGTTGTTATTAGTCCTTTTCATACAACAGGATTGGGAAGCTAAGGTACCTTCCTCATATCACCATCCAAACAGTGATCCATTCTAGGGTCGTCAGTCCTAGACATCTCATACGATCATATGATTTTAGGTCGTTGCAAAGGGCTCGTCACCAATCAATGCACGCCTATTATACCTTCGTTACCACAATAAGGCTCATCACCTCAATGCAGTATCCAGGCATGCTCGAGGTCACTACAAAGGGCTCGTCACTAATCAATGTAGGCCGACAGCGCGAATATAGTGTCCCATACCACCATAATCGGCTCACGAGTTTGGTTGCTCACTGGTCACTACGGGGAGGCTCGTCACCCCAGCGTAAGCTGACAGCTCGACCATGGTGTCCCATACTACCATGTCCGGCTCATGAGTCTTAGTGGATCAAGGTACCATGGTTAACAGGATTTCGTTGGTAAGTTCGGTACCCTAGATTCAAACAGTAGCATCCATACATGGTGAACATACATCGGACAATCGGGTTACTTGACGAACTCGACTAGCATGAGCGCACGTTGGGTTGAACGACATAGAGTGTACAAACACTCCGCGTGGCCAAACCACTACCGACAACTTTAATACGACTCGGGTTCGTCTAATCACGTCCTACATGGCGAAAGCAACCTCAGCCATGAACTTAAGGCCGATTACCGATTTCCTGGACTATTCATAGTCCCAAACATATTCCACTATAACAGATATTGATATCAACAATTTAAAATAATAATGGAACAACAACTCAAATCATAAGGTATGTAAGCATTCGAAGAATATCAACTCAACATGGATTTTCACATAAGTAATACTTGAAATTAAACAACAAGGAAAATGACTTGCATGAAGGAAATCATACACACTAGTGGGAGAGTTGAGAATCGCTTCTCAACGCCCGCAAATAGCATAATATTATACACTTTAGATCATTCAGGCATTTCTACAAACACTTAGAATACATAGTTCAACGTACATGACGTATGTTGAAATACACACATTTGGACAATTCCTTTTACTAAGGAGTTGCCGCACATACAATTAGCATAAGTACACGACAAATAATCATGGCAATCATATATTAATATTTTATATGCATACGGTACTTTATACATACACATAGAATACACAAATCTCAACGTAACACAAGCATATCAGGAATGCAAAATAAACATAACATTTGGCATGTGAAATCTCATCCATAGCAAGAATAAACCATTAGCTAACATTGAAAGCCTTGAAAACCATAACCTATACGATTAAAGTCTGCACCTTAAACCAGAAATAGAACACCGAACTGATTCAGACGATATGTCTTCGTCAACGGCGACAGGATAACCTAAAGCAAGAATAGAAATGAGCTACAACAACACAAGGACTATTCTAAGCTCTAAAACAGATTAGGGTTAGGTTAACTTACCCAAAGATAAACTTAGAATCGCCGGAATAATGATTCTAAAGTGAAGGTTTAAGGATGAAGAAGAACAGGAAAGAATCCAAGATGATTCACCAACTTCTCTCTCACTTTCTCTCTCTTTTCCTCTCTCTTTCTTAGCTAGGGTTAGGAAATTCGTATGGAAAAGAGAGCTAGGGTTTTAAAGTCTATATATAGGCCTAATATTGATGAAAATAACCCCAGGGCCAAGGTATACTTAGGGTATAATTAAAATAGGCCTCTCTCGATCCAACGGAGCACTTCCGGTGGGCCTATTACCACGAAAGGTCGGACTTAAGCTCACTGACCATGGATCTAGGTCAATCTGAGTTTTCGTACCGATCGGATCTTCAGATCAGCCGTGGCGGACCACACTCAAAACAACGGTCACCGAATCTCGATCAGGACCACAAGCATTAGGACATGCCTGGGCCACCTTTCCTGATCAGAGGGTTAAATTAGGTCAGAATCCAATGGTCAGATTGCTTAAAATCGTCGCGCAAGCGACACGACTCAGATTTCATAAAATCTCATTAATTTCTCACTATTCTCACACTCTTCACTCCGGACCAAATCAACCCAGAACATCATCTAGACTTGATTTTTGAGGTGATGGCCAAGTCCAATATGGTGACCGCAACAGCCTAAGATCATTGTTATCGGACTTTCAACGCGCGGTCCAGGTCCGATCCAGAAGTTTCAAAAATTCCCAAGAGCAACTGGATTTAGCGATGAATCCCAGATTTCAGAGTAACCTAGCGCTAACTATTCTACAGATTTAGAGTCATGCAGATCCAATTTAAAGTGATTGATGCAAATTTCACAAGCAATCGAGTTGAGCGCTAATTACCCCAAAAAGCTTCTAAGGAAAATAGAGGTAGTACTCGGGTCTTGGCACAAAATTTTCAGGGTCATTACAATCCATAACTTTACATGGCCCCCAAAAGGTTTTTAATATTCGATGCTCATTCAACATTGTTTCCTATAATGTGGTCCAGTTGAGATTGGGATATACCTCATTTTTTGTCTCATACCATAAAATGAAATGAATAATAGATGGATGGTAAGGATGAAACACATACATCATGGTGGGGCCCACAGAGCACCGACCACGTGACCCATGACTGCTCGTGAGAGAGACTTCGCTCTTTGTCCTCTCTCACTCTCTCGCTCTATCTTCTCTCTCTCTCTCTTAGATGTACGACGTGGACGAAGTGGACCATATCACCGGAAACAGTAGGAATAATGATTTCCACCGTTGAAATCTTCCTATGGCCTACAGTGATTTTTATTTGTCATCCAACCTATTCAATAGATTACAAATACATAGATGAAGGGAAAACTAAAATATCAACTTGATCTAAAACTTCAATGGCCTCCTAAATTTTTTTATGGTAGACTGAATGCAATCCCTAAGCGTACGTACCAGATCCAAACTCTAGCCGATCCAACATTATGATGTATGTGTTTAATCCATGCCATCCATCTATTTTTAAAGATCATCTTATGGCATGAGACCAAAAACGAGGCATCTTCCAATCTGAAATGGACCACATTACAAGTAATAGTGTTGAATGAATGCAACCATTTAAAACATTTTAGGGGCCATAAAAGTTTTGGATAGAGATGATTTTTATTTTTCCCCTTCATCTAGGCCTATATGACCTAATAAATAGATTGGATGCCAAATAAACGATACAGTGGGCCTTACGAGGATTTAAATGATGGATATCCAATCGCTATTGTTTTTATGTGGTGTGGTCCACCTGATATTTATATACCTCTCATTTTTTGGCCCCACCATGATGTATGTTTTATATCCACACCTTCCATCCATTTAGAGAGATCATTTTAGGGTAATATCCAAAGAACGAGTTAAATCCAAAGCTCCAGTGGACCCCCGCATAAAAAACAGTGGGACAGTGATGCCCACCATTAAAAACTTCTAAAGGCAACAAAAGTTTTATATCATTGAATGGTGGACGTCCAACCATCCAGCATATTCTCCTTTTGTGGTCCACCTGAGACTTAATTAGGGCTTAATTTTTGGGATCTATCCTAAAATGATGTGGAGAAATGGATAGACGGCATGGATGAAACATATCCATCATGGTGGGGCCCATAGAGCCCTCCCATTTCCAAAGCTATTTTTACCATTTTTCTCCTTTAAAAAAATTGTAAGTTTTGTACAGAATATAAAATGGTGGTGACTCATTTATGAAATTAGTGGAAATCATATAGAGTTATCCAGACCATTCAAATAATTCGTCTAGTTATAAATGTTTAATATTTGTAATTTTATTATTAATACATCTTAACTATTCAGAAAATGGTCCCTCTTGCATGTACGGTTGTTATCAAGTTGTTTGTTATAAACAATGGTAAACTAACAATCGTTCGGATTTGAAACGTTTATGTGATTTAGAAGAGGAATGCCAAAATGTTGAGCGTCGTTTCCTATTTTCCCATTTTCATCGAGCGAGAGTTCAACCTTCCATCGAGCACGTCTTCAACCTTTAATTGGCAGCGGCCTCTTCCATCAAGCAGCGTCTTCAACCTTCCATTGAGCGGGTCATCTTCCATTAGCAGTGTCTTCAGCCTTCCATCGAGCAACGTAAGCTTCTCTTTTCCCATTCTCTCTCAGTCCTGCTTTCGTATGTTGAAGATGAAGAAGAACTATTTTTCTTGTTGGGTTTGTTATGTTTGCTTTCTTGCTTTTTCTGTTGTTACGTTTTCTTCTTCTTCTTAGTTCTCTCTTTATTTTTGGGATTTTTGAGATTATACAAGCTGATGTTGTTGGGTTTCGATGGGTGTTTGACTAATGCGGGATAATCTTTTCGAGCATCTTCTGCTATGGCAGTGATTCTAATGGGTAGAAATGCAGAATGTTGTTTTCTATGTATGTTGGATTGTGATTTGTAGTTGTTTGTTTGTTGTGCTATTTTGCGAAATATGATTATCGGTTTCAGACTGGAAATTGGTAATTTTGTTTGGATGGATCGGGACTTTTAACTGGCACGTCCTACTCGCAGCTGCACTCTCGGGGCACCTGCCAATGTGTCATGTGTGTACGGAATCTGAATTGTTCATCGGTGGGCCACGACGTGCAGATGCTCTGGTCCAAAAATAGCATGGGTCATTCTTCCATCATTGGGTGTCCATACGCGTGTGATGGCAATGGATGGTTAGAAATGATTGTTGATGACCCACTTCCAACTTATGGGTGTGGATGGTTCTTGGGGTGGGTCCTACCTGATGAATGGATTGGATCTTGCACAGGTGAGCCATGTTGTCATATGAGCCAGCCAGAGCACCTGCAAGTCCAGATATATTCTTTCTGGAGTACAAAAGAAATATGAACAACCTGTATAAATGGTGTTTAAGGTCCCTTATGGATGACTCTGTTGATGTCAGAATCAAGTTAATCAGGCTCATTTGAGTTCTTCTCAATATGCCTCTACTTCACTAATCTACAATCATCAATTTTGATTTTCTTGTTCTTGATTGTGCCTTATAATCTTTTTTTTTTTCAATCAGCTTTGATGATTGTGTGTGGGCGTGCATTCTTTAATTAACTATGCTCTTGGTGTCGTCTAATCCTCACCACCTTATCCTTGACATGTGCGTTCTTTAATAAGCAATGTCCTTGGTATCATTTGATCCTTGGCATCTTTTCCTCGACATTGATGATTTTGTGTGTGTGCTTGCATGTGTGTAAGAGATGTGGCTTGCAAGCATTCTTGATGACTTGGACCAAAGAAATGTTTATGAGTACTTAAAAGGAATGGTGAATTGTCATAGGATGCATCTTTTTTATGTTGTTAAAAGGAATGGTGAATTTTCAAGATTGAGGATTTCACCTTGTCTTTCATTCCCCGTCCTTAAAAAAGGGCGCCTCTCTGCTTTTTCTTACTTTCTCCTTGATTTTTTCGTAAGACTTAGCTTTTCACACTTTTTTTCCTAGAGGAATTCAAAATAGCATGTAAAAGTGCTTATTGGGGTGAAATAGATTGTGTCTCGTCCACTAAAGTGCTGATTTCTTGAGTTTGCTGGAATCCTTCAATATCTGCATCACTTGGTTTTGAGGATTTTTATGCACTTGAGCTCACATGGTCTTTCCTTCTCACTATGTCCATTACTTGTACCCAGTCTTTTAAATAGTGCAACCGCATTTAGTGAAAAAATAATAAAAAAAATGGTGAAGTATAGGAAAAGAAAGACATTGCAGGGCAAATTTAGTGGGATTTGGGTGTGGGAGTGCAGAAGTGGCTATAACAAATGGCTAGCAGGTTTAAACACCGAAGAAGCAGAAACATACTTTCCACTTTGAACCAATATGCTTTTCAAGTGGCATTGAGAGATAATAGCATTAATGTTCCAAAGAACAATAAGGAATCTTATAGCTGGTAATTAATAACAACTGGGACAATGGTCATTCTCTCCCTTCATCTCTGCATTTTTTAAAATGATCTATACTTTGTATTTAAACAACTGTCATATCTGTTATGAAGAAAAGAATAAGAAAATCACCATTATGAAGGTTGTCCTAATGGTTATTTTCCATAAATTTCTTCTTTTTTAAAATTGATCTTTACATCCTAGTTGTTATAATACACTACGACTAACAATCCAAAAAGGAAAGACTATGATGGTTACTACTATTAGCTATTGCATCACATTCATAAAATAACCAAACATGTTCTTAAAAAAAAAAGATGAGTTTTTTCATGCGCTGACTTTTTTGCAGATTGATGCTTTGCATCCCCCCCCCTTTTGTTTGGTTTTGAATTGATTTTGGAGGGTTTGGTAAATTATCTTTAAGAGAAGGTAGTTAAATGTTAGCTATATGCTGAGGGGACTCTAAAATTTTTAGAGAGAATTATCATATACATGATTTGTAGATAGAATTACGGTTCCTTGACCATCAAGGTGGGCTATAACAAATGGATGATAATGGATCACTGAAATGTGGACCTTGCCTGTCTGGGATGTTGGCCAAAGGAAAACCCATTAACTTCAGCATACAGCTGACATTCAACTGGCATTCTTTGTTACGACCATCTTTGATTGGAGGAATTATATGATCCTTGACCTAAGGATATGCATGCCATCTCCAATTTTCATTTGTCATCCTTTTCCAGTTATTTCCATTAGCCAATTCCTTCATCTACATGTTAGTTTTTACAAAAATAACATAATACATTTTGGGTTGTATTTGGATGAGCAACTAAATTGAATTGAAAATATTCAGTTTAAAAAAGATGAAACAACCAAATCCTGGTTACATTTCCTAACATTCACTAGTGAGTAACTCACCCTCAAATTTCAACTCTAGTTATTTCAAGTCCATCTTCAAAGTATAGCGATTGCACTTAAGAGCCAAAGTCCCAAACCCATACCAGCCATACTATAATTACAAATTGGTAATTTTCACTTTACCAAAATAACTATTGCAATTCAGATCATCCATTCATACATGCATGGTTGAATAATTTTCTACATGGTCTGTCCTTTGGATGCTCAAATTGCAACTCTCTATCTTCAATTCTTGCAATCCGTTTCAAATGGAACATCCATTCATACATGCACTTTAGCAATTTATCTAATAAAAAATGATGGCCAAGAGACATGTTCTTTCCAAATTGGAATTCCAATGCATGCGATGTGAAGCTAGCTCAGAAAATTGATTACAATTTGGTCATTTCTCTAGTTTCTGTCTAGGTTGCTGAGTTGTACATCCAAACACACCCTAGGTTTCTTTTGTTCATGCTCATGTTATGTATGATCATCTTTGTGTATTGGGAGTTCCATTTCACTTTAGTGATTTTTGGTTTCTGATTGTTTATGTTATAATATATTTCTTTCTATTTAATAGCAATTTCAGTATAACCCATTTCTTCCTTGATTGCTAAGTATACATTTGGGACTGATCTGGTTTCCGTTGTTGCAGGTTGGTGTAGGTGTCACTTTTGGGAGAGTTAACAAGATAAGTTTATATTTTTCTTTTTGGTAGCATTTGAGTGTCTAATTACCTGCTTGCCTTCTTTTCTTTTCGTTTTTCTTTCTTTCTTTTAATTGTAATTCTCTTTAACTGTTTTAAATCAATAAGGGATGTCCTCATATTCAAGGAACGGTTTCAACATGACAATGACGGTAAGCTTAACTCTAAATATCACCTTTATAATCAGAATTTGTGCTCTTGATTGTCTGCTTTTGAACTATAATATATATATATATATATATATATATATATATATATATATATATATATATATATAATATATATATATATATAATTGACACCTTTTATCTCGGAATATGATCTATGAAGTAGCATATGAACGCAATCCCCATCAAAATCCGCACCTAGGGGAGTGTAAATAAGAGGATTGATCTTAACAGTATGGTCATCATGCACATAGACAGAAAATGCTTGTAATGAATGTTTATGAGTACTAGGCGGCCTATCAATGAAAATAATATCTCCGTCCATAATATGCCTGTTTATGATTTAACCAACTTTCAAATATGTATGTCCTTTTGAACCTTCCCTAATTGCATAAGTGGTTGAACTATCTCTATATGTTACACATAATTTGTCATCCACTAGTTTATGTAAATGATCCATGTTGTATGTGGGTGACCTTCTCCTCAAATGTGAACTTTTGAGCAATTTCTAATGGTAAACCGATTTCATGAATCCCTTTATATGCATCCCCAATAATCACACTACAAGAAGAGAACCCTGATCCCTTCCTGATAAATAGTGTCCGCATCTTTTCAAGCCATGCCTTTGTAAAAGAATCATTAACCTCTTTAACAGCCCCATACTTCCTAGTAATGTCATGGGGTGCCTTGTAACCTTAACCTAAACCTATAACCTATACTTACAACCTTATCCGAAACTTAACCTAAACCTATAACCTATACTTATAACCTATAACCTACAACCTTAACCTAAACTTAAACCCAATCCTGAACCCAAACTCAATTCCCTAAACCTTAACTTACACCCTAACCTAAACCTATACTTATAACCTAAACCTATTCTCAAATCCCAAAACCTATAACCTAAACCTAAACCTTAACCTAAACCTATAACCTATAAATTGATCTATAACCCAAACCTAATCTCAACTCCCTAACCTAAACCTAAACCTAAACTTGAAAACCCAAACCTAAACCCGATCCTAAACCCGAACCCGATTTCCTTAACCTAAACCTTAACCTATTCTCAATTCCCTAAACCTATAACTTATAACCTAAACCTAAACCTAAACCTAAACCTATAACCTTAACCTAAACCAAAATCTATGACCTAAAACCTTAACCTATAACCTATAACCTAAACTTATAACCTATAACCCAACCTTAACCTAAACCTAAAACCTAAACCTTAACCTATAACCTAAAACCTTAACCTAAACCTAAAACCTAAACCTTAACCTATAACCTAAAACCTAAACCTAAACCTAAAACCTAAATGTATTCTCAAATCCCTAAACCTAAACCTACACCTAATCCTAATCTCAACTCTCTAACCTAAACCTAAACCTAAACTTGAAAACCCAAACCTAAACCCAATCCCGAACCCGAACCCGATTTCCTAAACCTAAACCTTAACTTATTCTCAATTCCCTAAACCTATAGCTTATAACCTAAACCGAAACCTAAACCTATACCTTAACCTAAACCTAAACCTAAACCTATAACCTATAACCTAAACATAAACCTAAAACCTAAATGTATTCTCACATTTTCTTCATTCTTCTTTTCACTTCCCTGATATTCCATTGTATTAAGGAAGTCTTGTACTAATATTTGATTCACAACTTAGAAAATTAAACAATATTTTTGTGAATTCAAATTCCTCATGTTTGAAGTAACCTTGGATTCAAGCATGGCTTAAACTGAAATTCCTTCAATGCAAAAGAAGAGAAGAAGAAGAAGAAGAAACTTTCTCTACATTCTTCATTTCATTTTTCTGATATTCAGTTGTAGTAAACTGAAATTCCTACAGATTTGTAGACTTGATGCAAGGATTAGGCAGAACCTTGTTGCCATGCAGTAGTTGGAACATGAGCTTGGGGTCATGTCTTCCTTTGATTATAGGCAAGTTTTTATCAACTCAATCTGGTCAAACTTTAGAACTGAAAGGCTAAATCTTGCCTTGAGTCTTACTATCCAACATTAAAAACTATTGCATTAGTTTAAAATGCAGCGTCTTCCCTCCTCAGTTACTTATATCCTTTTTTTTTAAAGCTTTAAATGAAGGTTCATGCATTCAAAAATGCAACATCTTTCCCTGCTTAGGTAACTCATCTCCTTTTGTTTTTTTCTTTAAATGAAGATTGGGGAGAACGGCTATGGATCTATTCCTTCATATTCTTCAAAGCCATATGGAGGGTTTGTATTTCATATCTTAGAGTTTTGCCTCTGCTTTAGGCTGGTTATTTGAGTATTTTAATTTTTATCTGAGCCTGCTCTTTGTATATTTTCATTTGTACAGACTACCTTCAACCCTGGAGATTGTCATCGTGGCCCATGCAGTGGGTAAAGTGATGGGTAAAGGTGGAGCAAACATAGGAAATATTCGTAAGGTATGTTCTGTTCCCGGTTATTATTGTTTTATATCAGGTAACAGGCTTGTGTTTTTAACAGTCCCATTAGTACTATTTGGCTAGATTTTTTTTTATATAAATTTTTTTACACCCATGTGAATCTGTTTGGATTCTGTTACAATTAATTTTCTATTTACAGAAGGGAATCTCACATGGGTATCTCTGTTTTTTAAGTTTCTTTGATTTTTTTTTTTGGTGAAAATCAATTTGATTTTAGTAGATGTGTAGTTGTTTTTTTTCTTTTTGGAAAATCAGTGAAATTTGGGATGTTTTGAAGCAATTTTATGCACAGTTTTCGATTTTGATGTTCATCAAATTTGGATTAGTTTAAAAAAGGAGTATTATGTGGGTTTTTTCTATTATATGTAACAGAATCTCATTTGAGTGCTTTTGCATTTATCAGTTCTTCAAGTCTGTGTAATCATTTGATATGAATCCATTTGGATTCTACCGTAATAAGTTTTCTATTGTCAAGAAGGAAATCTCATATGGGTATCTCTCCTTTTGAACTTTCTTTGATTTGGTGAAAATCAATGTGACTTTAGGATGATGTGTGGGCTGTTTTCAATTGTTTTGGGATGAAAAACCAATGAAATTTGGGATGTTCGTAAGCAGTTTGATGCATATTGGTTGAAAAATGAAGTGTTATGCAGATTTATTATAATTTTTTGTGGTTTAGATGATGGAATCTTGTGTGGGTGCTTTTGCATTTATCAATTCTTAAAATTTTTGGGATTACTTGATGTGAATCAATGGGAGTTTTTGATGATTAGTAGTTGCTTTTAGGTGTTCTTGGACTAAAACCAATGGAATTTGGGGCACTTTCATGTTATTTGATGCTAGTTGATTGATTTTAGTGTTATTTGGACTCAACATAATTAATGGAGTGTTGTACACATCATTTATGTTACATGTAAGCGAAGCTCATGTGGTTACTTTTGCATTTAGCAGTTTTTGAAGTTTATGTGATCATGTTATATTAATTGATGGGAATTTAGGATGATGGGTACTTGTTTCTAGGGTTTTTTTTTTTGGGACCAAAATAAAGGGAACTTGGAATGTTCTCAAGCAATTTGATGCATATGTATTAACCCAGATGTTCTTCATACTTGGATTAACTGAAAAATGGAGTGGTCATGTAGATACTTTTCTGTTTATTAGTTTTTGAAGTTCATGTTTATTTGATGAAAATCAATGGGAGCTCAGGATAACGGGTACTTGTTTTCGAGTGTTTTGATTGGAACTAAGGTAATTAGGGGTTTTTTCTAGTTAACTGATGCATGTTGATTGATTTTAATGTTTTTTAGATTTTAATGATTGTATTTATATGCATGTGGTGTCCTCAGGTCTTACATGAACTAATTTATATGCATGTGGTGTCCGCAGGTCTTACGTGAACTAATACGACGCCCCAACTAGATTATGTGGAGCAAGAAAGAAGTTAGTTTTCTTCCCTTTACCATTGTTGTTTGATTGTTAATCTATGCAATGATTTTTTTTTATGCCATAAGTCTTGGCACTTGCTATTTTTCATAGAATTTATTAGTTTAATAACCTAGCTATGTAAACTATTAGACTTTGTTTCATAAGCATAAATATGAATCACCTTCTTTCTTCTTTTTGCTAGGTGGCATCAAATCTAGATGTCGTAACAGATGTCTATGATTTCGTCCATTTGGTAAGCACTATTTCTAGTGAAAAAGAAGTAAGCAATGAATGTCTAGGTGCAGATGTTGATGAAAGAGAAGTAAGCAATGAAGCAGTCCGTTCAATCTGATAAATCTACTCCTTGGGGAGGTTGGAAATTAAATGATGTGTACAACAATTCAGGTATGGTTTGCACCAATTCAAGAGACTATACATTAGGCATTCAATATATAAGACTGGAGTGAGACTGATTAGGCATTTAAATGTGTTGCAGGATGTTGTTTAAATTACTTGTCCTAACAGGTGCACAAGTTGGGATGGATTGGACTTCTATCTTGAGAAAATGCCATGATTTCAGGTAGTTATTATTGTAATGGAAAGTTAAAAAATTAAAAGAGAGAGATAATGAATTCATAGAAAGAAATGTTCTTTATCATTAGGGCTGCTTTCGCCGGGTTTGATGCAGAAATCGTCGCCAACTTCACAGAAAGACAAATAACATTAGTGGCCACAGATTGCAACCTGGATTTAAACAAGGTTCGAGGTGCCGTCAATAATACTAATAGAATCCTCCAGGTCAGATTGTTGATTGGACCTGATTTTATTTAAATGATCTTGATAATCCATTTTATTTAAATGAGCAGACCCAGATTTGCGTTGGAGCTATCCGGATGTTAAGCGGGGGTCCCTGGAAGGTGGGAACCGCTGTTATGACCATGATGAAGCTGTCCATTTCCTATGGATAGCATTGGAGTGGCCTGGCCATTTGGACAGGCCATGTTTATGTATTTACTTGAAATTGATGGAGCAGACCCGGATGCGCGTCGGAGCTATCCGGATGTTGAGCGGGGATCCCTGAAAGATGAGAACCGCTATTATGACTATGATGAAGCTATCCATTTCCTATGGATAGCATTGGAAGGGCCTGGCTAATTGGAGCAGGCCGTGTTTATATCTATATTTGCAGGGACCACACCCTTAACCTATAACCTAAACTTATTCTCAAATCCCAAAACCTATAACTACAACCTAAACCTATAACCTAAACCTATAAACTATAACCTAAACCTATAACCTAAACTCAATTCCCTAAACTTTAACTACAACCTAACCTAAACCTAAACTTATTCCCTAAACCTATTCTCAAATCCTAAAACCTATAACCTAAACCATACCCTGAACCTATAACCTAAACTCAATTCCCTAAACCTTAACCTATAACCTAACCTAAACCTATACTTATAACCTAAACCTATTCTCAAATCCCAAAACCTATAACCTAAACCTATAACCTATAACCTATAACCTGAACCTATAACCTAAACTCAATTCCCTAAACCTTAACCTATAACCTAACCTAAACCTATACTTATAACCTAAACCTATTTTCGAATCCTAAAACCTATAACCTATAACCTATAACCTGAACCAATAACCTAAACTCAATTCCCTAAACCTTAACCTATAACCTAACCTAAAACCTATACTTATAACCTAAACCTATTCTTAAATCCCAAAAACTATAACTATAACCTAAACCTTAACCAAAAACCTATAACCTAACCTAAACCTAAACCTATAACCTTAACCTAAACCAAAACCTATAACCTAAACCTTAACATATAACCTTAACCTAAACGTAAACCTAAACCAAAACCTATAACCTAAACCGATTCTCAAATCCCTAAACCTAAACCTAAACCTAAACCTATAACCTAAACCTATTCTCAAATGCCTAAACCTAAATCTAAACTTTAATGTATTCTCAAATCCCTAAACCTAAACCTACAACTAATCCTAATCTAAACTCCCTAACCTAAACCTAAACCTAAACTTGAAAACCCAAACCTCAACCCGATCCCGAACCCGAACCCGATTTCCTAAACCTAAACCTAAACCTATAACCTATTACCTAAACCTAAACCTAAAACCTAAATGTATTCTCAAATCCCTAAACCTAAACCTACACCTAATCCTAATCTCAACTCCCTAACCTAAACCTAAACCTAAACTTGAAATCAAAAACATAAACCCGATCCTGAACCCGAACCCGATGTCCTAAACTTAAACCTTAACCTATTCTCAATTCCCTAAACCTAAAGCTTATAACCTAAACTGAAACCTATACCTATACCTAAACCTAAAACCTAAATGTATTCTCGAATCCCTAAACCTAAACCGACACCTAATCCTAATCTCAACTCCCTAACCTATACCTGAACCTAAACTTGAAAACCCAAACCTAAACCCGATCCCGAACCCGAACCCGATTTCCTAAACCTAAACCTAAACCTATAACCTATTACCTAAACCTAAACCTAAAACCTAAATGTATTCTCAAATCCCTAAACCTAAACCTACACCTAATCCTAATCTCAACTCCCTAACCTAAACCTAAACTTAAACTTGAAAACAAAAACATAAACCCGATCCTGAACCCGAACCCGATGTCCTAAACCTAAACCTTAACCTATTGTCAATTCCCTAAACCTATAGCTTATAACCTAAACTGAAACCTATACTTATACCTAAACCTAAACCTAAACCTAAAACCTAAATGCATTCTCGAATCCCTAAACCTAAACCTACACCTAATCATAATCTCAACTCCCTAACCTAAACCTGAACCTAAACTTGAAAACCCAAACCTAAACCCGATCCCAAACCCGAACCCGATTTCCTAAACCTAAACCTATACCTATTCTCAATTCCCTAAACCTATATCTTATAACCTAAACCTAAACATAAACCTAAACCTTAACCTAAACTTAAACCTAAACCAATAACCTATAACCTAAACCCAAACCTAAAACCTAAATGTATTCTCAAATCCCTAAACCTAAACCTACACCTAATCCTAATCTTAACTCCCTAACCTAAACCTAAACCTAAACTTGAAAACCCAAACTTAAACCCGATCCCGAACCCGAACCCGATTTCCTAAAGCTAAACCTTAATGTATTCCCAAAACCTTAAACCTAAACCTACACCTAATCCTAATCTCAACTCCCTAACCTAAACCTAAAATTAAACTTGAAAACCTAAACCTAAACCCGATCCCAAACCCGAACCCGATTTCCTAAACCTAAACATTAACCTATTCTCAATTCCCTAAACATATATCTTATAACCGAAACCTAAACCTAAACCTTAACCTAAACCTATAACCTATAACCTTAACCTAAACCTAAACCCAAACCTATAACCTATAACCTAAACCTAAACCTATAACCAAAATGTATTATCAAATCCTTAAAACTAAACCTACACCTAATCCTAATCTCAACTCCCTAACCTAAACCTTAACCTAAACTTGAAAACCCAAACCTAAACCCGTTCCCAAACCCGAACCCGATTTCCTAAACCTAAACATAAACCTAAACCTAAAACCTAAATGTATTCTCAAATCCGTAAACCTAAACCTACACCTAATCCTAATCTCAACTCCCTAACCTAAACCTAAACTTAAACTTGAAAACAAAAACATAAACCCGATCCTGAACCCGAACCCGATGTCCTAAACCTAAACCTTAACCTATTCTCAATTCCCTAAACCTATAGCTTATAACCTAAACTGAAACCTATACCTATACCTAAACCTAAACCTAAACCTAAAACCTAAACGTATTCTCGAATCCCTAAACCTAAACCTACACCTAATCCTAATCTCAACTCCCTAACCTATACCTGAACCTAAACTTGAAAACCCAAACCTAAACCCGATCCCAAACCCGAACCCCATTTCCTAAACCTAAACCTATACCTATTCTCAATTCCCTAAACCTATATCTTATAACCTAAACCTAAACATAAACCTAAACCATAACCTAAACCTAAACCTAAACCAATAACCTATAACCTAAACCCAAACCTAAAACCTAAATGTATTCTCAAATCCCTAAACCTAAACCTACCTACACCTAATCCTAATCTTAACTCCCTAACCTAAACCTAAACCTAAACTTGAAAACCCAAACCTAAACCCGATCCCGAACCTGAACCCGATTTCCTAAACCTAAACCTTAATGTATTCTCAAAACCTTAAACCTAAACCAACACCTAATCCTAATCTCAACTCCCTAACCTAAACCTAAACTTAAACTTGAAAACCCAAACCTAAACCCAATCCCGAACCCAAACCCGATTTCCTAAACCTAAACATTAACCTATTCTCAATTCCCTAAACATATATCTTATAACCGAAACCTAAACCTAAACCTTAACCTAAACCTATAACCTATAACCTTAACCTAAACCTAAACCCAAACATATAACTTATAACCTAAACCTAAACCTATAACCAAAATGTATTCTCAAATCCTTAAAACTAAACCTACACCTAATCCTAATCTCAACTCCCTAACCTAAACCTAAACTTAAACTTGAAAACCCAAACCTAAAGCCGATCCCGAACCCGAACCCAATTTCCTAGACCTAAACATTAACCTATTCTCAATTCCCTAAACCTATATCTTATAACCTAAACCGAAACCTAAACCTAAACCTAAACCTATAACCTATAACCTTAACCTAACCTAAACCTAAACCTGTAACCTATAACCTAAACCTAAACCTAAAACCTAAATGTATTCTCAAATCCTTAAACCTAAACCTACACCTAATCCTAATCTCCTAACCTAAACCTGAACCTAAACTTAAAAACCCAAACCTAAACCCGATCCCGAACCCGAACCTGATTTTCTAAAGCTAAACCTATACCTATTCTCAATTCCCTAAACCTATATCTTATAACCTAAACCTAAACCTAAAACAAAACCTTAACCTAAACCTAAACTTAAACCAATAACCTATAACCTAAACCCAAACCTAAAACTTAAATGTATTCTCAAATCGCCAAACCTAAACCTACACCTAATCCTAATCTCAACTCCCTAACCTAAACCTAAACCTAAACTTGAAAACCCAAACCTAAACCCGATCCCGAACTCGAACCTGATTTCCTAAACCTAAACCTTAATGTATTCTCAAATCCCTAAACCTAAACCTACACCTAAACCTAATCTCAACTCCCTAACCTAAACCTAAACTTAAACTTGAAATCTCAAACCTAAACTCGATCCTGAACCCGAACCCGATTTCCTAAACCTAAACCTTAACCTATTCTCAATTCCCTAAACCTATATTTTATAACCTAAACCTAAGCCTAAACCTAAACCTTAACCTAAACCTAAACCTAAACCTGTAACCTATAACCTAAACCTAAACCTAAAACCTAAATGTATTCTCAAATCCCTAAACCTAAACCTACACCTAATCCTAATCTCAACTCCCTAACCAAAACCTACATCTAAACTTGAAAACCAAAACCTAAACCCGATCCCGAACTTGAACCCGATTTCCTAAACCTAAACCTTAACCTATTCTCAATTCCCTAAACCTATAGCTTATAACCTAAACCTAAACCTAAACCTATAACATATAGCCTAAACCTAAACCTAAAACCTAACGTATTCTCAAATCCATAAACTTAAACCTACACCTAATCCTAATCTCAACTCCCTAACCTAAACCTAAACCTAAACTTGAAAACCAAAACCTAAACCCGATCCCGAACCCGAACCTGATTTCCTAAACCTAAACCTTAACCTATTCTCAATTCTCTAAACCTATAGCTTATAACCTAAACTTAAGCCTAAACCTAAACCTTAACCTAAACCTAAACCTGTAACCTATAACCTAAACCTAAACCTAAAACCTAAATATATTCTCAAATCCCTAAACCTATACCTACACCTAATCCTAATTTCAACTCCCTAACCTAAACCTAAACCTAAACTTGAAAACCAAAACCCAAACCCGATCCCGAACCTGAACCCGATTTCCTAAACCTAAACCTTAACCTATTCTCAATTCCCTAAACCTATTGCTTATAACCTAAACCGAAACCTAAACCTATACCTTAACCTAAACCTAAACCTAAACCTATAACCTATAACCTAAACATAAACCTAAAACCTAAATGTATTCTCAAATCCCTAAACCTAAACCTACACCTAATCCTAATCTCAACTCCCTAACCTAAACCTAAACCTAAACTTGAAAACTCCAACCGAAACCCGATCCTGAACCCGAACCCGATTTCCTAAACCTAAACCTTAATGTATTATCAAATCCCTAAACCTAAACCTACACCTAATCCTAATCTCAACTCCCTAACCTAAATCTAAACCTAAACTTGAAAACCCAAACCTAAACCCGATCCCGAACCCGAACCCGATTTTCTAAACCTAAACCATAACCTATTCTCAATTCCCTAAACCTATTGCTTATAACCTAAGCCAAAACCTAAACCTAAACCTTAACCTAAACCTAAACCTATAACCTATAACCTAAACCTAAACCTAAAACCTAAATGTATTCTCAAATCCCTAAATCTAAACCTACACATAATCCTAATCTCAACTCCCTAACCTAAACCTAAACCTAAACTTGAAAACCAAAACCTAAACCCGATCCCGAACCCGAACCCAATTTCCTAAACCTAAACCTTAACCTATTTTCAATTCCTTAAACCTATAGCTTATAACCTAAACCTAAGCTTAAACCTAAACCTTAACCTTAACCTAAACCTAAACCTGTAACCTATAACCTAAATCTAAACCTAAAACCTAAATGTATTCTCAAATCCCTAAACCTAAACCTACACCTAATCCTAATCTTAACTCCCTAACCTAAACCTAAACCTAAACCCGATCTCGAACCCGAACTCGATTTCCTAGACCTAAGCCTTAACCTATTCTCAATTCCCTAAACCTATTGCTTATAACCTAAGCCTATACCTTAACCTAAACTTAAACCTAAACCTATAACCTATAACCTAAACATAAACCTAAAACCTAAATGTATTCTCAAATCCCTAAACCTAAACCTACACCTAATCCTAATCTCAACTCCCTAACCTAAACCTAAACCTAAACTTGAAAACTCCAACCGAAACCCGATCCTGAACCCGAACCCGATTTCCTAAACCTAAACCTTAATGTATTGTCAAATCCCTAAACCTAAACCTACACCTAATCATAATCTCAACTCCCTAACCTAAATCTAAACCTAAACTTGAAAACCCAAACCTAAACCCGATCCCGAACCCGAACCCGATTTCCTAAACCTAAACCATAACCTATTCTCAATTCCCTAAACCTATTGCTTATAACCTAAGCCAAAACCTAAACCTAAACCTTAACCTAAACCTAAACCTATAACCTATAACCTAAACCTAAACCTAAAACCTAAATGTATTCTCAAATCCCTAAATCTAAACCTACACATAATCCTAATCTCAACTCCCTAACCTAAACCTAAACCTAAACTTGAAAACCAAAACCTAAACCCGATCCCGAACCCGAACCCGATTTTCTAAACCTAAACCTTAACCTATTTTCAATTCCTTAAACCTATAGCTTATAACCTAAACCTAAGCTTAAACCTAAACCTTAACCTTAACCTAAACCTAAACCTGTAACCTATAACCTAAATCTAAACCTAAAACCTAAATGTATTCTCAAATCCCTAAACCTAAACCTACACCTAATCCTAATCTTAACTCCCTAACCTAAACCTAAACCTAAACCCGATCTCGAACCCGAACTCGATTTCCTAAACCTAAGCCTTAACCTATTCTCAATTCCCTAAACCTATTGCTTATAACCTAAGCCTATACCTTAACCTAAACCTAAACCTAAACCTATAACCTATAACCTAAACATAAACCTAAAACCTAAATGTATTCTCAAATCCCTAAACCTATAACTTGAATTAAAACACTTTTTTGCATTATTTGCTTGCATTAGTTTTATTTTTAAAAAGTGTCTACTTTTTTGGAAGAAGTTTATGCAATTCTTCATGATTCTGAATTTTAATGTTTTGTTGGTTTAATATTTTTTTTTCAGATGAAAGACACAAAAAAAAAATTGTTGCTGATTTTTTTCCTTTTTTTATTTATGATGTTAAACTTATATGTATTTATGCGTGGATGAATGTAATGTGGATAAGATTGTTTGTGTTTGGATGGATGTAGTTTATGTTTGGATGAATGTAGTTTATGTTGGATTTACGTAGGGTTTAGATGGATATGAATGTGAATATGATGAAATATATTATATAACAGGTGTATATCAGGAAGAATATATTGTAACAGGTTGAAGGCTCAAAAGGGACGGTCCATGACAGTCCTTTTTAAGGATGGTCTGTGGTTGTCCTTTGAAGGCTCATAAGAGACGGTCTATGACAGTCCTTTTTAAGGACAATCCATGACTGTTCTTTTAAAGGACGGTCCATAGCCGTCCTTTGAAGGGCCATAAGAGACGATCCATGACAATCCTTTTTATTGATGGTCCATGGCCGTCCTTTGAAGGCTCATCAGAGACGGTCTATGACAGTCCTTTTTAAGGAAGGTCCATGACCGTCCTTTTAAAGGAGGTCGATGGCCGTCCTTTAAAGGCTCATAAGAGACGGTCCATGACCGTCCTTTTTCGTCAATAAGAACGATAGTTTTTTACTGTCCTTTAAGTAATACGACACGTTAAAATTTGACGGCCCATGTGATGGTCCATGACCGTCCTTTTTGGTCATTTGAGACAGTTTTGGACCATCCTTTTTTTACAGTTTTAGCATAGTGTCATAGGGGACTTGATCATCCTCCCCTTCAATAGGATCCAATTGGGGCCCATTGTATGAGTTTTTGGGCCAAATACCCAGGCCCATAGGACCGCCCACCATGGGACGCCCAGCCCATTGGGCTGCTGCTGGATGTCCAGTCCAGCAACATGGCCCATATGATTTGTGTGTTTAATATACTCCCTTCATCTGGTGAACCCCCCTGTGACATTTATGGGTCACTAGGAACTAAAATAAACATATAAATTAATTAATTTATGAATTTTTAGTAATGGCAAATTGTGGGTGGGTTGAAATTTCAGCAATAGGCCCAAAATTGCTGCCCATAAATGAATGTTTTGGGGCAGCATGGTCTACCAAATTTGGGAATATTATTACACATATCTTTTCTTATTTTTAAATTATATTTTGGGCTTAATTAGTGCATATTTAAGGCCCATTCCAATTGGGATCTTATTACACTAGTCTTCATAGTTATTTATTGGATTTTCTTAGGCCAATTGACTTGAAACTTTTTTTATAGGCCCCTGACCTTTGGGCCTATATTTAATACACTATTATCATGAGTTTTATGGGCCAAAATACTCAAGTAGTGGGGCCCTTGCTTGCCTATTAGAATAAACCCATACTTGGGCCGAGATGTGACACCCAACTTACTCATTTTAAATATAAGGATTACCCATATGTTGGAATAATGGGCTGCCCATTAGGCCCACCATAATATATGGGTTTATGATCTTCATGGTTGGGCCCAAAACTTGCCTACGGGCCCACCATATTGCTTATGAGTGGGGCTTTGTATGTTTGCCCACTAGGCCCATGATTCGTTTAGGCCTTGGGCCTTGATCTGTATTTGGTTAAAAGTAAGCTACCTCTTGGGAACCAGTTGAGGTTGGATGTCCTCCTGGGTGATCCTAAGATAGGCTCATGGGTTTCTCTATGGGTGGTTTAAGGCCCACCATAGACCATAGGTCATTTATTTGAGGCTCAATGTGGATGTACGTAGAGCCTACCTTAACATATGTTTGGTACAGGCCATCCAAGCCTTGGATCGCCCGATCTTAGAGGCACTCTCTGCCTTAGGTTGCTGCTGGACTCATAGTCTAGTAGCAGGCCCACTTGATCTTTTTCATGATATATACATGCCCTCCATCTGGTGGGGCGCCCTGTGAGTATTGTTGGCCTTCATGAGATCATTCCCACATAGTTGACTAATTTCTGGGCTTTAGCAGGTCCAGGAAGTTAAGTGAGCCAAAAGTTTATCAAGGGGCCTTAAATGTACATTGTTATGGCTGAAACTTTATTGGATGTGGAGCCCACCATATTGAGAACTTGTGTACGTGTTGCATGCCTATATTTTATAATCTTTGGGTTTAATTAGTGGATTCTTTTGGGTCGCTTTTAGTAATCATATGAGGACCCCATCTTAATATCAGACTTTTGGGACATCCAGTGGGCCCAGAATGGGTAGGGATGTCCCAGCTTGGCCCAGCCATACATTGGGCTAACTTCCACCACTTTGATGGACTTGTGGGCTGAGATAAGGATGGTAATGGGCCCTTGGTTGCCCGCTTAAATTGCTAGTTATTGGGCTGATGTAGTGGGGCCAATTTCATCCAAACTTAAACTTATTTTTGGACCATACATTATTTATGCAGGCTGCCCACCAAGTTCAACTTAATGTATGGAATTCTATAGCCAATGAGAATGGGGCCTTGGGCCTTAATTCCCCTCTTGGAGTCTATGTTGTTGAATGTAGCATTAGACCCTTTTTTTCTTATGACCCATTATGAGGGATATATATATGTGGGCACCTATTTTTATCTTAATTATGGGCCTTGGGCCTTTTATCCATATAGTTCATGGTGGATATGCCTTTTGGGGAATTGTGGTTAAACGTCTCCATTATGGACCCCCCTAGGCCCAGTAGTATTTAAGTGTGATTGAATGCACATCTTAGACTCTTGTTAGGGCCATTTTTGCATTATTTAGTCTTATAGCTCATATGCTTAGTCTCGTGGACTACCCCTGGTAAAAGGTCCTCTACTAGAGGTTGGTTCCTTATGGATATTGTCTAAATACTTAGTCTTGGTCCCTTCTTGGATAAGAGGAATGTACCGCATTATATATTATCGCATAACACGTCTAGATTCATCTTCATGGCCCATGTGCATCATTGTATGCTTGAATGACATTGTGTGTGTGGTTATGATTGTGTCATTGGGCATTGCATGATACCTTCCCCGAGAGACGTAGTATCCCGTCTTGAGCATGTTGGATGCTTGGAGTTAATGTATGGTTAATTGTGTGATTCATGCATCTGACACTGCATAGCATATGAACATTATTGGTCTTGCTTTATCAAGGTTGTAGCCTCCATATATACATCATGGATGGCCATTTTTGGATACTGAAAATGTTACTTGAGCATATAGGGTGCATAGGATACCCATGGGTGAAATTTTTAAAACTTCCATGGTACCAAGGATCTGCTCCAGCGCCGTGACCGTGTGGAAACATGAGCGCACGAGGGCCTTATACCTTTAAGCCGTGACTCCCACTGTCGTGTAGTCGGTTAGATTGGGGTGTGACCTTACCTATGTGAGGGAAAGAAGACAATAGCTAGGCTGAGTCTGACCAGCTCGTGAAGGGGTCCGCTACTGTCAGGCCTTGCTAGTGATTGGTTATCCACAAGAGGGTAGTGAGGTCTCCTATGCTCGTTTGACTGTGCGGGTCTATAGAGTGGCAGTCATTCTGTAGTGTACTAGACCCCAGTAATTTCTTTATGATGAAAATGTACTTGATATGTGGGTTAGATATGAGCACTGGCATTACTTCACATTGTATTTGCATCAACTGTATATGCCTTATATTGCTTCGCTTTGGCATAGTGCCCAGTACTCATTGTATTAAGGTACTCATTGTGTTATATAGCCTTGGTATGGCTTCCCACATGATTGTACTACCTTGGTATAGCTCCTTGCGCTCATGACTGCCTTAGTAAGGCTAGTGGTATTGGTATTGATTATGACTCCCTCCTGCATTCTCTATCTTCTTCTAAGCACCATTGTCACACACTTCCATCACCCTCTAAGCTTTTATAAACTTATGCACGATTGATACATGCAAGGGATCCTAGGTCGGCATCATAGCAACTGAGCTTGGATTAGAGTTGCACCGAGGACCCCAGTGTTGCAGATCTTCTTCCTACTTCCTTTGTTATCAGATGTATTTCTTTTCAGCTATGTACTTGTAAAAGTTTAAATTTATAGTAGATTTTTTAAGTGTCCTTTTGTTATTTTTGAAATTTACTTGTTGTGATTTTGGGTATGCTCGTATTGGAAATGATTATACAGTTATGGAAATCCTCCTTGTGAGATCCCAGGATTGAAACCTGCCTCAGGAGCCGAGAATGGGGCAGTACGGAGGCTGTTGCAGCCAGAACCGACTATCGGGTTCCTTGTGAGTCCAATTACCGAGTCTTGGGCATGACAGGAGTTAGTATCAGAGTATAACAAGTAATTTTGGAATAACTTGGGATAACATCGCATATCTCCTGCGAGCTTAGGACAAGTAGTGTCCCGAGTGTGTTTTCCTTGTTCCGTTTGAGCCTTCAAGGATTCTAATCCTTAGGTGTCCATCACCTTTATTCCTTCTGTAGACAATGCCGTCTAGTCGAGGTTCCCATGATTATGGCATCCGTGGCCATGATGCTCATGGATGTGGTTCTCATTCTACTCCATCAATCCGAGTGACTTTTACTCCACCCTCTGAGATTCCTGTTCCCCCTCTTGAGCCTACAGTCCCTATTCCTGAGGCTCCTGCCATACATGTGCCTCCATCAGAGGACAGTGTTGCCCCCGCTTATCTGAGGATTCCTTTAGGAGCTAAGCATCTCCAGCAGTTGATGCGGATCATCACTGATGTTCTTCATACCCGTCAGCTCGTTCCTGAGATGCCCGGACAGGCGGAACAAAAGCGTGCGAGCCCACTTTTGCGAGATTCGACTCTGCGGCGAGCTCCGTTAGCGGTATTTCTACTTAAGGGCGAGGTTGAGTGGACCAGTTTGCAGAGGGATCACGATCAGAGAAGAGGCCGGAAGAGGCAGGCCCCATCTGGTAACTTCCAGCGTCGTCGATAGCGGCAGAGGTGCGTAGTCTATCAAGCCGTCAGGGCATCGGCAGCACGTTCAGCACCACCTTCTAGACCGTTTACTGGCATTTTCTATGGATGTGGATAAATAAGGCATCAGAGGCGTGTGTGCCCTCTTCCTTTGCAGTAGCGACAGTGGCTCCTACCACCGATACCTCGACAGCAGAGGAGACAGTAGGATAGACCCCCGCAGCGACTATAGCAGTAGTAAAGACCGCAGATACAGAGGGGACAAACACCTCCCCAGCCACCTTAGGCTTGATTTTGGGCAACTCAGCAAAACCCTTAGTTATCGTTGAGGGTGTTCTCCCTATCTCCATGTATAAGTCTTGTGTTCTGGTGCATCTTACCTTTTTGTATCCAAGGGCTTTTGTTCAATCAGACAGCTATAAGAGTCTGCCATAAGGGATTGTCAATATCGACACTTTTTGGGAAGACCATTGTGTTAGAACGATGTTGTATATTGTGTTTCGTCTTGGTTGGTGAGATGTTCCTACCCGCTGATTTGTTTATATTGCCAATGTCGAGCTTGTTGGCTTGTTTTGTTGTCAAGGTAGTATTTTTGGTAGGGGATGAAGCACCAGATTGCTAGTTTTATGGCTAAGTGTGACACATACTAGTGTGTTAAGGCTGACCACCAGAGACCCCCTGGTCCCTTATAGCCGTTGAACGTTCCAGTGTGGAAGTGGGAGCTTGTATCGATAGCTTTCATCATTGGTTTACCGAGAACTCAACGCAGTCACGATACCATCTGGGTTATCGTCGATCATCTAACGAAGTCAGCTCATTTCATTCTGATGCATGCTTCCTGGTCTATGGACTAGCTTGCAAAAGTGTTCATTGAGGAGATAGTGAGACTGCACAATATTCCAGTTTCGATCGTTTCAGATCGAGACTCCAGATTTACCTCTCAATTTTGGAGGAGTTTCCAACAGGTGATGGGGACCACTTTGTATCTCAGTACTGCTTATCATCCGCAGACGGATGGGCAAACCGAAAGGGTCAACCTGATCCTTGAGGACATGCTCTGATCTTATGTGATTGACTTTGTGGGCAGTTAGGATGAGCATTTGCACCTCGCTGAGTTCACGTACAACAATAGTTATCAGGTGAATATTTCCATGACTCCTTTTGAGTCACTTTATGGTAGACCGTGCAAACCTCCTAACTGTTGGATAGAGGTTAGAGAGCGTCATCTCTTAAGTCGTGAGCTTATGCAGCAGACGTCAGAGGTTATCGATATTATCAAGCAGAGGATGTGCACAGCTCAGAGCCGGCAGAAGAGTTTTGTTGATCATCGACATCGACCCCTTGAGTTAACAATTAGGGACATGGTATATCTCAAGGTCTCGCCTATGAAAGGCGTGGTTCATTTTAGTGTGAAGGGAAAGCTTGCCCCGAGATTTATTGGATCTTTTGAGATTACCAAGCGTGTGGGTGCTATGGCTTATAGGCTTACCTTTCTTATTGAGTTGTCCTCGATCCACAACGTATTCCATGTTTCTATGTTGCGGAAGTGTGTGTCGGAAACTATCCCTGTGATTGATTGATATATGATTATTTGTATTGCCTTCCTTATATGATGATTGTTATTGATGGTGCTGTTTTGCCTTTTATTTTGTCCTGGATTGGTCAATTTTGAGGATGAAATTTTTTTATTAATGGGGAGGATTGTAAGACCCGACCCGAGTTCATATGTGTGCATATGTGTGTGTGAGTATACATTTTGTTCATCTTGGTCCCGCAATCTAACCGGTCGAATTTTGATGACCCATGACTTTTGATTAGTATTTGTGGTCTTCCTCGAGTTCGGTCATTTAGACCCGACCCAGATCGACCCAAATTTAGTGCCATAGCGAACGCATCGTCGCTGCGGTTCCATCGCCGCATCTCGTGCGACAATCCGAGTTGTAGATCATGAGATATGGGCCGTGCATAATTTAGGTCATTGATTGTGATTGTGGGGCCCACCTAGGATTTGGTACAAACCCCTAAGTATATATTTCATCTCCCTAGTCATCATTAGGGTAGGTAGCTTAGACTAGGTTGATAGCCCCTACCTAGCTAGCTAGTGATGATGAGTTCTCTTATCAAGAGAGCTCCTTTTCTCTACCTCATGCAAAAGTGCCTTTTCACTCTTCCCCAATCTAAATTTTCTGAAATTTCTCTTCTCTAGGGAGAGAGAGAGAGACCATCATATCCCTCTTTTCTAACAAATGTAATCATCACTTTGAATAAAACTCCCTTTCTTACTAGTAAATGCATCTCATTCCTCTCTCTTCCTCTCTTCTCCTCATCTCTCCCTCTCCCTCTCTACCCTTGAACATCCCACCTTACTCCCCATTTTTCAGCCCCTTTTCCCTCTAAAATCCCCTCATCTAACCGTTCACCTTCAATCTAAACCTTAAATCTTGGAAGCTTGGAGCATAGGGAGTCCATTGGTAGAAGTTTGGTGAAGATCCTTTGAGGTGGGTGCTTCTCTAGGATGTAAATTTAATTTCTATAGTGTATATTCTTTCTTTTCTTCATGAGAGAAGTGTAGGACCCACCAATCAATGGTGGAGATCCCACACATTCCCATAGGTGTCGCCAAATGGCCTACCTATGCATGCATGTCCCATGCATGGGGTCTTCTTCTATGGACCCCCATCATGGTGGTTTTCTTTTTAATTTTATAGCATGATGTGTCATCTAGACCCTAGATTCATGGTGGGAATGGTATCCCAACCATCCATTTTGATCATAGGCCATGCATGTGTTAGATCCATATTGTAATAGTAATCAATGTATGATGTGTGGTGTGATTGATCTTGGGAGGGCTCAATAGTGGCGGAGCCCTTTCCCCTATGGCAAGAACGTCTTCCTCTCTCTTCTTTCCTTTATTTTTCTAATGTTAGCATTTTGATCATGTATGTGTGGCCCACCTTGTGGACCAACAAAAATCCAAACCATCCATGGAGGTTAGACATCCATGGTAGTCCATCATTAGACATGTGGCCCAAATCCACCTAAATGGGGCACATGCAAGGGGTTTTTGGTAATGAGGAAGGTCAGGATATTTGTGAGGCCCATTGGGATGGTCTACAATAAGATTTTTGGAGGTTAAATCACTTCTTAAATGATGTCTATATTTAATTTCTTTCAAGTACATGTTATTGTCCAAATCTGTCTGAAAAGATTTTGGGCCAACTTGAGGCCAGCATTTAGAGTTTTTGGTGGGGAGTTTTATACTAAATAAAATATTATTTTTGAAGATAGGTATACTACCTATAAGCATGCCAAGTTTCAGCCCCAATTGACCTCATTTGGGTCCCCAAAAGGGTGGGCCAATATGGGTACTTGCTGAATTTTGTGTTGTAATTCCAGCAAGGTTGCAATTTGGAAATGTAAAATTATAAAATAGTTTTTGATCAGGTGGGCCACTTTTTTGGACCTTGCCTTGTACTACATATTCTAGATAAGGTTTAAATTTAATTTTTCCAAAATTTTTGGACATCCAGGGCCCACCCCATTGGGTGCTCAATCATGGTCTATCTAGAATTCTGCACTTAGTAGAATTTCTGGATAGATTGTAATTCTGAATTTAATTAAAATATTTTTGTATATCCAAAAATCAAAAAATTTCTTACAAGTATGTTCCACCCATGGTAGGACCCACCTACCAATTTTTGGGGGCAACAGACCCCTGTGCATACCGTGGTAAGGGCTGGACCGGCCCACCACGTTGAGACTTCCAGGTCAGACAGATTTTCTAAATAGACTGTTTTCTCTAAATTAATTAAAATACTTTTAGTAATGTAAAAATTGAAAATTTTTGTGAAGATTTGGTGCACCCATGGAAGTAACACTCTCTAAATATTCAGGGCCATCGGGCCCCTATATCATCCATGGTATGGCTTGGAGTGGCCCACTAGTTGCTGCCCATAAATGAATGTTTTGGGGTACCATGGTCCACCAAATTTAGGGATATTATTACACATATATTTCCTTATTTTTAATTAGATTTTCGACTTAATTAGTGCATATTTAAGACCCATTCCAATTGGGATCTTGTTGGAATAGTCTTCATAGTTATTTGTTGGGTTTTCTTAGGCCCATTGACTTGAAACTTTCTTGATAGGCCCCTGACCTTTGGGCCTATATTTAATACACTATTGTGATGGGTTTTATGGGCCAAAATACTCAAGTAGTGGGGTTCTTGCTTGTCCATTAAAATAAACCCATACTTGGGCCGAGATGTGACACCCAACTTACTTGTTTTAAATATAAGGATTACCCATATGTTGGAATAATGGGTTGCCCATTAGGCCCACCATAATATGTGGGTTTATGATCTTCATGGTTAGGCCCAAACCTTGCCTACAAGCCCACCATATTGCTTATAAGTTGGGCTTTGTATGTTTGCCCACTAGGCTAATGATTGGTTTAGGCCTTGGGCCTTGATCTGTATTTGATTAAAAGCAGGCTACCTCTTAGGAACCAATTGAGGTTGGATGTCCTCCTGGGTGATCCGAAGATAGGCCCATAGGTTTCTCTATGGGTGGTTTAAGGCCCACCATAGACCATAGGTCATTTATTTGAGGCTCAATGTGGATGTACGTGGAGCCTACCTTAACATATGTTTGGTCCAGGCCATCCAAGCCTTGGATCGCTCGATCTTAGAGGCACTCTCTACCATGGATTACTGCTGGATTTATAGTCTAGTAGCAGGCCCACTTGATCTTTTTCATGATGTATACACGCCCTCCATCTGGTGGGGTCCCCTGTGAGTATTGTTGGCCTTCATGAGATCATTCCTACATAGTTGACTAATTTCTAGGCTTTAACAGGTCTAGGAAGTTGAGTGAACCGAAATTTTATCAAGGGGCCTTAAATGTACATTGTTATGTCTGAAACTTTATTGGATGTGGGGCCCGCCATATTGAGAACTTGTGTACGTGTTGCATGCCTATATTTTATAATCCTTGGGTTTAATTAGTGCAATCTTTTGGGTCACCTTTAATAATCATATGAGGACCACATCTTAAGATCAAATTTTTGGGACATCCAGTGGCCCCAGAATGGGCAGGAACATCCCAATTTGACCCGGCCATACATTGGGCCGACTTCCACCACTTTAATGGACTTGTGGGCTGAGATAAGGATGGTAATGGGCCCTTGGTTGCCCACTTAAATTACTAGTTATTGGGCTGATGTAGTGGGGCCAATTTCATCCAAACTTAAACTTATTTTTTGGACCATACATTGTGTACGCAAGCTACCCACCAAATCCAACTTGATGTATGGAATTCTATGGCCATTGGGAATTGGGCCTTGGGCCTTAATTCCCCTCTTGGGGCCCATATTGTTGAATGTAGCATTAGACCCTTTTTTTCCTTATGACCCATTATGAGGGATATATGTATGTGGCCACCTATTTTTATCTTGATTGTGGGCCTTGGGCATTCTATCCATATAGTTCATGGTAGATATGCCTTTAAGAGAATGGTGGTTAAACGTCCTCATTTTGGACCCCCTAGGCCCGGTAGTATCTAAGTGTGACTAAATGCCCATCTTATATTCTTGTTAGGGCCATTTCTGTGTTATTTAGTCCTGTATCTTATATGCTTAGTCTCGTGGACTACCCCTGGTAAATGGGCCTCCACTAGAGGTTGGTTCCTTATGTATATTGTCTAAATACTTAGTCTTGGTCCCTTCTTGGATAAAAGGAATGTACCGCATTGTATATCACCGCATAACGCGTCTAGATTCATCTTCATGGCCCATGTGCATCATTGTATGCTTGAATGACATTGTGTGTGTTATTATGATTGTGTCATTGTGCATTGCATGATACCTTCCTCGAGGGACTTAGTATCCAATCTTGAGCACATTAGATGCTTGGAGTTGATGCATGGTTGATTGTGTGATTCATGCATCTGGCATTGCATAGCATATGAATATTATTGCCCTTGCTTCATTAGAGTTGTAGCCTCCACAGATACATCGTAGATGACCATGTTTGGACACTGAAAATATTACTTGAGCATATAGGGTGTATAGGATGCCCATGGGTGAAATTCTCAAAACTTTCATGGTACCAAGGATTTGCTCCAGCGCTGTGACCAGGTGAAAATATGAGCGTACGAGGGCCTTATACCTATAGGTCGTGACTCCCACTGTCGTGTAGTCAGTTGGATTGGGGTGTGGCCTTACCTGTCTGAGGGAAAGAGGGCAATAGTTAGGTTGAATCTGACCATCTCATGAATGGGTCCGCTACCGTCAAGCCTTGCTGGTGATTGGCTATCCACAAGAGGGTAGTGAGGTCTCCTACGCTCGTTTGACTATGCGGGTTTGTAGAGCGACAGTCATTCTGCAGTGTACTAGACCCCGGTGATTTCCTTATGATGGAAATGTACTTGATATGTGGGTTGGATATGAGCACTGACATTACTTCGCATTGCATTTGCATCAGCTATATAAGCCTTATATTGCATCGCTTTGGCATGGTGCCCAGTACTTATTACATTACGGTACTCATTGTGTTATATAGCCTTGGTATGGCTTCCTGCATAATTGTATTGCCTTGGGATAGATCCTTGTGTTCATGACAGCCTTGGTAAGGCTAGTGGTATTGGTATTGATTATGACTCCCTCCGAACATTCTCCATCTTTTTCTGAGCACCATTGTCACACACTTCCACTACCCTCTAAGCTTCTATAAGCTTATGCACGATTGATGCATGCAAGGCATCTTAGGTCGGCATTGTAGCAGTTGGGCTTAGATTAGAGTTGTGCCGAGGATCCCCAGTGTTGCAGATCTTCTTCCTTCTTCCTTCATTATCAGATGTATTTCTTTTCAGTTATGTACTTGTAAAAGTTCAAATTTATAGTGGATTTTGTAATGTGTCATTTTGTTATTTCTAAAATTTACTTGTTGTGATCTTGGGTATGCTCATATTGGAAATGGTTATATGGTTATGGAAATCCTCCTTGTGGGATCCCAGATCAGAACCTGCCTCAGGAGCCGAGAATGGGGTACTAAAGAAGTTGTTGCAACCAGAACCGACTATTGGGTTCCTTATGAGTCCGGTTACCGAGTCGGGGGCATGACACCATCGAAGTAACCTTTGATGTAATCGAACCAACTTCAATGCCATCAATCTATAGCAATAAGATATTCAAATAATTACTGGACAGTTTATGTCGATGCCATCGAGTGTCCTTTGATGCCATCGGAAAAAACTGAATTTATGACCTGAGGTAACTGGACAATTTGGGGTCCATTTTCAATGTCATCAAGTGACCTTCGATGTCATTGAATGATGGTTTGATGCCATCAGAAAAATCAAGAATTATGTGATTTTCTTCCTTGACAATTTGAGCACTTTTTCAATGTCATAGAAGTTAAGTTCAATGGCATCAAAAATGCTTTCGATGCCATAAAAAAACTCCAGATTTTCCTTGTTTGCTTGTTGGATAGTTTGTGCTCATTTTTTATGTAATTAAGAATATGTTTGATGTCATCAAAGAGGTCTACGATGTCATCGAATAGGCTTTGATGCCATCAAAAAAATCAACTAAATTCAAGATTTCTTCCTAGACAAATGGACCTATATGTTCGATCCCATCGATCTACCTCGATGTCATCGAAGGTAGTTCAATGGCACTCAAACGTGACTATTTTTAGAGTTTAATTTTTAACTCTAACATCCCATAACTTTTTAGCATACTTAAAAATAGTTTTTCCTGGATGATATTGGTTAAGTATGGGCTAAGTTTGAGGGGTTTTGGTATAGGGTTTGGCAAGTTCATGAGGCTTTCTTACCTTTTTTTTTAATATGAAGCCTCTAACCCTTTGAGTCTTCAATCTTGGATCTTATTTGGGGCTCAGTTGACTCTAAGACTCTAACTTCACACTAATTGACAAACTAGGGCACTTTCATAATCTTGTAAGTGATAAATCCATCATAGACACTTAGTGTGAAGGTGGGCCCCACATAAAATTAATTGTACCTTTAAAGATCTAATTTATTATGTGTAGATATGGATTGAAGACTTTATAAATCTAGATCCAGATTATTGAAATTAGAGAAAAGATCATAATAATGATCTTAACCATTAAATCGACGATCAGGTCCAATCTAACTATTGATCAAAGGTTTAATAAACTAATTAATAGATTAGATTTAAGAAAATTAAAAATGTACTTGATCTAATGTTATATCGGATTATCTAATCAAAGATCAATCATGATTATTGGATCAAAATCTTAAAAAACAATGAAACAAATGGTCGGATTAGATGGATCTTAACATCCAATTGTCTTTAAGATAGATCTTGATCCTAAGTTAAACTTAACAAAGATCAATATCTTTGATCTATGGTTAAAAACATGGTAAATTGACTATCTATGACTCATATATAAGAAATTAGGGACTTGATTAATCGATTTAGTGGACTAATGTAATAATCTTAGAATCTTACTCATTGCGAGATAAAATGGACACTAAATAAGGAATAAATTAACTTGATGCTTGTATTCTACTTATGACTTGAAAATGAAAACTTTTTATAGATCGTAGACCTGAGTGAAGTCATCAGATCTATGAGGAAATTTTTAAAAGGTCAAAATGGTCGAATAAGGAATGGACATTATGGGCAAATAGTCACTATCACGGATGGATTTTTCTGTATGCATTGCATAACATTACATGCTTACTTTTTCTTAACTTTTATAATATGTTAATATATTTAAGTATATAATTGCCTTGTATTTGATTTGTCATTCTGAGAATAATAGATAACTTGGGGATTGAGTTATCCCTTAAATTCTCAGACAAAGTTCCCAATGAAACCTGAGTTGGTACCAATAGGGGATCCTCCTTGGACTATGGTCGAGGCTTGGGAAGGAGTTTGGCCATCTCTAGAGTGGGTCACTCATTACCTGACTATACTATTACATACAGTACGTGACATACCTTAAGGCAACATTCACACAGGATGTGAGTAAACCGAGAGTTAATAATGTATAAACTGGATGCATTAAAATCACACCTTTTTTTTCATTTGGTTTACATCCAGATACATTCATGAATGTAACATTCACAAGAATAAAATCAATTGTATTGATTATATTTCATTAGAGTAAAAATATTAATCAAAGGCCTTCCCAATGGAAGCTTATTACATTCATCGAGTTCGCAACGGAAGCATAAAACTAAGTAAATAATATGTCTTCATATTCTTATAGTGTTGTCTTCTATAGGGAGATATTGCACTAAGTCTTCAAATTTATACTTCATCTGCATAATCAGTATGGTTGGGAGAGGGTTAATGCCCTACTCATAGTGATGGTTATCCGTTAAGATTAACAGTAATTCAAGAGATTCATACAAGTGATGTAATGTTCTGATACAACAAGTAATCCACACTACAAGAGGTATCAGTGCGCAATCAATCTATATGAGATGCTTACCTAACAAAGTATATGCAGTGTATCACTCTTAGCAATTGCCACAATGTAGAATACAATTATAGTGATCTGACTCGACCCACAGCCCATACTACGGATATTCACCGGCGTATCCCATGTTTAACATGGTTTTACGCGGTTATCCTAAGACAAACACCACACATGACCAGGTGAATCTTGTAACCTGGATTAAAGTGACTAAAGTGACAACCAACCCCCAAAAATCAGAAAAGGAGCGAGCAGTTCCCCAAGAAAAGTCGGATTGGAGTGACTAAGCGACATCTAACCCCCAAAACCGGAAAAGGAGTGACTAAGCGACATCCAGTTCCCCAAAATGATGTGTCACGTATATAGAATGATTTACATACACTAGTTGTTGCACTCTCACCTGAGAAACATGGAATTATGTATCGCCCTGGGGCCGCTACCGAAAATGCATTACGTCCACGATATTTAATTGATTAGTAAAGGAGGGATTCCTAACATAGTACTTGCATCAAGAGAGAATTCCTTTATCCATAGACGGTTAAGAATATCAAGACACCTGCCGAGCCCTTAAGAAAAAAGGGCGAGTGGCAATAACCAGTACGAATAAGAGGCGAGTGACAAAGGTCAACTCGAAAATGAGGAGAGAGGTTAAAGCCAACTTAATAAATAGAAGACCGCCAACAGCCTATTCTTTAATAAGGGTAGCATCAGCCAACTCCATAATTGAAAGAGCAACCACTGTCGATTCTTGGTAACGGAGAGTGATAGAGCCAAATCAATGGTAAGGTAAGAGCAAGGCTTGTATCCATAGCCTCTCGTGAATCCAAGAAAGCCTCTTACAATGGATATCATGTAAAAATATCAAAAAGGCCAATAATTGATGATAACAAATTGAAATGAAAATAGAGGGAAAGTAATGAAAATCTGAGGATAGATAAAAGGCATGTAAATAATAAGTGTAAAGGAAAAATAAAAAGCATCAACTCAATTAAGACAAAAGGTACGTAAAAGGCACGATAAAATAGCATGAAGGCATAAAAGGCAGGAAAAATATATTAACTTAAATTAACATAAGTTTAAAGGATAAAACCCTCACCTTATCAACCTTGATCTCTCCCTGACATTGTTAGGTCTGTGTCCTTACACTTCAAATCTAGTAACATCAATATGATTCTCCTAGTTAAATTATTATGTAGTCTAGGATAATAGGGTACATTTGTGTTTTAGGCTAGGTTAGAGTGAATATCAGGATAGGTATGGATATACTTTAATTCACCATTATTCACAATCCAATAACTCTTTTGTTAAAGCAATTCAAAATTTTATTAGGAAAAAAATTCGTGAATACATACCTTTGATCTCCTAGTTGGGAATTAAGATGATCCTACCCGAATCAGCCAGACTTGAAGTTGTTGAGGCACAGGAAATATTTCATTATATGTTCATTACATTGGTCAGAGAATTCCATGGTGCAGATCCTTCCCGGGGTTGTGCACTCCTTATTTTGGTAAAAATCAGTGAATGGGGGTATTTTGGTAAAAATTAGTGAATGAAGGTATTTTGGTAAAAATCAGTGAATGGGGGTATTTTGGTAAAAAGCAGTGATTGAGGGTATTTTGGTAAAAAGAAGTGAGTGAGGATACTTTGGTAAAAAGAAGTGAATGGGGGTATTTTGGTAAAAAGGGGTGCATGGGTGTCATTTTAATGAAGTGGTTGTACACCACTATTTAAGGAAAAATGGTTGAACACCACTATGTAAGGAAGGAGGGTGGAAGTTGTATGAAGAAAGAAGTGGTGGTGATCACCACTATGTAAGAGAAGGATGCCTATAAATACCTCTCCCCATGCCACATTTGAGGGGTTGTTGTTGGTTAGAAGACAAGAAGGAAGACAAGAGAGAGAGAGAGAGGGTTTGCGTGACCCCGCACAACCGGAGAGGGCCTTGTGCCACTTCTCAAGGTCTTGCCCCTATCAGCGCAAACCACCCTTGGAGAAAAGCCTCCTTACGCCTATCTGCGCAAACCACTTTGGAGAAAAGTCTCCTTGCACGTATCCACGCAAAGGCTCCCAGAGAAGAGCCTTCCTGCACCACTTAATGTGGAAGTCTATCTGGAAGAAACCCTTTGCGCGAGCTCGCACAAACCATCCCTGCAAAGAAACCTTTGCACGAACCTATGCAACCACTTCCGCAAAGAAACCCTTTGCGCGAGCCCGCGCAAACCATCCCTGCAAAAAAGCCTCTGTGCGACTTTGTATAGAGGCATGTTCAAGAGAAATCTCCATGAGACTGTCTTAATGTAAGGCCTTTGTTGTCTTAAAGAAATTCCTATGCGCCACTTCTCTCTCCCTTTGTCCTGAGACAAGGCTTTTGTTGTCCTAAGCCTACTCTATGCGCCACTTTGTGAGGAGATTGTCCTAAGACAAGGCTTTTGTTGTCTTGAAGCCTGCTCCATGCGCCACTTCTCTCTCCTCTGTCCTAATACAAGCTTTTCTTGTCCTGAAGCCTCCTTGGTGTGCCACTTCATGTGGAACTTGTCTTAATGCATGGACTATCCCAAAGTAAGTCCCATGCACTCCATATTCCCTGTCTAAGCCTGTGCACTCCTACCTTCAGACAGATGATCCCTCACACCATTTCTCATGGAAACATGCCATAAAGCAAGCCTCTTGCACCATTATCCATGGGGTCTTGGCCTAATGCAAGGATTGTGCACTCCACATTTCAAGGGTTTACATTCCAACATTTCAAGGGGAGTGCACAACCTTTCTGATGGAGTACCATGTGTTCACAATTTGTTTCTCAAATGTGCACCCGCACAACTCAGAATCAAGGGCTTTGAGTTCGCATAACCAAGCCCGCACAACCTATCCGCCTCGGCGATGAACATCAAAAGCATCGAAATGCTACCAAAATTACCATTAGACTGTCTTTTCTTTCATTATGTTAATTCATTGTATTCTGTCTTTAGAATCAAAAGAATGTGAGGATGTAAATGAACTCAGAATAAGATATCTTATGATCATTGTTCTCTCATTGAATTCTTTGTTTATCATTGAATAATTCCCCCAAATCAAATGCATTTGTTTTCTTGTCAAAACAGAAGCCTTAAAGCCGTTCATAATTTTTCACAAAGCGGCCAGTCTCTCCCTTTCTTCTTTCCCTTTTCTTTTCTTTCTTCTTCTCTTTTCTCTTCTCTTCTCTTTTCTTTTCTTTTCTTTCTTTCTTTCTTTCTTTCCTACCAGCGGCTGGCTACTGTTCTCTTGCTGGACAGTCAACAATTCCCATCGATAACCTATTTCTCTCTCTCTCTCTCCCATTTTCTTCTTCCTCTTTCCTCTTCCACAGTCGGACGGGTGGTGGTTTTATAGAGAGGAGAGCATCCAGATTCTTCTTATGTGTCTAGTTGCGTAGCAAGGGGATCGAAAACTCCTTGCGTAAAAAGGAAACGAAGACTCTCCCTTCGCAGCACGCTTTACGCAGCTCCCTACTTGCGCATCACCAAGGAGATCAGCGTCCCACCTTCCGGGTTCTTCCTTCCATTGACGTGGAGAGGTTCAGATCGCTTCTTAGGGAAGGTCTGGATGGCTAGGATGGGTTGGATTAATCGTGAACGTCCATCACCCAATGATCTAATCACTTGTCTGTTTGTTGCACAGGTCGCTCACGAAACAGAGCATGCGTAATGCTTCTTGCATGGAAATCGGGGATCGTGCTGGGTGTTTTAACTGGGACGGGAAAGGACCAGGGTTTGGTCGGTTTCTTCATTCTGACCAAATGAATGGTTTTGATCATCTCTCTGATCATCGAGGTGGCCCATCTCGCCATCAAATGGACGTTGATCGTGTACGCTACCAGTGCAGCCCGACTTTGGATTCTTTCTTGGGTAGTCTTTGGTTCTGATCAACGGTTGAGATTACTTGTATCTAGTAGAATTTTCATGTTATACACGATGGACGGTTTGGATTGGCTGGATGGGCCATCCTGGTGGGCCACATTTCACGCCAGCGAGTGGACGTTCGTCTAACGCGAGAGAGGAGAGAGACTCCTTCTGAAATTTAAATTTCGGTCGGGTCTCCGCGCTTTGACCAGGAAATCCGGTCCAGCGCTGCACGGATGCATGCACCAACTATGCACATGCAACCTGAAAAGTGGGGTCCAATCTACTCCGTCCATTCGTTTTGTCTGTGAATCATAAGGGTTGAGACCAAAATGAAAGCATATTCAAAGATCAGGTGGTTAAAAATCAATGATTACAGGCTTCTTCCTTCGTTTGGGCCACATCTATGATAATATAAGGGCTGAAATCTGTTGTGTATGGTTAATTTATGTTGATTAAGCTTGAAATCAGGTTTTTACATGATTTGGATCATGGGAATCATGTGATTTTAGAATTCGAGGCCTAAGTTAATGGCATTTTTGTAATTATTGTTAATTTATGAGTTTTGTGAAATCTAATGATTCTACATGGTTGTGGCCATGTTTCTAAGTGATTCCTATAAAAGAACCTTTATCTAAAACATTATGGATACGAAGTTATTCACCGATTTATTTGACGGAAGGTACATACGTCAAATTATATGATGAATGGTCCTATCTCTAAAATCAATAGTCAGACCACTGGATCTATGCATGGGGATCATCCCCAATGATTAAATTCGTGTCATAGAATAGATATAAGGTTAGGGTAATTAGTTTGATATCGTACGTATTACGTTGAATCTTATGGTAACGCTCGAGGACTTTCGATGCGAAGTATTGAAAAGTTCTGGGCGTTACAACTCCTACATGTGTTAGGCTTATATGTATCTCAGTCAGATGGTTCTTGACAATTCGGATCGTGTGCGCAACTATTCTATGGTTGTTCACTAAAGAAATTGTTTATGTAATAATGTGGCATGTTAAGATTCTTTTATATGCACTTGTATCATGCCTATATTGTGAATCATGCGTACAAATACTTGCTCAACTGTTAGTTCATTATGTTGATTGAAAAACCATCCAGGAGAGATATGAACTGGAGTCTTTGTGTGTAGAGTGATGACTTTGAGAGGCCTACTCTTGGAGATTTACTGTGAGAAAAAAGAAATTTTCGTTTTATATTTATTACTTTAAATAATGATGTATGAACTTAGTCTGGATATCAGTTAGTAGATACTTGATACTCTTGACTGGATGTATGATGATTAATTAAGCTTACTCTTTGTGATGATAATTATAGTTATGTGTATAATATTATCCCTCCTCATCGAGTCACACCCTCGACTCGGTGATTAAGTCAAGTGAACTCGGGTTTCCAGATCCGAGGTGTGACAAACTTGGTGTCAAAATTGTCACCACAAGGTCTTCTAAAAGTGACTAAGGAACTTAGTACTATGAAATAAGGTGATGGATTTTGGGATGCCATGTGGCTGAACAACTTCTAGAAAAAATAGATTTGTAATGTGCGTAGTGTCGAGAATATTTTTACAAAGTATTAAATAAGTCATCTTGAAGAACCTATCGACCACACAAACACTGAATCCAAGTCATGCTGAGTCTGGGGAGACCTAACATGAAGTCCATAAATAGATCCTCCCAAGAGCTATCTGGGACAGGCAATGGAGTGTATAGGCCAGTGTTTTATGACTACTCCTTGGATGCTTGATAGTATGGCACCGTTACACTACTTTTCCAACATCCCTTTTCAGTTGTGGCCAATAATAACATTCCTCTAGGAGAGATATTACCTTTTCTCGCCTTAGATGACCACCAAGGCTACCTTCATATAGCTCTTGGATGATATGGTCTGGCGACAAACTTTGTGGAATGCATAACTGATTTTCTTTGAAGAGAAATCTATCCTGAATATGAAGGCCACTAGGCTGACATTCCTAAAATTTAATCCATGCATCTTTAAAGTCGTTGTCGTCTATAAATAGGTATTTGAGGCATTCTAACCTAACAACCTCATTGCTAATGGTGACTAATAAGGTTGCACGGTGGCTAAGTGCATCAACCACCTTATTCTGTTTCCCAGACTTATGCTTTAGTACAAATGTGAATTCCTGTAAGAATGAAATCCACCTAGCATATACATGATTTACGTTAGCTAGGCTATTTATGAATTTTAGAGCTTGATGGTCTATATAAAGAATTAACTCCCTCTATATCAAGTAACATTTCTAATGTTACAATCCTGAACCACTACATACAATTTAAGCTTATATGTCGACCACTTTTTGCATGCATCACTGAGCTTCTCACTGTAGAAGGCTATTGGTCTGTGCTCTTGTGACAAAACTCCCACAATTCCAACATAGGAAGCATCACATTCGACCTCAAATAGTTTGTAGAAGCTAGGATGTATGAGAATTGAGGTTGTGGACAACTTGTACTTGATTTCAGCAAAGCTCCTGTTGGCTTCGTCAATCCACCAAAATGGTCCCTTCTTCATACAATCTATAATCAGTAACATAATGATGTTGAAATTCTTCATGAACTGGCAATAGAATGTTACCAACCCTTGAAAACTCTACACTTCATGATATTTATCGTAACTGACCATTCTCCGATGGCTCTCACCTTTTTGTCATCCACTTAGATGCCCGTGAACATTAGGACAAAGCCAAAAAATAGCAAGCCATTGGTCAAAAAATTACATTTTTCAAATTGAGATACAACTTGTTTTTGGTGAGCACTTGAAGTACATGTTTGAGATGTTCCAAGACATCATCAAAATAGAACACCATGAACCGCCCAATGAATGATTTCAGAACTTGGTTCATCAACCTCATGAATATACTAGGTGTATTCGAAAGGCTAAAAGGCATGACCATGCATTCATACAACCCCTCATTGGTATTAAAAGTTGTCTTCCACTCATCACTAGGCTATATTTGGATCTGATGGTAGCCACTCCTTAAATCCAACTTAAAAAATAGTTTTGCACCTCAAGCATGTCCAACATATCATCCCATTGTGGTATGGAAAACCTGTATTTTATGGTAATCTTGTTGATCACCTGACTGTCGACACACACGCGCCAACTCCCATATTTCTTAGGAGTTAATAGGGCTAAAATGGTGCATGGGCTAATGCTTTCTTGGATTAGACCCTTACAAATTAATTCCTCCACTTGTCCTTGCAAAATATCACACTCATTCAAACTCATCCGATAGTGAAGGTGATTGGGTAAGCTAGACCCTAGGATAAGTTCGATATGGTGTTGAATATCTCGCATGGGAAGCAATCCATCGGGAAGGTCGTCGAAAAAAATTTCTTTAAATTCATGTAGTAAGGGTTTTAGTTTCTCAGGAATGATGGTGAGCTCGATTTGTTTCCCTTTTACTATTAATGCATAGACTTGTCCCATCTCTTTGGAATGCCCCTCCACTTTAAAAGTTTCGGGTGGCTCCTCTAGGTCCATAGGAGCTAGTATGGTTTTCCAACCGTTCTTGACAAAAATGTACACATTATCTTGTCATCTATAAGTGGCATCACAATCGGATTGCCATGGTCAACCAAGTAGAAAGTGACATGCCTCCATGTCAACAATGTCGCACATGACTTGGTCTTTCTAATGTTTGCCAATTGAAAGAGATATTGGGCATTATTCAGTTACCTTAGTCTCGCTGACTTTCTTAATTCAACTAATAATCATATACAGGGAGGGATGATGCTCCATTTTTAGCTATAATTTCTCCACCATGACCTTAGAGATGATGTTCTTGTTGCTCCCATTATCGATGATCATATCATAAATGTCACGTCCCAAACTCGAAAATCGGGCTCACAAAATTTCTAATTGCCAAATCTAGTGCCAACAGCCTCCATAGTATCCCATTCTCAGCTCTCAGCGCCCATACATTAGGTTCCGATCCTGGGATCCTACAAGGAGAATTTTCCAATGTACATTTGTCTCATAAGAAGCATAACCACAAGTATACCCAAATCATAAAGGCAACATCATCATCACATATACACTAATATAATGCTGAAAGGGAAATACATATGTCAAAATCAAAGCTCAAGGAGACCACTGCCCGCTCTATGCTCAATGCTGCTGCAACCTAACGCCACCTGTATGCATCTATCGTGCATAAGCTTATAGGAAGCTTAGAGGGTGGTAAAAGTGTGTGCACAAGGTAAGTGCCAAGTAAGCAATATCAAAGTAATCAGAGTAAGTGAAAATACTGACAAGGTCATGAATCATACGATATCAGAGTAAATGGAAACATGCTGATAGGCCCATAAATACCATCAGCCTAATCCAGGCTATGCGATGTAAAAATAATATCATATACTGATGAAGCAATGTAGATCAGCTATGCAATGCGGAGATAATAAGCCAAATATCATATGCCGATGATGCAATGCAATATGCAAATCCTGATGAGTCCACGAATACCGTCAGCCATATCTAAGCCATATAAATACAGAAACATGATAACCCAAAATGCTAAATGCCGTGGATGCAATGCAATTATACGGTGTGAATGAAATGACCAAGCTAAAGTGAAGTCGGGATGATAGTACGTAGTATCGCAGGCTATGGGGTCCATCATAAGGGACTTCTATCCAAACCAGTCCCATACCTAAATTTGGATAGCCAGACTCAATGTAGTAGACTCCTGATCTCAGGTTAGTCGCAAGCCCTAACCAAAATCCTAGCTATTGCGAAGGTACACATAACAAATAGCTGCGCACCACCAGCCCAAGTGGATAGTGAATGAATGAATGAGTATGCAACTCCTACTCAATAAGTCCACATATCAGTACGGTTCCTCTCTGGGATCATCACCGGAGTCTATTATCCTCAACGTCACCTGTCGCCCCATCAAGCGCACAACTGGTAAGTGGAAGAGACGTCACTATCCGCCTGGTCAGTAGTCTATCAATACCTACCCGGCTCATCAATAGCGGACCCATTCCTTGAGCTGGTCAAACTCAGCCTACCTATGCCTACTCCCTCGAGCGGGTAAGGCCACACCCCCTCCCAACCGACTACGACAAAGTGTGAGACGCGGCCTCCTGGCATTCAGCATTGGGGCGCTCATGTATATCTACTCGGTCTTGACGTTGGGGCGTCCTCTGGTACCAAGAGGGTTTAGGGATTTTCACCTAGGGCCATCTATGGCAGCTCGATGCTAATAACATATTTTCAGTGTCCCATCTGGCCATCTAGGGCGTACAGTAATCACCATCACACAATGCAAGATATATGAGTCATGCAGTCCAATCATACATCAATCCTGCACATACAGTACGCTCATGTGGGATAACTCCACCTATCAAAGAGTCCCATAAACCACCGACACTATGGCATATGCAATGGTCAATCATATCTCATAACAAAATGTAAATGATGCGCATGGTCATGTATCATGATGATATGTTGTCACATACTCATAATCGATATTAATAACCGGCATCGACAATCAACCTCGACAATGTGGACATTTAACCAACATTGCCCCCCAAGGAATGACTCACATAGAGCCTAACATATAATGGACCCATGGCCTCACACAAGGGCCTAATATATGTAACATCATGGGCCTCACTCAAGAGCTACATCACGATGAACTTCTCACATGGGCCTAATATACATCACAATGGGCTCCATCGCCTGGCCCTCAATTGCATCACAATGGGCCTTATCACATAGACCTCATATTCATCACATTAGGCCTTAAACACGGGCTGAATACACATCACAATGGGCCTCAAATACGGGCCGCATATACTTCCCGTTAGGCCTCAAACACGGGACGCATATACATCACGTTGGGCCTCAAACACAAGCCGAATACACATCATAATGGGCCTCAACTATGAGCTGCATATACATCATATGGGCCTCAGCAATCGGCGTCGACAATTGGAATCGGCCTTAACAATCAGAATGGCCCTTGACAATCAGAATCGGCCTCGACAATCAGAATTGGCCTCGACAATCGGAATCGTCCTATACAATTGGCCTTGACAATCAGAATCGGTCTTGATAATCAGCCTCGATAATCAGAATCGGCCTCGACAATCAGAATCGGCATCAACAATCAGAATCGGCCTCGACAATTGGAATAGGCCTCGACAATCAGAATCGGCCTTGACAATCAGAATCGACCTCAACAATCAAAATCAACCTCGACAATTAGAATCGGCCTCGACAATTAGAATCGGCCTCAACAATCGAAATCGGCCTCAACAATCAGAATCGACGTCGATAATCAGAATCGGCCTATACAATCGGCCTCGACAATTAGAATCGACCTCGATAATCAGCCTCGACAATTAGAATTGGCCTCGACAATCGACCTCGATAATTGAAATCGGCCTCGACAATCAAAATCGGCCTCGACAATCGGAATCAGCTTAAACAATTAGAATCAGCCTCGACAATCGGCCTCGACAATCGGAATCGGCCTATACAATCAGCCTCGATAATCGAAATTGGCCTCAACAATTATAATCGGCCTCGACAATTGAAATTGGCCTCAATAATCAGAATCAACCTCGACAATCGACCTTGGCCCCGACAATTGGCCTTGACAATCGGAATCGGCCTCGACAATCAGAATCGGTGAGAATGGTCCTAACAAGGCCTAAGGGAAGGTCACAATGTGAACATTCAACCATCATCAGCCATCAATGTGGACATTTAACCATCATTGCTCCCAAGGAGTAGACTGCATAGGGCCGAACATATAGTGGGCCCATGACCTCACACAAAGGCCTAATATACATCGCAATGGGCTTCATACAAGGGTTACATACACATCACTATGGGCCGCGTCACATGGTCCTAATACACGTCACTATGGGCCGCGTCACATAGGCCTAATACACATCATTATGGGCCTCATCATATGGGCTATAGGTGCATCACATCAAGCCTTGCTCATGAGCCTCGAATACATCACAATGGGCCGCAACCCATGGGCTTCAAATACACAATAGATGGGCCCTACACATGGGCCTAATATACATCATAGGTGGGCCCTGCACATGGGCCTCATACACATCAGGTGAGTTGCATCAATGGGCCGCACTAATGGGCCTCATACACATCAAGTGGGCTACATCAATGGGCCGCACTAATGGGCCCAATACATATCACAATGGGCCTTGCCCATAGGCCACGAATACATCACAATGGGCCTTGCCCATGGGCCTCAGATTTAAGCAGGTGGGCCCCATCATATGGGCCTTGTCTATATCACATCAGGCCTCACTCATGGGCCCAATATACATCACAATGGGCCTCTCCATCTAGGCCACAATCCCATCATAATGAGTCCTATCCCGTGGGCCTCAAATACATCAAGTGAGCAGCATTAATGGGTCGCGCCGATGAGCCTAAAATACATCAAGTGGGCCACATCAATGGGTTGCGCCAATGAGCCTCAAATACATCAAGTGGGCCACATCACATAGGCTGCATCATATACACCATTCACCTATTTTTAGAGATCATTCTAGAGCATTTTCAAAAGAATGAACCATATCAAAAGATCATGTGGACCATACTACAACTAGCAGTGGAGATAATGATTTCCACAGTTGAAAATTTAGAGGGCCCATCATAGCATTTATTTCCCATCCAGACTATTCATAAGGTCATAAAGACCTAAACAGTGAGGAAAAATAAATATCATATTGGTTCAAAACTTCTGTAGCCCAAAAGGGGTTTCAATGGTAGGCATTCAGTTTCACTGTTTGGCAGTGTGGTCCACTTGATACTAGATCAATCTTATTTTTCTCCTCAAGCCTTTGAACGATCTCACCAAATGGGATGGATGGTCGGATACAACACATGCATCAGAGGGTGGGACCCACCGTCCAGCCATCTGGGCGGTGTGGGTAAGACCCATACATCACAGCGATCCCCACGAGGAGATTGGATGGACGGTTTGGATGAAAAACATCCGCCATGGTGAGGTGCACGTGGCACTGTCCAGATGGACGGTGCAGATGAAACACATAATGGTGGTGGGTCCCACCAGAACTTGCTGACGTCAGTCCTCACAGCAGTCGTAGTTGCGTGAGGTACGCTAGCCAATCACTCATCAGGTAGGTCCCAAACACGTGGCCAACCTCCTATATCCAGTCCGCTCGTCAGGTAGGTCCCACGCACATGGCCCACCCCACTTCCCTCTATCATATTATATATATATACACACATATATATAATATAATATGATTAGATATATTATAAAATAATATAATCATAATTAAATGCCCACCGTCCAGACTCTCTGGACGTTCTAGACAGTGGGGATCTAATGCATAAAACATGGTCAGTCCACACGTGTGGCCCACCTCAATATATATACTACATTAAAATATTATTATTATTATTATTGGGATGTGTCCAGTGTCCAGGCAGTTCAGTGTGCACGGATGCACGGTTTGAAATACATCCATCTGGTGGGTCCACACATGTGGCCCACCAGATATCTGGATCATTCACATGTCAGGTGGGTCCACATCAGCATGGCCCATAGCTTTTGAATAAGCTGATTTTATACTTTCACTACATCCAAGCCCGTCCACCGGACGGTAGATGATACATCACAGTGGAATTCCCATCGTTCACGTGGCCGGGCGGTGTGGATCTAATCCATTCTTCAAGGTGGGCCTCAATAGGAAAGAGAGAGAGAGAGAGAGAGAGAGAGAGAGAGAGAGAATCGGTTGGTGGAGGGACCCCGCCACTATGGGTCTCACATATGTGGGCCCTCAAATCACAAATCAAATAAATGAAATCACCCACCTTTAATCTTTTCGGACTCCTCCTTCCACTGATGCAATCTAGAGCTCCAAGGGGTGGATTTTAATGGTTGAGATCGGTTTTGAAGGGTTAGATTCAGTGGTAGGGAGTAAGCCACACAAAGCTTCTCTCCCATGGAGCTAGCTTGGACGGTTGCTCATGGGAGCTTGGGAGGAAATGAGAGAGAGAAGAGAGAGAGAGAGAGAGAGAGAGAGAGAGAGAGAGAGATGTGATGTAAGGAGAGAGAGGGATGGTGAGTGAGTGATGAGTGATGGGGAGAGTTGACATTAGGGTACTTGTGTAAGAGAGAGGATGGTTGCTTGTACTTGACATGTGAAGTGTTGTGTACTTGATTGATGGGATTGATGTGATGTTCTCTTAGGTTTTACAAATGCGCGACATTTTTCTCGAACCAAATGCGGGCCCACATCTCTTGGCCCGAGTATTGCCTCAACACGCGAGACACGGAGTCGGAACCGCGTCGACGATGAGGTTGCAATGATATAAGTCTTGGGCTGAGCTGACACAGATCGACAGGATGGAACTCAGGGTCATACGTAAATGTCGATTACAGGTTGCGGGTTGCTAGAATTTGACCAGGAGGACCGCGGAAGCTTATGGAATGGTACGGTCTAGGATACGGGCCTTACAACAAACTTTTCGATTCACCGTACACATTGTTCAGAAGATCTTGTGTCGTTGTGGGTGCACTTCCTTCCTTACTGCATACAATAACTACCTCACGACTAGCGACTCACCATGATCTTGTAGAACCCAATCCGATTCATCATCTTCGCCATCCTCAATGTGCTCTAATTCATCAACTTTCAGGTCTTCTTCTGTGTTCTTAGTGCCACCATTATTAATGGCGACGTTTTCCACTTATCACTGAGGGCAAGTTTTTGATAGGTAACCTGGTTGGCCACATCGATAGCAGTGGTCAGGCCTTGCCTAACCATAGGAGTTCAAGATCCTATTTGGACTGACAATAGTGGTTGATGCTGTAAGACCCGTGTCCTAATCCGTATTGTTCCGTTAGCTTCCGCGGTCCTTCCGGTCAAATTCCGGCAACCTTCGCACCGTATTCGGTGTTTGCGCACAATCCTAAGCCAGGTTCCGCGCACCGACGTCGGCTTGGTCCGAAAGTTATATCATAGCGACCGCGTCGTCGCCGCGGTTCCAACGCCGTGACTTGCGCACCGAACCGATACCCAGGCTAGAAGATGCCGATCAGCGTTTATTCCGAAGAAACACCGCGCGTTGCGGATTTCGAGGGAATCTCTACAATTAGTCCCATCAATCAACCATTAAAGCATCCCATACCTCAAGTACAACAACCCATCTCCACTTTTTTCAAAAGTCTACCCTCTTTCCACCTCACCACCCCTCTTTTTCCCATTTTCAACATCAACCATACCTCCTTTTACAATTTTCAACCCAAACCATCCCCCATCACTCCATCACTCCATCTCTCTCTCTCTCTCTCTCTCTCTCTCTCTCTCTCTCTCTCCCTTACAAGTCTCTCTCTCATTCCATACTCTCCCATAGCAAAATTCATACGTATGGTCCTTCCATGGTGAGAAAATTTCATTTGTGAGGCCCACTTTTCCCACCCCTTCATCTCTCATCTCAACCATCCACTTCTCATCTTCCTCCATCAAAGAGGAGCTCAAGGAACTAAGGAAGCCAAGGGAGCAAGAAGATCAAGCGGTGGGTGTTTTTATAGGGTAGATTTTGATGTTTTTAAGATGGGCCAAGTGAGGCCAACCGATCAATGGTTTGGATCTCGCTTTGGACCCTAAGATGTGGCCGATGGCCCACTTGGATCATCATGATCATTCCATGATGGGGCCATTCTCCATGGACCCCATCATGATGTTTATTTCCTTACATGCTTAGGGTCATCTAGACCGTTTATTTTAAGTGGAGAAGGGATCTCCACCGTCGAACTTCGACTTCATGGACCCACATGTAATGGGACCCACTTGATGTATGATTTAGTGCAAGGGAGGGCCCATAGTGCCGGGGTCCCTCCATCACACGGTCCCACTCTCTATCTCTCTCCCGTTTTATTTTATTTCTTTTTATTTATTTTATTTTATTTTATTTTATTGTTATGATGATGAGGTTGTATGGCCCACTTGAATGGACCCCACCATGAGGTAGGTACCTTATCCAAACCATTTAAAAGTGGGGCCCACTTTATATGTGTAGTACCCTGCCATCCATCCCTTGGTGGCCCACCTAAGCAGGCCCACCTCCTAGCTATATGGCAAGTCCAGCGTCCAGGGACGCTGGACGTTGCTGGAAAGAAAACACAAAAAAAATCAGCTTTTTCCCAAGCCTTGGGGTGGTCCACTCATGTAGGCCCCACCTTGATGTATGTATTAAATCCATGCCGTTCATTCCTTTCCCAAGATGGTTTTAGGCGTTGAGCCAGAAGGTGGGATCCATCAGACCTTCAGGCGGGCCATACCATAGCAAATGGTGGTTTTCACCATTGAAAACTTCCTTGATTGGTTATACATTGAAATATGTCCAATATTGGACTTGTTTTGCTCGTGGTGAGCCATGGAAGGACACTAGACGGCGTGGATTGTTTGGATGTGGTCCCCATCTGTGAAAACCTCGGATGCATTGAAATCCAAACAAAAAAAAAGGGATCACAGCAGCTACTGCTGCTGCGTCAGGCGATGCAGCAGGCGCTGCCTGCGCACCTGCGCTCGGGCGAGCGGGCGACCGGACAGCCTCTCACGGCTGTAGCCGTGGGGCCCACCTTGATGTTTGCACCCCATCTAAACCGTTCATCTGGTGGGCCACTCTCTGACGTGGGCCCACCCCAAAAATCAGCCAGATCCAAGACTCAGGTGGCCCATACCGTAAGAAACAGTGGGATTGGACCTCCACCTTTGAAAATGTTTTGGGGTCCACCGAAGTTCCGGATTAAGGTGAAATTTGTTATCACCCTTCATCTAGGTCTGCTTGACCTTATTAGTGGTTTGGATGGAATATAAACATAATGGTGGGCCCCACATGGAGCCCACAGTGATGTAAGTATTTTACCTCCACCGTCCGCCTGGACGGTGGAGTCCACTGTGTGTGTGTGCGTGTGTGTGTGGGTGCGTGTGTGTGTTGGTGTGTGTATATATATTTATATATATAATATTATATTATATATAATATTATATGTTATATGTATATATATATAATATTATATTATATATAACATTATATGTTATATATATAAATATATATGTATATATATTATATTATATATATAATTTATTGATGGTGGGAGGCCCACCTCAGTACTTGTGGCCCATGGTTGAGGCCCACTTTCATGTATATATAGGGCCCATGGGTCGAGGCCCATTTAATGTATTAGGGGCCCATGGGTCGAGGCCCATTAAGATGTAATGTGGCTATTGGGTTGAGGCCCCTTTGATGCACGTATGGGGCCCAACTGGCGAGGCCCATTTGATACATGTAAGGCCCATGCGAGTAGGCCCATTTGATGCACGTATGGGGCCCAACTGGCGAGGCCCATTTGATACATGTAAGGCCCATGTGAGTAGGCCCATTTGATGCACGTATGGGGCCCAACTGGCGAGGCCCATTTGATACATATAAGGCCCATAAGATTAGGCCCATTTGATGCACTCTAAGGCCACGGGTTATAGCCATTGCAATGTACATAAGGCCCATTGATATGGCCCACTTAATGAATATAAGGCCCACGTGATTTGGCCCATTTGACGTATTTAAGGCCCAATGGGATGTACCTAAGGTCCATTGCAATGTGTGATCCCAACATGATTTATGTAATGATGTTTACGACGGGTAGTACCTTGGGAGCAATGGCGGTTTGACGTCCCCATTGCAAGTATAGTGTTGGTTAAATGTCCGCATTATGACTTTCCCTTGGGCCCATACGTGTAATGTGTAGGCCGTTTAGGCCCATCTTCATTATAAATATCATCTATCCTATATAACATGTTTAATTCCATGATTCATGATCATATGCATCATACGTATGCTTGATATGAGAAATAACTGATCATAGCATATGCCTTTGGGCAGATTGTTTAGGGGCTCCCATACAGGGGGTGTTGCCCTACATGAGCGCACGATATGCGCAGGATTGCTATATGACTGGATAGTGTGATTCATGCATTTGCATTGTGTGATATTGTTACTGTACGCCCTAGCGACATCAGGGCCATAGCCTCCACAGACGCATCGTGGTTGGCAGGATTGGATACCGGAAATACTGTTCTACATGGGGTGCGATAGATATCCCTGGGTGAAAGTCCCTAAACCCTTATGGTACCAAGAGGTTGCTCCAACGTCTAGACCGAGTGGATGCATGAGCGCTGAGTGCCGATTACCAGACTGTTGCGCTTTCCACTGTGTCGTGGTCGGTTGGAAGGGGGTGCGGCCTTACCCGCCCGAGAGTAGGGGGCAATACTAGGCTGAGTCTGACCAGCTCGAGGAATGGGTCCGCTATTGACGAGCCGAGCCCGATATTGGCAGGCGGATAGTGAGGTCTTTTTCGCTCACCTTATTGCGCGCGATGGGGCGGCAATCTGGCTTGGAGTGTACTAGACCCCGGTGATATTCCAGATTTGAGCCGTATTGACATGTGGACTTAGATGAGGATTTGTATGCTTGACTTACATTTCGCATTGCATGGCCTTGGTATGGCCGACATCATTCTTTGCACCGCATGGCCTTGGTACGGTTAGTGGGATTCTTAGCATTCATCAGCATGTTCCGCATTACTCTGATACTGCATAACTACATTATCACCTTGAGCATACACTTTCACCACTCTCTAAGCTTTCTATAAGCTTATGCACGACCGTTGCGTGCAGGTGACGTTGGATCGCAGCAGCGCTGAGGCCTGGGCGCGTAGCTGATCTTCTTTTGGAGCTTTTGGTCTATCTTCATTGTATTTCCCTTTTGCTCATTGTACTTGTAAAGTTTTTGATTATAGTGGATATGTGATGGAGTTTTTGGTTGTTGTTTGTGGGTTATGCCTTTGATTATGCTTATTACGAATCAAACTGATGTTGAAAATCCTCCTTGTAGCATCCCAGGATCGGAACCTGGCGAATGGGCGCTGGGAGCCGAGAATGGGGTTCTACGGAGGCTGTCGGCGCCAGATTCGGCGATCGGGAATTTTGTGAGCCCGGTTTCCGAGTTTGGGGCGTGACAGATGCTATTTGGGATCTTACTTGTCCACCTCCCGACTCTCAGTTCATGGGTGTAAGAGGTTGAGGTCATCCTCCTACAAGTTATTTTCCCCTTGTTTATGGAGCTTCTTGTGAAGGACTCGTCGCGGCTACTCTAGTAGTTGGATAGTTCCGTGTGTTGGTGTACTCGAACTACACTTCTGCACAAGTGGGTAACTTAATCACTTCGTTCATCATCCAAATGGGTTACATCTGAATCCAATCTTGGATTATAAAATGCAATCTATTGTTGAATTGGGTGACTTGCTGTAATTCAGTTTTGATTAAATCAATTCATGTCGCCGAGTGGTAGAATTCTTCTGTGCAATCTCTCACCGACTGACTACCTTGCTGACAATTTTAGTATTGTTAGATTAATACCGGATCATATTCGCTGGGTAGGAACCATGTGAAAATGTGTGCTTGTGGTGTGATGGGATTACCACGGCTGCGGTTGTGGATACTTGGAGGAGCTAAGGAATGAAGACTATGTCCTACAGGATGGGGGTGATTAGTACCTATTTAAAATTTATGCCTATTTAAAACAATAATTTCCTAGCTTAAACTAATTAACAATGAAACTAAGTAATGCAATATAATTCTAAGGTTTCCAAGCCAACAGAGGATCCAATCACATAGAATATAAATAATATGTAAATAAGCAACTAGTTTATATCAAGATAGTATATATATGTGGCATGTGCTACCTATCAACACTTAGGCATTCATGTAATTATACATGTATAATGTAAACATTCAAACTCACAAGCATAATTAAATAATTATGCAAATGACAATCCAAAACAATCATATATAGTGGTTCGGCTACTTGCCTACTCCACTCCCGACGGACATACTCAATCCATGAGTATACTAGATTTTACTATTGAAGGTTTTAAATCAGGTTCACCTCTAACCTTTATAGCCCGACAAAAGGACTCTAAGATTTAGGATCTTCTCCCGAGCAAAAGGCCTAGACAAGAACTTAGAAATTTAGGCTTTACTCCTGAGCCAAGGTCCTACATAAGAACCTGAAATTTAAACTCTACTCCCGAGTCAAGGTCCTATACAAGAAGCCAAAGGTTTAAGCCCTACACAAAAGTGAAAGTCCTATCTAAGAACCTAGCGATTTAGGCCCTACACAAAGGCCAAGGTCTTATGAAAGAACCTAGTTGGAGTTTGGGTTTACAAACTCTTACCCCCAATCCTACACAAATAAAGAGACTAAAAATGGACTCCTACACTTGACAACTTACTTGTAGGATTGAACCCCTTTTGTAGCACCTTCTTGGGTTGTTTGATCTCTACTCTCTTGTGCTTCAATCAGCTCCTCGATACTCCCCTGATCATGATGTCGTTACTTTGGCAAGGCTTCAACTCCAAGATCAATCACCTTGCATTTGATGTTCCTCCGAGGTGACCAAAGTGATGGGAGGTTGGTTGAATCTCCGACAAATAGTGGCAAGTAGTTTTTCCTAAGGGATTCAACTAGATGGTTCTTCTAGACGATTTGGACAATAATATGCTAAGATTGCTTAATTTAGTCCAATCTTTAGAAAATAGAAGTGTTCAAGAACATCTTCAATGTAGAGGCTGGAATCCTCACATGAGTGAATCTCAAGGAAGAGTGCTTAGAACACCATGGAATAAAGGCTGGGGATGAAGGATATGAATATGGAATCACCCTACCTTCTGTTGCTTTAAAAACTCATCAAAAAGCTCAAGAACTGAATGCCTTTTATAAAAAGTTTGAGATCCAACAGTAAAAAAAAAAACAGACAGAAAACAACTCTGTCAATGTCATCAAAGGTCCTTCGATGTCATTAAAGATACCTTCGATGTTATCGAAGGTTTTCTCAATGCCATTGAACATTCCAAACAAAATATGATGTTTTCTTACTGGACATATCTGGGTCATTTCCCATGTCATCGATTCCCATGTCATCGAAATTCCCTTCTATATCATTGAACTTTAACCTTCGATGTCATCGAAGGTGTCCTCAATGCCATCAAGAAAATCAAAGGAATGATCCAATTTCTTGTTAGATAATTCAAACTCTCAATTGATGTCATCAAACATGCTTCAATGTCATCGAAACTTAAATTTTGATCACTTTAATGCATCGAGAAAGTTCAAAAAATATCCAATTTCTTAATGGATAGTTTTGACTCTCAATCATTGTCATCGAACATCCTTCAATATCATCAAAACTTAAGTTTCGATGCCATCGAGAGAGTCGGGTAAAAATCCAATTGGTTGCTTGACAGTTCTAGCTCTCTATCGATGTCATCGAGTAGCCCCTCGATGTCATCGAATGTGCTTCGATGGCAGCTCGATGCCATTAAAAACTCATCAAAAGTTATTATTTTGGGCTATCTTTTACACAACAGCTCTGAACATCTACTAGCATTATTTATCATGTTTTTCTTAGTCTCTTAAGGTTAACGGTTGATTGAATAGGTATTCCTATTAGGTCAAGATCATCTAGAGGTATATGTATTGTTTTGGGTCAAGAGTTAGGGTTATCAAGGCACCTATTTTACTTGTTCTTTGCTTATTGATGCTCTGTCTTCGCTTGTGTCTTTGGTCTTCACTTTCCAAAGGCTCAACCGACTATATGACACAATAATTCACATGATTGACAATTAGGGTGGAAAAATTAGTGCACTAACACCATGCACACAACAACTGCTTTATCCATGGCCACGTGAAGATTACTGCCTTCATTTGTCTCATCCATGCGAGATGAAGTTACTCCCTCCAAGCTAAAGCTCTGCCCTTTAACTTGTAAGCTACAAGCTTAACTTTCTTCTCTTCAGGAATTTCCATGTAGTCAAAGAAGCATTTGACTTGTAGTAGCCAATTGAGGAAGTCCTCGATGTGTAGTTGGCCATTAAAATTAAAAAGGTCGACTTTTAACCCGAATTCTTGATCCATTCAATCAACCTTATAGCCACCTTGTTGGGGATATTAAAGGATCATGTAGTTGATCTCCTCATCATTGAATCCCAACTCCTCATGCTTAATCTTGTTGTTCATTGCCAACATCGCCCTACGATCGATGCGTTTAGGAATTCCAGCGCCTACCGGGGGTGGATCACCACCACGAACACGGAACTGCCTTAAGGCGTCCATCATGTGATCAATGGCAACTTGTATCCCTTGTATAACTTGCTGATTTTCTCGTTGCGCCAATTCGAAAGCCACCACTATTAAAGAAAAAAAATTCCTAAAGCATCAGCCATGTGAATGTTGCTCGACCCGTCATAAAAAGCCATAGATTCAAGGGGAAAACCTAGCTCTGGTACCAATTGACACAGGGAAGGATGTGATGAGGGTGATCATTGTCTTCCTCTAGTGATAAACAACTTGAATCCGTAAGATACTCTTGAAACTACAATAGAAAATTTTGAATCCGCAAGAAGAGATAGAATTTCTAAGAAGTTTTAATTAATAGATCCCCATAAAAAATGAGTTTAACACCCTTAAATAACCTTAAGCAAACCCTAAAAATGTGATCAAATAGTTCTAATCAAACTAGGAAACAAATTTAAAAAATCACACAAATTTTCCACATCTATCGACCTGTCGAGTCGACGGGTCAAAACGGCCAAAAAGTGTCAAAATATTTAAATAAAAAATTATGTGATTTTCGATCTATCGATCTGTTGACCTGGATTTTGACTGGTGAATAGATTTATTAACCTATCTAATTGGATTTTGACCAATCGATCAGATCTGTCAACTTGTCGAAATAGGCAAAACATGTCCAATGAAAAATGTAGAATTCTAAAAAATTTAACTATGCTGAGTGTGTTTTATTCTTCCTAACTTCTTTTCTTTAATCCACTACAAGAAATCCCACCTTTATCGATGAAAATTTTCGTCGCTAAAAGCCAAATTTTCATAGCTAAAACTTTTTAGCGACGAAAATTTTCGTCGCTAAAAGACCGATGCAGAAGGTTTTTATCAACAAAAAATTTTAATCGTCAACAAAGGCAAACATTTTAGCGACGAATTTTTTCATCACTAAAAAAACTTTTAGCAACGAATATTTTCATTACTAAAAAATAAATGTTAAACTTTTAGCGACGATAGTTTTCTTCACTAAAAATAATTACAAAACTTTTAGCGATGAAAATTTTCGTCGCTAAAAAATAAATGTTAAACTTTTAGTGACAATAGTTTTCGTCGCTAAAAATAATTACAAAACTTTTAGCGATGAAAATTTTCGTCGCTAAAAAATAAATGTTAAACTTTTAACGACAATAGTTTTCGTCACTAAAAATAATTACAAAACTTTTAGCGACGAAAAAAAAAAAACATTTACCAACGAAAATTTTTGTAGGTAAAAATATTTACAAAACATTTACCTACGAAACTTTTCGTAGGTAAAAGTCTCTTTTAAAAAAAAAAATATTCCAGCACAAAATTCCTGATATATACCTGTTACAATATTCATCCTGATAAACACCTGTTATATAATATATTTCATCATATTCACATTCACATCCATCTAAACGCAAACTAGTAATTCCCGGCTGAGGAAATCCTTGTACTGTGGATGTATTATTAGTGAAAGAGAACCACATGTGATTATATATTTTAAACTCACTGACCATGCATATCCTTTAACGTATATTTTATACCTGTAGAATTGTGAATCAAGTGTCAACACAAAGAAGTAACATGTGCAGAAAATGCATTTCTCATGCTCTCTAACATATATTATAACAACTTAGCAAAGTGACTCACCGATAATTACATTGATTTGCTAGTTTGGACTGCTTGAAACATGCTCTTGCTTCTTCAGCCCAATCCTAAAATGCAGTACAGAGATGGTATGTTTGTCAAAACGGGGTTGCCACCATACATGTAGCATGGATTGTACATCCAAGTAGAGAAATGCCATTAATATGCTTAAAGGACTTACTTGACGCATGATCTGAGCACCCCAAGTCTTAGAGTTATTACAGCTTAGTAACTTTGTACGTATGGGAGACTGAACATCTGGATTACCTTTCCAGACTGAACATCTGGATTACCTTTCCAGACTGAACATCTGAACAATGGAGCTCATCAAATCACTGCAATGGATCACATAACCATTGGCTCCACTTTTACAAATTGAATAACCAAGCACACTACGCACAGAATTTTACTACGCCAAAGTGCATGTGAAGCCCTGACCATCCGCATGCCATACGTGCGCAAAATTCAAGCATTCCATTGGATGGGCCTCACTGTTTGCATGATTTGATAGTTTTTCTAAGTCATGGTTAAAGGAGTCACCGATCAATGTCTTAGTCGTGTAGACACCGTGTCTGACGGAGCATATATATGATGGTAACCTCGCTCAAGAATCAGTTTTTTTTAAAAAAAATTTACGATATGGACTCAAAAATTAGTTATATCCAAATCTCAGGTGGACCATACAATAGGAAACAGTGTTGATTGAATGCCCACAATTAAAAACTTTCTAAGGCCCACCGTAATGTTTAGTTTCCATCCAAACCGTTGGTAAGGTAAGAAAAAAAAAAAAAAAAACTTGGATCGAGGGAAAATTCAGAGATTGTCTTTATCCAAAAATTAACACAATCTAAAATTGGAAAGAAATCAACTTAGATTGGCTGTTTAAAAAAAAAATTAAAAATAAAAAAACAAAAAACAAATTTCTCAATAAGGTAACTAGCAAACCCAGCAAAACTTAGAAGCTATCTTTGACTTGAATTTACAAAGAAACGAATTTAAACAGATCTTGGAACTCTAGATTAGAAAATATCAAGAACTCCAAGCCAAAGCCCAAACTAGAAACCTTCCTCATCATATCATTACCTGATTTGGCTCTTGGTGGGACCCCAAATGATGAACTTGTCAGACAAAAATCTATTGCAAACTCGCTACTGTCGCGTTCATTAGCTAATCCGCATCCGTAGACACCTCTCATAGACATGCACACCACACATGCAAAACTTCATTTTCAAACCAAACTACACTCGCTATTTTCAAATCTCACGCGGCCACTTCATTCCCCCACTCTCTCCCTCGATTTCCCCACTCTCACCTCTCCATCTCTCTCTCTTATCGCAAAAAACAAGAAGAAGAAAAATCTCTTTTATGTTTTTTCAATCCATCTTCCATTTTCTTCTTAACAAGAAAATCTATATTTACTAATATTCCCATTTTTCTATTTTTCAAAAGAATGAGTTCGGACTCTAAAAGCGTCGGCTCCAGGACACGTACTTTCAGCCCAAACCCTAAGCAAGGACTCCAAAATTACCAAACTGCTACTGTGCGGGAACCCCCCTAAATATAGGAAAATCTAATGACTTGCAGTCAACTATTGCACAGTATATGAACCTCAGCGGCACCACAAAGGTATACATAGTATTGCATGTTGAAATTATTTATACAAACTTAGTATATACACATGGATGGTGCCGGATGGCTTCTTTTTTGTCACTTATAGTTCTTCCTCTTCTTCTTCTTATTTTTTGGTATTTCCTGATCTTATTTTCATTTATCATCCTACAAGGCACCTCATGACATTACTAGGAAGTATGGGGCTGTTAAAGAGGTTGATGATTCTTCTACAAAGGCATGGCTTGAAAAGATGTGCACACTGTTTATCAGGAAGGGATCAGGGTTCTCTTCTCGTAGTGTGATTACTGGGGATGCATATAAAGGGATTCATGAAATCGGTTTACAACATTTATGAAAATAAGATTTAAGAAGAAAAAAAAACCCAGGTTTGTATGTTCAATTAAGCTAATGGTGTTCCCTAATGATTGTAATGAAGAAGTAAGCCTCAAACTAGAACCATATTCCTTTCCAATTTGACTTGAAATTGGCATAGTTGCAACTAAAAGCCAAGTCCTTGAATATGATTGCTAGGTACTTTTGCTTATTTCCACTTTAGTATACTTTTAATTGCAACCAAATTCGATAGCATTCATACACAACCAATTCAAAGTAGGTGAGTCTCCTACTAGTGCAACTCATCTCATACCTATTTAATAAATACAACCAGGAAAAAAAAAAAAAAAAAACACCAACACAACTTTCTGAGTATAGTATTCTTAGTAACAGAAATTTGCAAGATTCAACAAGGAGCTGAGTTAAGAAATGTGACAATACCATATGCAGAAATATGCCACACGTGATGATTAAGAGTTCTCTTAACTTTGGAACAATACCATGTAGAAATATGCCACAACACTTTAAATTTGGAAGTTGAACCCGAGTTTTGTCTAGTTTTGTCCATATGTACTGCAAGAAAATTAAAGAAGATCATCTGTCATGATAATCATGGAAAGGGAAGTACTATGCATGCATGAGAACTTCAAAATTAGATTAGACAAGGCAAAAAGAAAATAGAGCTTACTTCAATAACATGAATAGCATCCCATGCACCTTCTTGCAAATAACTTCTTCGGCCATGCCCTAACTTTGAGCCATCTTCATCCCCAACAACCATCACAAATCAGTGCAATCATATAATTTTTTATTTTTTTTAACAAAAGACATGCATTCTTAGTTGAAAAAACTAACCTTTCGTTATTAGGTAGCAAGCCACAAAGTCTTCGTTATCTTCCCACATGTATACTGATGAAATCCCCCCTTCATAATACCTACCAATGCAGTTGTGCAAAAGAATTGCTATTACTTCTTCAGAAACAGAGAATAGTTTCTTTCATTTTCTACGTACTGGCATTACTTGCCAAATCATTAGATGAAGGTCATGGATAAAAAATTAAGCCTATTGTAATAGAAAAATGGTAAATCAAAGATCCAATCTCGCAACATTTTGTTCTGAATAGAACCAAATAGTGAATGTGCACTGAAGAGTATCCAATATCTGAAACATGATTTCCAAGAAAAGTACAATGCATTTTACGATTACCCTATAAAAGAAATCCATGCATAAGCATTATTTGATAACTTTGCTTGCTACTTTTTAACTATTATTAGTTTGCCACTTACATATAAGGAGCCTAGTTCCTTGATATGTACGCCAGGCAAGATAATTGCATTTCCACTTTATGGGACTGACTATTGTAATGCAATTTCTTAGTGCATCCAAACACAGATTTCAACTGATGGTGGAATTAACAATTGGAATCATACATAGTTAGAAGTAGGTCCATAAGCATAATGGGTACTGAAAATTAATGCTCCTGGGCTAAATTTAGCCACCCTTCCTCATTTTGCATCTTGAGGTTCTTTGCTCAAAATCACAATCATGTAAGATTGAAGTTGGATTTGAAAGGAATGCAATGGCTATTTGTAGGCTATTTCCTCACAATGAGTAGTTCCACTTGAATGAGCTTAATCATTGTGATTCAATTCAGTTGAGCTTCCAAACACACCTGTTTGTTTAAGTGGAAATTTGTGCAAAAAATATACAAACTCCACTTAAGAGATGGTTTCTTCCGTTTGAAAAATAAAAAATGAGGGGGAAATCAGTTTCCTTTTCCTAACTTTTCCTCATATAATGAGGAAAACCATTCCACACTCCCCCATGTAAGAGACAGGTCCCACTATTCAACTATTGACCTTTTCACATTTACACAAAAGACAGCACTCATAACCAAACAATGGAATTAAGGTTGGTTGGATTTGGTTGGATTTTGTAGTTTTCCATTCCTTAAGGATTCTTTAGGGGTTTTCCATTTCCATATTTTGGATTCTGTTTATCCAAACACGAAATAGAAAGAATGAAGCAAATGAAAAAAGGAAATGAAAGAAAGGAAACAAGAGGAAATTCAGAACACAAACATAACCAGGTATGTATGCCCTCTGAAGAGCCTAGATATATAACAACCTCAGATTGTTCTGTTCGGAGTTGAAAATTCCACCTTCCTTCTTTATAGCTGCTGCCAAACCTTGTTCGTGGGATAATGTCTCCCATTAAAGCCTGAAGATCGTGCCACATCTGATTCACGGGACTCTTCAAAACCAACCCACTAATCCCATTTGCTGACCAAATCATAGCAACTTATAGTGAATGATAGTAACATCTGCTATAGCCAACAAGAAACAGAAATCAACTGACCAACATACTAAATTAAAAAAAATCAACAAATTCACATAATGCAAATAAGTCGACATGAAGCCAAATAAAAATAAAAATCATTAAAGAGAACTCAATGAAATAAGGAAATCTCCTCTACCAATCTTCAAGGCTTTCCACATATGGTCCATCCACAAGAATGCCCATCATATCAACAGTCTGGAACACTAGAAATGGTCCCCATACACCATATAACTTCTAAAATCTATACAGAAAAACAAGGAACATGATGCACGTCTGTTGCTACGTACAAATCACATCCAAACAAATTTAGAAGAAATCCATGGTGACATCATCAGACCCCAATGCTTTATCTGTGTCTCATATTACATTCGAGATCTCTTCCCAAAAGTCCCTTGTAAGCCACTCTGCTAACTCATTCGAAAGCCTCTTGAAATTTCTAAATAATCAATACAAAATAACCATAACCAATGAATAATACAAGGTGAAGATAAATCAAGGAAAGAAAAGTATACCTATTACACGAAGAGTCTCCAGCCGTGAGAAGCCTCTACTCCATTCTCTCGTAAGACCCCAACACCATTAATTCCAACAACCCACACCATTAAATCCGGTAACCCAGTTGCTGCAGCCCATCTCCACACCAATATCAATTTGAAAACCCCCAAATCCAAAAACCCCTAAATCCAAAACCTCCAAATTTGAAATCCCCTAAATCCGAAAACCTCCAAATGCAAAAACCCCCAAATCTATCAACCTTCTGCTTTCGAATCAACGACCCAAAAGGCAGCATTCTACTATTAACATTGCTACCACCTCCCAGCTGAGGAATCAACTAGAATGGCCACCCCTAATTCAAGCAACGTGCTAAAATAAGAAAACCCTAGGGAGAGGGAGAGGGAGAAATAGAGAGAGAAGGGTCGAGAGAGAGAGAACGAGTGGATTGAGCACAGATTGACCATGGCCTACGTTCACACGGAGGATGTAAGCGGATTGGTTGGTGTACCACACACCAGCTCAGAGTTTTGGGCAATAGAGTTTTGGGTGGGGGAGAAATTTGGGGGATTTTATTTCCCTCCGTCGGGTTTCACCTGCAAGAAAGGGACGCAAGTTTTCTTCCTGCGCCTAAATGTCATGTGGGGCCCGTTGTGATTTATGAGAGAAATCCACCCTATTCATTCCTTTTTGGAGGTCATTTTAGAACACTTGGCCAAAAATGAAGTCTATCCAAAACACAGCTAGATCCAAAACTTCTATGAAAAAGGTTATGGTGGGCATTCAATCAACATTGTGTGGTCCATTTGAGATTTGAATCTATCTAGTTTTTTGAGCTACATTCTAAAATAGGTTGGAAAAGTGGATGGATGGCATGGATACACATTAAATTATCAAGGCGGCCCCAATGTAAGGAATGACTAAGTATTTGAAAAAGAATGACTAAATATTTGTGTGCCCCACCATGATGTATGTATTATATCAACACCGTCCATTCATTTGGAGAGATCATTTTATGGGATGATCAAAAGAATGAGTCAGATCCAAATCTCAAGTGGCCCCACCATCGAAAACAGTAGGGACAGTGATACCCACCGTTGAGACTTTCCTAGGGCCACTATTATGTTTATTTGAGATCTAACCTGTTAATAAGTTAAAAAAAGACATGGATGAAGAGAAAAAACAAATATCAGCTTGATCCAAGACTTCTGTAGCCCTCTGAAATTTTTTATTAGTAAGCGTTCAATCCCCACATTTTTTTTTTTGTGGTGGATCAACTTGAGATTTTGATCTGCCTCATTCTTTGACCCATGCCCTGAAATGATCTATATAGATGATTTTTTTTTGTGGTGGACATTATTGTAGAACTATATAGGCCCCACCTGAATGACTACAGCTGTGACCCCTATTTCCTATGGTGTGGTCCACCAAAGTCTCCTATCTGCCTCCTTTTTGGTATCATAACCTAAAATGATATGTCAAAATAGATGGACAGAGTGGAGGTATAGGATTTGCACGTGGTTTGGCAAGTGACCCCAACACCAACAGTCCATGAGTCAAAGCTCGATCTATAGGCTACGATGATGTATGTGTTTTATCTACATCGTCCATCCATTTTTCTATATAAAGTTAGGGCATAAGCTCTATATTAAAATCTCAAGTGGACCACACCACAGGAAAACAATGATGATCGAACGTCAACATTTTAAAAATTCCCATGGCCTGCCGTAATGTTTATTTCTCATCCAACTTGTTGATAACATCACAGGCATGGATGAAAGGAAAACACATATATCAGCATGATCCATAATTTTTGTGGCCCCAAAAAGTTTCCATAATTTTCCAGAGATTTAGATCTACCCTATTTTTGGCCTCATTGGCTAAAATAAGTTGGCAAAATGGATGGACATGGTAAATAAGATATACACATAATGGATGGGTTGGATTTGTGAACCACATCTCGGTGGGCTTAAAAAATAATTATGAATGTTTTAATGGAGGGTAACCCCTCTCAACTTTTGTATGTGGTGTGGCCCATACACATAATCCTAATCGTAATTTCAACCTACACCTAATCATAATCTCAACTACTTAACCTAAACCTAAACTTGAAAACTCAAACCTAAACCCGAACCCGAAACTGAACCCGATTTCCTAAACCTAAACCTTAACCTATTCTCAATTCCCTAAAGCTATAACATATAACCTATAACCTATAACCTAAACCTAACCTAAACTTATAACCTAAACCTATAACCTTAACCTAAACCTATAACCTATAACCTAAACGTAAACCTAAACCAAAACCTATAACCTTAACCTAAATAAAAACCTATAACCTAAACCTTAACCTATAACCTATAACCTATAACCTAAACTTATAACCTACAACCTAACCTTAACCTAAACCTATAACCTAAACCTATAAACTAAAACTTAAACCTAAACCTAAAACTTAAATGTATTCTCAAATCCCTAAACCTAAACCTACACCTAATCCTAATCTCAACTCCCTAACCTAAACCTAAACCTGAAAACCCAAACATATAACATAAACCTTTCAATTTTTTCAAAAATTGTTTATAGCCTTTAGCGACGAAACTTTTCATAGCTAAAAAGTCTCATCCACGTTTTTGAGCTACGAAAATTTTCGTAGCTAAAATTAAACCTTTTGATTTTTTCAAAAATTGTTTACAGCCTTTAGCGACGAAACTTTTCGTAGCTAAACGTCTCATCCACGTTTTTGAGCTACGAAAAGTTTCGTAGCTAAAAATAAACCTTTCAATTTTTTGAAAAATTGTTTACAGCCTTTAGCGACGAAACTTTTCGTAGCTAAAAGTCTCATCCACGTTTTCTAGCAACGAAAATTTTTGTAGCTAAATGTAAACCTCTCGATTTATTTCAAAAATTGTTTACAACCTTTAATAACGAAACTTTTCGTAGCTAAAACTCTCATCCATATTTTTTTACGATGAAAATTTTCGTAGCCAAAAGTAAACCTTTCGATTTTTTTCAAAAATTGTTTATAGCCTTTAGTGATGAAACTTTTCGTAGCTAAAAGTCTCATCCACATTTTTTAGCTACGAAAATGTTCGTAGCTAAAAGTAAACCTTTCGATTTTTTTGAAAAATTGTTTACAGCCTTTAGCGACAAAAAATTTCGTAGCTAAAAGTCTCATCTACATTTTTTAGCGACGAAAGTTTTCATAGCTAAAAATAAACTTTTTGACTCTTTTCAAAAATTGTTTACATCCTTTAGCAACAAAACTTTTCGTAGCTAAAAGTCTCATCCACGTTTTTTAGCGATGAAAATTTTCATAGCTAAAAGTGAATCTTTTGATTTTTTAAAAAAAATTGTTTACAACCTTTAGCAACGAAACTTTTCATAGCTAAAAGTCTCATCCACATTTTTTAACGACAAAACTTTTCGTAGCTAAAAGTAAACCTTTCGATTTTTTTCAAAAATTGTTTATAGTCTTTAGCGACGAAACATTTCATAGCTAAAAGTCTCATCCAAGTTTTTTAGCGACGAAACTTTTCGTAGCTAAAAGTAAACCTTTCGATTTTTTCAAAGCATTGTTTACAGCCTTTAGCGACAAAAATTTTCGTAGCTAAAGGTCTCATCCACGTTTTCTAGCGATGAAATTTTTCGTAGCTAAAAGTAAACCTTTCGATTTTTTTTCAAAAATTGTTTACAGCTTTTAAAGATGAAACTTTTCGTAGCTAAAAGTCTTATTCACGTTTTTTAGCTACAAAAATTTTTGTAGTTAAAAGTAAACCTTTTGATTTTTTTCAAAAATTGTTTACAGCCTTTAGCGAAGAAACTTTTCGTAGCTAAAAGTCTCATCCACATTTTTTAGCTAGGAAAATTTTCGTAGCTAAAAGTAAACCTTTCGATTTTTTGGAAAAATTGTTTGCAGCCTTTAGCGACGAAAAATTTTGTAACTAAAAGTCTCAGCTAGGAAAATTTTCATAGCTAAAAGTAACTTTTCAACCTTTACCGACGAAAATTTTCATCGGTAAAAGTGACTTTTAGCTACGAATTTACAATTTCGTCGCTAAAAGTGACTTTTAGCGACGAAAAAAAGTTTCATCGTTAAAAGTTTCGTCGCTAAAAACCCTCTTTCTTGTAGTGATCCATCTTATCCACAAAGGAATCTGCAACCCATTCCATGTCACTATCACACCAAATAACTGATGTAAGTGTATTCACATATACAAACAAAGCAAAAACCATCAAATCCGTTTGATATGGCCATGTACAGAGCGAGGAAAATGGACAGATTGAATGCACCTCCTCGTCACCCAAGGTCTCCCTTCCTCAATCGGCGTGATTAGGGGTGTACATCGAGTCGAGCCGAGTCGAGCTGGCCTCAGCTCACCTTGGCTCGGCCACTTGCTGAGCTTAGCTCGAACTCGGCTCGGCTCAGTCCTCGAGCCTGACTAGCCAGCTCGGCTTGGTTCGGTCAGCGGTTCAGGCCAGTTCGAGCCGAGTTCAAGCCAAGATCGAGCCGAGTTCGTCCCGAGTTCGTTTGTGCAGCATTTTCACAAACACCTGGACTACACGTTCAAAATCCCACTGTTTTAGTAAAACAGCAGAAATGGTTTTACAAGCATTTTATCAAACACCTTCTAAGCAACATAAAAATCAAGAAAAGAAGGGTATTTGTTTCATTGATGTGCTAGAATGGCAGGGTACGTATCCTACCTTTCTTCTACATATCTCTGACTTCCCTGCCATCGTCCAAGCACCGCATGCTATTCAAGGTACATATCCCACCTTCCTTGCCATTGTCCATATCCTACCTTTCTTCTATAAGCATCTTTTCCCCGCCATCGTCCATATCCTGCACATCATAGCACAAGCATCTCTTCCTTGCCACACTTGTTGAGTCGTTTCATCAAACACTTGGTAAGCAACACCAATATCAAAGTAACCGAGTCACCGAACTGGTTCGATCCAAGTTTGATTCGAGCTAGGCTCGATCCGAGTCGAGCCGAGCTTAGGCCAGCTCGAACTCATTTTCGAGCGAAAAAAATCAGCTCGACTCACTACAAGAAAAGATGGCTTTAGCCTCGGTTCAAAACTGTGGCTAAAAAGGTTAAAAACTGAAGCTAAAGCCTTTAGCCTTGGTTTTGCCTCAGTTATCCAAACCGAGGTTGAAACCCCCGTAGCTAAAGGCTTTAGCCTCAGTTTTAGCAACCGAGGCTAAAATGACTTTTACAGCCTCAGTTCTTCAAGTGAAGCTAAAAGAACCTTTTTAGCTTCAATTTTCTCAAAATGAGGCTAAATTAAAATTTTTGCCTCCATTGTTTCCAACTGAGACCAAATCCAAATTTAGCCTCAATTGCCTCCGACCGAAGCTAAAACTATTTTTAACCTTGGTTCTCAAGAACCGGGGTTAAAGCCTTTAGCCATGAGAGTAGCAGTCTCAGTTTGGATAATTGAGGCTAAAGATGGATTTAGCCTCTGTTGGCATCAACTAAGCCTTTTTCACTGTTGATTACCCTGGAATCAGTCACCAGAGAACATGTTAGCTTCAAAGAAATTTGAAAAAGAAAAGTAATAGGAATCCATTGCAAACAGATCAAACAGCACAAAATACTGAGAGTAGCACTCCACATAACCAGTCTTGCAAAACCGAAGTTTAAGAAAATGGCATTTTAGCATGTTCTGCCTAGTGCCAACCCTGTGGAATATTCAGAATAACATCTGTTGCATTTTTCACCAATGCCTGGCCAAAATATTCAGTAGTAATCATCAACAGCAGTAACTGAGCATTGTAGCTTTGGACAAGAGTAACATGCTCTCCCTCCTTCAACAAACCTTGGCTCAAGTTCTTTGATGCGAACTCCAAGCTTGCAGTCTTTCTTTGCTTCCTCCACATATCTCCATCTGCATTAAAAATCTCATATCCACGTAACACTTCCATGTACGAATGATACACTTCAGCCTGCATCATCAAACACTCATCTCCCAAAACAAATCTCGGAACATGGGTTGTTACTGCTCTTAAGAATAATTGTTAGGATCCTCCAATTTGGCAAATTTTTGGTGCATCTCCCATCTACAGGGAGTCCATCATATCAACAGATTGGACTGTAGAGAAAAATAGTGGCATGCTTTTAATAAAGTAACAAGTAGAGAAAAATGAATCTTACTTCTAGCATAAGATGTTTATCCTCGGCTTGCATTAAAATAATGTATGTGAAGTCTGATTTTGGCTCAATTAGTAAATAGGTTAGATTCTGGCTGACCTTGACATGGCCCAAACCTGGCCCATAACCACCCCTAAATGATTATCCAGTCAATTTACTTTCATTCAACATAAATATAGCAATAAGCCTGCTGGAAAAGAATTTTGAACAGAATTCAAAACATTTAAGAAGTATGCAACAACAATACCTAAAACTATTCTTACCATAGGAACTACAATATCTTCCTTCCAGGTACTCCTAAAAAATGTGCTGGATAGCATTCCAATACTCTGTGTAAGTCTAAAGACCAGGGTATAAGAAATATTCAGTTACTTTCAATGGTAAAACAAAGCAAAACATAACAAAGAAAATGCAATCAATAACAAGACATAGATTAAAGTACAAGACCAATAACCATCTGGTTTTGTTAAAAAATATAAGCACTTCTCTAATCAATGCTAAAGATCTACATTTTTCAGTAACTGAGTTACTATTCACATAAAAAAAAAATAGTCTAGAGATGGCCAAAATGGAAAAAAAAAAAAAAAAAAAAAAAAAAAAAAGGAAGAAGAAGAAGAAGAAGAAGAAGAAGAAGATATCCAGAATTTTGAAATAGATTCCATGTGTGCACACATTTATGCTCCAGATAACCAAACTGTAGCAAAATGTGACTAACCTTTGCCTTGATAACCAAGTTGCATCAAAATGTGATCAACCAAAAAAGGAAGCTAATAATTAGAAAAGCTTGATTTTTTTAACTCAAATTATCAAGATTCAAGAGTCACATTTCATTGGTCATGGTTTTCAAAGGTATTGAATATAGTTTTTTTTTTTTTTTTTTTCATTTTCTTTTGTGGGCTTTCATACATTTTCTTTTCTCATGAAAGGGACGACTTTTTTTTCCTCTTTCAAGCAAAAGACAATGCTTAGCCTAAAGACCATTCTTTCTTGAACTTTTCTCAAACCTCAGGACCCTTTGGTGACAATTCACAAAATGCAATATAAATGTCGTATCTGAATAGGGAAGGATTCTACTCAAAGCCAACACTGATCTTGCCATTCCTTCATCCTATAGCCACTTATACATTAAAGACCTTATTTTGACCCTCTCGATTGTATATGACATACATAACGAAAATGCTATTAACGATTTTAATGGGTAACTGACACAGTTTACTAGAAAATCAATCTTCTTCTCAATCAAATCTTCTTCACAAAATGCAATAAAAAAATCATAGCCTTTTGGAGGGTATTGGGGAAAACGATCAAGTCCCACATCATGTGGATGATTCATGGAAACATCGGGTTGCCCATGCTCCTTCCTACCGCCAACCTAAACAGGAATTAAAAAGAAAAAGAAAAAAAAAGTTATATAGAATATAAAGCATGCACCTGCCCGACAGAACCCACTTGCAAAGGCTGAGAAATATCCCTGATTTCACAATTGGCCATAGTACCCTGTATTTCAACGAGTGACTCTCCCATCTCACAAACTAGTATAATTCATGACAATAGAATGAAGAGAAGTATATGAATTAAATGGACATGAAGTTTTAAGAAAGAAAAGGTTGAATTACAGGAACAAATGGAAAAGAAAGTTTTAAGAAAGAAAGGGTTGAACCCACTCCATAATGATGTTTTTTTTTTTTAATCTTAAGTTGCCAATGAAGCATAATGTATAAAGATGGCAAGTGTTGTTGGGTAGGATATTAGCAAGTGCCTAATTAAAATAGCAAATAGAATGAAAACAAGCACATGAACCTATATAGGACATCGAAAGTTACGTAGAGCGAGCATGACCTAGATGGCTGAAATCGTAGGGGCTGATGCCACAGACATACATACCTACTTTTCCAGGGATTTTAGGCTTGAAAAGCTCCATCTGTCTGGTCAAAGAGTTGAAGATCTGGAAATTCCTCATCCCAAGCCCTCTCTTAAACCCAAATCCTTGCCCTAGTCTTTTTGTCAGAATGCATGTGAAGAGATAAGGACAAAAAAAGATATTGAGAATTAAAAAACTAATTACTCATGTTAAAGGAAAATCATCAAACTAATCTTACCTTTCCAAAAAGAAAAAATAGAAATAAAAATAGATTTCCCTAATTTCCTCCATTTTTCACTGAAGTGTTAATTTTTGGTCGATTTCAAAACATCCCAATATGCTCGAATAGAAACTGTGGCACCGATCAAGCATTTTCATCTCAACTAACAGATACGCTACACTCCTAGGATTCATGCAAGAAATAAAAAGACTCAAAGTTCGTCTTATACCTGGGAACTGTTTTTTTTGTTTCTTGATGAAATTGAGGGCTAGGATGAGTACTCAAGAGACCATCCAAACCGAATCAAATAACATGCATTCTAAGTTTAAAAGTAGAAATTAAAAAAATAATAAATAATAATAAAATTTTAAAAAAATTACAGAATGTCATTTGGAAGTCGTGAATACATCATAATTAAGCTCATTTGCATAAAAGTGGAACTGATCTACTAATTTATCTTTCTTTCAAAATCAGCAAAAGATCAGATATCTATAACAGATTTCATCACACAATATTTCAACAAAAATGAAAGAAAAAAAGGGAAATGAAACAACAAACTGCTACTGCAATTTTCTAATCCGAAACAAGCAAAGATAGCAACTAATTTGCAACACTTTTTAGCGCTGAAAATTAAATCAAGAAAAAAAAAACAACAAGACGGTGAAATAACTAGCTAAAATCACATCCAAGCATCAAATCAAGCAACAAAACAGAATGATGAGAAATCATTTTTCCTTGATCGTTGCTATAATAAGATTACAACATGTCTATCCCATACACACTAGGAGAATCAACAAGAACGAATCGACAATCACATCCGAAAAGGGGGGAAATGCCTAATGAGCATGCGTCCTCTTACCCTTATGCCTCCATGACGGGAAATGCTCAAAAGACCGTCATCGTCCGGAAAAAACCTAAATATCGGAGAAACACGAAGGTTTTCGCAGAATAAAAGAGTAATAGAGAAGATTTTCGCTTCACGTACCCGACAATTTGAGGGTAGGAGATCGAATCCTCACCTATCGAAGCTTTGTTTTGCAGATCGGATTCTCTGTTCTTCACTTCAACCATTGAATGAAGATCAGAGAAAATGCATGCGAGATCCAATCGTTCACTTCCAAAAATGATCTTATAGCCAAAGAGGGGGGAAATGGGCGGACTTCGTAGATTCTCGCGGAATAAAAGAGTAATAGAGAAGATTTTTGCTTCACGTACCGAGAATTTGAGGGGTAGGATTCCGAATCCTCGCCTCTCGAAGCTTCATTTTGCGGATGGATTCTCTGTTCTTCGCTTCGAAACTTCGTTTCAGAGCTACAATGGCGAAAGAAAGTGAAAGAGGGGAAATGGTGGAAAACGTGCGATTTAGGGGCCTTTATGGGCGTAAATTTCAGGAAAACGGATGGACGGTGTAGATAGACCACGTATATTCAATATGGACGGACACGGATTAACTACGTTGAGCAGCGAGATTTGCTATTAAAAATTAAACCTTTAACCTCCATTACTTAGTAACCGAGGCAAAGCAGTAGACTTTTAGCCTCGGTTCCTACGCAACTGAGGCTAAAAATTAGACTTTTAGCCTTGGTTCCCACGTAACTGAGGCTAAAAAGTAGACTTTTGGCCTCGTTCCAATGCAACTGAGGCTAAAAAGTAGACTTTTCGCCTCGGTTCCTATGTAACTGAGGCTAAAAATTAGGCTTTTGGTCTCGATTCCTATGCAACTGAGGCTAAAAATTAGGCTTTGGCCTCGGTTCTTATGCAACTGAGGCTAAAAAGTAGACTTTTCGCCTCAATTCCTATGCAACTGATGCTAAAAAGTAGACTTTTCGCCTCGATTCCTATGCAATTGAGGCTTAAAAGTAGACTTTTAGCCTCGGTTCCTATGCAACTAAAGCTTAAAAGTAAATTTTTCGCCTCGGTTCCTATGCAACTGAGGCTAAAAATTAGACTTTTAGCCTTGGTTAGCTAAAAAGTAGACTTTTGGCCTCCGTTCCTATGCAACTGAGGCTAAAAATCAGGCTTTTCGCCTCGGTCCCTATGCAACTGAGGCTAAAAAGTAGACTTTTCGCCTCGCCCACCATGACACGGCATTCGCTCCATCCATCTCCTATGACAAATTATTTTAGAATGGGACCAAAATAGTAGACTCATTCAACACTCCAATGATCCATAATACATGGATCAGTGATAATGGGACCATTTACCTTTGAAATCTTATCGTGGCCCACTGTGATGAGTTCGGTAGCCTCAAGAAGGCTTCACTGATAGACGTCTTCAAGAAATTATTTTTCGGCCCACTTCCATAAATGAGTTTCCAAAAATGATGGATAGATTTTTAGCCTCGGTTACCAACTAACCGAGGCAAAATGACAGACTTTTGGCTTCAGTTACTCACCAACCGAGATAAAAGGGTAGACATTTGGCCTCAGTTGTTCATCAATTGAGGCAAAAGGGCAAACTTTTAGCTTCGGTTGCTCACCAACAGAGGCAAAAGGGCAGACTTTGGCCTTAATTTCTCACCAACCGAGGCAATACATGGAAGACTTTTGGCCTCGCCAATAACCGAGGCAAAGGGTAGACTTTCGCCTCGCTTGCTCACCAACCGAGACAAAGGGTAGACTTTTTGCCTCAATTTTCAATAACCGAGGCAAAAGGCAGACTTTTTTCTCAATAACCAAGGCAAAAGGGCAGACTTTTAGCCTCAGTTGCTCACCAACCAAGGCAAAAGGGCAGACTTTTGGCCTCAATTTCTCACCAACCGAGGCAAAAGGGCAGACTTTTAGCCTAAGTTTCTCAACAACCGAGGCAAAAAGACAGACTTTTAGCCTCAGTTGCTCACCAACCGAGGCAAAATGGCAGACTTTTGGCCTCGGTTTCTCACCAAACGAGGCAAAATGGCAGACTTTTAGCCTCAGTTGCTCACCAACCGAGGCAAAAGGGCAGACTTTTGGCCTCAGTTGCTCGCCAACCGAGGCAAAAGGGCAGACTTTTGGCCTCAGTTCTCAACAATTGAGGCAAAAGGGCAAACTTTTGGCCTTAGTTGCTCACCAACCGAGGCAAAAGGGCTGACTTTTAGCCTCAGTTTCTCACCAACCGAGGCAATATGGAAGAGTTTTGGCCTCAGTTTCTCATCAACCGAGGCAAAAAGTGAATTTTTAACCTCAGTTCCTTTACAACCGAGGCTAAAAACCATATTTAGCCTCCTTTTTTTGAACCGAGGCTAAAAAATTGAGGCTAAAGGCCTACTTTCTTGTAGTGACTCAGCTTGAACTTAGCTTCAAATTGAGTTGAATCGAGCTTTTTCGAGTCGAGTTAAGCGAGCTAACCAAGCTAGCTCGGTTCACGTACACCCCTAGGCGTGATGAACTACTGTCCATATAGACTAGGGAATATAATATGGATGATAACGTGCTCAGTTGCAAGTGATTCCCCCATGCGATCTAAGCTCCGGTGAAGCTCATACTTATGCGTGTCCAAAATTCAGACGGTGTATCAAGTGCGCCTTTTCAAGTTCATTGTAACCCAAAAAACAGGTTGGCAGCAAGACAGTAAATTATATAAAATCATGAACGAATCTTCCAAATTCATGTGGTGTATCCCACCGGAATTTTATAAGTTTTAATTGTCCTTCATCCTGATATCGTCTATGTGGTGACTAGATTGAATGGCATCAATCAGTAGATTCTACAGTCAGTGTCTCCGTTCCCGTTGCTCGCGTTGGCCCGTGGTCTGGTCAATCTTAGCTATGACTTAGGCTGCTTCTTTTTTTTAGCTCGTGGCCTAACTTGTGGTGCCACATCTGACGAACCGGTTAAATGGAACAAATACACCGTTGTGGGCCGACGCAGCTGGGACCCATGAGAGCTATATGCATTCCTTCCAACATATGCATGAGTGGCACAAAGCTGAATGTAGCATTAAATAAAAACCGCACGGGAGTATGGATTAGTGTGAGTTTGTGAATGGACAAAAAAAAAAATTTCAAATTCAAATCACATAAAAATCATGTGATTTATTTAACTTGGATTTTGATTACTAATTAATTACTGCTCTCTTTCAAAAACAACCTGTCAAGACAATTTGATAGTTCCCATCATCGAATTTCCAGATTCCTATGAATTCCTATTGAAGGCTGCCAAATGAAAAGGTGATTCCAATTCAAAAGAAATCCAAATGGTAATAGGATTCCATATGACCCCTAAACGGTTGTTTAGATGCTGGTAAAGTTCTTAAGTTGTAAAGGGATTAGATGTAATGGAATTACACATGCTGTTTGGATGCATGTATTATGGGCTTCATCAACTAGATTACAACTTTTAGTTGTAATACAAAACTTGATCAAAAGTCAGGTTTCAAATCACAAGTAAAGCCTTTACGGCTAAAAAAACATTATTTATATTAGAACACAATGATTAATATATATTCATGACATATAGGGCCAACCTTATTCATGTTAGAACACAATGGTTAATATATATTCATAATATATAGGGTCAACCATAATGTGCATAGTACATCTTATCCATTATGTACTTCCCTTGATGCTCTACAGTGCCCCCTTAGAAACAAAACAACTTGTCCATTATCGAATGGACCACAAAATGAAAAGATGAGAAGTCCACCATTAAAAACTTCTAAATTACATTTGGAGCTCATTTTGATGGGTAAAAGACATCCAATCCATTTCACGTGTGCATGCTTTAATGATCTCTTAGGGCTTTAAAAATTTTAAGTCTTTTTATAAGATTTTTGCAGATTTTGAAAGGCTCACTTCCCAAGCTCTTTGGTATGAATACCTACTTTATTTGTCCTAAACACCTTAGAAGTTAATCAAACACACAATCTATCGACCAGTGAGCATGTTACCACTTAAAATCCAAACGTGATAGCATGTAAACGGCTTGCGAACAAAAATTACAGGGCATCCAAACGACCCTAAAATCACCTTCTTCTTTTTCTTTTTATATTTTTCTTTTTTTTTTCTTTCATTTTTTTTTTTTAAAAAAAAAAAAAAAAAAAAAAAAAAAAAAAGGGTATCCAAACAACCCTAAAATCAACAGGATGCCAAACGTTTTCTTCAAGCATAGGTAATTTATCATTTAGCTTTCAGGCTGTACGTCTTCAGCTCTTCGATCAAACGGCTCATGTCGGCGTAGGAAGATCCGCCCACTTCTACAGCTCTGTTGGCCATCTCCCCCAACTCCTTGGCCCTCTTTCTCATCCCTTCTGCTTCTTCTCCACCGTCCATCATCAAGGTGATCACCTTCTCGATCTGATCCCTCCTTATCACCGGCCTCTCCATCTCTTCATATAAAACCCATACTCTGCACCCTACTGAAACACCGATCTTCAGTACCTGGGTGATCAGCTTCTCGTTATAGAACTGCTCCGCAAACATGGGCCACGTGACCATCGTCACTCCAGCACTTATGGCCTCGAGCGTGGAATTCCACCCGCAGTGAGTAACAAACACTCCTACGGCAGGATGGTTGAGGATGAGTACCTGTGGGGCCCACCCCCTCATGATGAGGCCCTTCCCTTGCATCCTCTCCTCGAATCCATCAGGCAACCATTCATTTTCAGATAACTTCTCGCTATTCCCGACCACCCAGAGGAAAGGACGGTTGGATGCTTCCAGAGCCAGTGCGATCTCCAGAAGCTGAGGAGCGGTGAACTGGCTTAGGCTCCCGAAACAAACATACACAACGGAGGCTGACGTATTTCCGTCAAGCCACTTCAAACAGTCGTCTGGGCCAATACAGGCCTTCTTCCCTCTCTCGGCAACATCGACGGTATTTCTATTGCAGAGAGAGACTGGTCCAACGTTCCACGCCTTCCTACCCAGCTCCATCTTGTAATGCTCCACGTAGGCCGGCTCCAACTCATAGAAGGTGTTCATGACTACTCCAAAGCTCCTGGCATTCGCCTCTTTGACTCGCTCAAAGAACTCAACAAAACCGCTTTGCGCTTTAGCGAAGTCTGGAATCTGAGATTTGGTGAGCTCTATGGAGTGCGGGAGGCACGGAACTATAAAGGCCTCCATGTCCGAGGCGACGTTTTTATGAGGCGCGTAACGCTGAATCCTCTCCGTGACACAGAGCGAGAAAAAGCTAGTCCCGTTGAAGACCAACCTCGGTATCGCGAACTTGTCTGCAACATCAAGTGTCCACGGCAAGAACAAATCTGAGATGATGCAGTCGGGTTGGTGTTCCTCGACGAGTTGCTCGAATGGTTCCTGGAACATGTCAACTGCTTTCATGAAGTCTATTAAGTTGTCAATGGATTGGATGTCGTTGAGATTTTCACACCCGTCTGGTAAGCCGGCAACTGAGGAAGGGAATTCGAGGCAGTGGATCTCGATCCGGTGGCCGGAGCATCGGGTTCGATAGATGGTCTTTTCGAATAGGGAGGCATTGCTGGGTGTGGCGATGATGCTAACCCTTGCTTCACGCTCTGCAAATAGCTTGGCCATGTCTATCATGGGGATCATGTGGCCTGGAGCCAGGAAAGGGAAGCAGAATAGATGAAGTGGATGGCTTTCGACACCCATGCTTAATCCGCACAGGGAGACTGGAAAAGAAGTGATAGGAGTGTTGGAATGGCTGCGCTTTGGTTTTTCCAGTCGAGTGCAGACTATTTAACATGAGTTGGCTTTTTTGGCTTGATTTGGATTCCAGACTATTAGTTTTTCCAGCCAATCCGAAGAGGTGGCTTTGGTTTCTCTGGAGTGCATTGTTCAGGAACCCGCTCGGAAGGCTTCTAGAAACAAAAACCGGAACAAGTGCTATAAACGGGCCAGGCCGGGCCGGGCCTGTGGTTGTTCTCCGCCCGCTTTTTGAACTACGAGTCTGACGTTGACCCCCGACAACGAAGGCACGCGGACTGTGTTCTGTCTCACCTGGCTAGGGTACTGAGTATGTTCTTCTGGAGGCGCAACGTGATGTGAGTGTATTGTCGCTGCCGTCCATTCATTTTATAGACTCATTGAAAAATCCAGTACAACCTTTTTGGATATTAGAGCACTTGCAAGGAGAGAAGACAAATGAATCTTGTCTAGAGCAGGGGATCTTCCGTTGCCAAAGTTAGGTTAAGAATTTGGGCATAGTAGTATAAGGAACCTTCCGATGTCAAAGGAATTTGGGTCTACTAGTATTAGAAAGTTTTGAATGAGAGATTTTGTATAGCTTTCACCATTAAAGGTGCTTCTATTTATAGTCGAGGATGGGTAGTAATATCGAGGCAATCTCCCTATTTAGTAGGGATGTAGTGTAAAGGGAATCGAGTCCTGAAAATGCCAGGATGATCTCCCAAGATCCTCGGCGAACATCTGGGGAGATTCATATTCTGAGCATGTCGGTGCTGTCCTTGAGATATTCGACGGAGATATTGGGTTGGTCTTTCGAATAATACCTAATTAACAGGAACCGAGAGTGGCGTGTAGTAGGAGGCCGAGGCTGACCTGACCAAGGGGTAGTATACCGATTTGGACTCTCTAGAAAGCCCTGACCCTTCTCTTTATGTCGTGTAAATTGCTGACCTGCCAACCTGCACTAATATTTTGTATTATGATAGTGATGCCGAGCTCCTTTCTTTAGTAGAATTCGGATTAAATATGCTGTGAGAGGTCGAACTTGAGAGTCTGAGGTAGTCTTGGCCGACCTAAATACTCGAATGAGCTTTGAGCCTCCCATTATCATTGGGTAGATGGCCGACCTATCGACCTGCCTTCATACGTAGTAGATCGACCTCTCTTCGGCGGAGGAGATCTTCCTTGACCATTGAGGAGCTCATTGGTTATGACTAGCGCTGGCCGACCTTGTGTCCCGCTGAGATATCTGAGCTAACCTCTTCTCTTTAGTCAGATCATTTTTCTCCACAACAATAAGCCCCCTACTTTCGAGCTCGCACTGCGGGCTTGTGAAGTAAGTTGGTTTTTGGTGAGGTTAGACATTTTATCCAAGTAAGAGCGTTGGGGTGAGTTCTTCCTTTTATTAAGGGAATTCTGCTCTTGTCGAACAAATGAGTTAGCTGAAAGACCCCTTTATGAGGGGCCGAGTAGTTTACTTAGGAGGATTATTTTTCATCACATTAAAAGATCTTCATTATAGATCATGTGATCCAAGTGGCGTTACCAATTAGTGGTTCGACCTCTTCTTCAAGGGTTGGATGACTGGTGAGGAATATTTTTTTTTCTTACACTAAGTGTCATGCCCCAAACCCAGAAATCGGATTCACAGGAATCCCGATCGCTGAATTCGATGCCGACAGCCTCCGTAGTACCCCATTCTCGGCTCCCAGCGCCCATATACAAGGTTTCGATCCTGGTATCTTACAAGGAGGATTTTTCAACGTACATTTATCTCGTAAGAAGCATAACCACAAGTTTACCCAAATCACAAAAGCAACATTATCATCACATATTCACTAATATAAATTTTGAATACAATGCTGGAAGGGAAATACATGTCAAAATAAAATCAAAGCTCCAGAAGATAGTTGTACGCTCCAAGCTCAACGCTGCTACAACCTAACGCCACCTACACGCATCTATCGTGCATAAGCTTATAGAAAACTTAGTGGGTGGTGAAAGTGTGTGCACAAGGTAAGTGCCGATTAAGCAATATCAGAGTAATTAGATTAAGCGAAAATACTGATAAGCCCATAAATTATACAATATCAGAAACAGTGGAAAGATCATAAATCATACGATATCAAAGTAATGCGAAAACATGCTGATAGGCCTATAAATACCATTATCCTTATCCAGGCTATATGATGCAAAGAGATATAATAAATACAATATCATATACTGATGAAGCATTGTAAATCAGCTATGCAATGTGGGTACAGTAAGCCAAATATCAGATGTTGATGATGGAATGCAATATGTGGTGCAAATGAAATGACCAAGCTGGAGTGAAGTCGGGATGATAGTACATAGTATCGCAGGCTATGAGGTCCATCACAAGGGACTTCTATCGAAACCAGTACCATACCTAAATTTAGATAGCCAGACTCAATGTAGTAGACTCCTGATCTCAGGTTAGTCGCACGCCCAACCGAAATCCTTGTCATTACGAAGGTACACAACAATTAGTTACGCACCACCAACCCGAGTGGATAGTGAATGAATGAATGAATATGCAACTCCTACTCGAGAAGTCCACATATTAGTCTGGTTTCTTCTGGGATCATCACCGGGGTCTAGTACACTCTACATGAAAATAGCCGCCCACTCACGCGGGACCATTCAAGTGGAAGAGACCTCACCATCGGCTGGACAGTAGTCAGTCAATATCTACCCAGCACGTCGATAGCGGACCCATTCACGAGCTAGTCAAACTCAGCCTATCTATGCCCCCTACCCTCGGGCGAGTAAGGCCACGCCCCTCTCAACTGACCACGACACAGTGGGAGATGCAGCCTCCTGGTATTCAGCCCTCATGCGCTCATATATATCCACTCGTTCTCCACGTTGGGGCGTCTCCTGGCCACAGAGGTTTAGGAATTTTCACCCAAGGACATCTATGGCGCACGTATGCGAGAATAGATTTTCGGTGTCCCATCTGGCCATCCACGATATGCTTGTGGAGGCTACGGCCCTGATGTCGCTGGGGCATACAATGAAAGATGCATGAGCATACAATCCAGTCATGCATCAATCCTACGCATACCGTGCATTCATGTGAGACAATCTCCGCCTGTTAGAGAGTCTCATAACAACTTACCCAATGACATATGCAATAGTCAACCACATCTCATAACAAACATGTAAATAATGTGTATGAGCATGTATCATGATGCTATGTTGTCACATACTCATAACCGATATCAATAACTGGCATTGACAATCGACCTCGACAATGTGGACATTTAACCAATATTGCCCCCAAGGAATGACGCACAGAAAGCCTAACATATAGTGGGCTCATGGCCTCACACAAGGGCCAAATATACAACACTATGGGTCTCACTCAAGAGCTTAATACACATCACGATGGGCCTTTCACATGGGCCTAACATACATTACAATGGGCTTCATCACCTGGCCCTCAAAGCATCACAATGGGCCTCATATACATCACATTGGGCCTTAAACACAGGCTAAATACACATCACAACGGGCCTCAAATACGGGTCGCACATACATCACAATGGGTCACGACAATCGGCCTCGATAATCGAAATTGGCAATTGACCACAACAATCGAAATCGATCAATAATTGGCCTCGATGATCGAAATTGGCAATCGACTACAACAATTGGAATCGATCGATAATCGGCCTCGATAATCGATATCGACAATCGGCCACAAGAATCGGAATCGATCAATAATCGGCCTCGATGATCGGAACCTGCAATCGGGCATAACAATCTGTCTCGATCGATAATTAGAATCGGCATCGACCATGACAATCGGAATCGATCAATAATCGGCCTCGATGATCAGATCAGCAATCGGCCACAACAATCGGAATCTATCGATAATCGGTATCGACAATCGGCCACAACAATCGAAATCGATCAATAATCGGCATCGATGATCGGCCACAACAATCGGAATCGATCGATAATTAGAATCGACAATCGGCCATGACAATCGGCAATCGGTCACGATAATCAGCCTCGATCGCTAATCGGCAATCGACTACAACAATCGGAATTGATTGATAATCGACCTCGATGATCGGAATCGGTAATTGGCCACAACAATTAAAATTGATCGATAATCGGAATCAGCAATCGGCCATGACAATCGGAATCGGCAATCAATCACGATAATCAGCCTCGATCGCTAATCGACAATCGTCTATGATAATCAGAATCGATCGATAATCGGCCTCGATGATCAGAATCGGCAATTGGCCACAACAATCGGAATCGATCGATAATGGCCTCGATAATTGGAATCGGCAATCAGTCACAATAATCAGCCTCGACAAATTGGCATCGATGAGAATGGGCCTAACAAGGCCCAAGGGAAGGTCACAATGTGGACATTCAACTATCATTGCCCATCAATGTGGACATTTAACCAACATTGCTCCTAAGGAGTGACCTATATAGAGACAAACATATAGTAGGCCCCTGACCTCTCGCAAGGGCCTCATACACAACATAATGGGCCTCATCGTATGGGCCAAAAATATATCACAATGGGCCACGAATACATCAAGTCGGGCTTTATTAAAGGGTCAAAATATATGGTCTTCAAATACACAACAGGTGGGCCCTGCACATGGGACATAAATACATCACATCGGGCCTTGCCCATGGGCCAGAAATACATTACAATGGGCCACAACTCATGGGCCTTAATACACAACGGGTGGGCCCTACACATGGGCCTAATATACATCACTGGTGGGCCCTGCACACGGGCCTCAAATACATAACAAGTGGACCCTATGCATGGGTTTCATATGCATCAAATGGGCCACGCCAACGGGCCTAATACATATCACAATGGGTCGGACGATATGGACCTAATACACATCAAGGTGGGCTGCATTTATGGACCGCACCAATGGGCCTCATCACGCGGCCCTAATATACATCACAATGGGTCTCATAAACATCAAGTGGGCCACATTAACGGGGCCGCACCAATGGGCCTCATAAACATCAAGTGGGCCGTGATACATGGGCCTTATATACCTCAAGTCAGCCTCAAATACAAGCCGCATGTACAGCAGGTGGGCCTGCACGAGTTAGAGGGGCCCTACCAGATGGACAACATGGATATACAATGCATACACCACAATGGGCTACCTGCCCTGGACGGCGTGGATAAAATACATCATGGTGGATCCCATCCTAGCTGGACGATACAGATAAAATACATACACCACAGTAGGGCCCACCCTCCTATGGATGGTGTAGATAAAATACATATTTCATGTGACGCCTACGTGTGGACAACTGGAGGACGGCGTGGCCCGCCAACTGGAGGACGGCGTGGAATACAACACATATGTCATGTGGGTTCTACCAGTTGGAGATGGACGATATAGATAAAACACAAATATCAAGGTGAGCCCCACCCGCCCTAGAGAGATGGATGAAGTGGATACAACATCTTCATCAAGGTGGACCCCACGTCCCAAGCCAGAAATGGATGGGTGGCGTGAGAGTAAAACACATGCATCATAGGTAGGCTCCACTGTCCAAACCTCTAGACGGTGGAATCCGTGAATAAAAAAAATTTAAATAAATAAATAAATATATATATATATATATATATATATATATATATATATATATATATATATATATATATATATATATATAGGCATGCTCACCTACGCACCTACGCACGTGTGCACCATTGCACACATATAATGGATGTCGAATCCGAACGGTCCATAAGATGTGGACTCCTATCAAACCTTAGGGTGTGAATTTTCACCCTGATCTAAGATTCTGGTGGGCCATAGCAAAGAGAAATTCAAATCAAGGGAATAAACTGTTTGCATTTTTCATGGCCCACCAAAGTTTTGGATCAAAGTAAAATTTCGTACCAGGGGGTTTCATGAGGTTCTACTTTGTGTGGACCATTTAGATTTTTGAGGCTCATCAGATATGATGAGTTCTCAAAAAAGTTTGTATGTAGTACGTACGAACTGGTTTGCAGGTGAGCGTTTCCGTATCTCTCTCTCTCTCTCTTTATATATATATATATATATATATATATATATATATATATATATATATATATATATATATACATAGGCACGTGTGCATGTGGATCGCCATCCACACGTTTGTGTTTTCACTTCATCCAACGTCCCACAATACTACACCGTCCAGATATAATATATATATATATACATATATATATATATATATACATATATATATATATATAGCAAGGTGGGTCCCACGTAGGGCCCACCACATATTATATATATATATATATATATAGATCGTATGGGCTACATCACACGTGGATAGCATACATCGGTGGGCTCCACCGTCCATTGCTGGACGGTGGGCAGCGTGGATTGAAAAAAAACACTTACATCCATGGGCTCCACCATCTGGACCGTAAAAGTGGATGGACGGTGTGAATGGAATCACACATCAATACGGTGGGCCCCACCCATCTAGAATGCTGGATGGCGTGGATAAGACCTATACATCACGACTGACTCCACAGCCCTTGGTGACGTGTCACCCTGCCAGTAGCTAATCTGCGTCCGTTGCATATGCTCACATATATATATATATATATATATATATATATATATGTATGTATGTATATATATATACACACACTCTTTCTTTTTCTTTTTCTTTCTTTCTTTTTTTTTTTTTTTATAAAATCGTCTAGGCTCTAGACATACATTGATGGATGGTCTGGATGGGTGCATCGTCGAGGTGGCCCACCTCCTTGGTCTGGACGGACGGCCTAGGTAAACAATCAAGGTGGAGTCCACGCTTTGGGGTCCACATGCCATCAGGGTGGGTCCACACAGACGGACGGCTACGACAAAACACATGCATCAGGGTGGCTCCCACACGTCCAGTTTCTGGATGGTGTGGAAAGGCCCATCCATCATGGCTGGCCCCACAGCATGGATGAAACACATGCATCATTGATGGGCCACACATCATAAGTAAGAGAGAGAGAGATAGTTAGAGATAGAGAGAGATCGGTGCGATAGAGGGAGGAACCCTGCCACTATAGGCCCTCCGTATACAATGCATACATCAAGATGGGTCTCACTAATGTGAGCCCTTAAATCACAAAAAGACTAATACAAGATCACCCACCTATGATCTTATCCTCCTTCCGCCAAAGCATGCTAGAGCTCCAAAGGAACCATTCCAATTGTTGAGATGAAACTTAGATGGTAGAGATGGGAGGTAGGAAGTGGGCCACACAAAGCTCTCTCATGGAGCTCTCATGGACGTTGGGTTGCTTGCTTGAAAATGAAGAAATGAGAGGGAGAGAGAGGGATGGGTGAAGTGATGGGTGATGTGTACTTGACATGTAAGGGTGTGCAAGAGAGAGAGTTGACTTTGGGGATGGTGTTGTACTTGACATGATGTGGTGATTGATGGGATTGATTTGATTAGAGATTCTCTCAGTATTTGTAACGTGCAGCGTTTCTTCAGAATGAACGCAAGCCCACATCTCTTGGCCTGGGTATCGGATCGGTGCGCGAGTCATAGCGTTGGAACCGCGGTGATGGCGCGGTCGCAGAGGTATAGGTTTCGAGTCGAGTCAACTCTGATATGCGAGACTCGACTTAGGATCACAAGCAAACGTCGGATACAAGTCGAGGGCTGTCGGAATTCGACCGGAAGGGTCGTGGAAGCCTATGGAACAATACAAGGTAGGACACGGCTCTTACACTAAGGGAACTCCTTGATAGGCCATGAAGTAGTAAATCTTCAAGTGGTCAGCATTTTATGGGCGATGTAAGAGCCCCCCATATATTTTAGTTGATACGTCCCTCAGTATTTAATGTCGAGGTCGAAGTTGGTCGATTAGCCTTATTACCTAGCTTGTTTAATTGGTTGAGCTCGACTTCTTTCAATACCTACTCCGACTTGGTGTTTAAGGGAGAGTACCGATGGAAGCGACTTTCTAGATGTCGATTGGTATGCTGGCCTCGGTCTTGGTCATCCTCTTTCTTTCTTTCGGCGTTAATGGAAGAATGCTCCCCCTTTTCCCTTCACTTCCTATCCTCAGTAGAATTATTTTCTCTTCGAGCAGCTTTTCGTGAACTAAAGAACTCATCGACATTAGAATATTTTTGAGCTCGGTTAAGTAGGTCGGCGAGAGTATTCGGGGGGGGGGGGGGGGGTTCTTGCCAATAGAGAAGATGAACTTTCCTTGATTAAGGTTAGTTACCATAAAGTTATCTGATAGGAATAATCATCGACTCAGATGGCTTTAGCGTTGAAACGGATGAGGTAGTCTCTTAACACCTTGTCCCCTCTCTACTGGATCGTGAGAAGATGAGTTAATGGCTTTCTTCTCTCGCCCACCGATGAACTGTGTGAGGAAGGCTTTATTGAGCTGTGAGAAGGAACTGATGGATCTTGGCTTCAGCTGCTAGAACCACTTTCGAGTAGCTCCTGATAAGGTCAAGGAGAATTCTCGGCATATTACGAGGCCTAAGGCGCCATGAAGCTCCATCCAGGCTTTAAAGAACTAGAGGTGCTCAGCTGGATCGGCAGTTCCAAAGGCATCCAGAACTTGGGCATAAGCGGAGATGCCATAATGTCATCGGTGAATGATAGTTTGGTTTCTCATAACATGGCCTCTACTGAAGTTGGCACTTAGGCACAATAGGATGGTCTGATGTCGCTGATCTGCTCTCAAATTTTCCTGGGCTCTGCCCCGTAAGGGCCATCGTTCTCGGCCACTGCTTTGGGGGTTTTTCCACAACTCTTCCTCTTTGGCGCAGGGCGTAGGTCGGAGTCTACGAGCGTGGCTGCTCCCAAAGTATGAGAAAAAGCCTGGGTTGGCTGCTTAGGAGGTTACTTGTTTTTCTACAAATTGATCGGTGCTTAAGGTGGTGCAGTGGTAGCACCCTCCTTTGCATCGCGATCGAGTGGTGGATTCTGTCTCTCCAGGAGTTACATGAGTCGATCCATATTTTTATTTAGGGCTTTGACTCAGTTCTCCGAGGAGACTAATCGACCACCCCGGGTGCGGGATCGAAGAGCAGGCACTGCGGGAGTAGAGTCGGCCCACTGCTAGTAAGGCTGGGCACCTTGCTCGACTGATGATTCAGGAAGAGTTGCTACAGTAATGACGGCTAGAGCTTTCTTCTTTCCTTTCACCATTGTGATTTTCTGGTAAAATAGAAACGACTTTTATGTCATTTCCACAGATGGTGCTAAACCATTGATGCAAAAATCTGGTCCACCCTTTTTAGACCTTTGAGTACCTGCATAAGAAGTAGACAAAGGAGACCCTGCCTAGAGTAGGGGACCCTCCGATGCCAAAGGCAGGCTAGGAATCTGGGTCTGTTATTATCAAGCAGTTTTGGGTGAGATATTCTGTGTACCTTTTACCATTAGAGATGCTCTTATTTATAGTTGAGGAGATAAGGTGACATAGAGGAGATCTCCCTATTTAGTAGGGATATATTGTAGAGGTAATCGAGTCCCGAATATGTCAGGATGATCTGCTGAAATCCTCGGTGAAGATTTTTGGAGATCCATATTCCGAGTGTGTCGATGCTGTCCTTAAGATCTTTAGTGGAGATATCGGGTTGGTCTTTCAGATAAGACTAATTAATAGGAACTGGGGGCGACACGCAGTAGGAGGTCAAGGCCGACCTGACCAGGGGGTAGTATGTCGACTTGGACTCTCTAGAAAGCCCTAACCCTTCTCTTTGTGCCGTGTAGATTGTTGACCTACTGACCTGCCCTCATACTTCGTGTTAGGGTAGTGAGGCTGAGCTCATTTCCTTAGTAGAATTCAAATGAAATATGTTGTGGAGGGTCAAGCTTAAGAGTCCGAGATGGTTTTGGCTGACCTAGATACTCAGATGAGCTTTGAGCCTCTTATTATTGGGTAGATGGCCGACCTGCCAACCTGTCTTCATATGTAGTATGTGATCGACCTCTCTTCGGTAGAGGAGATCTTCCTTAACCATTGAGGAGCTCATTGGTAATGACCGGCACTGGCCGAACTCGTGTTTCGCAGAGATGTCCAAGCTGGCCTGTTCTCTTTAACCAGTCCATTTTTATGCATAACAATGACTTATAAAGTTGAAACCTTGTTAGTACCAACAATGATATTTATGTGTCATCCAACCTCTTCATAGGGTCATATAAACGTGGATAAAGGAAAAAGATAAATATCAAGCTTATCCAAAATTGTTGTGATCTTAAAAAGTTTTCATTGATAGGTGTTTAATTTTATTTAATGTGTATGTGGTCCACTTGAGCTTTGAAGTGGATAATAAGGCTACCCCAAAATGACTTAGCTATAGACAAACTGCCCTGACAAGGGATCTCTAGGGCTGTGTACCTTCCATCCATTTCTACGGATTTTTTATGGGGAAGCGGATTGGTTGGTGTACCACACACTAGCTATATAGCTAGTGTATGTGTCAGCAAATTCTGTGGGTCCCATCATGAAGTATGTGTTATATTCAGGCCGTCCATCCATTTTCCTAGCTTGTTGTAAGGCATGAGACGAAAAATAAAATAGATATAACAATCAAGTGGACTACACTGAAAAAAGAAGTGGGGGATTGAATGTCTGCCGTTGAAACCCTTTTAGGGTTCACGAAAGTTTTGGATTAATATGAAATTTGTTTTTCCTCTTCATCAAGGTCTTTGTGACGTTATGAACATATTTGATGGAAAATAAATGCTATGGTGGCCCCTTTGAAAATTTTAACGGTGAAAATCATTATCTCGGCTGCATTTTGTGGTGTGGTCTAGTTGATCTTTGGATATGATTCATTTTTTGGAAAGTACAATGATCTTTAAAAATGGATGAATGGTGTGGATATAATAAATACATCATTGAGGGGACTATGTAACTTTGATCTCCTTTGAATCGTTCGTACAACTCGGGAGCTCGAGGAGCTTAGCGCTTGTCTTCATATGTACCTACACCAGCTATATAGCTGGTGTGTGGTACACCAACCAATTCGCTTCCATTTTTTTGTCTCAAATAAATTGAAAGGCTTCAGCTGACCTCACTGCAGGAAGTAAATTGATGAGGACTGAAAACTTACTTTTAAAAAAGTACAATGATCTCTAAAAATGGATGAATGGTGTGGATATAATAAATACATCATTGAGGGGACCATGTAACTTTGATCTCCTTTGAATTGTTCGTACAACTAGGGAGCTCGAGGAGCTTAGCGCTTGTCTTCGCACGTACCTACACCAACTATATAGTTGGTGTGTGGTACACCAGCTAATTTGCTTCCATTTTTTCATCTCAAATAAATTGAAGGCTTCAGTTGACCACACTGCAGGAAGTAAAGTGATGAGGATTGAAAACTTACTTTTAAAAAAGTACAATGATCTTTAAAAATGGATGAATGGTGTGGATATAATAAATACATCATTGAGGGGACCATGTAACTTTGATCTCCTTTGAATCATTCGTATAACTCGGGAGCTCGAGGAGCTTAACGCTCGTCTTCGCACTTACGTACACTAGCTATACCTACACTAGCTATATATAGTTGGTGTGTGGTACACCAGCTAATCCGCTTCCATCTTTTCATCTTAAATAAATTGAAGGCTTTTGTTGACCGTTGTAAGGCCCGTATCCTAGTCCGTACCATTCCGTAGACTCTCGCGATCCTTCCCGTCAAATTTCAACAATCCGCGACCTATAATCAACGTTTGCACATAACCCTAAGTCGTATCCCGTGGATCTGAGTCAACTCAATCTGAGACTTGTACCATTGCGACCGCATCGTCGCTGCGGTTCCAATGCCGCGTCTTGCATACCAATCCGATACCCTGACCAGGAGATGTGGGCCCGCTTTCAGTTCGAGAAAATGCCTCACGTTTGCAATCTCAAGAGAATCTCTACAACATGTCTCATCAATCAAGTCGCATTAATCACCTCATGTTAAGTACAAGAGCAACCCCAAAGTCAACTCTCTCTTTCACGCCCATACATGCCAAGTACATACCCATCACCCATCACCCACTCCCCATAACTCCATCACTCACATTTATCACCTTTTTCTAACAACCACCCTCTCTCTCTCTCTCTTTGTCTTCACATTTTCCAAGCAACCAAGAGGTGCACGTCCAAGCACTTCCAAGAGAGAAAAGTGTGTTGTGTGTGTTTCACTTCCTATCCCAAGATCCATCATCCTAGCCCTTTAATCCTCATCATCTTCCATCAAAGTAAGACACAAGGAGTTTGGCATTCCATCAAACCAAGAAGATCGAACGGCGGGTATTTTATAGGCCTAGATTTTCTGTTTTGATGATGGACCAAGTAGGACCTACCGATTGATGGTATGGATCTCACTTTGGACCCTAGATGTGGCTGATGGCCCACCATGATTCACATGATCATTCCATGATGGGTCATTCTCCACAGACCCCATCATGATGTTTACTTTTCTAAGTTTGAAAGAGGTCATCTAGGCCTTCCATTTTGTTGGAGAAGGAATCTCCACCATTGATTTTTGATTTTGTGGGCCCACATGTATTGGGACCCACTTGATGTATAATTGAATGTATGGAAAGGATGGCTCATATTGGTGAAGCCCTCCATCACACGTGTTTCTCTCTCTCTCTCTTTCTCTCTCTCTCTCTCCTCTCTCCCTCTCTTTCATTTTTTTAGTGATAATGTGGCCGTGTGGCCCACCTAGGTGGACCCACCTTGATGCAACCGTCCATCATGTACCCATCTGTTGTATTGATGGCAGCAAGTTCTATGGGTCTATATCATGAGGTATGTGTATGGGTCCCTGAAAAGGCCAAGCTATATGTCCTAGAGGGCGGGTGAATAGGACAATGCCAAATAAAAACTTATAACAGCGGAATAATAAAGAATATGATAGCCAAAGTGAATAACAATGCAGTAAATTAAAATGACCTCAAAATTCAGATCTTGAGATGTTGATACAAACGTTGTTCTAAGGACAACCTTACACCAAAAACAGAGTTTATGGTAGGACAAACTTATTTCTAGAAAGATCTTTGTATCAAGTCTTAAATCGAAGAGGAATACAAAAATAAATATAAACTGAATTGAAATAACTTGTAATAAAAAATGTATTGTTCTAGGGACAGCCATACACCATAAAAATGGCAGGGCAACCTTGCTGGAACAACTTTCAAATGAAATTGAAATTCAAGCTGATAAAGGAATAGCTGAAAATAAATTCTAAACTATTACAACATTCTCACAAAGCTTGAATTAAATGATTACAACATTCACCACCATACATACAACCCACAAAAGAATAATTAAAAATAAGAAGTATAAAATAATCAACCACAACACAAGGGTTTATAGTGGTTCGCCTGTGTGTCCACCAACTGTTAAACAACAGCCACACAAAAAGCTACTCCACTCCTAATATCCTCACACAGGGGATATTAGCGTTCACTAAAAATAGGTTTTCCCAGGTTCACCCAAAACCCTTACAATTGTGTCTTTGTATGTGGGCTTACACAATTAAAAAAACCCCCACTTCTGAGTTTTCCTGGCTCTCCTCAGATAACCAATATAACAAGATTTTTCTGGCAAATCTTGAAAGAAACCAAAATAGAAAGGGATTTACAATATGTAAAATACCTGAATATCTTCTTCGTTGTAGCAGCCCGGTAGAACCAAATCAAAGTAGATGATTGAATGTCCAAGTTCAATGTCCAGTACTCGATTACAATGGTTCTAGTTCTAATAGATTTTAAATTAAACCAAATAGGGCTTGCCTTAATTGATTTTGATTCCAAAGAAAGGGAATAACAATTCCTCTTATCAAATCAGATTGGAATAACAGAAACAAAATCAATTAAATAAAGCTAAGAAAAGAAGAATATTAAATAAGCACACTTAGCTTAGATGGAGCACAGAATTATCTCTCAGAAGTTCGACGAAGATTGGCTTGAATACTATAATTAATTCGATGATTTCTTCTGAGATTCGTGCACTATTTATAAGTGAGAAGATCGGGTCTTCGACTGGTCTAGAGTGCTCTTCGACTAGTCGAAGCCATAACAGATATTTGAAAGATTAGGTGGGATACGCGCAGACCGTTCTACGACTGGTCGTAGGTTTCCTTCGACTGGTCATAGGTCCTATAAACCATCACTGGACTTCGAGTCGAAGGTTTTATGACTGGTCGAAGATCAGTCGACACTGTTCCTACGACTGGTCGAACAGATTCCTGGACTAGTCGAAGGCTAACAGATTTTATCTGGAATATGTAACAAACTCACGACTGGTCGAGGAATATCTTAGACTGGTCGAAGCAAGTCTAGGACTAGTCGAAGAAGACCTAGGACTAGTCGAAGAACAGACCAATCACATGAAAAATAAACATTTGGTTTATGTATCCGAAATGACCTACTTCTAAGGTCAACCTATGGTCAATCAAACCTCAATCATGAAGTATGGACATTGAAACATTAGGAACAAGTGACCTTGAAGTATGAGCCTTATAATCTTGATGTAGATCAAACCTTGATGTAGCTCAATCTTGAAAGTGTACAAACTGCCTTGAACTCTTCTTGAAGTCTTGCAGCTTGAGTCTTGTCTTGTGAGCAGTTCTTTCATTCAAGATCTTGAGTCTTGTCTTGTGAGCAGTTCTTTCATTCAAGATTGATCCTTGTACTTGTGAGCTTTGCTTGATGTGAGCTTAGCTTGTTCATGAATGTTGATCTTTGAGAGAGCTTCACTTAAGCAAGTTATATATAACATAACAGTGATTTTGTCATCACAAATTTGACAACAGACATGGATTAAAACTATAGCACTTACAATCTCCCCCTTTGTCAAATTAGTGACAAAACACATAACCAAACAAAAGTAAAACAACTGGTTAATACCTGCAAATCAATATTCAATATTCAACATTCAACCAGTTTCATTCAACAAGATCAAACATATATTCCCCCTAACTCCTCCTGAGAAACATAACCAATGCTACTCCTCTCACAATCACATAAAGAACAAATCATTCTCCCCCTTTTTGTCACAATATGACAAAGGAGAACTAAATAAAGGAAGTCATGAGAGGAAACATGAGGAAGTAAGAGAGTATAGCAAAAGAATCATATAGATACTCAAGATAGCATCACATATATCCAGCATAAATATTACATCAAGAACAAATATCCAGCATAAAATCCAACTCAAACTCAAGCAAACAAGTGCTAAGTAATAAAGTTATTACAGACCAAAAGTCTCATAAAAACTAGTCAGAACTAGAACTTGATGAAGGAGCAGGAATAGAAGGATCAAGTTGGTGCATGCCTTTGTTCAAGCGCCTTAGATATTTGCGCATGTATTTGAATTGCAAATCATGAGCAACAGACATGTTTTCCAACTTAACATTAATATCCTCAACTTTTCCCTTTAATGCACTCAGACGTGGATCAACATCAGATGGTACAAAATCTGGATCATTAGCTGAGACAGAATCTAGTTCCTCAAAAATTTCATCCATATTAATGTCATCATACTCATGACAGGTCGAAGAATGCCCAAAAATTCATTTTTCTTACAATTTAAACAAAAATTGGAATTCAATCTAGCAAATATATACAATATTATACAAGAAGGCATAAATTATCAATTTAAAATGCACATGCCAAGATCAAATTTCATCTTTTTGAACCTACTTTTATCAAGAGGTTTTGTGAAAATATCAGCACGTTGATCTTCAGTAGGAATATATTCTAGAGATATAACTTTTTCTTCTACTAATTCCCTTATATAATGAAATCTAATGTCAATATGCTTAGTACGAGAATGCTGAATAGGATTTTTGAAATATTTATCGCACTGGAATTATCACAATGTAATAACATAAAATCTGTTTAATTCCATAATCACTTAGCATTCGTTGCATCCAAACAAGTTGGGTACATGCATTACCAAATGCGATGTATCAGCTTCAATTGTTGAAAGTGATATAGAATTTTGTTTCTTACTAAACCAGAAACTAGACAATTTCCAATGAAAAACAACCACACCGGTTGATTTTCTATCATCTAGATTACCAGCCGATCGATCCGAGGTACCAACTAATTGGACATTGGTTTCATAAGGATACCAGAGACCAAGATTTACGATTTGTGACATATCTAATAATTCGCTTGACAAAGAATCAAGTGAGATTCTTTTGGATCGATTGATATCTTGCGCAAATACCAACACTTAGAGAAATATCGGGTCTACACTTAAATATAATAAACTACCAATCATACTCCGATAAAGTTTTGAGTCAACATTTTTACCATTAGAGTCCTTTGATAGTTCCAGGGTAGTACTCATAGGAGTATCGAAATTTTTGCCATTCTCAAATCCAAATCTCTTGATTAGATTCAAAGCATACTTAGATTGAGAAATGAATATTCCTTCAGATTGTTGCTTTACTTGCAATCCAAGGAAATAAGTCAATTCCCCAACCATGCTCATTTTGAACTGTGATTTCATCAAATCTGCAAACTCAGTAGTCAAGTCAGTACAAGTTGATCCATAAATGATATCATCAACATAAATCTGCACCATTAAGATATGATCATTATGTTTCTTAACAAACAGAGTTTTATCAACAGATCCCATTTGAAAATCATGACTTAAAAGAAATTTTGTTAGTTTCTCATACCATGCCCTAGGTGCTTGTTTTAAACCATAAAGTGCCTTTTTAAGCCGATATACATGATCAGTATTTTTGGAATCTTCAAATCTCATTGGCTGTTCAACATAAACTTCTTCATGTAAATCGCCATTTAGAAAAGCACTTTTCACATCCATCTGATAGATCTTTATCTTTCTAAAACATGCAATGGATATAAATAGTCTAATAGATTCAAGACGTGCTACTGGTGCAAAGGTTTCATCGAAATCAATTCCTTCAATTTGAGTATAACCTTGTACCACTAGTCTAGCCTTGTTTCTAATTATATTTCCACATTCGTCAGACTTATTTTTGAATATCCATTTTGTTCCAATGATGTGTTTATCTTTAGGTCTTGGTACGAGATACCAAACATCATTTCTTATGAATTGGTTGAGTTCATCTTACATCGCAACAATCCAGTTCTCATCAGCAAGAGCTTCTTTTACATTAGATGGTTCAATTTGGGATGTAAAACATACATAATTACATATATCTTCAAGTTGTCTACGGGTGCGAACACCGGTGAGAGGGTTTCCAAGAATTTGAGTGGTTGGATGATCTTTAACAGTCCTCAACTCAGAATCAATCTGATTCGATGAAGTATTGGGTTTATCAATGATTAGTACTTCATCATTATCTGAATTAGAAATTGGTGTGTTTAAGTGATCATCAATGACAATATTAATAGATTCTTGAATCACACCAGTCCTTTTGTTCAGGACCCTATAAGCTCGACTATTTAAAGAATATCCTAGAAAAATACCTTCATCACTCTTCGTATCGAACTTTCCCAAATTTTCACGATCACGTAAAATATAGCATTTACTGCCAAAAACTCGAAAGTATTTAACAGTAGGCTTTTTATTGAACCACAATTCGTAAGCCGTTTTATTATTATCTTTTCTAGTGTAGACTCGGTTAATAATATAGCAAGCTGTGTTGACTGCTTCAGCCCAAAGATTTTTAGAGAGCTTCATGCTATTCAACATGACATTAGCCATTTCTTGAAGCACCCTATTCTTTCTTTCAACAATTCCATTTTGTTGTGGAGTTTTGGGAGCAGAGAATTCATGTAATATACCTTGGTCGGTACAGAACTTCTCAAAATTGCTATTCTCAAATTCAGATCCATGATCACTACGAATTTTACTGATTTGAGAAGATTTTTTAGTTTGAATCCTTTTGAGAACTTTTCTTACTTCTTCAAGGGTTTCAGATTTATCCCTTAAGAAGACTACCCACGTATATCTGGTAAAGTCATCAACTATTACCAGGATATACTTTTTACCACCACGACTTTCCGTTCTGGTAGGTCCTATCAGATCCATGTGGAGAAGTTCGAGTGGTCTAGATGTGGTATTTGAATTCACCTTTTTGTGTAAGTTCTTTGTTTGTTTGCCTATCTGGTACTCACCACATATTTTATCTAATTTCTGAAGTTTGGGTAAACCTCTTACAAGTTCTCGTTTGCTCAATCGATATAAATTTTGATAATGTACATGTCCAAGACGTTTGTGCCATAAATCAGTCTCATCTGTATGGACCATGTAACATGTTTGATTAGATGAGCTGGATTCACTAATAATATAGCAATTTTCAGACGTTCTATGTCCAGTTAATATTACAAAACCCTTATTGTTTAGTATTTCACAGCTTTGATTAGAAAACCGAACATTATGGTTATTATCACATATTTGTGATATACTAAGCAAGTTGTGCTTTAGGCCTTCAACGTATAAAACATTTTTAAACACAGGAAGATTAAAAAGTTGAACCGTACCTTGGCCTATAATCTTGCAGTTGCTACCATCACCAAATGTGACTGAGCCATCAATCATATCTTTCAGATCGGTGAATAAAGCTTTGTCACCTGTCATATGCCTGGAGCATCCACTGTCTAGGTACCACTTTGAATGACTTGTTGCTTTGAAAGCAGTGTGAGCAACCAAGCAGGTGACTTTAGGAACCCATTTCATAACTGTTTTGGGTTTAGGAACATAGTTGGTCTTCTTTTGTGTACATTTGTAGGAATGACCTATAGAGTTAGATTTTAAGAGCTCCTTGAGTAAATTAACTATCTTTTCAGCTAGAGGATTTCGTTTCTGATTAAAGTTGACATGGCTGCTTCTAGGTTTTTGAAAAGTTTTTGAATTTCTAGAAAAATCTTGATAAGTACTTTTCCCTTTTGAGTTTGAGGACTCTCCTTTAACAAACATAGGAGGAGTATACTTTTGTTTAGGAGGTAAATTTTTATCATAGCCCAACCCGGATCGATCGCCACATTTTCTAGATCCGTATAAAAGTTTCTCTAACTTTGGATCACCTTGGGCATATTTCCATGTGTCCTTTAGACTCAGAAGAGAAGATACTTCAGTTTTAAGATTCTCAATTTCAGATTTTAAATCAACAATTAGTGAGTTTTTGAATTCCAAATCGCATTTTAATTTTTCAAAACAATCTGAAATTTGTGATTTTTCTAAGACAAGTGATTCAAAACAATTTTTGAGTTTAAAAAACTTTTCTTTTTGAATTTTAAGTTTGACAGCAATTTTACAACTTTCCTTATATAGGGCATTGTAAGCGTCTTGAAGATCATCTTCATTTTCACATTCACTATTCAGATTTTCTTCACTTGTAGAGTCATTATCTGAAAATGTGAATTTGGATAGAGTCATAAGAGCTTTAACCTCATTGCTCGACTCAGTTTCAGAATCTTCTGATTCAGAAGAACCTTCAGAATCAGATGATTCATCCCATGTAGCCAACATACCCTTCTTCTTGGGTTTGTCCCTTTTAGGACATCTATTTGCTAAGTGCCCATATTCTAGACAGTTGTAACATTGACTATCTTTCAAAGATTTTCGAGATTTGGGTCTAAACTTCTTTTTGTCATTTGATTTTTGGAAATCAACCCTTTTCTTGCTTTTGAAAATCTTGTAAAATTTTTTTAGCTAAAAGAGCCATATCATCTTCTGAATCAGAATTTTCTTCTGAATTACATTTAGAAGATTTTAGTGCGATAGATTTTCCTTTAGGAGCTTTAAAGTTTAACTCGTAGGTTTGTAGTGAACCAACTAGTTCTTCTACCCTCATATTATCCGTATCACGAAGTTCCTGGATCGCAGTTACTTTAGAATTGAACCGTTCAGGAAGTGAGCGTAATATTTTTGCACACACTTTACTTTCTGGGATTTTGTCGCCAAGACCCCACATTGAGTTTACAATGTCATTCAATCTAGTGTAAAAGTCCATAAACATTTCATTTTCCTCCATATGAATTTCTTCAAATCTGGTTGTGAGGAGTTGGACTTTAGATTTTTTGACAATTGTAGTACCCTCGTGTGTCATTTCTAATATATCCCAAGCTTGCTTTGCAGTATCATAGGAAATGATTCTTTTGAACTCATCCGGTGATAGTGCGCAAGTAATTGCATTTAGTGCTTTAGCATTTGTACTACTCTCACTTTTCTGAAGAGTGGTCCATTGGTAATATGGTGTGACTTTCATTGATTTTGAACCGTCAACCCCAGTAACTTCCATGATAGGAGGATTCCATTCAGTCACTGTGGCTTGCCACACATTTTCATCCATTGATTTGAGGAAGATCCTCATTTTGGCTTTCCAATAGGCATAATTGGAGCCATCAAAGGGTGGAGGCCTAGTGACTGAAAGGCTATCAAAATTTGACATCTTAAATAGCTTAAATCGTTAGCTCAGGAATTAAATCCAAGAATAAAAAAAAGAGCTATTAAGCTTTGATACCACTTGAAAAGGCCAAGCTATATGTCCTGGAGGGGGGGTGAATAGGACAATGCCAAATAAAAACTTATAACAACGGAATAATAAAGAATATGGTAGCCAAAGTGAATAACAATGCAGTAAATTAAAATGACCTCAAAATTCAGATCTTGAGAGGTTGATACAAACGTTGTTCTAAGGACAACCTTACACCAAAAACAGAGTTTATGGTAGGACAACCTTATTTCTAGAAAGATCTTTGTATCAAGTCTCAAATCGAAGAGGAATACAAAAATAAATATAAACTGAATTGAAATAACTTGTAATAAAAAATGTATTGTTCTAGGGACAGCCATACACCATAAAAATGGCAGGGCAACCTTGCTGGAACAACTTTCAAATGAAATTGAAATTCAAGCTGATAAAGGAATAGCTGAAAATAAATTCTAAACTATTATAACATTCTCACAAAGCTTGAATTAAATGATTACAACATTCACCACCATACATACAACCCACAAAAGAATAATTAAAAATAAGAAGTATAAAATAATCAACCACAACACAAGGGTTTATAGTGGTTCGCCTGTGTGTCCACCAACTGTTAAACAATAGCCACACAGAAAGCTACTCCACTCCTAATATCCTCACACAGGGGATATTAGCGTTCACTAAAAATAGGTTTTCCCAGGTTCACCCAAAACCCTTACAATTGTGTCTTTGTATGTGGGCTTACACAATTTAAAAAACCCCACTTCTGAGTTTTCCTGGCTTTCCTCAGATAACCAAAATAACAAGATTTTTCTAGCAAATCTTGAAATAAACCAAAATAATAGAAAGAAATTTACAATATGTAAAATACCTGAATATCTTCTTCGTTGTAGCAGCCCGGTAGAACCAAATCAAAGTAGATGATTGAATGTCCAAGTTCAATGTCCAGTACTCGATTACAATGGTTCTAGTTCTAATAGATTTTAAATTAAACCAAATAGGGCTTGCCTTAATTGATTTTGATTCCAAAGAAAGGGAATAACAATTCCTCTTATCAAATCAGATTGGAATAGCAGAAACAAAATCAATTAAATAAAGCTAAGAAAAGAAGAATATTAAATAAGCACACTTAGCTTAGATGGAGCACAGAATTATCTCTCAGAAGTTCGACGAAGATTGGCTTGAATACTATAATTAATTCGATGATTTCTTCTGAGATTCGTGCACTATTTATAAGTGAGAAGATCGGGTCTTCGACTGGTCTAGAGTGCTCTTCGACTAGTCGAAGCCATAACAGATGTTTGAAAAAACCGGCGGGATATACTTTGACCGTTCTACGACTGGTCGTAGGTTTCCTTCGACTGGTCATAGGTCCTATAAACCATCGCTGGACTTCGAGTCGAAGGTTTTATGACTGGTCGAAGATCAGTCGACACTGTTCCTACGACTGGTCGAACAGATTCCTGGACTAGTCGAAGGCTAACAGATTTTATCTGGAATATGTAACAAACTCACGACTGGTCGAGGAATATCTTAGACTGGTCGAAGCAAGTCTAGGACTAGTCGAAGAAGACCTAGGACTAGTCGAAGAACAGACCAATCACATGAAAAATAAACATTTGGTTTATGTATCCGAAATGACCTACTTCTAAGGTCAACCTATGGTCAATCAAACCTCAATCATGAAGTATGGACATTGAAACATTAGGAACAAGTGACCTTGAAGTATGAGCCTTGTAATCTTGATGTAGATCAAACCTTGATGTAGCTCAATCTTGAAAGTGTACAAACTGCCTTGAACTCTTCTTGAAGTCTTGCAGCTTGAAACTGCCTTGAACTCTTCTTGAAGTCATGCAGCTTGAGTCTTGTCTTGTGAGCAGTTCTTTCATTCAAGATTGATCCTTGTACTTGTGAGCTTTGCTTGATGTGAGCTTAGCTTGTTCATGAATGTTGATCTTTGAGAGAGCTTCACTTAAGCAAGTTATATATAACATAACAGTGATTTTGTCATCACAAATTTGACAACAGACAGGGATAAAAACTATAGCACTTACAGTCCCACCCCACTGTGGGGCTACACCATGATGTAAGAGTTCTATACCCACACCATCCATCAGAAGTGGGACCCATGTGAGGCACGTGTGGTGTTCACACCATCCATTTGGGACGGTGGGACCCACTGTGAGATGTGTTTTCACCCATGCCGTCCTAACCTCCTGGACGTTGGGTGTTTTAAAAAGAGAAGAAGAAGAAAATAGAAATATTAGCTTGATTCAAAAGTTTTGGGTGGGCCGTTCATGCAGCCCCCACCTTAATGTATGAATATAATCCATGCTGTCTATCCTATTTCTCAGCCCATTTTAGGCGTTGAGCCGAAGAATGAAGCCAATCCGATTATCTGGCGGGCTATACCATATAAAATAGTGATTTTTACTGTTAAAATTGATTAGGGGCCACTTTAATTTCTCTACACGCCAAAGCATGCTGAATATTAAGCTCATTTGGACTGTCTTGAGCCATAGAATCCAATGGGTGGAGTGGATCCACCAGATGCGAGCCCCACCTAGGAAAAACCAAAGAAAAACAAAAAAAGAAAAAAGAAAACAAACATGCAGCAGGCGCTGTTGCTGTTGTCTAGAGGACGCTACAGCAGCCTCCTATGTTGCTGTGGAAAAAGGGCAGGGACGGTGGGTCCCAGCTACAGGTCCCATTGTGATGTACGTCCATCCACTCAATCCGTCCATCCACTCCATCCGTGTGCCCCCCTACATGTTACATGTGGGTCTTATCCACACCGTCCAGACCTTGGACGGTGGGACCCACCATGATGTATGTGTTGTATCCATACTGCCCACCCATTTTGGGAGGTTGTTTTAAGGCTTGAGATTAAAAGAAAAATGAGGCAGATCCAGTTATCAGGTGGACCACATTACTGAAAACAGTGGGTTTGAACGTCCACCATTAAATCTCTTGGGCTACCAAGTTTGGACCTATATGATATTTGTTTTTCCCTCTAAATCTAGGTCTTTGTGACCTTATGAATATGCTAGATTGGAAATAAACCCTATGATGGGGCCCACTAGAATTTAACTGTGGAAATCATTATCACCACTGTTAGATATGGTATGGTCCAGTTGATCTTTTGATATGATTCATTTTTATATAATACTCTATATTGATCTCTAAAAATAAATGAGTTAGGTTCGGCCAATTTGAATTGGCCCATTCGACTTGGCCCATTTGATTCAGCCTATTGATTTGGCCAATTTGATAAGGCCCAATGTGATATATGAGGCCTGTTGTTGAGGCTCACCTTAATGTGTATAAGGCCCGTTGTCGAGGCCCGCCTTGATATATATGAGGCCCATGTGACACGACCCATTTGATGAATTTAAGGCCCATGGGTTGAGGCCCAATGGGATGTACATAAGGCCTATTGCAATGTGTGATTCCACCATGGTTTATGTAATGATGTTTATGGCAGGCCATGCCTTGGGAGCAATGATGGTTTAACGTCCACATTGTAAGAATAATGTTGGTTAAATGTCCACATTATAACTCTCCCTAGGGCCCATTGATAGGCCCATACTTGTTGTGTGTAGGCCATCTAGGCCTATCTTCGTTGTGAGGATAGTTCATTACCTTATAACATGCTGAGTATAATTCCATGACTCATGCCCATACGCATTATATGTATGCTTGATATGAGTAGTGACTGATCATAGCATATACCATTGGGCAGACTATTTATGGGACTCACTGATAGGAGTTACCCCATGAGTGCGCGATACGCACAGGATTGCTGCATGACTGGACGATGTGACTCATGCATCTTAAATATGTGTGGCATGATCATTGTATGCCCTAGCGACATCTGGGCTGTGATATCCACAGGCACATCATGGATGGCTGGATTAGATACCGAAAACATTGGCTCTAGCACAATGGGCACATAGGATGTCCTTGGGTGAAAATCCTAGAACCTTTTTAGTACTAAGAGATGCTTTAATGTCTAGACCGAGTGGATACACGAGCGCCCGAGTGCCGAATACCAGTAGGTCGCGTCTCCCACTGTGTCATGGTCGGTTGGAAGAGGGTGTGGCCTTAATCCGCCCGAGTGAGGGGGTTCTAAGCTAGGCTGAGTTTGACCAGCTCACAAATGAGTCCGCTATCAATGAGCCGGGTAGGTATTGGCAGACTACTAGTTAAGCAGATAGTGTGGTCTCTTCCACTCGCTCGGCAATGCAGCTAGGGAGGTTGTAGTCAGTGTGAAGTGTACTAGACCCCGGTGATATCCCAGAAGGGAACTGTATGGATATATGTACTTATTGAGGATTGACATGCTTGTATTGTATCTTGCATATGACATTCGGCTACGTAGGCCTCGCATCGCATGGCCTTGGTATTACCGATAGCATTTATGCCTTGCATCGCATAGCCATGGTACGACTGATAGTATTCATGGACTTACTAATATATTTTCGTATTACTCTAATACTGCATACTTGGCACTTGCCTTGCGCACACACTTACACCACCCTCTAAACTTTTCTAAACTTATGCACGACTGTTGCGTGCAGGTGACATTAGATCGCAATAGCAATGAGGCAGGAGCGCGCATCAGATTATTTTGGAGCCTTATGATCACCTTGTATTTTCCTTTCCACATTGTACTTAAAGTTTTTGATATAGTGGATATGTGGTGATGTTGTTTTGTGACTTGATTATGCTTGTGGTTATGCTCCATTACAAAAGAAAAATTCATACTGAAAATCCTCCTTGCAGGATCCCAGGATTGGAATCTGGCATATGAGTGCCGGGATCCGAGAATGGGGCATTACAGAGGCTGTCGGTGCCGGATTTGGCGATTAGGAATTTTGTGAGCATGTTTTCCAAGTTTGGGGCGTGAAAAAAGTTGGTATCAGAGCATGACTTGGGAATACTTGAGGATCACATCACATATCTACTATGAACTTAGAATAAATAGGTCCCGAGTCCGAATAACTTAGCGATTTTCTGACATAGACCCTTAACGTTTATGCCTTTGGGAATTCTTAAGGATGATAGGCCTTTGTTCCTCTCTGTAGGACATGCCGCCTAGAAGAGCGACCCGAGGGACTCTCGCTCCTACATGTGAGCCTAGTGCAGCCCCAACAGTACCCGTGACTGTAGAGCAGCTTCAACAGATGCTGCAGACGATGACCGCTATCCTTCAGGGGCAGGGCGGGCGGTCCGTTGTTATGCTAGTCTAGGCGGAGCAGGAGCATGTGAGTGCCCTTCTCAAAGACTTCCGACGGCACGATCCCCCGCGCTTCCAGGGCGTGCTAGACCTTACTGCAGCAGAGATATGATGCTCTGAGTTGGAGAAGATTTTTGATGCTATGAGATGTACGACCCAACAACGGGTCCCGTTAGCCATATTTCTTCTCTAGGGCGAGGCTTAGCACTACTGGGCATCAGTTACTCGAGCGACAACAGCCGATTTCGAGTGGACCTAGGAGGACTTTACTTTATTGATGATGAGGGGCATAAGGCCTGCCGTTTTGAGGACAGCTTGCGTCCTACCCTCATGAGCCGTGTGGTCGGACACATACTTTGAACGTTTAAGCAGATTGTGCAGAGGGCCCGTGACCAGAGAGGAGACCAAAAGAGGAAGGTGCCCTCCGGTAGCTCCCAACAGCAGCACCATCGTCCACAGCGGTGACGCACGACCCACCCAGCATTTCAAGCACTGGTTGCACCCCCAGCACCACCTCCGGGATTGTTCCCAGGTACCTGCTTTGGATGCGATAGGACATGACATCATAGGCACGAGTGTCCCCATCCACAGCAGCAGTAGTCGAGGGCACCATATCAGCCTCCGCGATAACCCTCACAGCAGCAGCAGCGACCACAGCATCAGCCTCCTGGACCTCCCTATTAGCAGAAGAGGCAGCAAATCAGGTCGCCACAGTGGCAGCAACAATAGAAGAGACCTCAGAGGGGACATGCACCTCCCCAGCAGGCCTAAGGCAGATTTTATGCCGCCCAGTAGGACCCTCAGTCATCAGGAGGGGTCGTCGAGGGTACTCTCCCTATATCTGCATGCATTGCACGTGTATTGTTTGATTCTGTGCATCGCATTCCTTTGTGGCTGATGACTTCTGCCGATCGACCGGTTTACCATTGGAGTCTGCTCGTGAGGGTTTGTCGGTCTCGACGCCTTTGGGGAAGACTGTAGTGATAGACCGATTTTGTTCGTCTTGCCCCGTTCTGATTAGGGATATCTTTTTGCCTGTTGATTTGTTCATATTGCCGATGTTCGAGTTTGATGTCATCTTGGGCATAGATTGGCTCACTGAGTACCACGCCATGTTGGACTGCTCCGCGAGGACAGTCATGTTCTGTATACCCGACGTGCCAGAGTTCCAGTTTGTTGTTGAGCCCAGAGGAGAGCATCTTTCCTAACTGTTGTAGTGTGCTGTTGAGGAGTCAGTTGCTTTGAGTATCGACCAGCTACCGGTCGTTTATGGCTTTCTCGATGTGTTCTAGGAGATTTCGTGGTTGCCACCTCGTCGGCACATGAGTTCCAGGTTGATCTCATACCTGGTACCACGCCTATTTCGAAGGCCTCGTATTGTATGACACCATTGGAGTTGTGAGAACTGCAGAAGCAGTTGGATGAGTTATGCGAGCTAGGCTTTATCCGTCAGAGGAGTTCACCGTGGGGAGTGTTGGTACTCTTCGTGAAGAAGAAGGATGGCTTGTTAAGGCTTTACGTAGATTACCGCGAGCTCAACAAAGTCACGATCAAGAACAAGTAACCGTTCCTGAGGATGATGATTTGTTTGATCAGCTGCAGGAGGCGCAGTTCTTTTCGAAGATAGACTTACGGTCCAGTTATCATCAGGTTCAGGTCTGAGATGAGGATATCCCAAAGACAGCATTCAGGACGCGCTATGGTCATTTTGAGTTCCAGGTCATGTCCTTCGGACTAACTAATGCGCCCGCAATATTTATGCAGTTGGTGAACGAGGTCGTCCTTCCGTATCTCGACAAGTTTGTTGTGGTGTTCATCGATGACATTCTGATATATTCGAACCCGTGAGGAGCATGAGCGGCATCTGGAGATTACCTTGCAGACCCTCCGTGTACACCAGCTTTACGCAAAGCTGAAGAAGTGCGAGTTCTGACGGGAGGAGGTGAAGTTCCTCGGTCATGTGGTAATGAAGCAGGGCATCACAATGGACCTCTTGAAGATTGATGTCGTGCATTAGTGGGTCCAGCCCACCAACGCGTCTGAGATCCGCAGTTTCCTTGGTTTAGCGGGCTATTACCGATGTTTCATTGAGAGATTCTCTCGTATTGCAGCCCCATTGACCAGGTTGACCCGGAAGGGCTCCGAGTTCGTTTGGAGCGACGGTTATGAGCAGGCATTTGTGGAGCTGAAGGACCACCTCACTCCACTCTTGTCCTCACTCTTCCCTCTGGGAGTGATGGATTTGTTGTATTTACCGATGCCTCGCGAGTTAGCTTGGGTGCTATCCTAATGCAGCACGGGAAGCCGGTGGCTTATGCGTCTTGCCAGCTCAAGGTGCATGATCTGAACTACCCCACGCATCATTTGGAGTTGGCAATAATTGTCTTCGCACTGAAAGTGTGAAGGCACTATCTCCATGGGTTGAGGTTCGAGCTCTTTTTCGACCACAAGAGCTTGAAGTATTTGTTCTCTCAATCCGAGCTGAACATGAGGCAGAGGCGTTGGATGGAGCTCCTAAAGGATTATAATTTTGATCTTCAGTACCACCCGGGCAAGGCGAATGTGGTGGTGAATGCCCTCAGCCGTTAGCCACGAGGCCTGGTAGTGCACATGATGATTCAGGAGTGAAAGATGCTTGAGGATGTGTCAGCATTTGACTTCAAAATCGGCTTGCAGTATTCTATTGTGCAATTATTGAGCCTGTCGATTTAACCTTCTCTTATCGTAAGGGTGATCGAGGCTCAGCAGGCAGATGAGTCAGTACAGAGTTATCGGGCAGATGCAGCATCTGAGAGTCAGTCAGATTAGCAGATTGGTTCTGATGGTGGACTTCACTTCAGAGGCTGATTATGTGTCCTGGATATTCCTGAGTTGCGCAGAGATCTTATGACCGAGGCACATTGATCGCGGTTCTCTATCCACCTTAGGTCGACGAAGATGTATCGAGATATGAGGCGTCAATATTTTTGAGCAGGGATGAAGCGCCAAATAGCTAGTTTTGTGGCCGAGTGTGACACGTGTCAGCGTGTCAAGGCCGATCATCAGAGACCCCCGGGTCCCTTACAGCCGCTGAGCGTTCTGTTGTGAAAGTGGGAGCACGTATCCACTGATTTTATCATGGGTTTGCCAAGGACTCAACGCGGTCATGACGCCATCTGGGTTGTCGTGAATCGTCTTACGAAGTCAGCGCATTTTCTTGTGATTCATGTGACCTGTACTTTGGACCGGCTTGCGAGGTTATTCATTAAGGAGATTGTGAGACTGCATGACGTTCCAGTTTCGATCGTTTCTGACCGAGACCCGAGGTTCACGTCTTAATTTTGGAGGAGCTTCTAGACGACAATGGGGTCTGTTTTGTAGTTCAACATCATGTATCATCCGCAGACCGATGGGTAGGCCGAGAGGTTAACCAGATCCTTGATGATATGTTACGGGCTTGCGTGATTGATTTCTCGGGTAGTTGGGATGAGCACCTGCGATTGGCTGAGTTCGCGTACAATAAAAGCTGTCAGGGGACCATTGGCATGACTCCTTTTGAGGCATTATATGGCAGACCATGTAGATCTCTGAGTTGTTGGACCGAGGTTAAAGAGCGGCGTCTCCTAGGTCCTAAGCCTGTGCAGTAAACATCAGAGGTTATTAACATCATCAGGCAGAGGATGCGTATAACTCAGAGCCGGCAGAAGAATTTTACTGATCGTCGATGTTGTCCCTTGGAGTTTACCGTTGGGGACCATGTGTATCTCACGGTCTCACCCATGAAGGGTGTGGTTCATTTTGGAGCGAAGGGCAAGCTTGCCCTAAGATTTATAGGACCTTTCGAGATCACGGGGCATCGTGGCCTATCGGCTTGCTTGCCATCTCAGTTGTCTGGTATCCACAACATTTTTCATGTCTCTATGCTGAGGAAGTGTGGGTCAGACAACATTCTAGTTATTGATTGGCAGCCATTGGAGGTTAGTGAGGACGCTTCTTACATTGAGCAGACAGTTTGTATCCTCGATCGGAAGGAACAGGTCCTCCGGACCAAGGTCATTCCCTTGGTGAAGGTGTAGTGGGGCCATCATAGTGTGGATAAGGCGTCTTGGGAGCGCGAGGCTGAGATTCGAGAGCGCTATCCCCATCTTTTCGATGTTTGATTGTACGTTGTATTGTGTTTTGATTATATATGATGTTATGTTTTCTATTCCCTTATGAGTTATGTTTAGTTGCGATGGTAGTGTAAATTTCAAGGATGAAATTTTTATTAGGTGGGGAGAGCTGTAAGGCCTATATCCTAGTCCGTATCGTTCCGTAGACTCCTGCGATCCTTCCTGTCGAATTTCGACAATCCGCGACTTATAATCGATGTTTGCGGATGACCCTAAGTCGTATCCCGTAGATCTGAGTCGGCTCAATCCGAGACTTTTACCATTGCGACCGCTCCGTCGCCGCGTTTCCAACGCCGCATTTTTCATACCAATCCGATACCTTGGCCAGGAGATGTGAGCTCGCGTTCAGTTGGAGAAAACGCCTCACGTTTGCAATCCCAAGAGGATCTCTACAACATGTCTTATCAATCAAGTGCACATCAATCATCTCATGTCAAGTACAAGAACAACCCCATAGTCAACTCTCTCTCTTTCACACCCATACATGTCAAGTACATACCCATCACCCATCACTCACTCCCCATCACTCCATCACTCACACCCATCACCTCTCTCTTACAAGCACCCTCTCTCTCTCTCTCGCTTCACATTTTCCAAGCAACTAAGAGGTGCACGTCCAAGCACTTCCAAGAGAGAAAATGTGTTGTGTGTGGTCCACTTCCTATACTAAGATCCATCATCCTAGCCTTTCAATCATCATTATCTTCCGTCAAAGTGAGACACAAGGAGTTTGGTGTTCCATCGGACCAAGAAGATTGAACGGTGGGTTTTTTATAGGCCTAGATTTCCTGTTTTGATAGTGGGCCAAGTGGGGCCTTCGATTGATGGTATGGATCTCACTTTGGACCCTAGATGTAGCCGATGGCCCACTATTATTCACATGATCATTCCATGATGGGGCCATTCTCCATGGACCCTATCATGATGTTTACTTTTCTAAATTTGAAAGAGGTCATCTAGACCTTCCATTTTGATGGAGAAGGAATCTCCACCATTGATTTTTGATTTAGTGGGCCCACATGTATTGAGACCCACTTGATGTATGATTGAATGCATGGAAAGGGAGGGCTCATAGTGGCGGAGCCCTCCATCACACTTGTTTCTCTCTCTCTCTCTCATTTTTTAATGATAATGTGGCCGTGTGGCCCACCTAGGTGGACCCACCTTGATGCAACCGTCCATCATGTACTCATCTATTGTATTAACAACAGCAAGTTCTATGGGTTTGTATCATGAGGTATGTGTATGAGACCCACCCTACTGTGGGGCTACATCATGATACCCACACCGTCCATCAGAAGTGGGACCCATGTGAGGCACGTGTGGTGTCCACACCGTCCATCTGGGACGGTGGGACCCACCGTGAGATGTGTTTTCACCCATGCCATCTTAACCTCCTGGACGCTGGGTGTTTTAAAAAAAAGAAGAAGAAGAAAACAAAAATATTAACTTGATTCAAAAGTTTTAGGTGGGTCGCTCACCCAGGCCCCACCTTGATGTATGAATATAATCTACGCCGTCCATCCTATTTCTCAGCCCATTTTAGGCGTTTAGTCGAAGAATGAAGCCAATCCGATTATCTGGCGGGCCATACCATAGAAAATAGTGATTTTTACTATTAAAATCGATTAGGAGCCACTTTAATTTCTCTACACGCCAAAACATGCTGAATATTTGGCTCATTTAGACTGTCTTGAGCCACATAATCCAATGGGTGGAGTGGATCCACCTGATGTGGACCCCACCTTGGAAAAACTGAAGAAAAAAAACAAACATGCAGCAGGCGCTGCTGCTGTCATCCAGAGGACATAGCAGCAGCGTCCTGTGCTGCTGTGGAAAGAGGGCAGGGACGGCGGGTCCCAGCCGCAGGCCCCACCGTGATGTACGTCCATCCACTCCATCCGTCCATCCATGTGCCCCCGCTACATGTTGCATGTGGGTCTTATCCATACCGTCCAGACCTTTGACGATGGGACCCACCATGATGAATGTGTTGTATCCATACCGCCCAACCATTTTAGGAGGTTGTTTTAAGGATTGAGATTAAAAGAAAAATGAGGCAGATCCAGTTATCAGGTGGACCACATTACTGAAAACTATGGGTTTGAACGTCCACCATTAAATCCATTGGGCTACCAAGTTTGGACCTATATGATATTGTTTTTCCCTCCAAATCTAGGTAATATGCTTGATGGGAAATAAACCCTATGATGGGGCCCACTAGAATTTAACCGTGAAAATTATTATCACCACTGTTAGATATGGTATGGTCCAGTTGATCTTTTGATATGATTCATTTTTATACAATACTCTATATTGATCTCTAAAAATAGATGAGTTGGGTTCGGCCTATTTAAATTGGCCCATTTGACTTGGCCCATTTGATAAGGCCCGATGTGATATATGAGGCCTGTTGTTGAGGCCCACCTTGATGTGTATAAGGCCCGTTGTCGAGGCCCACCATGATATATATGAGGCCCATGTGATACGGCCCATTTGATGTATTTAAGGCTTATGGGTTGAGGCCCAATGGGATGTACATAAGGCCTATTGCAATGTATGATTCTACCATGGTTTATGTAATGATGTTTATGGCGGGCCATGCCTTGGGAGCAATGATGGTTTGACGTCCACATTATAAGAATAATGTTGGTTAAATGTCCGTATTATAACTCTCCCTAGGTCTCAGTAATAGGCCCATGCTTATTGTGTGTAAGTCATCTAGGCTCATCTTCGTTGTGAGGATAGTTCATCACCTTATAACATGCTTATTATAATTCCATGACTCATGCCCATACGCATCATATGTATGCTTGATATGAGTAGTGACTGATCATAGTATATGCCATTGGGCAGACTATTTATGAGACTCACTGATAGGAGTTACCCACATAAGTACGTAGTACGCACAGGATTGCTGCATGACTAGACGGTGTGACTCATGCATCTCGCATATTTGTGGCATGATCATTGTACGCCCTAATAGCATTAGGGCCGTGGCCTCCATAGGCACATCGTGGATGGTTGGATTGGATACTGAAAATATTGGCTATAGCACTATGGGCACATAGGATGTCCTTGGGTGAAAATTTCAAAACCTTTTTGGTACTAGGAGATACTCCAACGTCTAGACTGAGTGGAGACATGAGCGCCCGAGTGCTGAATACCAATAGGTCGTGTCTCCTACTGTGTCGTAGTCGGTTGGAAGGAGGTGTAGCCTTATCCGCCCAAGTGAGGGGTTGTAAGCTAGGCTGAGTTTAACCAGTTCATAAATGAGTCCGCTATCGAGGAGCCGGGTAGGTATTGGCAGACTACTGGTCAGGCGGATAGTGTGGTCTCTTCCACTCACTGGGCTGTGCGGCTAGGGAGGCGGTAGTCAGTGTGGAGTGTACTAGACCCCGGTGATATCCCAGAGGGGAACTGTACTGATATATGTACTTGATGAGGACTGGCATGCTTGCATTGTATCTCGCATATGACATTCGGCTACGTAGGCCTCGCATCGCATGGCCTTGGTATGGTCGATAGCATTCATGCCTTACATCGCATAGTCTTGGTATGACTGATAGTATTCATGGACTTACCAACATATTTTTGCATTACTCTGATACTGCATACTTGGCACTTACCTTGCACACACACTTACACCACCCTCTAAGCTTTTGTAAGCTTATGCACAACCGTTCCGTGCAGGTGACATTGGATCGCAGCAGCGCTGAGGCAGGAGTGCACGTCAAATTATTTTGGAGCCTTTTGATCACTTTGTATTTCCTTTTCCACATTGTACTTGAAGTTTTTGATATAGTAGATATGTGGTGATGTTGTTTTGTGACTTGGTTATGCTTCATTACAAAAAAAAAATAAAATCATACTGAAAATCCTCCTTATAGGATCCTCGGATTGGAATCTGACATATGAGTGTCGGGAGCCGAGAATGGGGCACTACGGAGGCTGTCGGCGCCGGATTTGGTGATCGAAAATTTTATGAGCCCGTTTTCCGAGTTTGTGGCGTGACAGCTGCACTGTAGAAAGTAAAGAGATGAGAATTGAAAACTTACTTTTGAAAAAGTACAATGATCTCTAAAAATGAATGAATGGTTTGGATATAATAAATACATCATTGAGGAGACCATGTAACTTTGATTTTCTTTAAATCATTCATACAACTCAGGAGGTTGAGGAGCTTAGCGCTCGTCTTCGCACGTACGTACACTAGCTATACCTACACTAGCTATATAACTGGTCTGTGGTACACCTGCCAATCTACTTTCATTTTTCGCCTCAAATAAATTGAAGGCTTCAGTTGATCGCACTGCATGAAGTAAAGTGATGAGGATTGATAACTTACTTTTAAAAAAGTACCATAATCTCTAAAAGTGGATGGACGGTGTGCATATAATAAATACATCATTAAGGGGACCATGTAACTTTGATCTCCTTTGAATCGTTCGTACAACTCGGGAGCTCAAGGAGCTTAGGGCTCGGCTTCACACGTAAATACACCAGCTATATAGCAGTCAGGTAGCGACCTGCCACGGGGAACAACTTAGGGTGCATGACATCCAGACCGTTTATCCGGTGAAGCATTTAGTGTTTGCCATTGATCCTCTAATTTTAATTTTACGTAGGCTCACTTAAGTTCCAGACGGTCTGGACGTCATGCACCCTAATAATTTCGTCAGATGAACGGATTAGAATAGCCTTATTTTACCCTACGGTGAAAATGGGGAACCGAACGCGAATTTTTTATACCCCGAGAATGAAAAGTTCCTGTGGAAGATGGCTTGGCATCAGAATATCCGTATGGCATCTAATCCCTTCCCGCCTATCAGATTAGGAAAAAAAAAAGAGAAGAAAAAAAACAGAGGCAAATCCAAAATTAAGTTACTATACAACATGAAACGATCAATAGAGATGGAAACACTGTTAAAACATTTCTGGGCCCTCCATTTGTTTGTAAGCATTCATAGGGTTATTCCCAGTGGTATAAATTGATAAAGCTCAATATTAGCCTTGCAAGAACTCACGTGGCGTCCTGAAGGCATCAAATTTGAGTGTTTCCATCACCGGATGCAGATTGGCTGGTGTCCACACACCAAGCTATATGGCTGCTGTAGATACGTGTCGTGCGAAGACAAGATTCGACGCTCCTCGACCTCCGAGTTGTACGAACGGTTCAAAGGAGATCAAAGTTACATGGCCTCACGATGATGTATTTATTATATCCACGCCGTTTATCCATTTTTCGAGATCATTTTAAAGCGTTATACAAAAAATGAATCATATCCAAAGCCCAAATGGACCACACCAAAAATAGCAGCTAGGATAATAATTTTCACCATTAAAAAATTCATTCAGCCCATCATAACGTTTATTTTCCATCCAATCTGTTAATAAGGTCAAAAATAAATGGATGAAGAAGAAAAACAACTTTCATATTGATCCAAACCTTCTGTGACTCCCGAAAGAGTTTCAATGGTAGACGTTCGATCCCTCGCTGCCTTTTGCAGTGTGGTTTAACTGATCTTTAGATCCGTCTTATTTTTTGGCTCAATCCTTAATATGAGCTCGCCAAATGGATGAACGGTTTGGATATAATACATACCTCATGATAGACCCATAGAGATGTTAATACACCTGCTATATAGTGGGTGTGTGGTACACCTAGGGCTGTACAGAAACCAGGCTAGCTTGGTTAACTCACTCGACTAAGCCCGACCCGGAACTGAGTTCCGGCCGGGACGGGTCATTTTCTTCAGCCCGAAACTGAGTTTGGGCCGAATTCAAACATGTCCCGGTTCAGCCTGACTCGGTCCGAAACCCTACTCGGCCCGATTCAGCCGTGTGTGTGTGTGTGTGTGTGTGTGTGTGTGTGTGTATGGGAAAAGGTACTATGCGCTCGACTTCACGAGTCCGTCCCATGAGTTCGAGCTGTGTGGGACCCACCGTGATGCATTTCGAACATCTACCCCATCATCAGATGCACCATTCCATTGTGGGCCTAGGTCTCAAAAATCAAGTCAATCCATGACTTGTAGGGGCCACACCACATACAGAAGTGGAGAGGGGTCGTGCACCATTAAAACATTCATAATCATTTTTTGGACCCACCGAGATGTGGTTTGCAAATCCAGCCCATCCATTATGTGTGTCCCACTTGGATGAGGGTTCAGACCAAGTTTCAGACGCATGCAAATTTCAGGTGGGCCCCACCAAGTGCTTTTATATGCGTTAACGGTGTCTTCACATGATTTTAGATGGTATGGCCCACTTGAGTTCTGTATACGGCTGACTTTTGGGATATCCCATAATTTAAAGGGGACCCATCAAATGCACGATGTTGATGGTCAACAGGCATCACGGTGGGGCCCACACAGCTCGACCTCACGGGAGCTTATCGTGAGGTCAAGCGCATAGTACCTTTTCCCTATATATATATATATCCTAAATCTTTATCCTAATCATTTGAGACAGAGCAGTGAAAATGTCGTCCGTCCCTTTGTAGATGGAGTGGGCCCGAAATTGGCCCGAACTCGCCCGATTACTGACTGGGCTGAATTCAGGCTGAAGATGTTGGCCCGGTGACCGGGCTAGGCCGGGTTCGGGCTGGGTGTGGCTGGTGACTGGGTTGGGCCAGGTTGAGCCCAGTTCGACTCTGATTGACTCGTGTACAATGCTAGGTACACCAGCCAATCCGCTTCCTCCATCACCACTGTTTCCTGACATGTGGCCCACTTGAGATTTGGATCTCCTCACTTTTTTTATTAGCTCTGATGGACGGATTAAGTGTCACTAGATGCATCCCACATATTGTCATCCTACGCCAACTTCCTTTTGGTAGCCGCCATCGTATCAGGGTAACACGCTTCCATAGATATACAGTGGTGGCGTGCATAATTCTTGTCAGTCTACAACTTCATACGTGTTAGATCCACATCATCCATCATGTTTCACGGAGACCCTTCATCTTATGAAGGGGATTCAAATGAGATGATCAGATTGGCATACAACACCACTACGGGGCCACAGAACCGATGGTGGGCTTCCCATCTCAACGGCTGCCTACTGGCCAACCTAAATTTTAGATGGGCCAATGATCTGGGTTCAAAAAGACATCAAGCAGCTCATCTGGGGCGTGGATTGGGTACTACCCCATTAGGACCTAGCTAGAGACGGACAGTCCAATCAGGGGCCATGTGTGCCCCAACTAGATGTACATGTTTTATCGAAGCCGTTCATCCATTTTGAAAGATCATTTAAGGGAATGATACGGAAAAAGGATGCAGATTGTGGGCTCCAATAAGCACACCACGGGCGATTGAAAGCTTACCAGTGAAAACTGCTTGGGGATCAAGCTGATATTGATGTTTTCCCTTCATACTGGTCCATGTGACCTTATGAACAGATTGGATGGCAAATAAACATAATGGTGGGCCTTAGAAAGTTGTCAACGGTAGGTATTCAATTGCCACGACTTCCTATGGTGTGGTCCACTTTAACCTTTAATCTGCTTCTTTTTGGGCTCATGGCCTTAAAATGATCTGTCAAAATGGATGAATAGCATGGATAAAACTTATACATCCCGTGTAGCCCTGGTGGGGTTAATGTTCATCCCCATTACGGTCATTCCCTTTGAGAGCCGATCAAGGGGAGTTATGTGTGATCTATATGAATCCATGTGGTGCATTCGAAGATCTACAGATATGTACAGAGGAGATTTCTTAATAATAGTAGCTGAATTGTATCAAATAATGCGGTGTCATTGTTTGATCAACTAATGAAGAAGCAATTACTAGACAGATGACATAAGAAGAAACAAAGGAAGCCAATTAGTGGTGAACGGTTATAGTAACCATCAGAAAGTGGGAAGGATCCAAATAGCCTGATTAAGGTTATAAATAATAAAGGAATTCGGAAGGAAAAAGGGTCTCGTACCAACCCAATCAAGCCAAACATTATCTTTCATATTATCTGTTGATGATGAAATCTGATTAACCCTTTTTGGACTTCCGGGTATTTGCACACAAAGACGACAAAGGAGACACTGGCTGTAATAGGGGGACCCTCCGATGCCTAAGTTAGGATCAAGCGACTTGGGTCCAGGAGAGTTGATGGTTTATTGGTGCGTACCTTTCACTGTAGATGGGTCTTATATTTATAGGTTAAGAGTTGATTACGTGGATAGAAACTCTCCCTAAATTATAAGTGTGTGTTTAGCAACTGTTTCGCAACCATTTCGCGAGATCTTCGTTGTTGATAAGATCAAGTGGTCGAGCCCTAAAAACATAAGAAGTTGATGGCCAAGGTCGACCATTTGAGATGACTTTGGGAATTATGCCTATGGCCACTCTGACGACGATCTTCCCGAGCTGGGTACTCTGTAGGCTATGGTTGGTTCTTCTTTTAATATATCTTCGACCTCCTATGAATTATTGGGTTGTGGCCACATATCCGAGCGGCCGAGCCGAATCGCCCTCATCTGGGACCTTAACGGTGATGACCATCATCTTCATCTTATCATGCGATGCAGAAACTCCCTTGTAAATCCTGAGCTGCATATTCCTGCGTACGGGATCACGGCTCGGATGACCCCCAATGGCGGTTCATGTTCATGTACAACATCAATTGGGAATTCAAGCTTTTAAGCTTCAAGAGTTCAAGATATTCAAAGCTTCGTATAAGTCAAGACAACGTTCCTAGATTTTAATACTCAAGTTCAAGCTTCAACGTTAGTTAATTTCAAGCTTCAAGAGACTCAATTTCAAGCTTCATCCTTTGACAAGATCTCAAGCTTCGCGAACTTCAAAGAACGACTATCAACTGAAGAAAAAGAAGTTTCAATGTTCATACATCATGTATAAGGTATGAATGACCCTAGATTGACCATAGGATAGGTCATTTTGAATACATAATTCAATTAGATCATTTTATAAGTGAATAGAATGTTTCTCGACTAGTCTTGGACTCTGTTCGACTAGTCCTACCACTGGCTCGACCATTCCAAGAAATTTCTCGACCAGTCCTAAGTTTGTTACAAATTTTTTAAATTTTTTGTTAAGCATCGACCAGTCATGGAGACTGCTCGACTGGTCATGTGAACAGTGCTCGACTCGTTCTCGACCAGTCCTGCAGCCTTGACTCAAAGTCCAGTAACTAAATTTGATTCCACACGACCAGTCGTCGACAGGTCACGACCAGTCGTGGAGGTCCCTCAACTGGTCATGCAGGGCCTACGACCAGTCGTGAAACGACTTTCTCTTATCGTGCTCAAAATTTTAAAAAACTGTTGGTCCTATGACCAGTCATGGTGTCCTCAGGACTAGTCATGAACGCGATTTCTTCACTTATAAATAGAGCACAAATTTCAGAGTTTTTCATTGAATTCAAGTTAAATCAATACGCCTCTCTGAGAGATAAGTTAGTGATCTTTTTAAGCTATATTGTGCTCATTTAATATTCTCCTTTATTAGCTTTCTTTGCATTTGATTTTGAATTTTTGCATTCCAATTTTATTTGAAAGAGAGATTGAAGTATTCCCATTTCTTGGAATCAAAATCAAACCAAGCGAGCCCAAGGTACTTTAAATCTAAAATCAATTTAGAACTTAAAATTATTTCATAAGTGAGTTTGGACATTGAACTTTTACGTTGAAATTCTATTCTGATTTGGTTCTTCTGGGCTTCATCAAAAAGAGAATATCCATGTATTTTACATTGTTGTAAATTTTTGTGTTTTGGTTTCATTGAAATTTTGCCAGAAAAATCTCTCTGTTTTGGTTTGTTTAAGGTGATCTAGAAAACTCAGAGTGTGGGGTTTTTGAATTGTGTAAGCCCACTTGAAAGACACAATTGTGAGGGTTTTAGGTGAACCTGGAAAAACTTATTTTCATAATGAATGCTAATATCCACTAAGTAAGGATATTATGAGTGGAGTAGTTGTGTGGCTATTTTTCTAAACAGTTGGTGTACACACAAGCGAACCATTATAATTTCTGGTCTTGTGGATAGATTGCTTATTTCTTTTTGTGGATGATTGTAATTTTCCTTTTTGCATTGTGGATAATATTATAATTTCTTTTATGCAAGTGTGGAGAATGTTGTAATAGCGTAGATTTCCTTCCTTGCTAATTATTTCTTTATTCCTCTGTATCAGTTTGAGTTTTTGATACACAAACCGTTCTAGTAAGGTTGTCCTGCCATAAACCCTTGGTTTTTATGGTGTAAGGTTGTCCTTAGAATAACATCTGTATCAACCTCTCAATACTTGTTCATTTGAGGTTGTCTTTAAATTCAACATTGTGGAATTGTCTATTACTATTTGTATTTAATTTATTTAAATTCCGCTGTTATTTTTTAATTTAGCATAGTCTATTCACCCCCCCCTCTAGGACATATAGCTCGGCCTTTTCAAGTGGTATCGGAGTCTAATAGCTCGTTTTTATTATTGTTACTTTTTGGATTAATTTTCTGAGCTAATCGATCTGAGCTTTATAAGATGTCAAATTTTGATAGCCTATCAGTCACTAGGCCTCCACCATTTGATGGCTCTAATTATGCCTATTGGAAAGCCAGGATGAGAATTTTCTTAAAATCCATAGATGAGAGCGTGTAGCAAGCCACAGTGACTGATTGGACCCCTCTTACCACTGATGTAACTGGCATCGATGGATCCAAAACTATGAGAGTTACACTTTACTTCTCTTGGACCACACTTCAGAAAAGTGAGAGTAGTGCCAATGCAAAAGCACTAAATGCAATCACTTACGCACTATCACCAGATGAATTCAAAAGAATTATATCCTGTGATACTGCAAAGCAAGCCTGAGATATTTTAGAAATGACACACAAGGGTACATCAATTGTCAAGAAATCTAAAGTCCAAATCCTCACAACCAAATTTAAGAAAATACGTATGGAAGTGAAACTTTCATGGACTTTTATACTAGATTAAATGACATTGTTAACTCTATGTGGGGTCTTGGTGATAAAATCCCAGAAAGTAAAGTCTGTGCAAAGATACTACGCTCACTACCTGAACGGTTCAATTCAAAGGTGACTGCGATGCAGGAACTTCGTGTTACAGACAATATGAGGGTAGAAGAATTAGTTGGGTCATTACAGACCTATGAGTTAAACTTTAAAGCTCCTAAAGGTAAATCCATTGCCCTTAAATCTTCTAAATGTATTTCTCAAGAAAATAGTAATTTTAATTTAGAAAATTCTGAAGATGATATGGCCTTTTTAGCTAAAAAGTTTAATACAATTTTCAAAAGTAAAAAGAGGGTTGATTTTCAAAAATCTAATGATAAGAAAAGATCTAAATCTAAAACTTGGAAATCTTTAAAAGATAGTCAATGTTACAATTGCCATGAATATGGGCATTTAGTGAACAAGTATCCTAAAAAGGACAAACTTAAAAAGAAAAGTATGTTGGCTACTTGGGATGAATCTTCTGGCACTGAAGCCTCTTCTGAATCAAAAGATTTTGAAACCAAGTCGGGTAATGAAGTTAAAGCCCTTATGACTCAAGTCAAGTTCACATTTTCAGATAATGATGATTTAACTAGTGAAAAAAACCTGAATAGTGATCATGAAAATGAAGAAGATCTTCAAGATGCTTATAATGCCCTATACAAGGAAAGTTGTAAAATTGCGGTAAAACTAAAATTTCAGAAAGAAAAGTTTTCGAAACTTAAAGAAAATTTTGATACTCTTATTTTAGAAAAATCCTACATTTCAGATTGTTTAAAAAAAACTAAATGCGATTTAGATTTCAAAACCTCCCTTATTGAAAATCTAAAATTCGAAAATGAAAAACTAAAACTTGAAGTCTGTTCACTTTTGAGTTTAAAGGATACATGGAGGTATGCCCAAGGTGATCCTAAGTTAGAAAAACTATTATCTAGATCCAGAAAATGTGGCGAGCGATCCTGTTTGGGTTACGACAAAAATATTCCTCCCAAACATAAGAATACTCCTAAGTTTGTGAAAGGAGAGTCTTTAAACTCAAAAGGGAAAAGTTCAAATCAAAATTATCCTAAAAATCCTAAAACTTTTCAATCCTTAAAACCTAAAAGCAACCATATCAACTATAAAAATCAGAATTGTAATCCTTTAGCTGAGAAAATTGTTGATTTACTTAAGGAGCTCTTAAAATCTAACTCAAGGGGTTGGTCTTATGTCAACTATAAACACAAGAAAACCAACTATACTCCTAAACCCAAAACTGTAATGAAATGGGTTCCTAAGGTTACTTGCTTGGTTGCCCAGATGTCTTTCAAACCTTTAAGTCATTCAAAGTGGTACCTAGACAATGGATGCTCCAGGCACATGACTGGTGACAAAGGTCTGTTCACCAATATTAAAGACATGACTGATGGTTCAGTCACATTTGGGGATGATAGCAACTGCAGGATTATTGGCCAAGGTACGGTTCAACTTTCTAACCTCTCTTTATTTGAGAATGTTATATATGTAGAAGGTTTAAAATATAACTTATTAAGCATTTCTCAAATATGCGATAAAAATCATAGCGTAAAATTTTCTAACCTAGGGTGTAAAATTTTAAATAAAAATAGTTCTATAATATTAACTGGTCGTAGAACTTCTGAAAGCTGTTATATTGTGACTCTAGCTCATCTAATTTATCGTGTTACATGGTCCATACCGATAAGACCGATTTATGGCATAAACACCTTGGACATGTACACTACCATAACTTGTATAGATTGAGCAAAAGAGAGTTAGTAAGAGGCTTTCTAAAAATACAGAAAATAGATAAAATATGTGGCGAATGCCAGATTGGCAAGCAAACTAGGAGCTCTCACAAAAAAGTGGACTCCACAGCCACATCTAAACCGCTCGAACTACTCTATATGGATCTTATTGGAGCAACTAGAATATAGAGTCGAGGTGGCAAGAAGTACATACTGGTAATTGTTGATGACTTTACCAGATATACTTGGGCAGTCTTCTTAAGAGACAAATCAGAAACTCTCGATGAAGTTAAAAGGGTACTTAGACGTATCTAAACTGAAAAGGAGACTCAAGTCTGTAAGATCTGTAGCGATCATGAATCAGAATTTGAGAATAGCAGTTTTGAGAAGCTTTGTAGTGATCAGAGAATATCACATGAATTCTCAGCGCCTAAAACACCACAACAAAATTGTATAATAGAAAGAAAAAAATAGAATGCTTCAAGAATTGGCAAATGTAATGTTAAATAGTATGAAGCTTCCTAAAACCCTATGGGTTGAAGCCGTAAATACTACATGTTATATAATTAACCGTGTTTATACTAGAAAATCAAACGGTAAAATGGCTTATGAAATGTGGTTTGATAAGAAGCCTACTGTCAAATACTTTTGAGTTTTTGGCAGCAAGTGCTACATTTTACGTGACCGAGAAAATCTGGGTAAATTTGACACCAAAAGTGATGAAGGAGTATTTTTAGGGTATGCTCTGAATAGTCGAGCATATTGGGTTCTTAATAAGAGAACTAGTGTAATTAAAATATCCATTAATGTGGTTATTGATGATCACTTGAATACATCTGTCTCAAGTTCAGATAATGATAAAGTACTTCTAATTAATAAACCAGATTCTTTATCAAGTCAAAATAACTCTGAACTGAGAACTGTTAAAGACTATCCAACTAATCAAATTCCTGGAAACCCTCTCACTGGTATACGCACTCGTAGACAACTAAAAGATGTGTGCAACTAAGTGTGCTTTACATCCCAGATAGAACCAGCTAACGTAAAAGAAGCTCTTACTGACGAAAACTGGATGGTTGCAATGCAAGAAGAGCTTAATCAATTTGTTAAAAATGATATTTGGTACTTAGTTCTTAGGCCAAAAGATAAACATATTATCGGAACTAAGTGGATTTTCAAAAATAAGTCTGATGAACTTGGTAATATAATTAGAAACAAGGCTAGACTGGTTGTATAAGGGTACACTCAAATTAAAGGCATTGATTATGATGAAACCTTTGCCCCAGTAGCTCGTCTTGAATCAATCAGACTATTTATATCCATTGCTTTCTTTAGAAAGCTCAAAATTTATCAAACGGATGTAAAAAGTACTTTTTTAAATGGTGATTTGCATGAAGAAGTGTATGTTGAACAACCAATGGGTTTTGAAGACCCTAAGAATACTGATCATGTCTATCGCCTAAAAAAGGCTCTCTATGGTTTAAAACAAGCTCACAGGGCATGGTATGAAAAATTGACTAAGTTTTTACTAAGTCATAACTTTATAATGGGAAGTGTTGATAAGACTTTGTTTGTAAAGAAACATAATGATCACATTTTAATAGTACAAATTTATGTTGATGATATTATTTATGGATCTACCTGTGCTAACATGACTATTGAATTTGTAGATCTTATGAAATCTAAGTTTGAAATGAGCATGGTTGGGGAATTAAATTATTTCCTAGGGATGCAAGTTAGACAGGAACTTGATGGTTTCTTTATTTCTCAAACCAAATATGCTCTGAACTTAGTTAAAAAGTTCAGATTTGAGAATGGAAAAAATTTTGATACTCCTATGAGTACGACTCTAAAACTCTCAAAGGACTCTACAGGTAAGAAAGTGGATCTTAAATTGTATCGCAGTATGATAGGTAGTTTGCTGTATTTAACTACGAGTCGACCTGATATTACGTCTAGCATAGGGATTTGTGCTAGATATTAATCTGACCCTAAAGAGTCACATTTAACTGCTGTTAAGCGGATTATGTGATATGTCACAAGTTTAGCTAATCTAGGTCTTTGGTATCCACATGATACTAGTGTTTAATTAGCTGGTTACACTGATGCTGATTGGGCTGGTAATGTTGATGATAGGAAATCAACCGGTGGTGGTTGTTTTTATGTTGGGAACTATTTAGTTTCTTGGCAGAGTAAGAAACGAAGTTCCATATCACTCTCTACCGCTGAGGCTGAATACATTGCAGAAGGTAATGCATGCACTCAGCTTGTATGGATGAAAAGAATGTTAAGTGATTACGAAATTGCATAGGACTCTATGGCTTTATATTGTGATAATTCCAAGCACATTGACATTAGATATCCCTACATTCGTGAGTTAGTGGAAGAAAAGACAATTACTTTGGAATTGATTCCAACCGAGACCCAACTTGCTGACATTTTAACGAAATTGCTCGACAAAAACTGGTTTTCTAAATTAAAATTTGATCTTGGTATGTACAATTTGAATTGATTATTCATGCATTTCTATATTATAATGTATATACTTGTTAATTTGAATGTTTAAATTTTAAAATTTAATAAAATATGCATATTTTTGGCTGTGCACGACTAGTCGAATGCATACTCGACCGGTCGAGCATGTACTCAGCCAGTCGTGTAGCACGGACTGATGCTTTATTTTGGGGAAAAATTCATTTTTCTTCATTGTGTTTCTTCTCCAACGAGTCATAACACGACCGGTCGAACCAATCTCCATTGTTCTTCAAGGTTAGTACTTTATTTCCATTTTCCTTATAGATTCAAGTCCATATCACTTCTTTTTCATCTTTGAAGTTATTTATTTCTTGTTTCATTGAGGTTTTTGGGGTTTTCTTCTCCAACATTTAATTTTGAGAAAATTCACTCTACTTCTTTTGCAACCTCTTGATTCCTTGATTTCCTAGTTGCAAATGAAAGGTAGAGGCAAAAAGAAAGTTCGCGTGGTCCTTCAACATATAGATTGACACCTATTACAAGGCGCCACCTTCGGTTACCCGGAGATGATCCTTCCTATGTGCGGGATTTAAGGTTGCGCAATATTATAGTTGAACGACCTGTTCATGTTGAACATCTTGCTTCATTTGAAATCCTTCCTCTTCTCCAATCTATAGGATGGGATAACATTCTAAATTGGGGTGGGCCGGCATACCGGTCTATTACACAAGCTATGTATGCATGTATTTTTAAATTTTCAACTAAAAATTTAACTTTTATTATAACAACTAGAGAATGTGCATTTGAAGTAGACCGACATCTGATTTCTGGCCTAATGGACATACTTGTAAATGATGAAGGTATTCCAATTAGTACTCTAGTAGTTAAACCATCTGAATCAGAAAAACGTATGCTTACTAGAGCATTGTGCAATATAAATGCGCAATGGAGTCAAAATGGGAATGTGCTTGCTTCAAAGTATTTGTTACTCAGATATAGGGTCCTTTACAAGATATTTATTTCAAATCTTTATCCACGTTCTGGTAACAAAACTGAACTCACATCTTTCATGGTTCGGATTCTGCATTCCATCATCTCTGGAACATCTGTATGTCTTCCTTTAATCTGTCATTCCATCATACAATTTTGTTTCCATCCTGGACACAGTGATATCCCTTTTGCATATCTTAGGACTGTGTTGGCCACCCATATGTTAGTGACTATGCCTATTGGAGAGGCTCCGATTTAACACCTAATCTTCAACAACTCAAATATAAACAAGATGAATTTGAGGTTGGCCGCAGGCCAAGTCAATATAAGTTCTGGTGGAATGACGCTGAATGAAGAAGAAGGTGGTGATTTACCTCTAGATGATATTAACATGGACGATATTCGATGAGATCGACCGATTCCTCGAGGCTGACCTTGATTATCAAATTCTCTCCGATTTTGACGAGAGGTTAAATACTCTTAAGGAACAGGTGGCTCAAATTCGTGTAACCCAGGATTTGCAATTTGTTTATATGCATAAATATATAAGGCGCATTAATAAGGGTTTACATCAGATTGATCCATCTATTCCTGCTCCCTCTTCAGGATCTGATTAGTATTTTCTAATCTTGGTTTATAATAACTTTAATGATACTTGGATTTCTTTTGTCTTATGAGGTTATACTAGACTTAACTTGATAGTACTTGGTTGAACTTGGTTTGAATATGACTTGCTTATGGATTTAATATGTTGACTATCTTAATCATTTATTCCTCAATACTTTTCTTACTTTTCCTTCTTTATCTAATTTCACTTCTATTTCTTGATTCCTTCCTTTGTCATATTGTAATAAAAAGGGGGAGAATTTTGGAGAGTTTTGTCAATGCTTGTGATATATACTGTGATATATGGTATGTGGATTGTGGATGGATTGATTGTGAATGATTTTATTTTGTAAAGGAGAGTTAAGGGGGAGTATTGTTGAAGGAATTGATGCGAATTAATGCTTTGTCCTGTTTATAACTGGTGCATGATTCTTTAACCAGGTTGTGACTGGTTTATATTAATAATGCCTGATTCTTGCTTTGTCCTGTTTATAACTGGTGCATGATTCTTTACCCAGGTTGTGACTAGTTTATATTAATAATGCATGATTCTTAGTGCGTATAATGCTTATGTTTGTATGGAGTGTGTTTTGTCACAAATTTGACAAAAGGGGGGGGGGGGGGGGGATTGTAAGTGCTATGGTTTCTAGCTCCTATAATTGTCAAATTTTGTAGTGCCAAAACCTCTCTTGGAATCTGTCTTGTGTAGCTCATCTACCTAATGAAGTCTATGCATCTCTCAAGGACAATGGTCTTTAGTTCAAAAACTTCAAAAATAAGATTACTTGTTCATATTCATGTACAACATCAATTGTGAATTCAAGCTTTCAAGCTTCAAGAGTTCAAGATATTCAAAGCTTCGTACAAATCAAGACAACGTTCCTAGATTTTGATACTCAAGTTCAAGCTTCAACGTTAGTCAATTTCAAGCTTCAAGAGACTTAAGTTCAAGCTTCATCCTTTGACAATATCTAAAGCTTTACGAACTTCAAAGAACGACTATCAACTGAAGAAAAAGAAGTTTTAATGTTCATACATTATGTATAAGGTATAAATGACCCTAGATTGACCATAGGATATGTCATTTTGAATACACAATTCAATTAGATCATTTTATAAGTGAATAGACTATTTCTCGACTAGTCTTGGACTCTGTTCGACTAGTCCTAGTACTGGCTCGACCAGTCCAAGAAATTCCTCGACCAGTCCTAAGTTTGTTATAAAATTTTAGAATTTTTTGTTAAGCCTTGACCAATGCTGGGGACTGCTTGATCGGTCGTGTGAACAGTGCTCAACTTGTTCTCGACCAATCCTGCAGCCTTGACTCAAAGTCCAGCAACTAAATCTGGTTCCACATGACCAGTCGTGGACAGTTCACTACCAGTCGTGGAGGTCCCTCGACCGGTCGTGCAGGGCCTACGACCAGTCGTGGAATGGCTTTCTCTTATCCCGCTGAAAATTTCAAAAAACTGTTGGTCCTACATCCAGTCGTGGCGTCCTCAGGACCAGTTGTGAACGCGATTTCTTCACTTATAAATAGAGCATGAATTTCAGAGTTTTTCATTGAATTCTAGCTAAATCAATACACCACTTTGAGAGATAAGTTAGTTATCTTTTTAAGCTATATTTTGCTCATTTAATATTCTCTTTTATTAACTTTCTTTGCATTTGATTTTAAATTTCCGCATTCCAATTTTATTTGAAAGAGGGATTGAAGTATTCCCATTTCTTGAAGTAAAAATCAAATCAAGCTAGCCCAAGGTACTTTAAATCTAAAATCAATTTAGAACCAATAACCATTTCATAAGTGAGTTTGAACATTGAACTTCTACGTTGAAATTCTACTCCGATTTGGTTCTTCTAGGCTTCATTAAAAAGAGAATATCCAGGTATTTTACATTATTGTAAATTTCTGTGTTTTGGTTTCATTGAGATTGTGCCAGAAAAATCTCTATGTTTTGGTTTGTCTAAGGTGATCTAGAAAACTCAGAGTGTGGGGTTTTTGAATTGTGTAAGCCCACTTGAAGGACACAATTGTGAGGGTTTTAGGTGAACCTAGAAAAACCTATTTTCATAATGAATGCTAATATCCACTGTGTGAAGATATTATAAGTGAAGTAGTTGTGTGGATATTTTTCTAAACAGTTGATGTACACACAAGCGAACCATTATAATTTCTGGTATTATGGATTGATTGTTTATTTCTTTTTGTGGATGATTGTAATTTTTCTTTTTGCATTGTGGAGAATGTTGTAATTTTTTTTATGCAAGTGTGGAGAATGTTGTAATAGGTAGATTTCCTTCCTTACTATTTATTTCTTTATTCCTCTGTATCAGTTTGAGTTTTTAATACACAAACCATTCTAGTAAGGTTGTCCTACCATAAACCCTTGGTTTTTATGGTGTAAGGTTGTCCTTAGAACAACATCTGTATCAACCTCTCAATACTCGTTCATTTGAGGTTGTCTTTAAATTCAACATTATGGGAATGTCACCCCCCCGCCCCCCCTCTAGGATATATGGCTCGGCCTTTTCAATGTATGAGGTCATCGGGTGGGCAGATCTCCTAACGATGGATCAATACTACTATTTGGCTATTGAAGAGATCCTTGGTCAAGATTGATATCGACCGAGCACACGACATGTACATATATTCGAGTCAAGCTCATCTCCCCGACCAACTCATTTTTACCCATAACATTAGCCCCCTACTTTCGAGCTAATTATGTAAGCTCGGGAAGTAAGTCGGTTAAATGAGATCAGATCCATAATATTTTTCACATGGGAGGTCGAGCTGGCTCATCATTATTGTGGAGTGTTCACAAACCCAAGTGTAAGGTAGCGATGTAGTAATAATCTCGGTGAGACCGAAGTCGAATCCACAGGGAGTGAACTTGTGTGTCTTATGAATTTAACTAGAACTAGAACTAGATGAAGAACTAAAACTAAATCTAAATAATTGAAAGAGTAATTGTGATTAAAGTGATTAAAACTAACAAATTCAAAAGTGGTAACTAAGGTTTCCAAGGATCCACTTGTAGAGATCAGAGAGACCTCTTACTTTATTCAAGTCACACGATTGGAATTGGAGTTCTATCATATCCAATTGGAAGAAATACAATTACGATCAATTAGAACTTTCCTTGACCTAATTCTCAATGGAGGAGAATTGTGATAATTGGAAGAGATTCCATCACCAAACCATGCCTATGGGACGATGGCTAACCATAGGATTTACCAATCCCACAATCTCAAAATCAGGTAAAGAAGATACTCAAAGCTATTGCAGATCTATTGTAATTTGAGTCACAATAAACCATTAAGAACTGAAAGTATTCCTTTAAAATCAAACTAAAATCAAAGAAGGTTCAACATAAACATGAATCAAAGTAAAAGAAACATCCCATCACGCTAGAAGCTTCACCTTTTAGCCTTAGTTAAGAGGTTTAGCCAACCACAGACATGATTGAACTAAAATCTCTTAAGAAAAGCATAGAAACAACTAAAAAAAAGGAAGAAAAACTCTTGACGATGGCTTCTCCACCCTTTTGCTTCACTCCTCAAACCCTAGAAGATGCCTAGGAACATCCTAGGGACTCCTATTTATAGTTTGCAACTCCAACTTTCGTACCGAGTTGGAAAAATTTAGAAACTGCCTCAAATTTACACAGTCCGTGTGCTGTCTGCGTAACCTTAGACGAGTTGAGGAAAACCTTTGACTGGTCGAGGAAAGTCTTCTATTGGTTGAAGATCGCTTGAAATTAAAAGTTCATGTTGCTGGAGTTCGAGTCGAGGAATCTTCGACTAGTCGAGCAAGAGCCTTAAACTAGTCGAAGCAGGCATATTTTTAGGGTTCCTTTTCTTCACATCAAGTCTTTAATTCTCTTCATTCCTCACTTGGTTTTCTTGGATCTTTGGTATTTAAATTCTTCATTTTTGGTCTCATAAGATCCATCCTTGCTTTGGTGATTCTTGAGCGTTAAATCCATACTTTTAGCATCCTTTTCAATCCAAGCTCTTAAATTCACTTTACAACACAAACATGATTAAAATAAAGCATTAAACATTATAATATTCATAAAACCAACATATAAATGGGATCCAATATGTAACATTTAACCCTTAACAACCCTACAAATGTTTTAACGATGAGAATCATTGTCCCCACAACTACTTGTGGTGTGGTTCACTTGAGCCTTGGAAATTACTCATTTTTGAAATCAAGATCTAAAATATCTCCCCAAAGGGATGAACGGTGTAGATATGATAAATACATCATTGTGGTGCCATATAAATTTGATCTCCTTTGAACCGTACGTGCAACTCAAAGTTCGAGGAACGTCAGCGCTCATCTTCACACGACACGTAGCCACACCTGCTAGGTTCTAAGTGTGTAGTACAACAGCCAATCTGCTTCCTGAATTGAAGATGCAATTTCAATTCGGGCTTAGGTAATGTTCAATTCACGCCCCTCATGTGTGAGACGGCTTTTAGTGGGGCCTGGTGGGCCCGCCCCCTAGGTACTTGCGCTAGTCATACTAGAATAAGTCTTCCATAACCCGGCACTTAAGGGGGTGTTTGGCTCATGGTATTAGATGAGATCAGGTGGGATGGAATTGCATTTGGTCCCATGCTAATTCCACTCAATGTTTGGGTAGACTGGAAAAGCTTGGAATTAGATGAGATGGAAATGCATCGGGTCCGTCCCAATTTCACTGAATGTTAGCAAGTTGTGTAGGTTCCACCATGATGTGTGGGCTATATCCACACCATCCACCCATTTTTTGAGATCATTTTAGAGCATGGGCCAAAAAATCAGGTAGATCTAAAGCTCAAGTGGACCCCACCATAGAAAGCAGCGGGGATTGAATACCTACCGTTGAAAATTTCTTTAGGGCCATATAAGTTTTGGATCTACCTCATTTTTAGACCCATGCCATAAAATGAGGTTACAGAACAGTTGAATGGTTTGGATATAATACATGTGTTATTCTCAATAGTTTCAAATGATGATGGGTATATCCATTCAATGTACCACTGTATTATGGAATTAAGCTAATCCCATGATATTAGGGGACAATCCTGCTACATGTACTAATTATATTTTTTGAATCCCATCCCACCTAATCCTTCCCAGTACCATGCCCCAAACACCCCTAAGGGCCCGTTTGGCCGGGTGGATTGGAAGGGATTGAATGGTAATAGGGTGGATGGCATAGATTTCTAGGTAATTATGGGGTTGTCAGGGGATTGTCTGGAGATCCATCGGATTGATATATCCCTGGATTGCTCCATCCAGTCTGTTTGGCGCGCCCGGCCAATCCCGGTATTAAATATTCTCATCCCTTCTAATCCCTCAAACCGAACACGTCCTAGGCAAATTTGAATGATTACGGTGAATTTGATGAGATTTAAATGTAATAATGGTGTTGTCAGCGGATTGTCTTGAGATACATGGGATTGGGATCAAATCACCAACTCTGTTTGGCACGCCAAGCCAATCTCGAGATTTGACTTCCAATCCCTTCCAATACCATCCAATCCCTTCCAATCCGACCGGCCAAACAGGCCCTAAGAGGATACAAAGAATCCACGCACTTCTGCACATATATGGAACATCTCAGCGTGAATAAGGTCGGCCCCACCTTGTGATAGACACAATCAAGGTCGGCCATGGTCAGCGGTCCGGACGTGGAACGCATACCTACACAAGCAACCAAACACGTGGCCCCTTGCTTACCTTAGGGGAAGTATGCGCCTGGCATGCGGACCTCTCGGAGAGGTTTTTGTAACGTGTGCCTGTCAATGAGGTAGGCCTGTCGGTTGGAACTAGCGTTGAAATGTAAATGTCAAGGCGTGTAACTGTGCACCTTCGACGAAGGTCCCTGCATATGACGCAACAGCCTACGGCATACTTTTTGTTGTTTCTTGCTCCACAACATGCGTATTGAATGGGATATCACCGGTACGTCGGAAGCAGATTGCGTAACCGGTCTGAGTAAACTCTGTGTAATCCACCTGATGAATGTGTTTTACCCACGCCGTCCATACGTTTTATCATCTCATTTTCAAGGCATGAGATGAAACTTAAAGCATATCTAATTCTCAAGTGGACTACACCACAAGCATTAGTGTGAATTGAATGCCTACCGTTGAAAACTTCTTGGGAGCCGCAGAAGTACTGGATCAAGTTTATATTTGTGTTTTCTTTTCATCCATGCTTTTGTGATCTTATGAACAGTTTGGATGACAAATAAATATCACTGTGGGTATTAAAAAGGTTTCAATGGTGGATGTCATTATCCCACTGTTTCCTGTGGTGTGGCCGATTTCGGCTTTTGATATGTTTCAATTTTGGGATCATATCCTAAAATGGGCTTGAAAGAGGGATGGGCAGCATGAATAAGATTCATTACGGTGGGCTCCACAGAGTTTATTGAGTTACTCAATAAGACCGTCCTCTTTCTCCTACGTCCACCTCTGCGATTCTAGAATCCACGGGGAAGCAAATGCTTCACGTATCTATGAAAGTGATTTTCTTTGGCCAGATTTCTTCATGTCAACGAACATGGATTTTAACCCAACGAATATCTTTAAACCCATATGTATGAACCTGGATCATATGTATGCAAGGCTTATCTGAATCCGGATCGTATGTATGCGAGGCTTGTTGGCTCTCGGTTAATAGTCACTTGTGATGTGTGTGGTCATGCTAGATTCAAACCAAACTTGACCAGAGTACTAGGATAGACTTGAGAAGATCAGTCGCCTACTCAACCACTCGAGAAATAATTATAAAATAATAAATACAATTATACGAAGGTGAAATTCTTCCTCCGAAGATGGGTAGCACACTACGCCAAATAAACGACGGATTTGGTTCGTCACTTGGTCTGTCGTTTGGTTCGTCGCTGTTTTCCGGGTCGCAATTTGTTTCTGTCGGATCTTATCCATTGTGAAAATTAAAAATCCATTGCTAAAATTCGAAAAAACCCGCCTGTAAATCCGTCATCCATTTTTAACTTGTTCAAAAATTAGCGACGGATTTGGTCCGTCGCTAAAATATCTGCGAATTATAAACGAACATCATCAGATTTGTTTGTACATATATATATATATATATATATATATATATATATATATATATATATATTACACCTGATAGTCATTCAAAAATTAATTCACACTATTGTTTAGTAAGAATCACATTCACAAAATTCAAAAGATTGGCTGAATATGAAACTGGACTAAATATCAATCTGTGTTTGGATGCTTAGTAAGCCTTAATAAGAAACTGAACTAAATATATATTAAATAGCCAAAATTAGGTCAGCTAATGATGAAATAAGGTAATACAAAGAATATCATTTGCCCTGAAAACTAAACAAATGATCATCATAATTATGTCCCATCAATTAAAATATAAATCCAAGAGATACTTTTATTCTCAATATTTGTACGAGCATCCAAATAAAACATAACACAAGCGAGACAAAAGAGAAATGGTAAAGATGATATATAGAACCTATAAGTTGCTTCCATTGATGTTGCATGTCAAGAAATTCCATGGTATTTTCGCAATCCAATCCCATGTTTGAGATAAAATTCTTGCTATGGGAAAAACACTGGATTTAGCAAAATTCTACTTGATGGACCATGGAATTGTAATCAACAAACCAAATTCACAAATGATGTTTGTCACTTGTACACATATAACCAGAATATCAAATGTAAAGGGTGTGTATGGATGGATGGGATGGATAAATACATGCATCAACGTGTGGCCCACGTGTGTAGTGGATTTCAAAATCTACGAAATGAACTCCAAAATTTTATCAAACAATTCACCACCTGTAATGAACTCCAAAATTATATGTATCTTTGTGTCGCTTGCCAGAACCTACAAAATAATTATTCCAAGTTAGATGGAACCATTCACTTATCTGAATTGGAGAAGAACATGACCACTTTCAAGAAACAGTAGCATACAAATCATAGCTCTACCTCTCAAAAGAAAATGGTACGGAACATGCCTCGTGTAAATGAACTACATGTGGATGTCTAACAAGCTTCATTATGGATATTTCCCTCTTAATCTGCATAGATATAGTAAAAGGAATTTGTTACAACTCATCAATAAACAGCATGTTTCCATAGAAATAGAGAAAATCAACCACGAGAATAAAAATCAAATCATGCATGTAGAGTTAGATACTAAACATAAATGGAAGCAACTTATAGGTTGAATATAGAAACTAAACAGCATTACTGTAGTGAATCGAGCATATTCGACCAAAGGTAACTATAAAATCAATTTAAGATTATTCTTAAAGTTTACGGTAAAAAGTGGAGTCAAGAATCGGTAAAGTCAATTAAGTCATAAGCACAGAGGAAATGAAGAATGTATAATAAAGTTGCTTAGCAGTTTCTTTAACATTTTATATTAAGTAGCAAGTGTTTTGTTTGTGAACTAAATTAATTTTATTTAGAAAGTTACCTTTCTATCAGCTCTGCCATATCTAAAATATGGAATAACTACAGTAATATTTTTGGCAGAAGCTTCCCGGTAGGCATCTATCATTATTAAGAGCTCCATGAGATTCTCATTTGCTGAAGGGCATGTTGGTTGAACCAGATAGACATCACATCCTTTTACACTCTCTTGCAATGAGGCGAACCCAATGCCATCCCATTTGTCAGATATCGAATCTGTAAGAAGATTGTACAGTGAAAACACACAAGGATTGGTAGAAGTTAAGAACAAGCACTTATGAAAACATATAACTTAAAGAAATGCAAGATTCCTTCTGTTGTTCTTCCATTCTAGTCACATGTGAAGTATCTTCCTCTTCCTCTAGTTGTCCTCCCGTTTTAGTCATATTTGAAGCATCTTCCACTTCGGACTCTTCTGCTTCCTTTGGCTGTCCGTCCATTTCAATCATATTAAAATTTCATTGGTTTAAAATATTCCTGCAAAATGATAATAGCTTGGCAACAGATGTAACTGTATGATCAGCAACTTGATGAAGACCTAAATCATGCTGTTTAATATACTTCATGAACAGAAAAAATATCAAAGAACATGGAAGCATGAGAAGGATGTCATCTTGTACTCAACAGCAGAACTGAATGGATCTTCAAACTAATCACAAACACAATATAAAGATATGGACGCTTTTTTAAAAACTTTTTTTGGAACAATAATATGAATTGCACTTTAATTGCAAATCTCAAAAGAAGAGAGTGTGTACGTGGCAAGCAAAACATCTGTGGCTCCTTGAAATGAAAGGAACCCCTCGAATTTTCAAATTCCAAAATAGGAACGTGTTGGCCAACACACACACACGTGTGTGTGTGTTAACAAGCCAGAATAGGAAACCCATCCATATCGGTATGTCTCCATATCTGTATGACAAAGAAAATACATATATTAAACTTGTTTTGCAAATTAGAATACCACATTGCAAGATAAGAGTTAGGGTCACTACAACAAAGTTAGCTTTTCCCGGCGGTCAAAACCGCTGGCAAAGATCCAAAAAACCGCCGGTAAAGGTTCTCTTGGAGGTTAGGTTGCCATTAGCTTTTACCAGCGGTTTTGCCGAATGCCCCTAAATCGTCAATTTTTTACTGAGTTGGCCAAAAATGAGAAAAGGCTACGGATAAATCTGTAGCCATAAAACCTATGGTTATCGATAATCAGTAGCCATTGCAATTTTTGTTGTTTCAGTTTTTCCTGCCCACTTTCACCATTGGGGAGAAAAAATGATTACAAGTAAATCAGTAATGTGTACACATATAAATGTATAAAGCACACAAGAACTTAATTCAAAATCTTTTTTCTTTTTTTCTTTTTTTTTTTGTATAGAATAATTGTAAGCAATCCTTAGTTTTCATCATATGAACTGCTAGAACCTAGTGTGTTAAAGCAAAATAAAAAGTGTAGAAAGATCTCTCTACACCACTTTATTTATAATGTTGCGGGTGAAAGAACCACTCTAATAATACAACCCAGGCCCACTTAATCCAGTAAAAAAAGATCCAAAAATATATAATAAATAAATAAATAAATTTGCAGCAAATAACAACAATGATGTTCTTCATGTTCAGAACTCAAAAGGTGAAAATAATATTGATAATAGAACTTGCAATAGAGTCTATCTTTTGTACTAGTTGGCTGGGTGATGTTGGTAGTAGGAGCTGGTTCTTCTGAGGCTTCTATACTTCATTTGCTAGATCATTTGACAATAAAAGGAGATGGAAACCTGAACGTTAGTGGTTTAGATTTATGATAAACAAAACTGTGTTTGAAATGCAAATCATTAAACAAATATTATAAGAATCTTCTAGAAAGATCAGCTGAAATTGCTAACTCAAAACATTGCGACTACATTCCTAGCATATAAATCAAGTGACACATTTAATTAAATTAGAGTATGGTTGACATTCTCAATTCACTTACCCTAATATTGGCATCGTCATAACTTCTTGTAAGAGAAATTCAGCATTTCTATCTGACAATTTTAAAATAACAATATCATAGCATTGTCTAGTGTGTATGTGAATCTTTTAAAAAGATGGACAAGAAGACCTAACATTCAGAAAGGAAGTTAGCTATGAGATGGACCCAGGTACAAAAATCTGTGTGGCATGTTAGCAGTCTAGAAAGAGGAGCAAGTTCAAAATGTGTTGGAGATGGAGTTAGTGGTAAGAGGTATCACCTGAACAAGGTCAGCCATTTCAGCCCCTATGTTATCATATTTTTGAGCGAAATCAGGGCGGAGAGATAGAGAGAGAGTCGGGGCAGGGAGAGAAAGATGGAGATATTGTTGTTACAATGTTGGAGAACACAATCGCACCCTAAAGAATGGGAACATGTAAAACAGGTCGCACCTTGATGCCTTTTTCTTAATTCAAATGAACAATTTAAATCAATTACCTTAATTGGATTGACTCTATCATGTGATGCATTGTCCTACTTCCTATCATGTTTACTCAACTGGTGAACATCAACGCCACAGGATGCCAACTCTGAAGAAGGTGTTGTCCCCTGATACTCAAAATTGTGGCATGTAAAGTAAATTCTAACCATATTCAAACCTCTAGGAGCATACAAATCCCAATAGAGTGGTGCCTAAGAAGCCAAGTTTACTTATTAGAGGGGGGAAAAACATCAGAAATTATTTATGAAAAGGAACTAGTGAAATTCTAACTGTTGCCAGTGCATACAACAAACGCTGTCTGCTAGTCATGGCAATGGATTATATCTAGTTTCTTGCCAGCTTGAAGAAGCAATTCAAGTGTTGCACGACTAAAGAATGAAAAACGCTTAAAATCATCATTCTCTCCATAAAACTGTCCTCTCCAGAAGAATTTAGTTGGATGATGAGGATCAATGAAATAGACAAGAAGACCTATTAACAATTCTAATTAACATGAATCATAACATCATTTACAAATGGAAGCTAAGAATTAATGATGAACTATCGCTAACCTTCGACTGTTCCAACCCAAATTTTATTTCGAAATAGCTTATGAGCAGTTGGAAATGAATCTGTTTCTAGAAGATGAAGATAGTGAAGAACATGGAATCAAAAAGCTAATGATGCGCCAATTTGGTCCCTTGTTGTCACGCCCCAAACTCGGCAACCAGACTCACAAGGAACCCGATAACTGGTTCTGGCCGCAACAGCCTTCGTAGTACCCCATTCTCAGCTCCTGGAGCAGGTTCCAATCCTAGGATCCTACAAGGAGGATTTTCATAGTTCATATATCCATTCCAATAAGAGCATACCCAAGATCACAGCAAGTATATCTGAGAAATAATAAAGGCACACATCACAAAGTCCACTATAAGTTTGAACTTTAGATACATGGCTGAAGGAAATACATATGATAACAGAAGAAAGTTGGAAAGATCTGCAACATTGGGGCCCTCGGCTCAACTCCTATCCAAGCTCAGCTGCTATGACGCCGACCTAGGATCTCCTGCACACATCAATCGTACATAAGCTTATAGAAGCTTAGAGGGTGGTGAAGGTGTGCGACAATGGTGCGCAGAAGAATAATAGGAGATACAGAAGGGAAACATGATCAATGCCAATGCCACAAGCCTAACCAAGGCTAAGTCATGAATGTAGGAAGCCATACCAAGGCTATGCAATGTAACAAGGCTTATACAGCCTATATCAATGCAATATGAAGTGATGCCAATGCTTATAACTAGTCCATATATATCCCATATAGTTCCATCATAAGGAATATCACCAGGGTCTGATATACTATAGGATGACTACCGCTATCAAGACTGCACAGTCAACGAGCGTAAGAGACCACACTACCCACTTGTGGACAGCCAATCACCAGCAAGGTTCGACGGTAACGGACCCATTCACGAACTGGTCAGACTCAGCCTAGTCATGCCCCCTCACTCGGCGGATAAGGTCACATCCCATCTCAATCGACTAAATGATAGTGGGAGACGCGACCTAATGGTGTAAGGCACTTGAGCGCTCATGATTTCCAATCGTTCACGGCGTTGAGGTGTCTTTTAGGTACCTTGAAGGTTTAGGGACTTTCACCCAGGGATATCCTATGCACCCCATATGCTCAAGTAACATTTTCGGTGTCCACATAAGGCCATCCACGAATACCCCTGTGGAGGAAGGGCCTTGATGAATTAAGGGCAACAATATCTATGAGATGCGATGTCAGATGCATGAGTCACGTGTAACAATCATATACTAGCTCCAAGCACACAATGTGCATGAGAGGTGAAACTCCACCCCTCTATCGTATAAACCTAATGACCATACACAAATGCAATCCAATCACGCAAATGATGCATATGGGTCATGAGGGTGAAAAGGGTGCGCCACACGGCGATGATGACGTGAAATACACTCCCTCCCAAGGAGTGACTAGGTCTAGATATATAGGCAGGTACTCTAAGGAGCAATCCTCTAGTGGGGCTTGATACTTTGGGGTAGCCCACAAGCTAAGGAAGACTAGACATAAGTCTTAAGAGGATTAAGCGGTCCTAGCAAGGGTCCAAGGTGGGCCTTCAACCACCTATAACAACCCTATGGGCCTACCTTAGGGTCACCAAGGAGGACATCCACCCTCAACTGGGTCCCGAAAAGGCTACCCACTACTAAGCGAGCATGAAACAAGGCCCAAGATTAAGGAAATCAGTGGCCTAGTGGGCTATACTCAAAGCCTAACACATAAGCAATATGGTGGGCCCTTAAGCAAGGTTTGGGCACAATCATGAAGGTCACAAATACAGATATTGTGGTAGGCCTAGTGGGTAGCCCGATAATCCAACCATGTGGGCAATTTCTATGCTTTATCCAAGTGAGTTGGGCCTCACAACTTGGCCCAGGTACAAGGTTATTTTGGTGGGCAACCAAGGGCCCAACTACTTGTACATTACGACCCACAAACTCATCATAATAAGTGGCGAGATACAAGCCCAAAGGTCAAGGGACCTAACTAGAAGATTCCAAGATAAATGGGCCTACCAAGGCCAATCAAAACTATGAACATAGATCCAAAATAAAATCCAATGGAGGTGGGTCTCCAAGAATACATAAATAAAGCCCAAAGACACCTCAGAAAATGGTAATCTCATGTGCATAATCCACCCTTAATTTGGTGGGCCATGCTTCCCCATAATAAGCTACTAGGGGCAGCCATTTTAGGCCCATTATTGAATTTTCAGCCCGCCTATATTTTGGGCCTGCTGGGGCCCAACAATAATTAATATAAATTAGGTATATGTTCACTGGTGGCCCACATATATCTCTATGGGTCCCACTAGATGGGAGGACTGGATTACACACATAAAGCAAGTGGACTATGCTGCTAGATTGGAAGTCCATCAACAGTCCAATGGGCCTGGGTGTCCCAAGGTGAAGTGTAACGACCTTGGAATTTTTTGTGCTAATCTTTCCTTAAGTAGTTGTTTTTTGGGTAATTAGCGCTATACTCGATTGCTTGTGAAATTCGCATCAATCACTTTAAATTGTATCTGCATGGCTCTAAACCTGTAGATTAGTTAGCGCTACGTTACTCTGAAATCTGGGATCCATTGCTAAATCCAGTTGTTCTGGGGAATTTTTGGAAGATCTGGATCAGACCTGGACCGCGCGTCGAAAGTCCGATGGCGATGATCTTAGGCTGTTGCGGTCACCGAGTTGGGCTTGACCATCACCTCGAAAATCAAGTCCATGTGATGTTCTGGGTCAATTTGTTTGAGCTCGGAGTGAAGAGTGTGAGAACGGTTGGAATTTATTAAGTTTTTATGAAATCTGAGTCGTGTCGCTTGCGCGACGATTTTAAGCTATCTGACCGTTGGATTCTGACCCAATTTCACCCTCTGATCAGGATAGTTGGCCCAGGCATATCCTAGTGCTTGTGGACCTGATCGAGATTCTGTGACTGGTGATTTGAGTGTGGTCTGCCACGGCTGATCTGAAGAGCCGGTCGGTATGAAAACTCAGCTTGACCTAGATCCATGGTCAAGGAGCTTAAGTCCGACCTTTCGTGGTTATAAACTCACCAGAAGTGCTTCGTTGGATCGAGAAATGTATGTTTTGGTTATAACCTAAGTATACCTTGTCCCTGGGGTTATTTTCATCAAATATAGGCCTATTTATAGTCCTTAAACCCTAGCTCTCTTTTCCACACGAATTTTCTCTAACCCTAGCTTGGAAAGAGAGTGGAAAAGAGAGAGAAAGTGAGAGAGATAAGTTGGTGAATCATCTTGGATTCTTCCTTGTTCTTCTTCATCTTTGAACCATCACTTTGAATCGTTATTCTGACGGTTCTGAGTTCATTTTGGGGTAAGTTAATCTAACCCTAATCTGTGTTAGAGCTTAGATTAGTCTTGGTGTTGTTGTATCTCATTTCTATCATTGTTTTAGGGTATTCTTTCGCCATTGACGAAGACAACTCGTCTAAATCAGTTCGGTGTTCTTTCCTTGCTTAAGGTGCGGACTTTAAGTGTATAGGTTATGGTTTTCAAGGCTTTCAATGCCAGTTAGTGATTTATTCTTGTTATGGATGAGATTCTGCATGCTAAATGTTGTGTTTATGTTGCTTTCCTGTTATGCATGTGTTATATTGAGATTTGTGTGTTCTATGTGTATGTATAAAGTACCGTATACGTATAAAATATGCACCTGTGGTTGCCATGATTATTTGTCATGTATGTATGCTAGATGCATGTATGACAACTTCTTGGTAAAAGGAATTGTCTAAATGCATGTTCTTCAACATACGTCATATATGTTGTTCCATGTATGCTAAGTGTTTGTAGAAATGCATGAATGATCTAAAGTGTAATTTATTACACTAATTGCGGGCGTTGAGAAGTGATTCTCAACACTCCTATTGATGTGCATGATTTCCTTTATGCAAGTTACATTCCATGTTATTTAAATTTAAGCACTACTTGTGCTTACATTTATGTTAAGTTGATATTCCTCAAGTGCTTATGTACCATGATTTAAGTTGTTGTTCCATTACTGTTTTACATTCCATATAAATATCTGTTGTAGTGTAAGGTGTGTGGGACTATGCATTAGTCCAGGAAATCGGTAATCGACTCTATGTTCGTGGTTGAGGTTGCTTTCGCCACGTAGGACGTATTAGACGAACCCGAGCCGTATTAGAGTTGTCAGTAGTGGTTTGGCCACGCGGAGTGTTTGCGCACTCTATGTCGCTCAACTCAACGTGCGCTCGTGCTAGTCGAGTTCGTCAAGTAACCCGATTGTCCGATGTATGTTCACCATGTATGGACGTTATTGCTTGAATCTAGGGTACCGAACTTACCAGTGAAATCCTAATAACCATGGTACCTCGATCCGCTAAGACTCATGAGCCGGACATGGTGGAATGGGACACCGTGGTCGAGTTGTCGGCCTACGCTGGGGTGACGAGCCTCCCCGTAGTGATCAGTGAGCAACTAAACTCGTGAGCCGATTATGGTGGTATGGGACACTATATTCGTGCTGTCGGCCTACATTGATTGGTAATGAGCCTTTTGTAGTGACCTCGAGCATACCTGGATACCGCAAGGAGGTGACGAGCCGAATTGTGGTAGTAAAGGTATGAAAGGCGTGCATTGATTGGTAACGAGCCCTTTGCTACGACCTCAAATATATGATCGTATGAGATGTCTAGGATTGACGACCCTAGAATGGATCACTGTTTGGATGGTGACATGAGGAAGGTATCTTAGCTTCCCAATCCTGCTGTATGAAATGGACTAATAACAACTTGGTAATCATATCCATGCACCGCATTTGTATGTGCTTGTAGATGTGGCGCACTTTGAGGAGATGTCATGTGTAACGTAAGATGAAGACGCTGAGGGTGTACGCGTGAGGGCACGCATCATTTTGCATACATCCTTGCATTAACAAGAGTACTTAGGATTTATTTAATTGTTCTGCTTTATCATTACTGTTTGATTGAACTGATAACATGTTAACTAGTGCCTTATTGTTCCACTGAGTTGATCACTCACTCCCACGTTTCTGGGGCGGTGTTAAACACCCACCAGACTCTGTCTTAGATTCTTATGTTGCAGATGTGGATGCGACTTCTGAGGCAGAGCGGGAGATGGATGATGATGAGGCTGCGTTCTCTTATATGCAGTTTTCAGACGGGTTCTAGCGAGCCTTGGTCTGATGCGCGGGATCTCTGGGATTATTTTTGGAAATTTAAATGATGTAACTTGATACTTATAATTTTGTTAAATAACACTTTCATACGACCTGGCTTGTATATGCACTTCAGGGATTTACACTTGTACACATATTTTTCTATAAGTCTTCCGCTTGCTTTATTCACTTATCCCTGAATCATATCTGTGTTTTGGCTTAATCTATTCCATGTTTTATGCACTAATACAGCCAACATACATTCATCATTAAATATGTTGCATAAGTGATGTTTTGGAACTCGGGAGCTGAGTTATGCTCGACCCCTGAATTTTGACTCCCGAATTTCAGGGCGTTACATGAAGGGTCTTATGAGCATGGGCAATTGGCCCAAAAACACATTAAATTAGGTCCTAATAACGGAAAATTCTTAGAGAGGTGGACCACGTCCCATGTGGACCACAGATGGATGGATGGTGGGGTAAAAAATACATCAAGATGGCCCCACAAGGGGGGGTGGACGGCCTAGCTATGGCTAGACGTCCCACCTGGGTGTCCCAGCCTAGTGGGCCGGTCCAGCCTTGGCCACTAAATGCATAGCGGTCTGTTGGCCCCAAAACTTGGTATGTGGGTCCTACCATGGATGGGCCACCTTTCTATAAAATTTTAGAATTTTTTAAATAGCAAAAGTATTTTAATTAATTTAAATAAAATAGATTGTCTAGAAAATCTGTTTAACCTGAGTGTCCTAACCTGGTGGCCGGTCCAGCCCTTTCCACGGTGTGAACAGGAGTCTGTTGGCCCCAAAAATTGGTAGGTGGGTCATAACATGGGTAGGTCACCTCTCTGTAAAATTTCATGATTTTTGGATTAGCAAAAATATTTTAATTAATTTAAGGAATTCAAATAGTCCAGAAAATCTGCTAAGTGCAGAATTTTGATAGACCCGGATCTAAGCCTCCAATGGGGTGGATCAGTGACCTCAAAAAAATTAGAAAAAATAGGTTTTAGGTCCTCTCATATATGTAATACAAGGTGGGGTCCACGGATGTAGCCTACTAGTGAAAAATAATTTTATATTTATGGAATTCCACACTGATATGTTGCTGGAAACAGTCCAGAAAATCCAGACTGTCCACCTCACGTGGGCCACACATTTGGGGCCTCAATCAGGGTCGGATAAGGCTGAAATTTGGGGGACATCTAGGTGGGGTCCCCATCTTCAATAGGCATATATAAAATGGGACCAAACACCCCACCAATCATCCCAAAAATTGAGCTCAAGACAGCCCAAATATCTGTCTAGATAGTTTCTGGACAACAACATAATACTGAAATAAAATAATTATAAGCACTATAAAAAGAGGAAATCAGTCAATGGAAATTATGGTATGGACCACCCCAGTGGGCCTCACAAATATCTAGACCATTCCCATCAATAAATACCATTTTCATGTACCTTTTTTGTGTATATTTAGAGCCCTAACGCCTAAGGATGGACTGTCAAGGATGTCCTCCCTCTTTAGACTGTCTGGAAGGTTCTAGGCTGCAAGGTGGGCCACACACATCTTGATTTTAGAGATATAAACAAGGAAAATAAAATAATCCAACCATAAGGGAAAGATCTCCGCCACATTGAGGCCCTTCCCTTCATCACACAATCACAATCATTCATTATATCATGATTTACATGGTTCCACATGAGCATAACTCATCCTACTCAAGATCTATGGTGGAGACGTCATCTCCACCAAGGATCAAGGGTCTAGATGATCCAAGGATCCTTAATCAAAGAAACAAAACCATGCAGGGGTCCATGGAGAATGACCCCTTGCATGGATCATGTATGCACAAAGGATGGGCTATAAGCCTCATCCATGAAGACATGGGGGCCACCACCATCATTTGATGGGCCCCACAAGCTTCAAAATGAAAGAAATGGAAAATAACATCTATGGAATTAAAGAAATCAGAAATTTCTAAGGAACACCCACCTTAAGATCTATCTTCAATCCTACACCACAATGATCCTCTAGCTCCAAGGAAAAGCTTTCTATGGTGGAGATGAGTTGGGAATGGTTAGATTGGAGGGGATTAGAGAGAAGGAGGGCTGGAGAAAGGGAGAGGGTGGGGATGGTTTGGGCTCTAGTAAGGAGAAGAGAATGAGAAAATGAGAGGGAAATGGGATTGCTAGGGAGATGTAACCAAGAGCAATAATTAGTTTTTCTGAAAGAGGCTAGCAATGATGGTTTAGAGAAGATAAAAGCAATCATAGTCATGGGAGAAGCAACCCATGCTTAGTCTAGGGAGGTTATAGGGTAGGCTATAGAGTTGCCTTTTTAAAAAGTTATGCATAGGATGATGTCATCAATCATGGAAAAATGTGCAATGCTAAGGTGGGTCCCACCAAATCACACATCAACGGCCTAGAATGAGCGCGGCCCACAACTCATGATCTACAACTCGGATTGCCACACGAGACGCAGCGATGATGCGGTCGCTATGGTAATAAATTTGGGTTAATCCAGGTTGGGTCTACGTGACCGGACTTGAGGATGATCGCAAACACTAATCGAAAGTCGCGAGTCGCCGAACTTCGACCGGTAGGACCACGGGAACAAGAGAAACGGAATGCATACTTACACACACACATGCACACACATGAACTCGGGTCGGGTCTTACACTTGCAAAGCCATAAGTAAAAGCATACTGATGAAATTCTAAAGACAAGATGGCAATATATTCTATATGAAAAGTAAAGCAGGCCTACATAAGCAAATGTTAATACTAAACAATGTTGTATATTAGAGGCATTTCATTGTACCATTATTGTGAAAACTCAACATCATTATAGAGGACCTTTTTTTACAAGTATGTTCAAAGATGATAGATCAATTGACACTTGATGTAAACTTGTCTGATGATTACTTCACAAAAACATTATCATGACAATTGCACAAAGCGGATGGGAAGAACACTTAGCATCTAGACTTCTTGAACGCAATGAAGCACATCAAAATGCAATGAAGTTCAAATTCAAAATGCAATGGAGTACATCATGATCATTTAAATGAATGCTTAATACACAAATTTTTTTTTAGAGGGAATGCTACAAACCTGAAATAAATTTGAGTCCTTTATATCTGGCCACAGCTCCTTCAAGAAAACAATCATCATGCATACTAGGTCTTGATACCTGTCCAAAGATAAAATAAGTAGGATAAGAAGAAGAAGTGAATGATTTGAGTCCTAGGTCATCTATTGTAGAGTGAAGCATTCCTTTATAAATGAATAGGAAAGCTGAACAAGGAAAATCATGGAGCATGCAAGAGGTAAAGACAAAGGCTGCAAAAGGCTCATGGATATTTCCTGAGCCGACATTCAAGTTAAAGTATTAAGCGAAGAAATTCAAAGGTTTTATAACAATGTTTTGACAGAATAACAAAACTATCAGGCTACAAGTTGAGCCCATAGACAATTACATGAGCAAAGAAATCATTTTACCCCATATTTGCATAGTTCCATGTTATTTCATCCTTGCGATAGACAGTTCTTTGAAAATCTTATTTCTTTAATATTCAAATTGGGTTCAAAGGTGACTATTATATGATTTGATTGATGCACCATGGTTCACGCTGTTTCCAGTTCCAGCACACTACTGGAGAACATTTTTTTTAGTGCACATAGGTAGGAGGATCTTCAAGTGCTTGGGTTTCATCTCTTTCAATGTTTCACTATTTACCATAGTAATGCATGTCAAGAATATTTTACTAACATCTATAAGCTAAGAAGATATCAATTTAAAAAGTTCTAAAACATGAGATGGAGGATACAAGACTTGAAGGCACACAAGAGGGTTTGTCTGTAACAATCATAACTATGACAAAAAAAAAAAAAACACGAGCTGTCAGTATATTAAAGGGAAGACTCAAAATGCATGAGTTACCTGATAAAAGAAGACGCTCTACCTTCTAACAGCTGAAACCAGGCCATATTTGATGTTTTCTACATATTCAGAAAACTTTTCAGCAACACTTTATGAGAAAGTAATGTTGAAGGATCATCACAGCTGAAACCAGGCCATATTTGATGTTTTCTACAAATTCAAAATTACATCATCATCACAGCTGAATATCAAGTTTGAATTCTAAAATGTTTCAAGATCTAAATAAAATTACAAGTGAATTTTCCTCTAATTTCATCAATTATGAGAAAATATATTCAAATCATTGAATGAAGAAATCCAATAAAAAAAGCTAATCAAATAATAATAAATCATTTACTCAAGAAATAACAGAAACTGGGCCATCTCATCCAGATCGTGGGCATAACTGTTTGAAAGAGAAAATGGTCTGCAGCCCATATTCAATGATTGAAACCAGACAGTGAGGATCATCAGTATGATTTATGGGAAATGGTCTATGGACAAGAGAAACATTAGACGATCTAACTTAAAGGAAACCAAATGGAAGAGACCCAATCTCAGCAATAAACTTACATTAACGAAATTTGGGTAGAAGAGGACGCGAGCGCGGTTATTCAAGACATCAATGGCAGCGTTGTCGATGCTTGGGAGCCATTTGATGGCCTTCTCGACAGATCCAGTGCAAGCAGAACAAGTCATTCCAATGACAGAGGAGAGCTGTTTTCACCTGGGAGCGTTCCAAATCTTCAAATCCTTTGGGGTATTTAGGCATGGAGGGGTAATGAGGCCTGGGGGAGAGATCTCGAGAGCTCGAGATCTCGCTGTGAAAGCAAGCGAATGCTAGGAACTTGCTCTCCATCCTTCTTTTTTTCCTTCTCTTCGAAGAAGCACTTTTTTTTTTTTTTTTGAAAATCTGTTTTCTGGAGAAGAAGACAAAACTAGGAATTGTTAAGTACCTTTGGTTGTCCAGTAAGCTTTTATCCATTCATATATTCAAATATTTTTCTGATGCCTGAAACAATTACACAATTTGAAAATGGTCATTTCATGCAACCTCCAAAAAATAAGATGATCTTGTGAAAGACCAGATTTTATTTTAAAGAAAAGAACAAGGAATTCAGTTATTCTGTTCATCATTAATCTTGAATCTACAAAAATAAATTACTTTAGATAAAAGCACACCTCTGCAACTTGAAGAGCGTGTTTGAGGCCGATTGCCACTCTCACTAACCTCAATAGCCTGAAATCATTTCAAACCCATCATGAAAGAAAGAAAGAAAGAAAGAAAGAAAAAAAAAACTACTCTAGGAGGGTTGTGTTTGGATATCCAACTAACTCCCATGAATTTTTATTTTATTTTTTTCACAAGGAGAAATATTTGCACTCCCTCAACATTATTGCAATTGTTCTTTTGTTTTCTTTTCTTTCTACTTGAACTTAAAAGAACGTTATCATGCGTTGATTCCAGTCAATCACTCTGGATAATGTGGGATTAATCCAATTCCAAGCATTTCATGTTGTCAAGTATCCACAAGCAGCATAAAAATCATCTAATCCCCTTTTTTTCTATCTGGACATATAAACCTCATGAGCATACTGAAATTAGAGCACACCAAAATACTTGAGGCAAGGATATGCAAGAAGTACTCGTGTTTTCAGTTTTGACAAGTGAGGCCCATGGTTCTATGATCCAAACCATTAGTCTGCTATACCACACCATAGATGGACCATGACTCATAATCCACTCCCCCACCCTCCACCCCCAACGAAATTGGAAGATCCTAACCATCAATCTTGGACCTTTTTTTTTTCTCCTTGGTGGTTTACTTTCGAGCCAAAAATTGAATGGTTGGGATTATCCCGTTGGGGGAGATCTCTAGATCAAGGTCCACCCACATGGAGGCCCAATGCACCAATGATCTACATCACTAAATATACTCTCAATAGCCATATAATCGCTCTAAAAAAGTATATGAAAACTTCAATAGAGAGAGAGAGAGATGAACTTGTCGGATGGGATGCGTATCGGGCCGAATGTATCTCTCTCCTCCCTACTGAATTACTGAAAGAGTCTTGCGGGACTAACTACTGAATTTTTGTGACAGAGGATGAAAATCCTATAGGACTTGTGTCTTTTGCCAAGAAAGTTTACGATCGTTCAAATGAATTTCAAGAGCCAAAGCGGTTGTAGCTTCTTCCGACTTTGAGTATTCAATGTAAGCAAAATGCTTTGAATCCGTAATGCTGCATTCAACAACAGTACCACAGTAGCTAAAAAGTTGTTTCAGCTGGTCTGCCATAAGAAGGGGACTGAGATTGCTAACTTGAAGTGTTTTTTTTAGGGCAACAGCCTTCGCAACTTTTTCAGGTGAACCTGATATAAACAACACAATTAATAAGTTAAAAAGAAATTTCCTAAAAGGGCACAACCACAAGCACAAGCAAGCGTTCAATAAGCTTTTACATCTACAAAAAGAAAAAGAAAAAAAACAGTATTAAAAATTAAACAAGCTCCTTGTACCCTACAAAGTACAAACTTCTCTGAAAAAGAAACAGTAAGTATTTCTTTTTTTTGCTACTGTTGTCGCTGCTTCCTGTGATGGGGATGTATCATGTCATGTATTTCTATCTTTTTCCACAATAACTATAGCATTCATCCAAAAAAGAAACAATAAACACTCATTTTGACAATTTTCTAAGGAGAAAAGGTTCAATTCGAAAATAAATTTACCATTTCAACGGAGAATAAAAAGCTAGTAGTGAAGTTAAAAAGTTATAACCTGCTTAATACAAACCACCAAGAAGCAACAATCCGTAAAATTCATCTGCCTTAAACAACATAATTGCCACATTACATATGGATATTTTTGACAATTTTCCAAGGAGAAAAGGCTCAATTCTGAAATAAATTTACCATTTCAATGGAGAATAAAAAGTTAGTAGTGAAGTTTCAAGTCATAACCTGCTTAATACAAACCACCAAGAAGAAACAACCCGTAAAATTCATCTGCCTTAAACAACATAATTTCCACATTACATATGGATATTTTATCGCATCATTTCCTAGGTAAAAAGATCTTGTAAAATAGTAACAAGCATGTTATATTTTTATTCTAATTAACTGTTTTTTTTTTATCAGCCAGTAGCAGGTTTCCATATGCTCATTCAAGATTTTGTCACCAGTTCTGTTCATAAATTTTACTCCACTTATCGTCCAATGATCTCAGCAAAATCAACACAAAGTTGTGTGAAGAGATAACATGTAAAATAGAAATCAAACAAGGCTGTCCATGTAGCTTCATCACAGTGACAAATTTGTAGGCATGTAAAATAGAAATCAAACAAGGCTGTCCACACATAGATAAGTTTGCAAGTTGTGGGCATGCAAAATTAGTGAAATGGAAACATTGTTGTGAAGTACTGCCCTATAGCAAGCAAGGATGCCAATCAAGTACTAAAACAAGCTAACGATGTTGCTCTCCACTAACTTTTCATCTATAAATTTTATCATAGAGAATGATATAGTACTAGAGAGTTACAAAGGCAAACGATAAATGAAAACGATACGTGCAGGTTTCTCACTAGAGACAGCTAGCAGAATCAAACTGACGAGTTGTACCATAAAAATTAACACCTTTTTCTTGTGACTCGCAGAAAAGCATCCCATTAAGAAAGTTCCAAAAGAAAATAAAGTTTTTTTTTAAATAATTTTTTAGAGAATTAATAAGTCAAGAAAAATAAAAAACAACAACCAAAAACTTCCAAAATGTAATCGATTCAAATTCTTATCATTCTTATCATATGATTGACTTCCAAGTTCTAACTTCTATACCATGATGTTGTAGTAAAAGAAAAACTGTGGAAGGAGAAAATAAGATAATAACATGCTAGAGGCAATTACCACCATTACCATAAGGAACTCAAGAATCTAACAGGAGAAAACAAGCAACTCACTCAAGCAATGAAAACTCAGTATACAATAGAGAAGCTAATGAAAACTCAAGCATTGATGGAATCCCAATGCCTACCGTTCCACTTGTATCTCATGTCATTAACTGTAATTACCAAACACAATAGAAGACAATAAAAACTTAGTATACAACATTTTAAAGAAGCATTATAAATTTTAAAAGAAGCTTCAATATAACAAAGTTTCTTCAAAATAGTATCAAAATGGCAAAACACAAATTTTAAAAGAAGCATTATCAAAAGGTAGCCCAACTATGATAATGCAGCCCAACTAATCCTAAAATTAGAACCTGGAACTTATAAAGGTATGGAAAGCATTCCAACTGATCCTGAAGAAGTTCAACATTATCCAATGGATTTTTTGATAGGTCATCTGGAAATCTGCAATAGAGATCAAGATACAAAAGAACTTGTTCACAGATCAAAGCTTCAATATTCATTCACGACAGCACATCAAGGTATAGGAACGAAACCATTAACAGAGTTGCAGTGATCTTGGGCAATGTATGAAAGCAAAGATTATCACTATGTATAGAAAATGTAGAAAGGTATTGTATCAATTTAGAGGCTCGAGTAGTGAGAAATATCAATGAAGAGAAAGCATAAAAAAAGACTCTCCCTGTTAAAAAATATCAATGGTGAGAAAGCATATAAATAAATAAATAAATAAAAGTCAGATTTTTTTTTTAATTTTTTTTTCAATCCATAACAAAGGTAATCTGTGCTTTTTCTATATATTCACCACCTTCTAAATCACATTAAGTTGAAGATTTATTCTACTAAAGCAAAAATAAAATAAAATAAAGGGGCCAGATTTTTTCAATCCCCCTCAATCTGAATACAACTTCAAAATCATCTTGAGATGCTCCAAATCTCTGAAATAAACAATAGAAAATTAAAAAATAAAATAAAAAATTATTTCTAATAAAGGAAAATAAAAATATTTTTTTCCCAATACTCCCATGGTTTCAAATCATCTCAAGAAACTCCAAAATTCTGAAATAAACTTCCTAAGCTACAATGGAAATAAAAATTGAAAATATCAGTTTCTCAACAAAACCTGAAAGGAGATAGAATTTCACAAATGTTACCAAGTACCGAAGGCATTATCTTTTCTCTTTTCTTTTTTTTTTCTTTTTTTTTTTTTTTTTCAATTTCTTTGTTTTTCCTCCTAATCCAAGAACTACACTAAAAAAGATTTATGAAATTAAAGAAAATTGAATAAATAAATAAATTAATATTCAAAAGATCTAAATCATCAAACCACAAAAAAGTAGATAAATAAAAATAAAAAACCCATGAAACAATCTCGACATCAAGAGATCCAGCACATCACTTATGCAACATAGATAATGATGTTCAGATTTTGTTCATATTAATGAGTTAAACATGAGTGAGATTATATCAAAACAACATATCATACTCCAGCTATAATTTAATTAAGCAAGCGAAAGACTGAAACATATATATTTGAACGGTAAGTGTTTCACAACCTCCAGAGTATGATTATGTAACTGGGCAGAATATATACATGTATTGTTCCAAAATAAACAAAATATCAAAATGTAAAGTATCCATCTAATCCATATGTCCCTATAATCCCGTCAAATCAGTACTAGGTCTACATAGACCCACCTAAGAGTTGAACGTACGAGAATTCTTCCTCCTCGTCTATGAAGTCCAACTCCGATGCATAAGCTTCGTCACCACTTGCATTTACAACAGAGTCTGGTTGCTGTTTTAAAACACTGTCCCAAGGTGGGAGTGAGTGATCAACTCAGTGGTAGTATAAGGCAAAGGTTAACATGTTATCAATTCAATCAAGCAGTAATGATAAAGGAGTACAACAATCATTCCCTAACTACTCTTGTTAATGCAGGGATGGTATGCAGCAATGATGTATACCCTCGCACAAAGCTCCCTCACAACCAACTCCAACAACCAAGTTCGCGCATGACAACCTCCTTACAGTGCACCTTCCTTGCTAAAGCACATGCAATACGGTGCATGGTCGTGTTAGCCGAGTAATTAATTTAGGCTTATTCATACAGCAAATTTGGGAAGTTAAGGTACCTCCCTTTATATCATTGACCCAAACCGAAGGATCCATCTAGGGTCGTCAATCCTAGTTAACCACATACGATAGGCAAATTGTAGGGCATCACCCTTAATGGAAAGCAGACGATAGGCAAATTTAAAAGTTTATACTCTCGGTCACTACGGGGAGACTCTTCACCTCAGCATAGGCTGACAGCTCGAACATGATGTCCCACACCACCATGCCCAACTCACAAGTTTGGGTTGCTTGCTGGTCACTACGGGGAGGCTCATTACCCCAGCGTAGCTGATAGCTCAACCATAGTGTCCCATACCACCATGCCTACTCATGAGTCTTAGCGGATCGTAGTACCATGGTTGAAATGGGCTTTTACATTGGTAAGTGGTACCTTAGATTCAAGCAATGATGTCTATACATGGTAAATACACAATAAGCCAATCAGTTTATTTGGCAAGTTCGATTGGTACGAGCACACGTAGACTTGATCAACATGGAGCGCATAAGCACCCCTTGTGGCCTAACCACTGTCGACAATCGTCGTGCGACACGGATTCGTCGAGTTACCCAATGTGGCGAGACTAATTCAGTCCCCTATACATGTATTGTTACCGATTGCCTGGGCTACATTGTAGCCCCAATCTTACTTAGATGCAATAGATAAACACATATGATAATCATATCAGCATTTAACAAAAATTCCAAATAAATCTCTCATTTGGGCATTTCATCAAGCACATTGAACACGTTACCAAACATTTGCGTTTCATCCATAAATTGCATAGACGAAATTAAGATTACATAAAGGAAACTATACATATGGATAAGATAATTGAGGATCCTATCTCAATACCCTTACTAAATACAATTCCTCAACAATTTCTCATTCAGACATTTTACCAAACACTTAGACTACACATTACTAAATACATAGACTAGATTAGTTACGACATGAACTATAGAAATTCTTTACACAAAGAGATCGTTATACATATGACAAACATGAATCCTAGGTTTACAGTCATGACAAGCACAAATCACAATTTCATGTTCATTCAAACATTTCAAGAAACACATGGAATGCATCTTGTATTCAACATAGTTCAAACATGCATAATATATTGAAAACGTCATAACTAAGATCATATGGCAGCAATCAAGTCAGACATAAATCATTAGCTAACATTGAAAGTATTGAAAACCACAACCCGAACGTTTGTAGTCCGCACCTTCCATTGGAATACTCAATTCGGACTCGGTTCAAACACTACATTTCTGAATACAGAACAACGGGTACCTAAACCATGAAATAGGTTAGCTAGTTTATCGATTACTCAATTAGGATTTGTAAATCAAGATTAGGTTAGGATTTCTTATCCAAATCATAACCAGAAATGATTTTGTAGCGAAGTGGGGAGGTGAATCCATACATGTAGTTGTGGGAAAGAATCCCAGCAAAGATCTCCAAGAATTCTTCTTCCTTCCTTCCTCCTTTCTCTCCCTCTCTCTCTCTCTCTCTCTCTCTCTCTCTCTCTCGCCCTTAGGGTTTTTAGAAAATTCGTATGAGGGAGAGATGGGGTGGTTTAAGGGCTTTATATAGGCCCAGAACTGATGTAAATGGCCCTAGGGCCATGGTATACTTAGTTTATAACCAAAGGAGCCTATTTTTGATGAACGGGGCTCATCTGGAGGTCCACTACTCACTTACGTCGTGGGGCAACTTCTCTGACAATGGATTTATACTAGGATGTGATTTCAGTACGATTGGATAGGCCAATCAGCCGTGGAGGACCCATATTAGATTAACGGTCATACTTGCTCGATCGAGGCCAGAAGTATACGGATACGTGTAGCGAAATTTTCCTTTTCTATGGGTGAAGTTTGGTCAGAAACTGACGATCCAAAAGCATAAGCAAAAGGCCCAATTTACTTAAGTTTCAATACGTTTTCTAAAGATATTCGCGTTTCTCACATACTTTACTCAGGGCTTAAGTTATGCATTTCTGGACACAGTTTGGGCTCGAGTCCCGCGATGGTTGTCAAGCCCGGTAGGACGATTATAACCCTATAGTTTCATGGTCATCGGACTTTCGACGTGTGGTCCAGGTCCGATACGGAGTTTCAATGTACTCCCGAGAGCGACAAGCTCATGGGATTTTGCCTAGGTTTTTAAGTGGTGTTGAGTTAGCGGTATTACTAGTTTAGGTATTGCCATTTGTGTAAATGGTGGTTTGAGCTAATTCCACTGATTAATTAGTTTAGTACTTAATTAATTTTAATCTAAATTTCTACAGAAAACGGTCCTTAGGTCTTTCTGCCTGAGGTGGTACTTGGGTCTTTGTCCAGATTTTTCTGAGACGTTACAAAAAGCAGAAAAATAAAAATAAAAATCCCATGAAACAATCTCGACATAAAAATGCAGCTCCAGAAACCCTCGAAATTTGTTGGATAGCACATGCGACTTAAGAAACGCTACAAACATAATGGAGTTTGATGAAACCCTAACCTTACAATGCATGAGGATGAGATTGAAAGGTCTGCCCTAAATTGATAAAATGGGGAATGAGGAATTAGAAGAAACCTTAGATCCGATGCGAGCATGAGAACCGAACAGGTCTGCCATTGTAAACATGAGCTTGTTGAGATTTGTGAATCTAAAGGGGAGATCTCTCCTCCAGTATTTAAATTGACAGAGAGAGAGAGAGGCTGTCATTTTTTGGAGAGAGAGAGAGAGAGAGGGAGAGAGAGAGAGGGAATGGGGGAGACGTAGAGAGAGAGGCCGTTGGTTTTGGGAGAGGAGGGAATAGGAGAGAGGGGGGCGGTAAGGTTTTTTTACTGGGACATTTGTGGGTGGCTGGTTTTGTTATGGTTGGAAAATGTTACTTTGATGGATTTTTTAGCACACACATTTCTTTCAACCGTAGGTGGCCACACGAACTGTCGGCTATGCATGTTGACCACATCAAAAATGTGTCGACAAAGCTGTTGTTTCTTGCAGTGGGTGCATTTGGATGCTTAGTTGGATGAAATTTCTAAACAAAAATAATAATAATAAAACATAAAATAAAATTTTAAACACAAAAGAAATGACTGAAATAAATGTTAACAAATTTAATTCATTAATTGCGATGATAGTTAGTCCCTAACTGCAATTGTATACTTTTTCAACATGAACTTGAAACGATATTCCAAGTTGCTCCTTGAGTTAGGCCACTTCCATATAATTAAATTGAAACATAACAATTCTATTGAATTGAGCATCCAATTATGTACGTTAGACTAAGACCCAACCTGCATGTTAGAGAGAGAGAGAGAGAGTGACAAAGCATATCCTCAGTCAAACATCATAAAATTCCAAGAAAAAGAAAATGTATAATAAGAGATGCCTACTTGGGCATCTTGCTCTTCTTTTAGAACAAGATATAACACTTGGGTCTCCCATACACTTTTCAATCTTCTTATTGTCGAGTCCTATCCAAATGCAACAAATACCATTAAAGTAGTTCCAAATCATAAATGACATACATAAAAGTGAAAAGGGAGAAACAATATCTATAGAATCTGTTTCATACTCATCAAACAATATTAAACTTACCAAGAGATTTGATGACAACATCTGCACATTCTCTATTGTACTTTTTCCACTTCTTGGGGCATATTATTTGGAAATCAGTTACATAATCCCATCAAATTCAATGTCTTTTGGAAAACTTGATGATTTAAAACTAGAAAATTCGATATCAACCCATACATATAAAATAATGAATTCTCCATCGAAAGCCAGAATACACCAAATGAATCGAATCATTTTATTTTAGAAAAAATAATGAGAAAAGAATCTTTCAAAAAGGAAAAAAAAGGAAAAAAAAGAAAGACAAAGAAAGAAAGAATAAAGAATGCACTCCAATATGTTTGAGGATAGTTATCACAAATAAAAGCAATCACACCTCAGTTCCATGTACAGCTGACTACAATTTCCTGTAATCTACTTCACCACAATCCACCTTTCCAGCTGCTATAAACAATAGAGAATGAAAAGAAACTTGCTGCCCCCATTACAACATTCAGCATCCCCGGCCACTAAACATTTTTGGACCCCGCAGAAGGAGCCCCAACGTCAACCAGCTGGTTCATGAAGGTAATAGCCTTTATTACAACATTCTCAGTCTACGGACAAGGCTACAACTCTCGCTGATAGGAAGGAACTCCCATGCCCACATATCCCTTCCCATAAATCTCATGATAGCCCTATATATAGTCCTCATGCTTGGTAGAACATGGATGGGTTGCTGTTGAAAGAGTTCACCAACGACTGAGCTCCAAATGCAATCCACATTTCTTACCAATCATTTGGACCACTATGCAATCAACAATAATTACAAACAGGGAACGAACAAATGCCACAAAGTAGCTACACCTCGAGCTCCATTCCAACTACATTTGAGACCTAAATCACTCAAATTCCTACTTCTAAAAATCCTCAGATTGCCAAAATCCTAGAATCCCCAAATCTCCAATTTGTAAAATCATAAAAACTCAAATTTGGGGTCCACATTCACATATGGAAGCCCTAAAATCCCCAAATTCAAATTGAAAATCAACAAATTATGAAATCCCCAAATCTTAAATCGGCGTTGAGATTGAGAGAAATACATCACGTCCATGAATCTAATTCAATTAAGCTTCAAAGAGAGAGCCGGGGGGGGGGGGGTGCGTGATTGAGAGGGAATGAAGGTAGTACGTGCGTGGGTGTTGAGGGTCAAATATTGCATATTATCCCCGATTTATATATTGGTTTTATGAACATGATAATGCTTAAAGTTCTAATTTACTCATGTTTGTGTTGTAAGGTGAATTTAAGAGCTTGGATTGAAAAGGGTACTAAAAGCATGGATTTGATGCTCAAGAATCACGAAGGCAAGAGATGGATCTTATGAGACCAAGATTGAAGAATTCGCATGCCAAAGATCCAAGAAAATCAAGTGAGGAATAAATAGAATCAAAGATTTGAAGTGAAGAAAAGGAATCCTAAAATCGTCTTAAAAAAACATATTCTAAAACTCTGGGTCATTTTGTGAAATTGCGCAGAGTGAAGTCTATTTTGAGAAACTTCGCAGAGTGAAGTCTAGTATAGCAAACTGCGTAAATTTGAGGCAGTTTCTAGAGTTTTCCAACTAAGTGCGAAAGTTGGAGTTCCACAATTATAAATAGGACTCCCTAAGATGTTCCTAGGCATCTTCTACGGTTCAAGGAGTGGTGCAAAAGGGTGGAGAAGTCATTGCCAAGAGTTTTTATTCTTATTCCTTAGTTGTTTTCATGCTTTCTTCTAGGGTTTTAAATCCAATCATGTCTATGGTTGGCTAAACCTCTTAACTAGGGCTAAGAGGTGAAGCTTGTAACATGATGGGATGTTTCTACTTTGATTCATGTTTATGTTGAAATCCATGGAATCTAATTTGATATTTAAGGAATACTTTCAGTTTTTAATGATTTATTGTGACTCAAATTACAGTAGATTTGCAATAGCTTTGAGTATCTTCTTTTCATGATTTGAGATTGTGAAATTAGTAAGTCCTGTTGTTCACCATCGCCCCTTGGGCATGATCAGGTGATGGAATCTTTCCTAATTTTCACAATTCCCCTGCTTTGAAATTACGGGATTGATAAATCCTATTATTTGCCATTGTCTCCTAGGAATAGTTTGGTGATGGAATCCCTACCAATTATCATAGTTCTCCTTCATTGAGAAATGGTCAATGGAAGTTCAGATTTGGTTTTATTGATATATTTTCCAATTGGATATGATAGGACTCCAATTCTAATTGTATTACTTGAATCAAGCAAGAGGACTCCCTGATCACTACAAGTGGATCCTTTCCACCCTAGTTCACACCTTTAAATTCTTAGTTTTAATTACTCTGTTCACAATTACTCTCTCAAATACTTCAGAATTAGTTTCACATGTTCTTCTAGTTCTACTTCTAGTTAATTTCATAAATGTACAAGTTTCAGTCCCTGTAGATTTGACCTCGGTCTTACCGAGATTATTACTACATTGTGACCCTACACTTAGGGTTGTGAACAAGTTTTTGGCATCGTTATGGGGACTGACGGTTGCGTTTTATAGATTTGAATAGTTTTGGAATTAGGTTAAGAGTAGGATTTTTCTACTTTCAATTTTTAAGTTAGGGTGTCAGGCCTGTGTCCTAGTGACCATTCCATTCCGTTGGATCCCGCGGTCCTCCCGGTCGAATTTCGATGACCCGCGACTTGTAGTTAGCATTTGCCCATGAACCTAAGCTTTTACCTGTTAACCTAAGGCCTATGTCATTCTGACGCTGTGTCTCATGCGTCAATGCGATGCTTAGATCATAAGATATGGTCCGCGCATTATTATGACCATTGATCGCTTGATTACGGGACTCACCTATCCCAGTTGTTGCATTTCCCTAGAAAACCATCATTAGGATGATGTCACCCCTAGGGTGACATCACGCTACCCTAGCCCATACCCCCATGCTCTTATAAGATATGATGACTTGTTAGCCATGCTTTCTTACACCTATCATCATTGCCTAGCTAAGAGAGCTAGCAATCATTACCCCTTCTCTCTCTCTTATCTCTCTCCCTCTCCCTTTCATTTCTCATTTTTCCATTGCAATGGCCATGGACATCCCACCCATCTCCAAATTTCAAGCCACTTCCACTCTCTAGTCCTCTCAATCTAACCCTCCAAACACCATCTCAACCATTGATTTCACTTCCCTTGGAGCTCTAGAATCTAGTGGTGGAAGAAGAAGTTCAAGATCCAAGGTGGGTGCATGTTTAGGACTAGATCTTGTTTTCCTTTCTTTGATCTTTATCTTTTATTACTTAAGATTATGTAGGACCCACCAATCAATGGTGGAGATCCTACTTGACCCTTTAGATGTGGCCAATGGTCCATCCTTGATGAATGCATGATTCATGATGGGGCCATTCTTCATGGACCCCGTCATGATGTTTTTATTGAATCCATGCTATTGATTGGTCATCTAGACCCTTAATTTATAGTGGGGATGTCATCCCCACCTCATATTTTTTTTATGTAGGGCCATGCAATGCATGGGACCCATCTTGATGAAGGTAGGATGTATGATGCATGTACTGAGGGACCCATAGTGGCGGGGCCCCTCCATCACCCATTTTCTCTCTCTCTCTCTCTCTCTCTCTCTCTTTCCTTATATGATGGCTCACCTGATGATGCATGTTGTTGTCCATACATGGGATGATCACACATCTAGATTTTTGGGACACCTTGTTGCCCATTTTCGGGCCAATATGGATAAGGGAAATCACAAGAACTAGCCTTATTTTCTGGATGGGTGGCCCACCCATGTGGACCCCTTGCATGAAGTATGTATTTTATCCAACCTGACCATCCGTGGGGCCCACCTTGCTGATGTCCAGCCCCTGAACGAAGGAGAATGCAAATATTAGCTTTGATGTAAAGCTATGGTGGGCCACACGTGTGGACCCACCTTGAAGGTATGTATTCTATACCCACGCCGTCTGTCTGTTTGATGGACGTGGGACCCACCCCACACGTGCTGCACATGTGGGGGTGGGGTCCACCTTGAAACATGCATTTTTGCATCCACACCGTCCAGCCCACTGGATGGTGGGACTCCACCTTAATGTATGTGTTTTATCCATGTTGTTTGTCCATTTACCGGACGTGGGACACACCCCACACATGCTGCACGTGTGGGGGTGGGGCCCACCATGTGATATGTGTTGGATTAGCACCGTCCAGACCCTGGTTGATGGGGCCCGCTATGATATATGTGTTTTATCCACCCCACCCATCCATGGACCTCGCATGATGTATCTGTTTTTTTTCATTGTCGTCCATCTAGATGGGCTGGATGTGGGCCCACCCTGCTGAACGTGTTTGATCCAAGTCGTCCATCTATGGGTTGCACGTCTAGCAGGCCACCATGATGTGTGTGTTGTATATCCAGGCCGTCTAGCGGCGGGGCCCTACCGTGATGTATGTATTGTATATTTATGCCGATCTCTTGTGCGGCCCACCGTGATGTATGATGTATCCAGGCTACTCATCCATTTTTCCTGGATTATGGGCTGCCCCTTAAGGCCCATATGATGAGGCCCAATGTGATGTACATGAGGCCCATATGATGAGGCCCAATGTGATGAATATGAGGCCTTTGTGTGAGGCCCAATGGGATATGTATGTGGCCCATTTGGTAAGGCCCATTGTGATGTATATGTGGCCCATTTGGTGAGGCCCATTATGATGTATGAGAGGCCCGTATGGTGAGGTCCAATGTGATATATGAGAGGCCTATGTGGTGAGACCTTTATGACATGTGATTCCACCATGATGTGTGAGATGATGTCCATCCATTTTCCCTAGATAAATAAAGACCATGGACCCCATTATAGGATAGGTTCTAATGGGCCAAGCCTTAGGGACAATGGTGGCTAAATGTCCACATTGCAATCCTCCCTAAGGCCCGTTGTTAGGCCCATTCTCATTTCCTCTTAGTGGGCTAACCCAAATCATTGGGGCCCATAAGTATTACCCATCTTACTTAGTGGGTTAACCCAAACCGTTGGGCCCCATTGATGCCAGAAGGATTGACCAAACCTTGAAGCCCACCTTGATGGGTGTATCATATGCATGTAGTTTGTCCATTTTAGACCATGGGGCTGCCCTGTGCGGCCCACCATATTGTGCGTACATGTGCACTATTTGTCCATTTTCTAGGCTTTGGGCTGCCCACCTTGACATATGTGTTCTATACAGGCTAACCATCTAACTTCCCAGCTAGCCTAAGGGCCAGGGGTCCCATCATGAGTTAGATGCAATTCCAACTGGACAGCACTATTAAGTCTCCCTAGGGCCCATTGTTAAGTTCTTCCCCCCATTCACTCAAATCCTACATGAGTGGCAGATATACCTTGCCATGATTAGGCTACCCCAAACCACTATACCCCATTGATAATGATGCCTCTCACATCTTGTAGGACTACCCAAGTATTGGAGCCCTCCTTGTGTTCATACCAGGCCTTCCATGGTAAATGTGGACCATTTAGATGTGTTTATCCGAGTTTAGTGACCAAAACCTGAGGCCCACTTAGATGATGAGTGAGCTACCCCCATCTGTTTGTAAAGGCACACAGTCTTGGACATGTGAATCATATCAAGGCCCACCTTGTATTCATATCGGGCCATATGGAAAAGCCCGATCGTTGTATGATAAAGATAGTGAGAAGGACCACTTGTTATGAACCCGCTTGACTTAGCCCGTAAGAGGTGTCCTACCTTTGTGATCAATTGCTAGGACCACGTGTTATGTATGTATCGTCTACATAGTCCACCTTCTTTGGATGAGTGTAAGGCCCATCCTTGACATTAGTACATCATCATCATCACCCATTGTCATAGATGGAAGAATATGTTGTATCAGATTAGACATATCCATTGTTGATGTTATGGATTATATCCGCTATCCTTCTATGGACCCCACCATGTATATATGTAACGACCTTGGAATTTTTTGTGCTAATCTTTCCTTAAGTAGTTGTTTTTGGGGTAATTAGTGCTTTACTCGATTGCTTGTGAAATTCGCATCAATCACTTTAAATTGTATCTGCATGGCTCTAAACGTGTAAATTAGTGAGCGCTACGTTACTCTGAAATCTGGGATCCATCGCTAAATCCAGTTGTTCTGGGGAATTTTTGGAAGATCTGGATCAGATCTGGACCGCGCGTCGAAAGTCCGATAGCGATGATCTTAGGCTGTTGCGGTCACCGAGTTGGGCTTGATCTTCACCTCGAAAATCAAGTTGATCTGATGTTCTGGGTCGATTTGATTGAGCTCGGAGTGAAGAGTGTGAGAACGGTTGGAATTTATTAAGCTTTTATTGAAATCTGAGTCGTGTCGCTTGCGCGACGATTTTAAGCATTCTGACCGTTGGATTCTGACCCAATTTCACCCTCTGATCAGGATAGTTGGCCCAGGCATATCCTAGTGCTTGTGGACCTGATCGAGTTTCCGTGACCGTTGAATTGAGTGTGGTCCGCCACGGCTGATCTGAAGAGCCGGTCAGTACGAAAACTCAGCCTGACCTAGATCCATGGTCAATGAGCTTAAGTCCGACCTTTCGTGGTTATAGGCCCACTAGAAGTGCTTCGTTGGATCGAGAAAGGCGTGCTTTGGTCATAACCTAAGTATACCTTGACCCTGGGGTTATTCCCATCATTTTAAGGCCTATATATAGTCCTTAAACCCTAGCTCTCATTTCCATACGAATTTTCTCTAACCCTAGCTTGGAAAGAGAGTGGAAAAGAGAGAATTAGTGAGAGAGATTTGTTGGTGATTCATCTTGATTCTTCCTTGTTCTTCTTCACCTTTGAACCTTCACTTTGAATCGTTCTTCTGACGATTCTGAGTTCCTTTGGGGTAAGTTAACCTAACCCTAACCTGTGTTAGAGCTTAGACTAGACTTGGTGTTGTGGTATCTCATTTCTATCTTTGTTTTAGGGTTTTCTAGCGCCGTTGACAAAGACTACTCGTCTAAATCAGTTCGGTGGTTCTTTCTTCGCTTAAGGTGCGGACTTTAAGTGTATAGGTTATGGTTTTCAAGGCTTTCAATCCCAGTTAGTGATTTATTCTTGTTATGGATGACATTTCACATGCCAAATGTTGTGTTTACATTGCTTTTCTGATATGCATGTGCTATATTGAGATTTGTGTATTCTAGGTGTATTTATAAAGTACCGTATACGTATATATTATGCACTTATGTTTGCCATGATTTTTTGTCATGTATGTATGCTAGATGCATGTATGATGACTCCTTGGTAAAAGGAATTGTCTAAGTGCATGTATTTCAACATACGTCATGTATGTTGTCCCATGTATGCTAAGTGTTTGTAGAAATGCATGAATGATCTAAAGTGTAACTGATTACACTAAATGCGGGCGTTGAGAAGTGATTCTCAATACTCCTATGGATGCGCATGTTTTCCTTTATGCAGTTACCTTTCAAGTTATTTAAATTCAAGCATTTCCTATGCTTACACTTATGTTAAGTTGATATTCTTCAGATGTGTATGTACCATGATTTGAGTTGTTGATCCATTACTGTTTTACATTCCATATGAGCATTTGTTGTAGTGTAAGGTGTTTGGGACTATGCCTTAGTCCAGGAAATCGGTAATTGACCCTATGTGCGTGGTTGAGATTGCTTTCGCCACGTCGGACGTATTAGACGAACCCGAGTCGTATTAGAGTTGTCGGCAGTGGTTTGGCCACGCGGAGTGTTTGCGCACTCTATGTCGCTCAATTCGACGTGCGCTCGTGCTAGTCGAGTTCGTCAAGTAACCCGATTGTCTGATGTATGTTAACCATGTATGGACGCTACTGCTTGAATCTAGGGTACCGAACTTACCAGTGAAATCCTAATAACCATGGTACCTGATCCGCTAAGACTCATGAGCCGGACATGGTGGTATGGGACACCGTGGTCGAGCTGTCGGCCTACGCTGGGGTGACGAGCCTCCCCGTAGTGACCAGTGAGCAACTTAACTCGTGAGCCGATTATGGTGGTATGGGACACTATATTCGTGCTGTCGGCCTACATTGATTGGTGACAAGCCCTTTGTAGTGACCTCGAGCATACCTGGATACCGCAAGGAGGTGACGAGCCGATCTGTGGTAGTAAGGGCATGAAAGGCGTGCATTGATTGGTGACGAGCCCTTTGCTACGACCTCAATTATATGATCGTATGAGATATCTAGGATTGACGACCCTAGTATGGATCACTGTTTGGATGGTGATATGAGGAAGGTATCTTAGCTTCCCAATCCTGCTGTATGAATTGGACTAATAACAACTTGGTAATCATATCCATGCACCGCATTTGCATGTGCTTTGTAGATGTGGCGCACTTTGAGGCGATGTCATGCGTAACGTAAGATGAAGACGCTGAGGGTGTACGCGTGAGGGCACACATCATATTGCATTCATCCTTGCATTAACAAGAGTACTTAGGATTTATTTAATTGTTCTGCTTTATCATTACTGTTTGATTGAACTGATAACATGTTAACCAGTGCCTTATTGTTCCACTGAGTTGATCACTCACTCCCACATTTCTGGGGCGGTGTTAAACACCCACCAGACTCTGTCTTAGGCCCTGATGTTGCAGATGTGGATGCGACGTCTGAGGCAGAGCGGGAGCTGGTGACGACGAGGCTGCCTTCTCCTATATGCAGTTTTCAGACGGGTTCTAGCGAGCCTCGGTCTGATGCGCGGGATTTCTGGGATATTTTTTGGGACTGAAATGATGTAATTCGATACTTATAATTTTGTTAAATAACACTTTTACACGATCTGGTTGTATATGTAATTCAGGGATTTACACTTGTACACTTTTTACTATAAGTCTTCCGCTTGCTTTATTCACTTGTCCCTGAATCATATCTGTGTTTTGGCTTAATCTATTCCATGTTTTATGCACTAATACAGTCAACATACATCCATCATTAAATATGTTGCATAAGTGATGTTTTGGAACTCGGGAGCTGAGTTATGCTCGACCCCCGAATTTCAGGGCGTTACAATATAGGTTGAATATTTGTAGCCATGCTAGTATACTTTATCTAGTAAGACTCACTGAGTATGTGCTAGTATAACATCATGATACAGGCCCATTATGATGGTATGAGGCCCATTGTGATTGTATTAGGTCCACTGTGATTGTATTAGGCCCATTGCGATTGCACGAGGCCCATTGTGATTGTATGAGGCTCATTGTGATTGCATGAGGCCCATTGCGATTATATGAGGCTCATTGTGATTATATGAGGCTGATTATGATTGTATGAGACCCATTGTGATTGCATGAGGCCCATTGTGATTGTATGAGACCCATTGTGATTGTATGAGGCTCGTTGTGATTGTATAAGACCCATTGTGATTGTATGAGGCCCATTGTGATTGTGTTAAACCTAATTGTGATGTATGAGGCCCATTGTATGTGTGAGGCCCAATTATGATGTGTGAGGCCCACCATGTATGGGTGACTATGTACACACCAACCATTCACTTATGCGGGCCATGGGCCGCCTTATACCGGCCCACTATGATGTATGTGATTATAACCATGCTTAGTATACTTTATAATACATGCTTATATGCATCATCCGCATGCTTGTTATGAGGAGTGATTGAGCATAGCATGTGTCATTGGGCTAATTATTTATGGGACTCCCTGAGAGGCAGAGTTTCCCTACATGAGTGCACGGTATGGGCAGGTTTAATGACTGGATTGTATGACTCATGCATATCGTATTTTGTGATATGACCATCGTACATCCTAGTGACATCAAGGTCGTGGCCTCCACAGGCATATCATGAATGGCCAGATGGGACACCGAAAATATTTAGTTTTAGCATATGGGCACATTGGATGTCCGTGGGTGAAAGTCCCTAAACCCCCGTGGCTAGGGGATGCTCCAATATCTAAACCGAGTAGATGCATGAGCGCATGAGGACCGAATACTAGTTGGACGCATCTCCCACTATTTCGTGGTCGGTTAGAAGGGGGTGTGGCCTTACCCACCCGAGTGAGGGGGCAATGACTAGGCTGAGTCTGACCCAGCTTGAGGAATGGGTCCGCTATCGACGAGGACCCAATATTGGCAGGTGGATAGTGAGGTCTCTTGCACTCGCCCAGTTGTGCACTTAGATGGGGCAGCAAGCTGGCATGGAGTGTATTAGACCCTGATGATTGTTCAAAGAGGGATTGTACTAATATATATTATCCCAGAAGTGTGTGGTACTAATATGTGCATCTACTAAGTGAAGGTTGCACATTCAATATTAACTCATTCATCCATTCACTAGCCACTCGGGCTGGTAGTGTGCAATTATACCATTATGTGTACATTCATTATAGCCACGATTTTGGTTAGGTATGTGACCAACCTGAGATTAGGAGTTTACCACATTGAGTCTAGCTATCGAAATTTAGGTATGGGACTAGTTTAGATAGAAGTCCCTTATGGTGGATCCTACAGCTTGCGATACTACACACTATCATCCCAACTTCACGCTCTAGCACTATATATTGCATTACATCTCCCGCATATAGTGTCTTATAGCATTACATCCTCTACATATGGCATCATGTTGCATTGTATCCCCCGCATATGTGTAACGTCTCGAAAAAATCCATACAAAGACCCGAGTATCACTTCAAGCAGAAATCACTAAGGACTGAATCCTTTAGAAATTAAACAAAAATTAATTAAATACAAAACTGAATTGATTAGTAGATTAGCTTGAACTACTTTCTATATGAACTGCAAGACCTAAAACCAGTAGAATCGCTAACTCTACATTACCTAAAAACCTAAGATAAATCTCAAAACTCAGTTGCTCTTGGGAGCACACTGAAACCCCATGTCGGACCCGAACTGCGCATCGAAAGTCCGATTATCGCGAAACTATATAGTTATGATCGCCTTACTTGTCTTGACAAGCATCACGGGAATCAAGTCCAAATAGTATCCAGAAACGCACAATTTGAGCCTGGAGCGAAGTATGTGAGAAATGCAAATATCTTTAGAAAATGAACTCAAACTTAAGTGACTTGGGCTGTTCATTTACAGGATAAATTTAAGGTTTCAGACCATCAGATTCTAACCCAACTACACCCTTGGATCAAGAAAATTTTCCTACACATGTCAGTGTACTTGTGGCCCTGATCGAGTGATGATAACTGTTGAACTGAAACTGGTCCTCCGCGGTCAATCCATAAATCCGATCAGACCGAAATCTTAACCTGACATAGATCCATTGTCAGGAAACTTTCTCCGAACCGTATGCAAGTAATGGACCTCCAGATGAGCTCCGTTGGCCTTAAACAGCCACCTCTTAGTTATAACCTAAGTATACCATGGCCCTAGGGCCATTGACATCACTTCTGGGCCTATTTAAAGCCCTAAACCCACCCCTCTCTCATTCCATACGAATTTCCTAAAACCCTAGGAGAGAGAAGAGAGAAAAGAGGAGAAAAGAGTGAGATAAGTGGTTTGTTGCTGGGATTCACTCCCACCACTCCACGTGCCGAATCATCCCTCCTATATCTCTACACCGTCGAATCCAAGTCCATTTTTTTGGTAAGAAATCCTAACTCTAATCTGTTTTAGGGATCCAAATAGAGAAATCGGTGAAATAGCTAACTTATTTCAATGTTTAGGTAGCAGTTGTGTTGTAGATAAAGACGTGGTGTACGAACCGAGTTCGTAACGAGCGTATCGACAAAAGGTGGGGACTATAAATGTTTAGGTTATGGTTTTTAAGGCTTTTAATGTCAGTTAATGATTTATGAATGACTTAATTGTTATCACATGTATTTAGATGCGATGATTCCCATATTTGCACATATATACGAACTATGTTGAATATAATGCATTCCATGTGTTAGTTGAAATGTTTGAATGAATATGGAATCATGATTTGTGCTTGCAATGATTATTGATTGAGAATACATGATTGTTATATGTGTGACAACTCCTTGTGAAAGGATTTGCTATAATATATGATATAACAAATTTATTACATGTATGTTGATACGTGTAGTCTAAGTGTTTGATAAAATGCTTGAATGAGAAAATGCTTGTTGAAATCTATTTAATAAGGGTGTTGAGATAGGATTCTCAATTACCTTATCTATAGTTACAGTTTCCTTTATGTAACTTATCTTGCTACTACATGAGTTATGGATGAAATGCCTATGTATGACAACATGTGTACTATGTGTTTGTTAAAAATGTAAAAATGAGATTTATATTAGAATTGGTTGTCACATGATGTTTGACTATCACATATGAATGCCTATTGTGTTTGAGTATGATTGGGACTAATACATAGTCCAAGCAATCGATAATGGTTTATGATCAGTGGCCGAACTAGTTCGCCACAATGGATACATTCGATGAATCTGAGTCGTACGGTGATTATCGACAGTGGTTAGGCCATGAGGAGTGCGTATGCACTCCATGTTGATTAATTTAACGTGCGCTCATACCAGTCGAGCTTGTCAAGTAACCCGATTGGCCTAATGTATGTTCACCATGTATGGACGTTACTGCTTGAATCTGAGGTACCACTTACCAGTGAAAAGCCCGTTTAACCTTGGTACCAAGATCCGCTAAGACTCATGAGCCGAGCATGGTGGTATGAGACACCATGGTCGAGTTATCGGCCTATGCTGAGGTGACGAGCCTCCCCATAGTGTCCAGTGAGCAAACCAAACTCATGAGCCGAATACGGTGGTATGGGACACTGTATTCGAGCTGTCGGCCTACGCTAAGGTAATAAACCTTTTCGTAGTGACCTCGAGTATAAACTAGGCTATGCTGAGGTGACGAGCCTCTTCGTAGTGACCTAAACTTGCCTATCCGTTGCTTTTCAATCAGGGGTGATGTTGCCCTATAACTTACCTATCGTATGTGATTAACTAGGATTGACGACCTTAGATGGATCATTGTTTGGGTAAATGATATAAAGGGAGGTACCTTAGCTTTCCAAATCTGTTGTATGAATAAGCCTAATTAAATATTGGCTAACACAACCATGCACCGCATTGCATGTGCTTTGGCGAGGAAATGTACATGTCCGGAGTGGTGCATGCGCGATCGTGAGATGATGTCGCTAAGGGAGTACAGGCGAGGGCATGCTTCATTATCGCATACCATACTTGCATTAATAAGAGTACTTAGGATATGATTATAGTATTGCTTTATCATTACTGCTTGACTGAACTAATAACATGTTAACCTTTACCTTATAGCTCCACTGAGTTGATCACTCACTCCCACTATGGGATGGTGTTTTAAAACACCAACTAGACTCTATTTTAGCTGTAGATGATAGCGATGCTTATGAAGCAGAGCCTGACTTTTATGACGATAAGGAGTTCTCCTACATGCAACTCTTTGGCGGGTCTACATAGACTTGGAGTTGCGTCGCCGGGATTACAAGGATACGGATTAGACAACCATTACTTTTTACCATTTTGTAAATTTTGAAACTATACATGTATATATTCAGCCTGGTGACATGATCATACTCTGGGGATTTGCAACCGCTTATATACTTTATACATCTATCATAGTCTTCCGCTTGCTAAATTTAATCATTTCTGGAGTATGATATATTGTTTTAGTATAATCCCACTCATGTTAATGCGCTAATATGGACAACATTTAATCATCACTATCTATGTTGCATAAGTGATGCGTTGGAAGTTGGGTGTTGATCTTCTGTTCGACCCTCAATTTTCGGGGCGTTACAATATGGCATTTAGCTTACTGTGATTTCACATTTTGAATAAGGCTTATGACATTCATGGACTTGTTAGTATTTCTGTTTCCCTGATACTATATAATTTATGGACTTGAATTGTATGCCTGACACCTATATTGCTCACACACCTACGCCACCCTCTAAGCTTTCGATAAGCTTATGCACGTTAGATGCGTGTAGGTGACGCTAGGACACAGTCAAGCTGAGGCAGGAGTGTGCGACTAAACTTCTGGAGTTTCTGATATCTATATTATATTTTCCTTTCATGGCTTGTACCCAAAAGCTTTTTATATTAGTGGATATGTGGTAATGCTTCTTGTTGTTGTTATGGGTTATGCTTATGGTTATGCTTATTATAAAACAAATTCATGTTAAAAATCCTCCTTGTAGGATCCCAAGATCGGAACATATGAGTGCTGGGAGCTGAGAATGGGGTACTATGGAGGCTTTCGGCACCAAATTCGTCGGACTGGAATTTTGTGAGCCCGGTGTCCAAGTTTGGGGTGTGACAGGAGTTGGTATCAGTGCATAACTTGGGAATACCAGAGGTTAACATCACATATCTAATGATAACTAACCCCCCCCCCCCCCCCCCACTGAATGATTGTTGAGAACTCAGAATGATTAAATCCCCGAGTTTGAATAACTTAGAAACTTTTGATATAACTCCCTATCGTGTGTGCATTCGAGAGTGCTCTAGGCTAATAGATCCTTGTTCCTAGAGGACATTGTTCACAACCCCAAGTGTAGGGTCGTGATGTAGTAATAATCTCGGTGAGACCGAGGTCAAATCCACAGGGACTAATCTCGTGTGTTTTCTAAAAGAAACTAAAAGAAGAACTAGAAAAAGATGAAAACCTAAATCTGAAATATTTGAGAGTAATTGTGAGAGATTTAATGGAAAAAACTTAATAAATTTAAAGGTGAGAAACTAGGGTTTCCAAGGATCCACTTGTAGAGATCAAGGAGATCTATGCTTGATTAAAGTCACACAATTGGAATCGAAGCCCCATCCTATCCAATTGAAAGATATCTCAGTAAAATCAAATCTGAACTTCTTCTGACCGACCTAGTTCTCAATGGATGAGAGGTGAGAACTAGAAGTGATTCCATCACAAAACCATGCCTATGAGGCAAGGAAAACAACAGAATTTACCAATCCCAAAACCAATATGGGATGTGAAAGTTAGGGATGATTCCATCATCCAACCATGCCTAAGGGATGATGGTGAACAACAGCATCTCCTAATTTCATAATCCCAATACATGAAAAGAATATACTCAATGCTATCGCAGATCTATTGTAATTTGAGTCACAACAAACCATTAAACACTGAAAGTATTTCTTATAATCAAACTAGAATAAAAAATAGTTCAATATAAATATGAATTAAAGCAATAGAAACATCCCATCACGCTTCAAGCTTCACCTGTTAGCCCTATCTAAGAAGTTTAGCCAACCATAGACATGATTGAACTAACATCTCTTAAGAAAAGCATAAAAACTACTAAGGAAAAGGAAGAAAAAACTCTTGGTGACAGCTTTTCCATGCCTTTGTTCTACTCCCTAAAGCTTAGATGATGCCTAGGGATGCCCTAGGGACCCCTATGTATAGTTTTATGCCTTGCACTTTTGCACTGAGTGGAAATTTCTAGAAACCGTCTCAAATTTACAAAGTCCGCGTAAGTTTTGGTAACGCTTAATTGGTCGTGGGATGTCCTCGACCCATCCTAGACCGTCCTCGACCGGTTGTGGGACGCCCTCGACTGGTTGAGCAAAACAGAAAATTGGCTATTTTAGTCGTTGGAGTTTGAGTCTAGAACTTTCGGCCAGTCGAGCAGAGCCCAGGACTGGTCGTGCGTAGCCAGGACTATTCGAGCTAAGGCTAGAACTAGTCGAAGATGGCCGAATTTCACTTCAAAACTCTGATTTTCTCATTCTTGACTTGATTTTCTTGGATCTTTGGTGTGTGCATTCTTTATTCTTGGTTTCATTGGATCCAATCTTAACTTTGGTAATTCTTGAGCATTAAATCCATGCTTTTAACATCCTTTTCAATCCAAGCTCTTAAATTCACTTTGCAACACAAACATGATTAAAATAGAACATTAAGCATTATCATGTTCATAAAACTAAGGAATAACTGGGGTCCAATATGCAATATTTGACCCTCAACACAATTCCCAACTAGCATTTTATTAGTCCCGAGCAAAGTATGAGAAAAATAAGTTTAATGCGCAACGTTCATCCATTTTCGGAAAACAATCTTTTGTGTATTAAGTATGCATGAGTAGACTCAAGATGAGAAAGTGAGTTTTTGAAAACTTGGAGACGAACCACGTAAGCAATCAATCAAATAGGTCCCTTATCCATTAGGTCAGAGCATAATTCACATATCAAGTTTTTCAACATGCTCAGTGAAAATACTAGCTTTCCATAATGTTAGCTATGGTCATTACTTCAAGATTGATTGAAAACATAAGTACTGATTCCAAACTTATCCCCTTTTCCTTCTTTTTCCAGTTTTTGATTTTATATCGACAGTCATTTGTATTCATTCAGTCTTTTCATCCTTTCTTCTTTTTTTTTCTTTCTTTCATACATTGCATCCTTTTCAAAGACATTTTTCATTCCCCTCAAAGATGTTGTCATTCTTCATTCTTTATGACCTTTTTGTCGATCTCCTATTTTTTTAACTATTTTTTTTTTCTTCTTTTAAGGTGGATAAAATTCTCCAGACTCGATTCTCAATATCTTTCAATAATCACCATACTAACAATCAGAAATTATAGTACTATTCATAAAAAAATAATTTGAATAACATAATATTCAAAGTTACTCTTAATCAGTTGAATGTAAGAACCATAAGTGATAAGTCACTTAGCTGGTCCAACTCCAACAATTCAAAATTTGATTTCTATCTTATCTTCATAGTCAAAACAGTCTTAAATACACAACTTATCGCTTTCTAAATAGATAAACATTGAAAAGTTTTCAAAAACTTTGCAAAATTTGCTCAAAACTGAGAAAATGCTGATTAGTTTACCTAATCTCCCAGCTTCAACCTAAAATCCACATTGTCCTCAATGTAAAAGAAATAAGCATGATTTGCAAAAGAACAACGTAATTGAAAGAGAAGGGATGGAAAGATAGTACCTAATGAAGAAATTTTGAGGCTTTTTCCAAAGGATCTCATCGTGAAGGTGGTTAGCATAAGAGTTAATCAACCAAAAAACAAATTATCCTAAAGCCGACTATCCTAGACATAACATGAATGCAATAAACTAATGCTAAACCAGGAAAGCAAGGGAAAAGCTACTCAGTCATGCCACAAGGTTCCTCCTCTAGCCAATATCTTAACAAATTTCTCAATAGGTTTCTCAACAAGATCATCCAAAAGCCATTTTTACAATAGGTTTGGATGCCCTGGATCATGAATTTCCAGAGAAATTTATGGACCTCAGCATAAGGTTTCCTTTTAATCTCCTGAGGTGTCCAAAGTATATATGATTCACCTATGACAGAGAAAGTTTCAGAGTTAGTATCCCATGGTGAATCAGAGACTACAAGTAGATAAAATTCAAAAAAAATATCAGCAGATGATGTAGTCTCAACACACTCCAAAGTTTCAATCTTCTGTTTAATTTTCGGCTCCTCCCCCTTTAATGGTAAACATTCAGGATTTGGGGAGGAGGTTCTACAAAATAAGGGTTCTCTCGGTCAGTAATAACTACCGAAGTATTGCCTTGTCAGGCATCCACTATGTTTGTATAATAGGATTGTTTATATCTACCAATTGAACTGGGCAATCTTTTAAAGAGTTGAAACATTCATTTGAAAGGAGTTCATTCACCACATCAAGATCTGTGATGATATGCCCAATAACTCCATCTCCTTCGAGAGTAGAAATGAGCATACTCTCTTATTTTTTCTCAAGGTGGGATGAAATCACCACTAGGTATGTTCTTATTGACCTAAGTAAACCTATTCAAGATCAGTGGGCAAAGGTTTTAGGTCAAACTTCGGTGTCTTGAGGCTAGACGGTAGAGGCATTACATAGTTTGGAGCAATTCTTTGAATTGTGGCCTCCAGTGGTTAACTTCAAGTACCAGCATGATATCCAGCATGGTCCCCATCTCCCTAATCACGTCATCATCAAAATCATGGGAGTGGGCCAGGCACGTCTCTAGAGGGTCAGAGGATAAGGTCAATTAAGTATTGGGCCAGGCACGCTCTATCTTCCATGAAAGAATCAATTAAGTTAATGTCATGGAAATCGTCATCATCCTCTAACTATTTACCCTTATTGAAAAAGATGTTTAACTCCAATGTCATATTTTCAAAAGACATACTCATGACTCCATACCTGTAATTAATGATTGCGTTTGAAGTGGCAAGGAATGGACGGCCAAAAATGCTAGTCATTTGAGTGCTCATGTTACTGATGGGTTACGTATCCAAGACAATAAAATCTACCGAGTAGTAGAATCGGTCAACCTAAACCAACACAGCCTCAATTACCCCTCTCGGTACACGAACTGAGTAATCAGCAAGTTGTAATGTGGTTAGGGTGGGTTTTAATTCTCACAAACCTAGCTATTTGTAGACCGAGTAAGGAATCAAATTTACGCTTGCTCTTAAATCAAGAAGTAGCTGCTCAATGCGGTAATTCCAATTACACAAGCGATGATTGAGCTACCGGGATCTTTGAATATTTTGCCGTCTTTTGGTCGTACACAAGTATTCTGTGGCATATCTTGCTTTAGGATGACACTCACTTTTCAGTTAAAAAGATTTTCTTTTGAATATTTTGCCGTCTTTTGGTCGTACCCAAGTATTTCAGAAGTTTCGCATATGAAGGTGTTTGTTTTATGATATCACGTAGAGGAATATTGACCTTCACTTGTTTCAACACCTCTAGAATGTCCTGAGAGTTAGAGAGAGATTTTGGTGCAACCAACCATTGGGAAAATGGAGCAATCAGCTACCCTTGTGGTTCCAGTTCTAATTCTTGTGGGGCATTGCTAGGTCTATCTTCATTGTCCTCTTCTAGGTCCTTAGGCTTTTCAGCCCTTACCGGAATAGATTTGTCAATTATCTTCCTACTCATAAGAGTGGTGATAGACTTAGCTTACTCCATTTGATTTGAAGAACTTGGGTCACTTATTTCATATTGTGGTTTGGGATTGGGGAGAGATTGAGCAGGAAGCATCCCCTTTCCCCTAATGGCTAATTGTAACTCTATCCTTTGAATAGACGACGCAAGCATTCCAATTGTTGTTCTAATTTTGTGGATTGCTTATGCTGAATTCTGATTAAGTAGATCTTGATCTTGAATATGTTTTAGAACCAGATCTTCTTGAAATTACCCTTGATTTGGATTTTAATTGAAGAAACCTTAAGGGGTAGCAGTTTATCCATTCTTCCAACTGAAGTTTGGATGATTTCTCCAACCAAGATTGTATGTATTGGAGGTAGGTCCATTGAAAGGTCTTTGGTAATTGTTCACGGCATTAGATTCCTCATTCAGCACCCCACGAAAGGCAGGTATTGTTGGGCAATTTTCAGTTGTGTGAATGTTGCAATCACAAATACTGCAAACAATTTCCTTAACCTTATCCTTCTTTAGTTCCATGGCCTTGAATTTCCTTATAAGATTAGCCACTTTAGTATTGATATCATCATCCTCTTTCAGAAGGTATAATCCACCCATTTCCTTTGATTGAGTGGGCCTAGAAGTGGTACTTGATTTTGGGTAAGTGTCCCATGATTGTGCGTTTTCACCAAGTCTATCCAAATAATCCCTCACATCATCGACATTTTTATTCATGAATTCCCCATTGTACTTTGTCTCGACTAATTGGCACATGGAAGATGTCAGACCATCATAGAAAAAGTGTATAATGCGCCATGTTTCAAAACCGTGTTATGGGCATGAACTGACAAGATCCTTGAACCTCTCCTAACATTGGAAGAATGTTTCATCCTCCTTTTGGGCGAAGTTTATGATTGACTTTCTAAGGGTGTTCGTTTTATGATGTGGAAAAAATTTCTTAATGAACTCCCTTATCATGTCATTTCATGTACTAATAGACTGGGACGTAGTGAATGTAACCACATCTTAGCTTTCTCTTTCAAAGAAAAGGGAAAGAGTTTCAGTTTGACTATGTCCTCAGGCACGTTTGGAAAATATAAAGTGGCTATGATCTCATCAAATTCTTTCAAGTACAAATATGGACTTTTAGATTCAAGTCTATGGAATTTTGAAAGGAGTTGGATCACCCTTGGCTTGATATCCATGTGTCCCATATTTTCTGGAAAAACCATGCATGAAGGCATGATCACCCCCATCGGTTGTAAATAGTCTCACAAAGTACGAGGCGGGGGTGCTTGATGCACCTCATTCTCATCCTGGACTTCCTCAACCCTAGGTTGAGGTTGTCTTCCCAGTTGATTGACTAGTTGATTTACAGTCAGAACCTCAATTAACTTTAAGGATCTCGAGTGGTGTCTAATCCTTTCATGGATAGATAACCCCTCAACCAATCCTCCTTCACTCAAAAGACGTCGAGTGTTATCACGGACCCACTTGGGCATGAAACACTCTCAGCCCTCAATTTCAAATTCTAACCTAAATCTCAAAGAGAGAAAGGAAATAGAAATCTAAAAATAGAAAGAGAGAGGGAAATGGGAAGAAGTTACCAAATTGGAAGTTCCTAATTAAAATCCTGCAAAACAAAACAAAACAAGTTAGTTTCTAAAAATAAAAATTCTAAAATTAGAAAGTTCCTAAAAATAAAAATAGAAAGTAAACTAGTTTCTACAACCTAATTAAAAAAGTTCTAAATCTAAAATTAAAAAGTAAGTTAGTTCTTAAAAATATAAGAAATCCTAAAAATAGAAAGTTTCTAAAAACAGAAAACAATCCCTAATCTAAAAATAGAAAATAGAAAAAACTTAATCTTAACCTAATTCTAAAACTAGCTAATCTTAGAAAAATGCAACCATTAATCCTTGGCAATGACGCCAAAAACTTGTTCACAATCCCAAGTGTAGGGTCGCGATGTAGTAATAATCTCTGTGAGACCGAGGTCGAATCCATAGGGACTAATCTCGTGTGTTTTCTAAAAATAAATAGAAGAAGAACTATAAAAAGATGAAAACCTAAATCTGAAAATTTTGAGAGTAATTGTGAGAGCTTTAATAAAAAAAAAAACTTAATAAATTCAAAGGTGAGAAACTAGGGTTTCTAAGGATCCACTTGTAGAGATCAAGGAGATCTATGCTCGATTCAAGTCACACGATTGGAATCGGAGTCCCATCCTATCCAATTGGAAGATATCCCAGTAAAATCAAATCTGAACTTCTTCTGACCTAGTTCTCAATGGATGAGAGGTGTAAGAACCAGAAGTGATTCCATCACAAAACCATGCCCATGAGATAAGGCAAACAACAGAATTTACCAATCCCATAACTAATCTGGGAGAATTGTGAAAATTAAAGATGATTCCATCATCCAACCATGCCCAAGGGACAATGGTGAACAACAAGATTTCCTAATTTCACAATCCCAATACATGAAAAAAACATACTCACAGCTATCGCAGATCTATTGTAATTTGAGTCACAACAAACCATTAAAAACTGGAAGTATTCCTTATAATCAAACTAGAATCAAAGATAGTTCAATATAAATATGAATCAAAGTAATAGAAACATCCCATCACGCTACAAACTTCACCTCTTAGCCCTAGCTAAGAGGTTTAGCCAACCATAGACATGATTGAACAAGAATCTCTTAAGAAAAGTATAAAAACTACTAAGGAAAAGGAAGAAAAAACTCTTGGCGACGACTTCTCCACGCCTTTGCTCCACTCCCCAAAGCTTAGATGGCGCCTAGGGATGCCTTAGGGACCCTTATTTATAGTTTTAGGCCTTGTACTTTTGCACTGAGTGAAATTTTTTTGAAAATCGTCTCAAATTTACATAGTCCGCGCAAGTTTTGTGTAATGCTCGACTAGTGGTGGGACGTACTCTACTGGTCCTGAGCCATCCTTGACCAGTCGTGGGACGCCCTCGACTGGTCGAGCAGGATGGAAAATTGGCTATTTTAGTTGCTAGAGTTTGAGTCGAGCACCTTCGACCGATCGATCAGAGCCCAGGACTGGTCGTGTGTAGCCAGGACTGGTCGAGCCGAGGCCAGGACTAGTCGAAGATGGCCGAATTTCACTTCAAAACTCCGATTTTCTTCATTCTTGACTTGATTTTCTTGGATCTTTGGTGTGTGCATTCTTCATTCTTGGTTTCATTAGATCCAATCTTGACTTTGGTGATTCTTGAGCGTTAAATCCATGCTTTTAACATCCTTTTCAATCCAAGCTCTTAAATTCACCTTGTAACATAAACATGATTAAAATAGAACATTAACCATTATTATGTTCATAAAACCAAGGAATAACTGAGGTCTAATATGCAATATTTGACCCACAACAGACATGACACCTGAGAGGGCAAGCCGAGTAGCTCCCATGTCCGAGACCTATGCGGCGCCGATCATATCAATGAGCGCAGATCAGCTTTAGCAGATATTGCAGGCAATAATCGCAATTCTTCAGGGATAGGGTAGGCGATCCATGGATACACCCACTCAGACTGAGTAGGAGCGAACGAGATCCCTTCTATGAGATTTTCTTCGACTCAATCCCCCGCAATTTCAGGGAGAGCCCGATCTGTCTTTGGCGAGAGATGGCATTCCCAGGTGGAAAACACGTTTGAGGCCATGAGATGTACAACCCAGCAGCGAGTCCCATTAGCAGTGTATATACTTGAGGGTGAGGCCTAGCATTGGTGGGCATCTGTCGCCCATACTGCAGGGCCTGATTTTGTATGGACGTGGGAGGACTTGCAGACTGGTTTAACCGGAAGTTCTTCCTAGAGTACGCTTGTCAGCAGCGCGCACTTAAGTTCAAGACTCTTATGTAGGGGAACATGTCAGTGTCTCAATACGAGGCCTGATTTGTCGCATTATCAAGATTTGTACCATACTTTATAGCGGATGAGGGGTGGAAGGCCCACTGTTTCGAGTGCTGCTTGTGTCATGGCCTTCGAAGTCGCGTCATTGGACAAATGCTCCTGACATTTGAGCAGGTCGTTCAACGAGCCCTGATATATGAGTCATAGTGGGTCAATTCACAGAGAACCCATGGTCAAGATGGAGATCGGAAGAGGACGACCCCCTCCGGCAGCTCCCAGCAGCAACAGCGTCGACGCCTGCAAAGGCACAGGAACCATCCACCCCTTCGAGCGCTAGCAACAGCACCTCCAGTACCACCACAGAGATCATTTTTAGGTATTTACTTTGAATGCAGGAGTACGGAGCATCGTAGGTGTTAGTGCCCCCATCTACAGTAGCAGTTAAGGGTGCCTCAGTAGCCTCCTCAGCAACAACAATGACGGCAGTACCTGCCGCCGAGATTCCAGCAGCAGCCGCAGCAGCAACGACCATAAAGGGGACATACATCTCCCCAGCAAGACCCTTAGTCGTCAGGAGGAGTCATTAATGATTTGCGTGACCAGATCTTAGGACCATCTTGTTATATTAGTCAATGATGGGATTATGAGGTTGTAAGGCATCCTAGTTTCGATCGTTTCTGACCAAAATTCGAGGTTCATTAGGGTTCAACATAGTGTTGATGAGGTATTTTAGGAGCACGAGGCTGAGATTAGAGAGCGTTATCCCCATCTTTTATAGATTAATTGTGTTTTGTATTGTATTGTGCGATATATATATATATATATATTAGTGAAGCCATATTTCCTCTCCCCTTTGCTTCGTTTTGTGTGATAGTAAATTTCGAGGATGAAATTTTTATTAGGAGATGAGAGCTATTAGGCCTGTCCTAGTGATCATTCCGCTCCATCGGATACCGCGGTCCTCCCAGTCAAATTCCAGCGACCCGCAACCTGTAGTTAGCATTTGTACACGATCCTACGTTGCTACCTATCAACCTGAGTCGACTCAATTGAGGCCTATGTCATTGCGACCGCGCCATCACCGCAGTTCTAACGCCGCATCTCGTGCGTTAATGCGATGATTAGATCATAAGATATGGCCCACACATTATTATAGTCATTGATCGCTTGATTATGGGACCCACCTATCTTAGTTGTTGCATTTCCCTAGAAAACCATCATTAGGATGATGTCACCCTAGGGGTGACATCACCCCACCCTACCCCATAGCCCCATGCCTCTTACAAGCTATGATAGCTTGCTAGCCATGCTTTCTTACACCTATCATCATTACCTAACTAAGAGAGCAAGTAATCATTACCCCTTCTCTCTCTATTATCTCTCTTCCTCTCCCATTCATTTCTCATTTTTCCATTACAATGGCCATGGACGTCCCACCCATCTCCAAATTTCCAACCACTTCCACTCTCTAGTCCTCTTAATCCAACCCTTCAAACCCATCTCAACCATTGATTTCACTTCCCTTGGAGCTCTAGAATCTAGTGGTGGAAGAAGAAGTTCAAGATCCAAGGTGGGTGCTTGTTTAGGACTAGATCTTGCTTTCCTTTCTTTGATTTTTACCTTTTATTGCTAAGGATCATGTAGGACCCACCAATCAATGGTGGAGATCCTACTTGACCCTTTGGATGCGGCCAATAGTCCATCCTTGATGCATGCATGATCCATGATGGGGCCATCGCCATGGACCCCGTCATGATGTTTTTATTGAATCCATGCTATTGGTTGGTCATCTAGACCCTTGATTTATGGTGGGGATGGCATTCCCACCTCAGATTAATTTTTTTATGTAGGGCCATGCAATGTATGGGACCCATCTTAATGAAGGTAGGATGTATGATGCATGTATTGAGGGACCCATAGTGGCGGGGCCCCTCCATCACCCATTTCTCTCTCTCTCTCTCTATCTCTCTCTCTCTCTCTCTCTCTCTCTCTCTCTCTCTCTCTTTCCTTGTATGATGGCCCACCCGATGATGCATGTTGTTGTCCATACATGGGATGATCACACACCTTGCTGCCCATTTTCAAGCCAATCTGGATGAGGGAAATCACAAGAACTAGCCTGATTTTCTAGATGGGTGGCCCACCCACATGGACCCCTTGTATGAAGTATGTATTTTATCCAACCCGACCATCCTTGGGGCCCACCTTGTTGAGGTCCAACCCATGGACGAAGGAGAACACAAATATCAGCTTTGATGCAAAGCTATGGTGGGCCACACGTGTGGACCCACCTTGAATGTATGTAATTTATACCCATGTCGTTCGTCTGTTTGATGGACGTGGGACCCACCCCACACGTGCTGCACATGTGGGGGGGGGGGGGGTCCACCTTGATATATGTATTTTTGCATTCGCACCGTCCAGCCCATTGGATTGTGCGACTCCACCTTAATGTATGTGTTTTATCCACGTTGTCCATCTATTTTCTGGACGTGGGACCCACCCCACATGTGCTGCATATGTGGGAGTGGGGCTCACCTTGTGATAAGTGTTGGATCAGTCTGTCCAGACCCTGGACGGTTGGGCCTGCTATGATATATGTGTTTTATTCACCCCGTCCCTCCATGGACCCCGCATGATGTATCTATTTTTTTCCTTATCATTCGTTCAGATGGGCTAGATGTGGGCCCCTTATTGAACGTGTTTGATCCAAGCTATCCGTCCATGGGCTGTACATCCAGCAGGAAACCATGATGTGTGTGTTGTATATCCAAGCCGTCCAGCAGTTGGGCCCTGCCGTGATGTATGTATTGTATATTTATGCCAACCACTTGTGCAGCCTGCCGTGATGTATGATGTATCTAGGCTGCTCATTCATTTGTCCTAGATTATGGGCTACCACTTAAGGCCCATATGATGAGGCCCAATGTGATGTATATGAGGCCTATATAATGAGGCCCAATGTGATGAATATGAGGCTTTTGTGTGAGGCCCAATGGGATGTGTATGTGGCCCGTTTGGCAAGGCCCATTATGATATATGTGGCCCATTTGGTGAGGCCCATTATGATGTATGAGGTGCCCGTATGGTGAGGCCTAATGTGATATATGAGAGGCCTATGTGGTGAGACCATTATGACATGTGATTCCACCATGATGTGTGAGATGATGTCCATCCATTTTCCCTAAATAAAATAAAGACCATGGACCCCATTATAGGATTGGTTCTAAAGGGCCAAGCCTTGGGGACAATGGTGGTTAAATGTCCACATTATAGGAGCAATGGTGGTTAAATGTCCACATTGCAATCCTCCCTAAGGCCCATTGTTAGGCCCATTCTCATTTCCTCTTAGTGGGCTAAACCAAATTGTTGGGCCCCATAAGTATTACCCATCTTACCTTAGTGGGTTAGTCCAAACCATTGGGCCCCATTGATGCTAGAAGGATTGACTAAACCTTGAAGCCCACCTTGATGGGTGTATCATATACACATATTTCATCCACTTTAGACCATGGGGCTGCCCTGTGCGGCCCACCATATTGTGCGTATATGCGCACTATTTGTCCATTTTCTAGGCTTTGGGCTGCCCACCTTGACATATGTGTTCTATACAGGCAAACCATCCACCTTCCCAGCTAGCCTGAGGGCCAGGGGCCCCATCATGAGTTAGATGCAATTCCAAGTGGACCGCATTATTAAGTCTCCCTAGGACCCATTGTAAAATTCTTCTCCACTTCACTCAAATCCTACATGAGCGGCAGATATACCTTGCCATGATTAACTACCCCAAACCACTGGGCCCCATTGATAATGATGCCTCTTACATCTTGTAGGACTACCCAAGTATTGGAGCCTTCCTTGTGTTCATACTAGGCCTTCTATGGTAAACATGGAACACCTAGATACATGTGTTTGTTTGAGTTTGGTGACCCAAACCCGAGGCCCACTTAAATGATGAGTGAGCTACCCCCATCCGTTCGTAAAGGCACACAGTCTTAGACGTGTGAATCATATCAATGCCCGCCCTGTATTCATATCGGGCCTCATAAAATAGCCCGGTTGTTGTACGATAAAAATAGTGAGAAGGACCACTTGTTGTGAACCCGCTTGACCACGTGTTATCACCTCGTAGGATGTATCTTACCTTTGTGATCGATTGCTAGGACCACGTGTTATGTATGTATCGTCCACGCAGTCTGCCTTCTTTGGATGAGTATAAGGCCCATCCTTGACATTAGTACATCATCATCACCCATTGTCATAGATGGAAGAATATGTGGTATCAGATTAGGCATATCCACTGTTGATGTTATGGATTAGATCCACTATCCTTCTATGGACCCCACATGTATATAAGCTGAATATTTGTAGCCATGCTAGTATACTTTATCTAGTAATACTCACTGAGTATGTGCTAGTATAACATCATGATACAGGCCCATTGTGATGATATGAGGCCCATTGTGATTGTATTAGGCCCATTATGATTGTATGAGGCTCATTATAATTGTATGAGACCCATTATGATTGCATGAGGCCTATTGTGATTGTATGAGGCCCATTGTGATTGTATTAGGCCCATTGTAATTATATGAGGCTCATTATGATTGCATGAGGCCCATTGTGATTATATGAGGCCCATTGTGATTGTATGAGGCTGATTATGATTGTATGAGACCCATTGTGATTGCATGAGGCCCATTGTGATTGTATGAGGCCCATTGTGATTGTGTTAGGCCCATTGTGATTGTATGAGGCTCGTTATGATTGTATGAGACCCATTGTGATTGTATGAGGCCCATTGTGATTGTATTAGGCCCATTATGATTGCATTAGACCCAATTGTGATGTATGAGGCCCATTGTATGTGTGACGCCCAACTGTGATGTGTGAGGCCCACCATGTATGGGTGACTATGTGCACACCACCTATTCACTTATATGGGTCATGGGCCGCCTTATACCAGCCCGGCATGATGTATATGATTATAATCATGCTTAGTATACTTCATAATATATGCCCATACGCATCATTTGCATGCTTGTTATGAGGAGTGATTGAGCATATCATGTGTCATTGGGCTGATTATTTATGGGACTCCCAGAGAGGCGGAGTTGCCCCACATGAACGCGTGGTACACACAGGTTTGATGACTGAATGGTATGACTCTTGCATCTCACATTTTGTGATATGACCACCATACGCCCTAGCGACATCAGGGTCGTGGCCTCCACAGGCATATCATGGATGGCCAGATCGGACACCGAAAATGTTTAGTTTTAGCAATATGGGCACGTTAGATGTCCATGGGTGAGAGTCCCTAAACCCTCGTGGCCAGGGGATACTTCAATGTCTAGACTGAGTGGATGCATGAGTGTATGAGGGCCGAATACCAGTTGGTCACGTCTCCCATTGTGTCATGGTCGGTTGGAAGGGGGTGTAGCCTTACCCGCTCAAGTAAGGGGGCAATGACAAAACTGAGTCTGACCTAGCTTGAGGAATGGAGTCCGATATTGACGAGTCAGGCCCGATATTGGCAGGCGGATAGTGAGGTCTCTTCCACTCATCCAGTTGTGGGCTTAGATGGGGTGGCAAGCTGGCGTGGAGTTTATTAGACTCGATGATTGTCCAGAGAGGGACTGTACTGATATACATTATTCGAGAGGTGAGCGGTACTGATATGTGAATCTACTGAGTGGAGGTTGCATGTTCAGTATTGACTCATTCATCCATTCACTAGCCACTCAAGCCGGTAGTGTGCAATTATACCATTATATGTACATTTGCAATAGCCACGATTTCGGTTAAGTACATGGCCAACATGAGATTAGGAGTTTACCATATTAAGTCTAGCTATCCAAATTTAGGTATGAGACTAGTTTGGATAGAAGTCCCTTATGGTGGACCCCACAACTTGCGATATTATGCACTATCATCCCGACTTCACGCTCTAGCACTGTATATTACATTACATCTCCCGCATATTGTGTCTTATGGCTTTACATCCTCTGCATATGGCATCATGTTGCATTGTATCCCCCGCATATGGCATTTAGCTTACTATGATTATGCATTTTGAATCAGGCTTATGACATTTATGGACTTGTTAGTATTTTCATTTCCCTGATACTGTATAATTTATGGACTTGAATTTTATGCATGACACCTATATTGTGCACACACGTACACCACCCTCTAAGCTTTCGATAGGCTTATGCACGATAGATGCGTGCTGGTGATGCTAGGACGCAGTCGAGCTGAGGCAGGAGCGTGCGGCTGAACTTCTAGAGTTTCTGATATCTATATTGTATTTTCCTTTCATGGCTTGTACCCAAAAGCTTTTGATATTAGTGGATATGTGGTGATGCTTCTTGTTGTTATTATCGGTTATACTTATGGTTATGCTTATTATGAAACAAATTCATGTTGAAAATCCTCCTTGTAGGATCTCAGGATCGGAACCTAGTATATTAGTGTCGAGAGCCGAGAATGGGGTACTACGGAGGCTGTCGGTGGTAAATTCGGCGGTCGAAAATTTTGTGAACCCGGTTTCTGAGTTTGGGGCGTGACATAGAATTTTTTCAGAATTATTTTAGAAATTAACTTAGTTTTCTATTTCTAAGTTTTGAGACTTTTCTTTTTTATTTTTAGAAACTAATTTACTTTCTAATTTTAGGATAGAAACTTTCCTAATTTGTTTTTAGAAACTAATTTTTTATTTTTTAGAAACTTTCCTAGTCCGTTTTTAGAAACTAATTTCCTTTCCTTTTTTCTATTTCTAGAAACTAACTTTCTTTTTATTTTTAGAAACTTTCCTTTTTCTTTTTTAGAAACTAAGTTGATTTCTTAGTTCTTTTTTAGAAACTAATTCACTTTCCTTTCTAATTCTTTTTCTTTTCTATTTTTAGATTTAGAAACTAACTTTTCTTTCTATTTCTAAATTTAGAAACTTTCTTAATTTGTTTTAGAAACTAACTTCCTATTTTTAGATTTAGAAACTTTCTTAATTTATTTTTAGAAACTAATTTATTTTTTGTACTAATTTTATGTTTTTTTTAATATATTTTTTAGGTTAGGATTTTTCTAGATTTTTTTTAGGGACTAACATTATTTTTTGTTTTGTAGGATCCTAACATAGAACTCTCCAAACCGGTAAACTCTTTCTAACTTCTCCTCTACTTACTTTTCATATTGTTGTAGGATTTTTTTTTTCTTCTTTTCTTTTATTTTATGTTAGGATTAGGGTTTCACCATTTACATGTAAGAGTGGGAGAGTTAATATGCTGAAGTAGTTTTAGAGAATGCGAGAAATTGTGAAGGGCTGTCAGATGATTATGTTAGAAAACAACCTACGTCTCAAAATTTTTCTTGAAACATCATCGAGAACCAATATAATTCTCCACCGATTAAGAAGTCCTTCGGTGATTATAGGCGGGAGAATAATTATACTCCATATGACCCGTATTGGAGTGAGAACAATTATCACCCATCAGACAAGAAGAAAACAATGCATGATTATATTATGGGTGATAATGCATACCAACAAACATCCAACTTTCCCACCTATAACCCATATGACTATGATAAGTGGAAACATCAATATTGGAGAGATGAACCAACAAGAGATTATAGTGATTATTCTCTTGGATCCCCTACATTTGAAATCCAACCAGAAATGATATAAGAGGATTCACTTCAGAAACTCATGAATGCACAAGATCAATTCAATCATTATCTCATGTAATCATTTGTAGCCATTAAAAAATCTATCGAATTGATTAAATCAACTAGGTTAGAACATTAGTCACACCTCAATGAGGGGGAAGAGGCTAGTTTATCCTAGCCTCAATCCAATCCAAAAACACAATGAAAGGAAAGTGATCCTAGCTCGCTTGCAAAGGGTTACTGAAATTGAGAATGAAGAGTTGGATTGTGTTAATGAGCATATGGTTCAATTTTTCGAAGAGTTGATCTTGATGACTATCTAAAGGAATCATCAAGAGACGTGGTTATCTTTCAAATATAATGATACTGACACACTCCAGTCACATGACACACTTGACTTTAACGAGGAGGAAGAGGCTAGTTTATTCAAGCCTCAACTCAACCTAGAAAAACAGTGTGAGGAAAGTCATCTCATCCCACTTGTGTACTACACTGAATTGGAAAATGATAAGGATTGGGATGACAGTCATGAGTTTACAGCCCAAATTTCACTGGAATCGACCTCAAGTTTGGTCCAGGTCAATGATCAAGAGGTACAGGAAGTCGTTAACCATAATAATCTACTCCACCCATCTGACGTGTCTGATTTAAATGTGGAGGATGATCACTTTTTAACCGATCCTTCCAAGTCTTGTGATGCATATTTAGACCACTCCCCTGAGTTAAATTATAATATGGTTAGGGAGATGGATGAGTTGCTCGATAAGACACTAGAATTTGAAACCACCTAATAGAGGCCACTATTTGAGTTGTCAACCCTTGACGATACAATGCCTTTAATGAGTGGTATCAATGAACAAAGTCTTCACATCAATTCTTCGCCTGCTGATCATAAATCTATTCATGCAGGGCAAGGCAAGATACATCCGATGATGATTTATTCTCACTAAGATGAAGAGCAAGAGAACATGTTTCCATCTACTTTCAAAGACGATGGAGTTATTGGGCATATCATCACAGATCTCGATGTGGAGAACGAGTCTTTCTTAACTGAATATCTCAGCTCTCTAGAAGATTGCTTGGCACACTTTGAAGATCTAAATGATAATATGATAACAGAAATAGTGGATGCTTTGCAAGACAATACCTCGGTAGTTGTTACTGACTGAGAGAACCCTTATTCTGAAAACCCTTCTTCTACAGATCCTGAATGTTTACCATTAAAGCAGGAGGAGCTGAAAATTGAACTGGAGCTTGAAACTTCAAAATGTGTTTAGACTACATTACCTACTGAGATTTTTTTTTTTGAATTACATCTACTTGTAGTCTTTGATTCACCATAGTGTTCTAACATTAAAACGTTTTCTGTCATAGGTGAATCATATATACTTTGGACACCTCAGGAGATTACAAGGGAACTTTATGCTGAGGTCCATAAATTTCTCTGAAAATTCATGCTCTAGGATATCCAAGCCTATTACAAAAAGGGCTTTTAAATGATCTTGTTGAGAAACCTATTGAGAAATTTATCAAGATATTGGCCGGATGAGGAACCATACGGAATGACTGAGTAGCTTTCCCTTGTTTTCCTAGTTAGGTTTACTGCTTTCAAAGAATTTAGGATTATGATAGTTTGTTTTTCGCTCTTTTAAGATAGTTTGCTTTCCACTGTTTAGGATTGTTTGCTTATTATCTGTTGAGTCTTTTGTGCTAACACATCTTCACATTGTGATCATTGGAAAAGCCTAAAAAATTCCTTCTTTGGGCATTATCTTTCCATCACTTCCCTTTTCTTTTCATTTTCTCTTTTGCATTACATGCTTATTTCTTTTACATTGAGGACAATATAGATTTTAGGTTGGGGTGTGTGGATTTAACAAGTTAATCAGTGTTTTCTTAGTGTTTGAGTAAAATTTGTGGAAAATTGGAAATTTTTTGAAAAATTAGAATTACAAGATGCTTGATGTTGATGCCTTATGTCTCTTGGAGTTTAGTCACTTGGGAGATCTCTAAATTAAGTTAAGTCATTAATCCTCAATTAGAAGCTTTAAATATTGATTGAGTCATGATCTCACATGTCATATCTAGCTTACACAGTAAAGTATCAGTTTGATATTGAATTGTTAACTTGATGATTATTACGCATGGAAGGAACCAACCTGGGGAATTTTTCCATCATGTTCAATAGGAAGAATTGGAAAGAAAGAAAAAGAAAATCTATAGCTAAAAAAAATAGTTGTCATCGAAAAGTGCTACCTATTAAAGATCTTTAAAAATGTTGACATAGCGTGAAAGTCATTGATGGAAAAATCAAAAGCTAGATGAATAAAAAAGGGAACTAAAAGATGAACTGTAAGGTAGGTTTCGGTTTAGGTTTTTATTGTCCTGAATGCTCGTTTAATTATCAATGTTATCATGAAAGTGACAAATTGAACCTTTGATTGTGATAAGTCTAGATTTCATTATACACCCATGGAACTCAATGTTTGGAATTGTTCTAATTAGAGGATAAATGCTTTGAACTTGATTATGAAACTTACCAAGTGCTAGAGTTTAGGAGAATGTAATGCACAACATTGATGTATTTTAGAAGTCTATTATCTGGATTATTTTTTTAAAACCACTTGAGCTTATAGAAATTATCTTGTGGTTCTCGAAATATTTTTCACAAACTTTGCTCGGGACTAGCAAAATGCTGGTTGGGGATTGTGTTGAGGGTCAAATATTGCACATTATCCCCCATTTATATCTTAGTTTGATGAATATGATAATGCTTAATGTTTTATTTACTCATGTTTGTGTTGCAAGGTGAATTTAAGAGCTTGGATTGAAAAGGGTGCTAAAAGCATGGATTTGATGCATAAGAATCACTAAGGCAAGGGATGGATCTTAGGAGACCAAGATTGAAGAATTCACATGCTAAAGATCCAAGAAAATCAAGTGAGGAATGAAGAGAATCAAAGATTTGAAGTAAAGAAAAGGAATCCTGAAATTGTCCTGAAAAAGCATATTCTGAAACTCTGTGTTATTTTGTGAAATTACACAGAGTGAAGTCTATTTTAGCAAGCTGTGTAAAATTGAGGCAGTTTCTAGAGTTTTCCAACTAGGTGTGAAAGTTGGAGTTCCACAACTATAAATAGGACTCCCTGGGATGTTCTTAAGCATCTTTTAGGTTTAAAGAGTGGAGCAAAAGGGTGGAGAAGCCGTCGCCAAGAGTTTTTCTTCTTCTTCCTTAGTTGTCTTCATGCTTTCTTCTAGGGTTTTAGATCCAATCATGTTTATGGTTGGCTAAACCTCTTAGTTAGGGCTAAGAGGTGAAGTCTGTAGTATGATGTGTGTTTCTATTGCTTTGATTCATGTTTATTTTAAACTCCATGGATTCTAATTTGATATTTAAGGAATACTTTCAGTTTTTAATGTTTTATTGTGACTCAAATTATAGTAGATCTACAATAGCTTTGAGTATCTTCTTTTCCTGATTTAAGATTGAGAAATTAGTAAGTCTTGTTATTCACCATCGTCACTTGGGCATGATAGGGTGATGGAATCCTTCCTAATTTTCACAATTCTCCTACTTTGAGATCATGGGATTAGTAAATCCTGTTGTTTGCCATTATCTCCTGGCCATGGTTTGGTGATTGAATCTCTGCCAATTATCATAGTTCTCCTTCATTGAGAATTAGGTCAATGGAAGTTCAGATTTAGTTTTATTGATATATTTTTCAATTGGATAAGATAGGACTCCAATTTTAATTGTGTTACTTGAATCAAGCAAGAGGGCTCCATGATCACTACAAGTCGATCCTTGGCACCCTAGTTCCCACATTTAAATTCTTAGTTTTAATTACTTTATTCACAATTACTCTCTCAAATACTTTAGAATTAGTCTCACATCTTCTTCTAGTTCTACTTCTAGTTAATTTTAGAAACATACAAGTTTCAGTCCCTGTAGATTTAACCTCGGTCTTAGCGAGATTATTAATACATCATAATCTTACACTTGAGGTTGTGAACAATGGGTAGAAAGGGCCTTGTGTGAGACCCGTATCCTAGCCTGTACAGTTCGGTAGGCTTCTGTGGTCCTCCCGGTCGAATTCTGGCAACCAGCGATCTGTAACCGACGTTTGTGCAATCCTGAGTCTATCCCATATTCCTGAGTCAGCTCAACAAGACTTGTATCCTTACGACAGCGCTGTCACTACGGTTCCGACACCGCGTCTCGCATTGTGTTGTGGTCGATTAGGAGGGGGTGTGGCCTTACCCGCCTGAGGGAGTAGGCAATGTTAAAATGAGTCTGACCAGCTTGAGCAATGGGTTTGCTATCGACGAGCCGAGCAGGCATTGATATACTGCTAGTAGACGGATAGTGAGGTCTCTTCCACTTACCTAGTTGTGCGCTCGGATAGGGGCGGCAGCTAGCGTAGAGTGTAATAGACCCCGGTGAAGATCCCAGAGATGTACAGTACTGATACATGGACTCATTGAGCAGAAGTTGCATAGTCATTCATTCATTCATTTGCTATCCACTTGGGCTGGTCGTGCACAACTAATTGTTGTGTAACTTCGCAATGGTAAGGATTTCGGTTGGGGCGCACGACTAACCTGAGGTCAAGGGTTTACCACTTTGAGTCTGGCAATCCAAATTTAGGTATGGGACTGGTTTGGATAGAAGTCCCTTATGATGGACTCCATATCCTGTGATACTACGTACTATCATCCCGACTTCACTCCAGCTTAGTCATTTCATTTGCACAACATATTACATTGCATTTGCAACATTTAGCATTTTAAGTTACTATCTTTCTGCATTTATATGGCTTAAATGAGATTGATGGTATTCATGGCTCATCAGGATTTGCATATTGTATTACATCATCAGCATCTGATATTTGGCTCTCTATGATTCCGCATTTGTATAGCCGATCTGCATTGCATATTCTGATATTGAATTATTTATAGACTTACTAGCATGTTTCCGCATTACTCTGATAATGTACGATTTATGGATTGCCAGTATTTTCGCTTACTCTGCTATCATATGATTCATGATCTTGCCAGTATTTCTGACATCGTATGATTTATGGGCATATATTGTATACTTGTCACTTACCTTGTGCACACACTTACACCACCCTCTGAGCTTTCTATAAGCTTATGCACAATAGATGCGTGCAGGAGGCGTTAGGTCACAACAGCGTTGAGCTTGGAGCGGGCAGCAGACTCCTGGAGCTTTGATTTTTGATATATATATATATATATATATCCCTTTCAACACTGTACTTAACTGTTTATATTAGTGGATATGTGATGATGATGTTGCCTTTGTGATTTGGGTAAACTTGTGGTTATACTTCTTATGAGATTAATGTACGTTGGAAAATCCTCCTTATAGGATCTCAAGATCGGAACCTAGTGTATGGGCGCTGGGTGTCGAGAATGGGGTTCTACAGAGGCTATCGGCACCGAATTCAGCGATCGAGAATTTTGTGTGCCTGATTTTCGAGTTTAGGGCGTCACACCTTTGACCACCACTCGTACTTTCCCATCCCAAGCCTTAAGATGGGGGCCACATTATTCATGAGCAGCGTGATCTTCTTGGGCAACGTCAGCCGCCCGAACAGGTACCTCATGTAGTCGGGGATGGGCAGGGACATGTAGCAGAAGGGGGAGTTTTCGGCGTTATCGACACATGCAGATGTCGTACGTGTGGGGAGAAGATAGAGAGAAGGGAGGGAGAGGAAGAAAGGGATTTTGGATAAGAGAGAAGCCTGCGAGAATGAAAATAGCTTGCAGGCTCCTATTTTTGTTGGGCGTAGATTGGACATGAGACAAACGATCCTATTAAGGGCTCTGTGGGGCCCACCATGATGTTTGTCGTTCCATGCCATCCATTCAATTCAACAATTTTTTGGGGCTTTATCCCCAAAAAAGGAGGCAAATAAAAGGCTCATGTCGACCACAACAAAAATCAACAAAATGCACCACATCTCCATTGTTTCCTATGGTGTGCTCCACTTGAGCCTTCAATGTCCCTACCTTTCAGAGCTAATGCCTTAAAATGAACTGTCAAAATGGATAGACGGCTTAGATAAAACACAAAAATTGTAGGCGGCCCCATAGAACTTCTTACAAACCATCAATTTGTAGTTGTGGGGTAGCGGGGTATGATTATTTGGCTACGGATTAAATCCGTTGGAATATAGCTACAGTGTTTATCCGTAGCTACAATCCCTCATAATCTGTAGCCTTTGCTCATTTTTTTTTTTTGTAGTGATATCTTAAAATGATATGAGAAAAGCATTGAACGGTGTGGATAAAATCAATCCATGACTTGGGTGGGCCACGAGCTTAAAAATAAAGTCAATCCATGACTCAGGTAGGCCACACCACATAATATAGTCGAGAGGGGTTTCCCATGCCCTAAAACATTCATAATCATATATTGGGCCCACCTATATGTGATTCACAGATCCAGCCCATTCATTATGTGTGTCCCACTTGGATGAGGGGTCAAACCAAGTTTAAGCCACATATAAAACTCATGTGGGCCCCACCAAGTGCTTTTATACATTTTAGGATGTCATTACATAGTTTTAGATGGAATGGCCCACCTGAGTTTCATATATGGATGATTTTTGAGATATCTCATAACCTAAATGGGACACATCAAATGCATGGTGTTGATGTTCGATACACATCATGATGGGCCCACAAAACTTACTAACATTAATTCTTAGGTTTTCACGAGGTCAGTAAGTTGGGTCACAATTTTGACCAGAATATTTGTCCCATTTTAGATATCTTATCCATTCACTCTATTTTATTAATCAATACCTTCAATTTGACTAGTTACTCACCCCGATCAGGCAACATATGAAATAGATATTGGGCATACAAGATTGATCAACAATATGATGGGCTATATATATCTTCCGATCTAATGGTCAGATTTGAGTGAAATTTAATTTAAACATATGAAGTTATTAACTCTTCAATCTGGACTGATCAGATTGTCCAAAATCTGATCAAGATCTTGACAAATTGTTCATTCCCATTTAAAAAGTGTTTTTGACTAATCTGATTCGTTTGAAGTCATTATAGGCTGAATTTTCTAGTATATCCTAATTAGCACGTTATGAAATACATTTGACTGTTCCATTCAGATCAACTTTAGAATGACTTTATCATAGAATTAGATCAATCTCGTCATTTTAAGTTATTATTGCCATTACAATTCAATAATCGTTATTATTGCAAAATCTCAATTTCTTACCAAAAATTTCATTTATTTTCAAAATAAAAATCATTTTTTTTTCAAAATCACATCATTTTTTTATCGAGGACCCGGTGTCCACCAAGAGAAATACAGGTGTACCTTGAATGTGGGTAGTGACTTTAAAGGCTAAAGGCACTGCAGTTGCTGACTCAGATGCTTCAACTGCAAGTGCATGTACACGCACTTGTTGAGAACGATTGGGTTACGCCGCTATGGGTCTTTGAGGCGGCCTACTTTGAGGCACAAGTGGTCGAAAAAATGGTTGTGCTAGAGGTACTAATCATAGAAGTGGAGCTAATATAACTTGTGGTGGTTGGTGGTTGATCTTCTGAGGTGGCGTAAAACCATTGTCCCTCATCTTAGTAAAGTAAAAGGGCTCATTATGGCCCGTCTTCTTACAGTAGATGCACCAAAGATCTAATCGCCTCTACTGGGTCGGTGGGGCCATTAGCCTAGGAGGCAAATTTTCACGCGGCCTCTTACCGAGGAATGGTCGGTTCGGCAATTCAAGTTGAGGCCTTGGTCCCATGGGCATACGTGTCTGGGACAATCTGTCTCCATCCTGCTCGGCTCGCAGGGACATGTTCAGTAGCTCAGCATAATTGAGAATACTAGCACAACACATCTTAATGTAGATGCCAGTCGTAGACCCTCTGAAAATCGTTGCATCCTCATCGGCTTGTCTGCTAGGATCAATGGAGTATATCTAGCCAGCTCCGTGAAGCGGTTCTTGTATTCAGTCACTGTCATCCCCCCTTGTCAGAGGTAAAAAAATTCATCCTCCTTTTCATTACGGTAAGTGAGGGGGAAGTACTTTCCATGGAAACGGGTCTCAAACGCATCCTACGTCCACACATATCCCTCAGGGACAATCTGTAAGATGTTGTCCCACCAAAGACTAGCTTCCTTCTCAAACATATATGTAATAAGCTCCACCTGCTTTGCCTCAATATAGTGTAGTGGCTTCAACATTTTGGATATATGATCTAACCAATACTCTGCCTCCTCGGGTTAGTGAGTACCTGTAAATGTAGGAGGGTAGAAGCACTGGAAGCGTTCAATAGGCCACTGGCAGTCATAGTCCCAATGGGCTGCACGGATGGCATAGGCGGGACCATATTCATGTTCTGGGCAATGGCCCCCGCAATAGTGGCCAAAAACTGTTGTTGTTGCTGCATCAGGAGCATCATCTGCTCCAACCTATCAGGGGGAGGAGCCGCTTAAGGCATGTGTGGCATCGATGTAGGCGCACAGTTCTGTCTCAGAACCGGTGGTGCATTCGGTGTTGGCCCATTTGTAAGGTCAGTGGCCAACTGTGAATCTGGCATAGTCTCAATATCTGGGCCCAAACTAGAGTCTGTATAACTATCGCTTAGGCGAGGTGCCCCATCAATCGATCCGCCAAGTGTGAGACATGCTATACTATGTTTCAAGTATTTTTAGGAGGCATTCCCTATATACAACATAAGGTGCAACATGTGTGAGATTAGGATAATATTACCCACTTTTTTAAATATTCTACACATTCCAAATCAAAGAAGCTTCATACATTTCATTTAGCTAAAACTTGTCACAATACATGAGATGTAGTATTACATGAATTATGACAGAAGATGCATGTGAGCTAATTTAGCAAAAGCTTTAACACTAACTACTCTAATATCTGACTAAGCCGACCAGGGCTATTACAAAGAAAGTAAGAAACAAAGAAAACCAGAAGACAACCACAACACGTGTCTAGTCCTCCGACTTTGGCGAAGGTGGAGGAGCACCCTTATCCTACATGCAGCACAAGAGGGCCTTCAAGGTGCGAGACATTTTCTTGAATTTCTATTTCAGATAAGCCTGATTCTCCTAGAACTCTTGTCTTAGGGCGGCCTGGTTTTCTTCAATCCTGGCCATGCGAGCTTCTAAGGCGGCCCAATCATGGCGGTCCTCATGTGTAGTAGGAGGTTCCTCATCTGAATCTTGGGCCTCCTCAACCTCTTCCTGTTCTTCCTCCTCACTTCCTTCCTCTTCACTGCCTTCTTCCTCACTACCTTCTTCCTTATCTTCACTTCCATCGTCTTCTTCACTTTCTTCTTTTATTTCATCCCTATACTCATCGAGACAGCCTTGGCGTTGCCTAGGGTCAATCCCCATATTATTAAGTGTAGTCTCACTAATAAAGTGGATGGGCGCAAGATTCTTCATGTTTAGTCTGAAACCAAAATGGCGAGCAATCTTATAGATAAGTCGGTCGAATGGGAGTGAGGTGTCTCCCTGAGTAGAGCATGCGGTCCTGATTATCTGAGACAGGGCAAAGGTGGACAGGCATAGCTTGTCTCCCTGTCCAGCTCTGTACAGGAAGTCCACCATTAAATGAGTGCATTCTGTATGGTTGCTCCACCTAGGATACACGTTGTACGTGCATATGTGGTGGAGTAGGTGAAAGTCACCCGTCATTTTAGTAGATGGGAGGCTATTGTCTTGCCTCCAATGAGCCAATCGGCCATACAGAAAACGCGTGCGGCGATCTCTTTCTCGTCCACTAGTGAGATGAGATGCACTAGCATGTACCACACCACACTCAATTCCCATAATACGGGACATCACATCCACATTGATTATGGCTTCTTGCCTCCCCAAAGGGATAGTAAACTGTAGAGGCTCCAGTAGTGAGTTCCGTATGTGGGCATAGAAGGCTCGTATGTTGCCTTCACTAGCATGGACCTTCCCTTTAAACATGGGACCCCATTCGGTCTCCAACAGAAGGTCAATAACCGGATACAACCCAAATAGTTTTTCATCAACATGTGCTTTAAATACGACTTTGCGGTTACAAAACTTACTAAGTCTGGTGCCCGCCGGTAGAGATATTTTGAGCAGAATTTGAGGATCCAGATCCCATTTCGATCTTCGCTCTCGCTCGGCACTTGTACTAGCCTCAGCGCTCACCTTCTTCCTCGAGCGGCTTGGACGGCTTGGCCAGGCCTCATCCGGGGCCGCTCTTCTCTTTCTCACAAGGGAAAGGAGCGTTGAGATAGAAAAAATGGCGGTGACAAGCTCGAAGAGAGCCATGAAAGTGGAAAAGCTTGGAGAGTGAAGGGAATTGGGAAGTTTGCGGGTTATGAGACACAAAAATGTGGGTTTTGTGCTCAAATGTGGGTGAATAAGGAAGATGTAGGGTTGTAAGAGGTAGTTTTAGGGAATAGTGATGTAAGGATGAAGAAGATAGAAGATTTGAAGGTTTTGAGTGAATTGGACAGGGGATTTAAAAGAGATGATGGGGTTTTGGAGGGTTTAGAGGGTTTGAAATAGGGTGGAATGAGAAAGAGGGGCAAAAGAGAGGCTAAAAGGGTGGTCCCACATGTGGGTGGGCCCCACACGGTCGGTCGGATAGCGGTGCGCCGCTGTAGCCCGCAGTGCTGTTGGGAGGTGCGCTGCCGCCTGAGAAATGTCGCCGTGCCCCCTAGGGTGTCTAGTGGTGGCTTCGCCCTGGGGCGGTGGCCACCCCCGCCCGGGGTGCTATACACATGCGGGGGACCCCTTGGGCGCCACCGAAAATTGTGATTTAAGCCCCTGTGATGCATTTTCTCGGCCCAACAAGCGCGTATTCACAGTTTTTGGATTGTTTCAAGTGTGGGATTCACCGAATTATTGTTCAAACCTGTCAATTGATGGCCTAAAAGGGACTGAGATCAATTCGTATGATCTCGGACGCGTAAAGGCTATGCTTCAATAGCCAATTTTGCCCGTCAATGAAACTTTAGGATCCTACGATCATTTATATATTTCATTGCCCCCTTCCTAAGTTAGAGCATGTTAGAGTGCATTGTATTGCCTATAACCTAGGTCCATTTTAATCTAAATCATGCTCTAATACCAGCTTATAACGCTCCGAATTTTGAGGGTCGAGAAAAGCTCTACTCCCGAGATCCAGCACATCACTTATGCAATATGGATAATGATGTTTAGATGTTGTCCATATCAATGCATTAAACTTGAGTGGGATTATACTTAAATAGCATATCATACTCCAGAGAAAATATAGTTAAGTAAGTAAAAGACTGAAGTATAAGTATTAAAATGAGTAAGCGGTTCACAGCCTCCAGAGTATGATGATGTAATAGGGTTTAATATATACAAGATTTTTTTCAAAATATACTAAATGTCAAAATGTAGGTGTCCAACTAAACCATGTAATCCTGTAATCCCATCGAATCAAACAAGGTTTATGTAGACCAGCCTGATAGCTGAACATAGGAGAATTCCTCCTCATCTACAAAATCGAACTCAGCTGCATAGGCTCCGTCATCACCTGCGTCTACAACAGAGTCTGGTTAGTGTTTTAAAACACCATCCCAGGGTGGGAGTGAGTGATCAACTCAGTGTTACTATAAGGCAAAGGTTAACATGTTATCAAGTCAATCAAGTAGTAATGATAAAGCAATATAACAATCACTTCTTAGCTACTCTTATTAATGCAGGGATGGTGTGCAGAATGATGCATGCCCTTGCACAAACCTCCCTCAAAAGTGACTCCAACAACCAAGTTCGTGCATGACGAACTCCCTAAAGTGCAACTTCCTCGCCAAAGCACATGCAATACGGTGCATGGTCGTGTTAGCTGAGTACTTAATTAAGCTTATTCATACAGTAGGTTTAGAAAGCTAAGGTACCTCCCTTTATATCATTTACCCAACTGAATGATCCATCTAGGGTCGTCAATCCTAGTTATTCACATACGATAGGTAGTTGTAGGGCATCACCCCTAATGAAAAGTAGTGGATAGGCAAATTCAAGAGTTTATACTCGTGGTCACTACGGGAGGCTCGTCACCTCAACGTAGGCCGACAGCGCGAATACGATGTCCCACACCACTATATTCAATTCACAAGTTTTGGGTTGCTCACTGATTACTACGGGGAGACTCATCACCCCAGCCTAAGCCGACAGCTCGACCATGGTGTCCCATACCACCATGCCTAGCTCATGAGTCTTAGCAGATCGTGGTACCATGGTTGAAACGGGTCTTTACATTGGTAAGTGGTACCTTAGATTCAATAGTGATGTCCATACATGGTAAACACATAATAAGCCAATCGATTTATTAGACATTTTGATTGGTACGAGCACACGCTAACTTAATCAACATGGAGTGCATAAGCACTCCATGTGGCCTAACCACTGTTGACAATCATCGTACGACCCGGATTCATCGGACGTATCAAATGTGGTGAGACTAATTTGGCCACTCGAATGGGAACTATTGCCGATTGCCTGGACCACATTGTAATCCCAATCTTACTCAGATGTAGCATGTAAATACATGTGATAATCATATCAGCATTTGACAAACAATTCAAGTGAATTTCTCATTTAAGCATTTCGCCTAACATATTGAGCATGTTACCAAATACTTGCATTTGATCCATAAATCATGCAGTCAAAATTAAGATTACATGATGGAAACTATACATATAGATAAGGTATTTGGGAATCCTATCTTAATACCCTTATTAAATACAATTCACCAACAATTTCTCATTCAGACATTTACTCAAACACTTAGACTACACGTTACTAAATATATAGACTAGATTAGTTACGACATATATTTTTGTAAATTCATACACAGGGAGGCTAGCACGCATATAACAACAATGAACCCTAATTTTGTAAGCATGTTAAACACAAATCAGATTTTCATACTCATTCAATCATTTCAACAAACACATGAGATGCATATTTCGTTCAACATAGTTCACACATGTATATTGTATCGAAAGCGGCATATCTAAGACAATATGACAGTAATCAAGCAAGTCATAAATCATTACTGACATTGAAAGCATAGAAAACCATAACCTAAACGTTTATAGTCCGCACCTTTCATCGGAATACTCGATTCGAACGTGGTTCGTATCCTACGTTCCCAAAAATGGACTAACAGGCACCTAAGCAATGAAATAGGTTCACAATTTCATCGATTACTCTATTTGGATCCTTACATCAAGATTAGGATTAGGATTTCTTACCCAAATCGTAGTTGAGATGGATTGTGTAGCGTAACAGGAAGGCGATTCAGTGCGTGAAGTTGTGAGAAGGAATCCTAGCAACGATCTCCTGAACTCTCCCTTCTTTCCTCACTCTTTTCTCTTCTTTTCTCTCTTCTCTCTCCTAGAGTTAGAGAAATTCGTATGGAATGGGAATGGGGTGGTTTAAGGGCTTTATATAGGCTTAAAACTGGTGTAAATGGCCCCATGGCTATGATATTCTTAAATTATAACCAAAGGGTGCCTGTTTCGAGCAAATGGGGTTCATCTGGAGGTCCATTACTCACGGCGTAGGGTAAGTTCCCTGACAATGGATCTATGCCAGGATGTGTTTTCGGTGCGATCGGATAAGCGGATTGACCATGAAGGACCTGTATCAGACCAACAGTCGTTATTACTTGATCGGGGTCACAAGTATACAGATATGTGCAGGAAAATTTTCTTGATCCATGGGTGAAGTTCGGTCAGAAACTGACGATCCAAAATCCTCAATTTTTCCTATGAGCGAATGACCCAATTCACTTAAGTTTCAATACCCTTTTCTAAGGATATTCACGTTCCTCACACACTTCGCTTAGCATTCAAATTGAACGTTTCTGGACACTATCTGGGCTCAATTCCCGCCATGGTTGTCAAGCCCAGTAAGGCAGATGTAACCCTATAGTTTCGCAGTCATCGGACTTTTGACGTGCGGTCCAGGTCCGATACGGAGTTTTAATGTACTCCCGAGAGTGACAGGCTCACGGGATTTCTCCTAGATTTTTATATAGTGTTGAGTCAGTGATATTAGTGGTTTTAGGTCTTGCCATTTGTGTAAGTGGTGGTTCGAGCTAAATCCACTAATTAATTTGGTTTAATACTTAATTAATCTTCGGTTAATTTCTACAGAATATGGTCCTAAGGGATTTCTGCCCGAGGTTGTACTTGGGCCTTTGTACGGATTTTTTCGAGACGTTACAAGAGCTTATGTCTGCCACGGATGACCAGGCGGTGCTTCATGCAAAAAATGAGGCCCTTTAGGAGGCCTTAAGGTTATCCTTAGAAGAGCATGAGGCTAGAGCTTCCTAGCTGGTGACGGAATAATGTGAAAAGGCCAAGTTGACAGCCAGAGTTGCTAAATTTGAAGCATGGGCCGTCGAAGCTAGCACCTGCCTGGCTGAGATGGGGGCTAAAACTGTCAAGGCGGAGGCACAGTCGAGGGAGGGCCGAGGCCAGGATGGATGAGGTTAAAGCCAGAGTGCTTGCGAGGGAGGCAGCCATCATTGAGGCTTGCAAGGCTTCCGAGGGGCATACTATTAAGCTAAAGGAGTCCTTTAGCGCCAGCTTCCAAAACTATTGGGAGGAGGTTTAACATCGGATTCCTGAGCTCGACCTGTAAGGCCCGTATCCTAGTCTATACCATTCCCTAGACTCCCGCGATCCTCCCTGTCAAATTCCAGCAAATCGCAACCTATAATCGGTATTTGCGCATGACCCTAAGTTGCATCCTGTATATCAGAGTCAACTCGAATCGAGACTTGTACTATAGCGACTGCATCGTCGTTACAGTTCCAACGCCGCATCTTGTGCACTTATGCGATACCAGGCCAAGAGTTGTGGGCCCATGTTTATTTCGAGAAAACGTCGTGCATTACAAATCCCGAGAAGAGAATCTTTACATTCTATGAAATCAATCCCATCAATCAATCAAGTACAACACCCATCCCTCTCTTACCAACAAGGCATGGCAACCCATACCTCTTTCATCCAAGTCAACCCTCTCTCTCTCTCTCCAGCCATCCCTTCCTTACACCCATCACCATCCCTCTCTCCCATCCATCACTCCTCTCTCTCTCTCTCTCTCATTTCTCACTCCATCTAAAGCAATCTGAAAAGGCCTAGCTATATGTCCTAGAGGGGGGGGAGGGGTGAATAGGACAATGTTAAATAAAACTTATAACAGCGGAATTAAATAGAATATGATAGCCAAAGTAAATCACAATGCAGGAAAGAAAAACAGCCTCAAAATTCAGATCTTGAGAGGCTGATACAAATGTTATTCTAAGGACAACCTTACACCAAAAACCAGAGTTTATGGTAGGACAACCTTATTTCTAGAAAGATCTTTGTATCAAATCTCAAATCGAAGAGGAACACAGAAATAAATACAAACTGAATTAAAATAAATTGAATCACAAATGTATTGCTCTAGGGACAGCCATACACCATAAAAATGGCAGGGCAACCTTGCTGGAACAACTTTTAAAAGAAATTGTAAATCAAGCTGAAAAAGAAATAGCAGAAAATAAATTCTAAACTATTACAACATTCTCACAATGCTTGAATTAAATGATTACAACATTCACCACCATACATACATCCCACAAAAGAATAATTAAAAATCAGAAGTATAAATCATTCAACCACAACACAAGGGATTATAGTGGTTCGCCTGTGTGTTCACCAACTGTTAAACAACAGCCACACAAAATGCTACTCCACTCCTAATATCCTCACACAGGGGATATTAGCATTCACTAAAAATAAGTTTTCCCAGGTTCACCCAAAACCTTTACAATTGTGTCTTTATATGTGGGCTTACACAATTAGAAAAACCCCACTTCTGAGTTTTCCTGGCTCTCCTCAGATAACCAATACAACAAAATTTTTCTGGCAAATCTTGAAAGAAACCAAAACAAAAAGGAATTTACAATTAAATGTAAAATACCTAATTATCTCCTTCGTTGTAGCAGCCCGGTAGAACCAAATTAGAGTAGATGATTGAATGTCCAAGTTCAATGTCCAGTACTCAATTACAATGGTTCTAATTCTAATAGATTTTAAATTAAACCGAATAGGGCTTGCCTTAATTGATTTTGATTCCAAAGAAAGGGAATAATAATTCCTCTTATCAAATCAGATTGGAATAGCAGAAACAAAATCAATTAAAATAAAGCTAAGGAAAGAGAATATTAAATAAGCACACTTAGCTTAGATGGAGCATAGAATTATCTCTCAGAAGTTCGACGAAGATTGGCTTGAATAGATTAATTAATTCGATAATTTCTTCTGAGATTCGTGCACTATTTATAGGTGAGCAGATCGTGTCTTCGACTAGTCTAGGGAGCTCTTCGACTAGTTGAAGCAATAACAGATATTTGAAAGATCCGGCGGGATAAGCTCGGACCGTTCTACGACCGGTCGAAGGTCACTGACGGGTCGTAGGTCACCTACGAGTCGTAGGTTTCCTTCGATCGTCGAAGAACCTATAACACATCGCCGTATTTTGAGTCAAAGATTTACGAGTCGGAGATGCGATCGACAACTGTTCCTTCGATTTGGTCGAACAGATTCCTGGACTAGTCGAAGCCTAACAGATTTCATCCGAAATTTGTAACAAACTCACGACTGATCGAGGAATTTCTTAGACTGGTCGAAGCAAGTCTAGGACTAGTCGAAGAAGGCCTAGGACTAGTCGAAGAACAGACCAAACTCATGTAAAATAAACATTCGACTTATGTATCCAAAATGACCTACTTCTAAGGTCAACCTATGGTCAGTCAAACCTCAACCATGAAGTATGGACATTGAAACATTAGGAACAAGTAACCTTGAAGTATGAGCCTTGAAGTCTTGATGTAGTTGAAATCTTGATGTAGCTCAATCTTGAAAGAGTCTTTGAGTTCTTTACAAACTGCCTTGTACTCTTCTTAAAGTCTTGCAGCTTGAGTCTTGTCTTGTGAGCAGTTCTTGCATTCAAGATTGATCCTTGTACTTGTGAGCTTTAGCTGATTATGAATGTTGATCCTTGAGAGAGCTTCACTTATGCAAGATATAAATAATAGAGTATAATAGTGATTTTGGCACCACAAATTTGACAACAAACAGGGATATAAACTATAGCACTTACAATCTCCCCCTTTGTCAAATTAGTGACAAAACATATAACCAAGATAAACATAAATTAAAACAACTGGTTTTATGAACCAGGTCATATCAACTGGCTTACCTGCAAATCAATATTCAACATGCAACCAGTAAACATACTCCCAGTTTCATTCAATCAACATTCAACATTCAACCAGTTTCATTCAACTAGTTCAAACATACTCCCCCTGAGTAACATAACCAATGCTACTCCTCTCACAATCACATCATTAAGAACAAACCATTCTCCCCCTTTTTGTCACAATATGACAAAGGAGAACTAAATAAAGGAATATATGAGAGTAAACATGAGGAGTGATGAGAGTATAGCAAAATAGAGATAGAGATACTCAGCATAACTTCACATAGAATAAATATCCAGCATAAAACATAGATAGTATCCAACTCAAAGTCAATCAAGTACTAAGTTATAAAGTTATTACAGACCAGAAGTCTCATATAAACTACTCAGAACCAGAACCAAATGATGGAGCAGGAATAGAGGGATCAAGTTGGTGCATGCCTTTGTTCAAGCGCCTAAGATATTTGCGCATGTACTTGAATTGTAAATCATGAGTAACAGACATGTTTTCCAACTTTACATTTATATTCTCAACTCTACCCTCTAATGCACTCAAACGTGCATCAACATCAGATGGTACAAAATCTGGATCATTTGCTGAGTCATAATCCAGTTCCTCAAAAATGTCATCCATATTAATGTCATCACCAGATTCTTCATGTCCACCACCACCAACACCACCTTGTTCAGGAAGTAGATCCAGCTTCATCTTATTGATATTAGTATTGTTGAAAATCAGATGATGGATAGGTGCTTCATCAACCGGTATATCGACTAACATATGAGTAGCCAATACAGTCATTAAATAGGCAAAAGGAATGTCACTATGACCAGGATGGAGTCGAAACTGAAGAATGAAATGACAGATTAAGGATGGTAAACAAATATGAGTACCATTGGAAATAACATAGATAACACGAACCATAAACGAAGTCAAGTCAGATTTATTACCCGAGTTCTACGACTGGTCATGGGTATCTACGACCGGTCGTAGGATGACTGGTCATGTATACTCACGATTGGTCGAAGAAACCCCAAAAATTCAAATTTCTTGCAAATTCTACAAAAATTAGAATTCAATCTAGCAAATATATACACTATAATACAAGTAGGCATAAATAATCAATTTAAAATGCACATGCCAAGATCAAATTTTATCTTTTTGAACCTGCTTTTATCGAGAGGTTTTATGAAAATGTCAGCTCGTTGATCTTCAGTAAGAATATATTCTAGAGATATAACTTTTTCTTCTACTAATTCCCTTATATAATGAAATCTAATGTCAATGTGCTTAGTACGAGAATGCTGAATAGGATTTTTTAAAATAATTTTTGCACTGGAATTATCACAATGTAATAACATAAAATCCTGTTTAATTCCATAATCACTTAGCATTCGTTACATCCAAACAAGCTGTGTACATGCATTGACAGCTGCGATATACTCAGCTTCAGCTGTTGAAAGTGATATAGAATTTTGTTTCTTACTAAACCAGGAAACTAAACAATTTCCAATGTAAAAACAACCACCACTGGTTGATTTTCTATCATCTAAATTACCAGCCCAGTCAGCATTCGAGTACCCAGCTAATTGGACACTAGTCTCATGAGGATACCAGAGACCGAGATTTACAGTACTTGCGACATATCTAATAATTCGCTTGACAGCAATCAAGTGAGATTCTTTTGGATTAGATTGATATCTTGTGCAAATACCAACACTTAGAGAAATATCAGGTATACTAGCAGTTAAATATAACAAACTACCAATCATACTCCGATAAAGTTTTGAGTCAACATTTTTACCATTAGAGTCTTTTGAGAGTTTCAGGGTAGTACTCATAGGAGTATCGAAATTCTTGCCATTCTCAAATCCAAATCTCTTGATTAGATTTAAAGCATACTTAGATTGAGAAATGAATATTCCTTCAGGTTGTTGCTTTACTTGCAATCCAAGGAAATAAGTCAATTCCCCAACCATGCTCATTTCGAACTGTGATTTCATCAAATCTGCAAACTCAGTAGTCAAGTCAGTACAAGTTAATCCATAAATGATATCATCAAAATAAATCTGTACCATTAAGATATGATCATTATGCTTTTTAACAAACAGAGTTTTATCGACAGATCTCATTTGAAAATTATGACTTAAAAGAAATTTTGTTAGTTTCTCATACCATGCCCTAGGTGCTTGTTTTAATCCATAAAGTGCCTTTTGAAGCCGATATACATGATCAGTATTTTTGGAATCTTCAAAACCCATTGGCTGTTCAACATAGACTTCTTCCATGTAAATCGCCATTTAGAAAAGCACTTTTCACATCCATCTGATAGATCTTTATCTTTTTAAAATATGCAATGGATATAAATAGTCTGATAGATTCAAGACGTGCTACTGGTGCAAAGGTTTCATCAAAATCAATCCCTTCAATTTGAGTATAACCTTATACCACTAGTCTAGCCTTGTTTCTAATTATATTTCCACACTCGTCAGACTTATTTTTGAAAATCCATTTTGTTCCAATGATGTGTTTATCTTTAGGTCTCGGTACAAGATACCAAACATCATTTCTTACGAATTGGTTGAGTTCATCTTGCATCGCAACAATCCAGTTCTCATCAGCAAGAGCTTCTTTTACGTTAGATGGTTCAATTTGGGATGTAAAACATACATAATTACATATATCCTCAAGTTGTCTACGGGTGCGAACACCGGTGAGAGGGTTTCCAAGAATTTGTGTGGTTGGATGATCTTTAACAGTCCTTAACTCAGAATCAGTTTGATTCGATGAAGTATTGGGTTTATCAATGATTAGTACTTCATCATTATCTGAATTAGAAATTGGTGTGTTTAAGTGATCATCAATGACAACATTAATGGATTCTTGAATCACACCAGTCCTTTTGTTCAGGACCCTATAAGCTCGACTGTTTAAGGAATATCCTAGAAAAATCCCTTCATCACTCTTCGTATCGAATTCTCCCAAATTTTTATGATCACGTAAAATATAGCACTTGCTACCAAAAACTCGAAAGTATTTAACAGTAGGCTTTTTATTGAACCACAATTCGTAAGCCATTTTATTTTTATCTTTGCTAATGTAGACTCGGTTAATAATATAGCAAGCTGTGTTGACTGCTTCAGCCCAAAGATTTTTAGAGAGCTTCATGCTATTCAACATGACATTAGCCATTTCTTAAAGCACCCTATTCTTTCTTTCTACAATTCCATTTTGTTGTGGAGTTTTGAGAGCAGAGAATTCATGTAATATTCCTTGGTCGGTACAGAACTTCTCAAAATTGCTATTCTCAAATTCAGATCCATGATCACTACGAATTTTACTGATTTGAGAAGATTTTTCAGTTTGAATCCTTTTGAAAACTTTTCTTACTTCTTCAAGGGTTTCAGATTTATCCCTTAAGAAGACTACCCAAGTGAATCTGGTAAAGTCATCAACTATTACCAAGATATACTTTTTCCCACCACGACTTTCTGTTCTGGTAGGTCCTATCAGATCCATGTGGAGTAGTTCGAGTGGTCTTGATGTGGTATTTGAATTCTCCTTTTTGTGTGAGTTCTTTGTTTGTTTGCCTATCTGGCACTCACCATATATTTTATCTAATTTCTGAAGTTTGGGTAAACCTCTTACAAGTTCTCGTTTGCTCAATCTATATAAATTTCGATAATGTACATGTCCAAGATGTTTGTGCCATAAATCAGTCTCGTCTGTATGGACCATGTAACATATTTGATTAGATGAGCTGGATTCGCTAATAATATAGCAATTTTCAGACGTTCTACGTCCAGTTAATATTACAGAACCCTTATTGTTTAGAATCTCACAGCTTTGATTAGAAAATCGAACATTATGGTTATTATCACATATTTGAGATATACTAAGCAAGTTATGTTTTAAGCCTTCATCGTATAAAACATTTTTAAACACGGGAAGATTAAAAAGTTGAACCGTACCTTGGCCTATAATCTTACAGTTGCTACCATCACCAAATGTGACTGAACCATCAGTCATATCTTTCAGATCCGTGAATAAAGCTTTGTCACCTGTCATATGCCTGGAGCATCCACTGTCTAGGTACCACTTTGAATGACTTGTTGCTTTGAAAGCAGTGTGAGCAACCAAGCAGGTGACTTTAGGAACCCATTTCATAACTGTTTTAGGTTTAGGAACATAGTTGGTCTTCTTTTGTGTATATTTGTAAGAATGACCTATAGAGTTAGATTTTAAGAGCTCCTTGAGTAAATCAACTATCTTTTTAGCTAGTGGATTTCGTTTCTGATTAAAGTTGACATGGCTGCTTCTGGGTTTTTGAAAAGTTTTTGAATTTCTAGAAAAATCTTGATAAGTACTTTTCCCTTTTGAGTTTGAGGACTCTCCTTGAACAAACATAGGAGGAGTATATTTTTGTTTAGGAGGTAGATTTTTATCATAGCCCAACCCGGATAGATCGCCACTTTTTCTTGATTCGGATAAAAGTTTTTCTAACTTTGGATCACCTTGGGCATATTTCCATGTCTCCTTTAAACTCAGAAGAGAAGATACTTCAGTTTTAAGTTTCTCAATTTCAGATTTTAAATCAATAATTAGGGAGTTTTTGAATTCCAAATCGCATTTTGATTTTTCAAAACAATTTGAAATTTGTGATTTTTCTAAGACAAGTAATTCAAAACAATTTTTGAGTTTAGAAAACTTTTCTTTTTGAAGTTTAAGTTTGACAGCAATTTTACAACTTTCCTTATATAGGGCATTGTAAGCGTCTTGAAGATAATCTTCATTTTCACATTCACTATTCAGATTTTCTTCACTTGTAGAGTCATTATCTGAAAATGTGAATTTGGCTAGAGTCATAAGAGCTTTAACCTCATTGCCCGACTCAGTTTCAGAATCTTCTGATTCAGAAGAACCTTCAGAATCAAATGATTCATCCCATGTAGCCAACATACCCTTCTTCTTGGGTTTGTCCCTTTTAGGACATCTATTTGCTAAGTGCCCATATTCTTGACAGTTGTAACATTGACTATCTTTCAAAGATTTTCGAGATTTGGGTCTAAATTTCTTTTTATCATTTGACTTTTAAAATCAACCCTTTTCTTGCTTTTGAAAATCTTGTAAAATTTCTTAGCTAAAAGAGCCATATCATCTTCTGAATCAGAATTTTCTTCTGAATTACATTTAGAAGATTTTAGTGCTATAGATTTACCTTTAGGAGCTTTAAAGTTTAACTCGTAGGTTTGTAGTGAACCAACTAGTTCTTCTACCCTCATATTATCCGTATCACGAAGTTCCTAGATCGCAGTTACTTTAGAATTGAACCGTTCAGGAAGTGAGCGTAATATTTTTGCACACACTTTGCTTTCTGGGATTTTATCGCCAAGACCCCACATTGAGTTTACAATGTCATTCAATCTAGTGTAAAAGTCCATAAACATTTCATTTTCCTCCATATGAATTTCTTCAAATCTGGTTGTGAGGAGTTGGACTTTAGATTTTTTTGACAATTGTAGTACCCTCGTGTGTCATTTCTAATATATCCCAAGCTTGCTTTGCAGTATCACAGGAAATGATTCTTTTGAACTCATCTGGTGATAGTGCGCAAGTAATTGCATTTAGTGCTTTAGCATTTGCACTACTCTCACTTTTCTGAAGAGTGGTCCATTGATAATATGGTGTGACTTTCATAGATTTTGAACCATCAACCCCAGTAACTTCCATGATAGGAGGATTCCATTCAGTCACTGTGGCTTGCCACACATTTTCATCCATTGATTTGAGGAAGATCCTCATTCTGGCTTTCCAATAGGCATAGTTGGAGCCATCAAAGGGTGGAGGCCTAGTGACTGAAAGGCTATCAAAATTTGACATCTTAAATAGATTAAATCGTTAGCTCAGGAATTAAATTCAAGAATTAAAAAAGAGCTATTAGGCTCTGATACCACTTGAAAAGGCCTAGCTATATGTCCTAGAGGGGGTGAATAGGACAATGTTAAATAAAACTTATAACAGCGGAATTAAATAGAATATGATAGCCAAAGTAAATCACAATGCAGGAAAGAAAAACAGCCTCAAAATTCAGATCTTGAGAGGCTGATACAAATGTTATTCTAAGGACAACCTTACACCAAAAACCAGAGTTTATGGTAGGACAACCTTATTTCTAGAAAGATCTTTGTATCAAATCTCAAATCGAAGAGGAACACAGAAATAAATACAAACTGAATTAAAATAAATTGAATCACAAATGTATTGCTCTAGGGACAACCATACACCATAAAAATGGCAGGGCAACCTTGCAGGAACAACTTTTAAAAGAAATTGTAAATCAAGCTGAAAAAGAAATAGCAGAAAATAAATTCTAAACTATTACAACATTCTCACAATGCTTGAATTAAATGATTACAACATTCACCACCATACATACATCCCACAAAAGAATAATTAAAAATCAGAAGTATAAATCATTCAACCACAACACAAGGGATTATAGTGGTTCGCCTGTGTGTTCACCAACTGTTAAACAACAGCCACACAAAATGCTACTCCACTCCTAATATCCTCACACAGGGGATATTAGCATTCACTAAAAATAAGTTTTCCCAGGTTCACCCAAAACCTTTACAATTGGTCTTTGTATGTGGGCTTACACAATTAAAAAAACCCCACTTCTGAGTTTTCCTGGCTCTCCTCAGATAACCAATACAACAAAATTTTTCTGGCAAATCTTGAAAGAAATCAAAACAAAAAGGAATTTATAATTAAATGTAAAATACCTAATTATCTCCTTCGTTGTAGCAGCCCGGTAGAACCAAATTAGAGTAGATGATTGAATGTCCAAGTTCAATGTCCAGTACTCAATTACAATGGTTCTAATTCTAATAGATTTTAAATTAAACCGAATAGGGCTTGCCTTAATTGATTTTGATTCCAAAGAAAGGGAATAATAATTCCTCTTATCAAATCAGATTGGAATAGCAGAAACAAAATCAATTAAAATAAAGCTAAGGAAAGAGAATATTAAATAAGCACACTTAGCTTAGATGGAGCATAGAATTATCTCTCAGAAGTTCGACGAAGATTGGCTTGAATAGATTAATTAATTCGATAATTTCTTCTGAGATTCGTGCACTATTTATAGGTGAGCAGATCGTGTCTTCGACTAGTCTAGGGAGCTCTTCGACTAGTTGAAGCAATAACAGATATTTGAAAGATCCGGCGGGATAAGCTCTGACCGTTCTACGACTGGTCGAAGGTCACCTACGACTGGTCGTAGGTTTCCTTCGACTGGTCGAAGAACCTATAACACATCGCTGTATTTTGAGTCAAAGATTTACGACTGGTCGAAGATGCAGTCGACACTGTTCCTTCGACTGGTCGAACAGATTCCTGGACTAGTCGAAGCCTAACAGATTTCATCCGAAATTTGTAACAAACTCACGACTGATCGAGGAATTTCTTAGACTGGTCGAAGCAAGTCTAAGACTAGTCGAAGAAGGCCTAGGACTAGTCGAAGAACAGACCAAACTTATGTAAAATAAACATTCGACTTATGTATCCAAAATGACCTACTTCTAAGGTCAACCTATGGTCAGTCAAACCTCAACCATGAAGTATGGACATTGAAACATTAGGAACAAGTGACCTTGAAGTATGAGCCTTGAAGTCTTGATGTAGTTGAAATCTTAATGTAACTCAATCTTGAAAGAGTCTTGAGTTCTTTACAAACTGCCTTGTACTCTTCTTGAAGTCTTGCAGCTTGAGTCTTTTCTTGTGAGCAGTTCTTGCATTCAAGATTGATCCTTGTACTTGTGAGCTTTGCTTGTTGTGAGCTTTAGCTGATTATGAATGTTGATCCTTGAGAGAGCTTCACTTATGCAAGATATAAATAACAAAGTATAATAGTGATTTTGGCACCACAAATTTAACAACAAACAGGGATATAAACTATAGCACTTACACAATCCAAGAGAGGAACGTCCAAACATTTTAAGGGAGAAGGAGAAGCTAGGTGTGGCCCACTTCATACCCCCTTAATCCTCACCATCCAACCTTCAATTTTCATCCTCCTCCATCAAAGAGGAAGCTTAGGAGCTCGGGAGATCAAGTAGCCTGGAAGATCCAATGGTGGGTGTTCATAGCACGAGATGGTATTTTAATTTAGGGCCAACATGATTCGTGACCCATATTGATGTATGTATTAATGCATGTGTTAAAGGGGCCCATAGTGGCAGGGCCCCTCCATCGCTCATCTCTCTCTCTCTCTCTCTCTCTCTCTCTCTCTCTCTCTCTCTCTCTCTCTCTCTCTCTCTTTAATGTGTGGCCCACCATTGATGATGTATGATGATCCACCCCGCCCATTTAAGTAGGCCAACCCGCTGTCCACATTTAGGTCCACCTTGCTGCATGTTTTCAGGCCGGCCATGGGCGAAGGGAAAGTACAAATATCAACAGATCCAAAATGTGTGGGCTACCCACGTGGACCCTCCCACTGTGATTTATGGGTTTTATCTCCACCGTCCATATGGTGGGGTCACCCCCCAGCCGTGGGCCTAAGGACCGGCTAGGCCAAACCAACAGGCTACTACTATCCAGCAGGCCTGGGTGTTGAGGCCTAGACACTGGTTTTTTTTATATAATATAATATAATATATATACTATATAATATATCTAGTGGGCCACATGTGTGGACCCACCTTGCATGTGCAGGACCCACACCATCCAGACCTTGGATAATGGGTCCATGCAGCTGGATAGCTCCTATACAGCGTCAGCAAGTTCTGTGGGCACCATGATGTATGTGTTTCTCAGTTGTCCATCTGATATGAGGTGTGGGTCCACCCCACATGTGTGACATATGTGGGTAGGTGGGACCCACCTGGATTTATGTATTTTATCTCCACACCGTCCATCTGGACGGTGTGCTGAGTGGGATGCACCATGATGTATGCCATCCAGCTATTTTTCATCCACACTGTCCACAATCTGCGATGGTAGGACCAACGTCTTACACTGTATGTGGGGTCGTGCATGATGTATGTGCATCTCCCACACCATCCACACGTGGACGTATGTATTGTGGGACCCCACCTTGATGTTTGTATTGTAAGGACACTGTCCATCTATTTTTCAGGACTATAGGGGCTGACCTGTAATGCCCACCTTGATGTATATGTTATGCATGTTGCCATTCCATTTTACAAAATCGTGGGCTGCCCCTTTAAGCCCAATATGGTATTTATGCGGCCCATATAATGAGGCCCAATGTGATGTATTTGTGGCCCATATGATGAGGCCCAATGTGATGTATTTGTGGCCCATGAGTGAGGCCGATATGTTGTATGTGAGGCCCATATGATGAGGCCTAGTGTGATGTATGTGAGGCTTATGTGGTGAGGCCGATTGAAATTGTATGTGGCCCATTGTGATTGTATGAGGCCCGTTGTAATTGTATGAGGCCCATGAGTGAGGCCTAATGTGATGCATATGTGGTCCATGAGTGAGGCCCATCGTGATGTGTATTAGGCCCTTGAGTGAGGCCATGGGCTCATTATACGTTTGGCTCTATGTGGGCCACTCCTTGCGAGCAATGTTGGTTAAATGTCCACATTGATGGGCAATGATGGTTAAATGTCTACATAGTGACCTTCCTTTAGGCCACGTTATGCCCATTCTTGATATGAGTAGGTCGTCTAGGCCCATCCTTAATATGAGGAGAGTACATCATCATCATATAACATGCTTAGTAGAGCTCCACAATCCATGCCCATATACATCATATGTATGCTTGTTATGAGGAATGATTGATCATAGCACATGTCATTAGGCGGATTATTATGGACTCCCTGAGAGATGGAATTGCCCCACATGAGCGCGCGGTACGTGCAGGTTCGAGGTATGACTGGATAGTATGACTCATGCATCTCACATTTTTTTATATAACAACCATACGCCCTAGTGACATCAGGGCTATGGCCTCCACAGGCATGTTGTGGATGGCCAGATGGGACACTGAAAATATTTGGTTCTAGCATATGAGTGTGATAGATGTTCCTGAGAAAAAATCCATAAACCCCCGAGGCTAGGGGACGCCCCAACGTCTAGACCGAGTGGATATATATGAGCGCATGAGAACCGTATATTAGTAGGCCGTGTCGCCCACTGTGTAACATCTTGAAAAAAATCGTAGAAAGACCCGGCTACCACCTCAGGCAAAACGACCCAAGGACCGCATCCTGTCGCATAAATTGGACGGGATTTAGTTAAGTACTAAACTAAATAATTAGTAGATTAAGCTTGGGCCACCATTTTCACAAATGAGAAGGCCCAAAACCTTAAGTACCACTAGCTCAATACTATATAAAGACCTAGGAGAAATCCCAAGAGCTTGTTGCTCTCGGGAGTACATTGAAACCCCGTATCTGACCTAGACCGCACTCGAGGGTCCGATGACCGCGAAACTATAGGACTATATCCGTCCTACTAGGCTTGACAACCATCGTGAGAATTAAGCCCAGATAGTGTCCAGAAATGTACAACTTGAGCCATGAGTGAAGTGTGTGAGAAACGTGAATATCTTTAGAAAATGAAGAAAAACTTAAGTGAATTGGGCCGGTCGTTCTCACGTGAAATTGAGGATTTCGGACCATCAGTTTCTGACCAAACTTCACCCATGGAGAAAGAAAATTTCCCTGCACATATTTGTATAACTGTGGCCCAGATTGAGCAAGTACGACCATCAATCTGACACAGGTTCTCCACAGTCGATCGGCTTATCGGATCACATCGAAATCGTGTCTTGGCATGGATCCATTGTTAGGGAATGAACCCTATGACGTAGATGGGTCGTGGGCCTCCCTATGAGCCCCGTTCGTCAGAAACAGTAGCCCAAAGGGTATAAACTATGAATAAGGTGGCCCTGGGGCCATTTGCATCACTTTTAGGCTTATAAATAGCCCTTATTTCACCCCTCCTCTCTCATATACGAATTTCTCTAAAACCCTAAGGGAGAGAGGAGAGAAGAAGAGAAAAGAGGAAGGAGAGAAGGAAGAACTTAGGAGATTGTTATAAGAATCCTCTCCCACGATTCCACGCACCAAATCCTCATCCCATTATGCTACAAAATCTTTTTAGCTATGATTTGGGTTAGAAATCCTAACCCTAATACCGCTGTAGAGATCTACGTTAGTTATTTATCAACCTAACCAACCTGTTTCATCATTTAGGTGCTCGATGTTCCATTTTAAAAAACGTAGAGTTTGAACGGGGTCCGAATTAAGTATTCCGACGAAAGGAGCGGACTATAAACGCTTAGGCTATGGTTATCAATGCTTTCATGTCGGCTAATGATTTATGACTGACTTGGTTGCTACCGTATTGTCTTAGATACGTCGATTTCTTTATGATATGCATATATTTTATGATATGCATATATGAATTGTGTTGAGTAAAAGATGCTTACCATGTGTTTGTTGAAATGTTTGAATAAACATTTAGAAATGATTTGTATATGCCATGATTACTGATCTAGGATTTATCATTGTCATATGCATGTTAATCTCTCTGTATAAGGAATTACTAAAATATATGTTGTAACTAACCTAATCTATATAATTGGTGAAGTGTAGTCTAAGTGTTTGATGAATTGTTTGAATGAGAAATTGTTGGTGATTTATATTTATTAGGAGTATTAAGATAGGATTCTTTATTGCCTTATGCATATGTATAGTTTCTTTTATGTAATCATATTTGCCTCTATGTGATTAATTGATAAAATATAAGTGTTTGGTAACATGATCGATGTGTTTGATGAAATGCTCAAATGAGGAAATCACTTGGATTGGTTGTTAAATGCTGAGATGATTATCACATGTGTTTACTTGCTGCACATGAGTAGGATTAAGGCTACAACGTAGCCCAGGCATTCGGTAACAGTCCCCATTCGGGTGGCCGAAACTAGTCTCGCCACATTGGGTATACTCGATGAATCCGGGTCACATGATGATTGTCGACAGTGGCGATTAAGTCAGCGTGCACCCATACTAATTGAGCTTGCCTAACATACCGATTGGCATATTGTGTGTTTACCATGTATGGACACGACTGCTTGAATCTAAGGTACCCCTCACTAATGTAAAGACCCACTTTAACCTTGGTACCACGATCCTCTAAAACTCATGAGCTGGGCATGGTGGTATGGGACACCGTGTTCAAGCTGTCGGCCTACGCTGGGGTGATGTGCCTCCTCGTAGTGACCAATGAGCAACTAAGACTCATGAGTCAGGCATGCTGGTATGGGACACCGTTTTCGTACTGTCGACCTACGCTAAGGTGATGAGCCTCCCCTAGTGACCGTGAGTATAAACTCTTGAACTTGTCTATCGACTGCTTTTCATTAGGAGTGATTACCCTACAACTTGCCTATCGTATGTGCTTAACTAAGAGTGACGAACCTAGATGGATCCTTCGATTCGGGTCAATGACATAAAGGGAGGTACCCTAGCTTCCAAAACTTGTTGTACGAATAAGCTTAATTAATTACTTGGCTAACATGACCATGCATCACACTACATTAGTTAGGATGTGCTTTAAAGGCGATGAGTTACACCATTTTGAGGAAGTGATGTCATATGCGAAATAGGTTGTCGGAGTCGCTTGTGAGGGAGCTTCGATGCGAGGGCATAAATTATTACTTGCATTCCATTCCCACATTAAAAACAGTAGTTAGGAAGTAATTGTTATGTTGCTTTACATTACTGCTTAATTGACTTGATAACATGTTAACTTTTGCTTTATAGTACCACTGAGTTGATCACTCACAACCACTTTGGGACGGTGTTTTAAAATGCCAACTAGACTCTGACTTAGATGCAGGTGTTGATGAAGTATATGCAATGGAGCAGGACTTTATGGATGAGGAGCAATTCTCATACTTTCAGCTCTCGGGCGGGTCGATGTAGACCTTGTGCCGATGCGTAGGAACCATGGGATATCTGGCTTAGTTGGACACTTTACATTTTCATATTTTGTTCATTTTGAAACAATACATGTATATATTAAACCCGGTTACATACTCATACTCTGGAGGTTTGTGAACCACCCACATGCTTAGATAGATATGTTTTAGACTTTTGCTTTCTTAGTTTAATTATATCCAGAGTATGATATATTGTTTTAGTATAATCTCACTCATGCTTAACTCATTGATATGGACGAAATCTGAATATCATCATTCATACTGCATAAGTGATGTTCTGAATCTCGGGAGTAGAGTCTCGCTCGACCCTCGAAATTCAGGGTGTTACAAGTTGGTATCAGAGCATGATTTAGATTAAACTGGACCTGGGGTTATAGGCTAACATGATGCACTCTAACGCACTCTGATTTAGGTAGGGGTGATGGAGTTTAGAGACGATATTATGATCTCAAAGTTTCGCTGACAGGTGAAGTTAAACATTATAGTTTAGTCTAAGGTTTATAACTGGGGGACTCAGAAAATCCTGAATCGCCTAGGCGGTTCTAAGTCTATCTGGGCCGTCAATTGATGAACTTTTGAATATATAAAAAAAGGACCCAGAAGACACGAGGAAACACCAGTTGGACCGCGATGGGTGGACCCGACTTATCGGGGAACCAAACCAATGAGTTAGTGGAGCCCAGGGGGTCCCACAGAGGGTAACCAGCGACTCGAGGGGGGTAGCCACCGCTGAATGGTGGGGGCACTGTCGAAATGGCCAGTAGGCCACAGTGGCTCTACCCAATCGGCGGCGCACTGCCAGTCTGTCTAGTAAGGCGCGGCAGCGCCATGAGATCGGCGGTTCGCCGCCGCTGGCCTGAGCATGTGGGCCACTCCCACATGTGGAGGTCCATTTAAAACGGCCCTACCACCCCTCCTTTCCTCATTTTCACCCATTTTCATCCCTTTCCAACCCATCTCCTTCAAAAATCTCACCTTCCACCACTTTATTCTTCAAATCTTTCTAGGTACTTTCATATTAGACACAAATCCTAAAGCTCAAAGGATGAAGAACTATAATTAAACTAAAATTTATTATAAAGAGTAAAAATATAAATAAAATAGACTTTTGACCATTAAAATTCTGGAATTTCATAAAATAACTAGGTTATTTGGATAGAACAACTTCTCCTACCCCAAAATCATATATGACATGTCGAGTAACTCATTTTGGATTAAGAAATACACTCATTTTAAAAATCGAATGGCAGAACCACCATCAAGACCAGCAGAGGGTCATAGTGGCCCCGCTGGATTGGCGGCGCACTGCCAGATAGTCCAGCAGAGCGAGGCGGCGCCGCGGGATTGGCGGCGCACCACCGGATTTCTGCGATTTTCTATATTTTTTGACCAACTTCAAAAAATCATATCTCCCTCAATATAACTCTGATATAGGTGATTCAAAAGCCATATTGAAGCTTGATAAGTCTAGTTTCATATAAAAATAAGTGAAAAATAAAATAAAAATTTTAATATAGTTAAATCTAGGACACTTTGACAACTATCCAACTTCTAGAATTTTAATAATTTGTCTACAACTCCAAATGAACTGAAATTTTGTGGAATGACTTTAAACTTAATGATAAATGACCATAAAAATTTTAAAAATATTTCACTAACTAAAAATATAGAAAATGTTATAAGGAATAAAGACATTATGAAATCATATAGAAAATCGTTGGTCTTGGACAACTAGTACTTCCCGAATTTTTATAATTTTTATGGAACTTCGAATGAAATGAAATTTTGTGAAATAAAAGTAAGCGTAATAATGGATTGCTATAAAAATTATAAAAATAATATGGTAACTACAGGTGACAAATATGTTATAAATAATAGAAGGGTTGAAACCAAAAATTTCTACAACTTCGAATTGCTAATAGACTAGTCATATCTTTTCATATTAAAGTTTAGTATTTGGTGTCTATTTAGGAATTATTTATAATCATACTAGGAATCATCCTATGGTTAAATTTGATTATACATACATATATATACACATATTTTTTTTTAAGTTATTTTTATGCAATTAAATTAGGACCCTTGAGTAGGATTGAGTTTCATAGTTTAATACTCTGTAAGCTCATATTAGAGGTGGACTACAATAAAATATTATAAGTTTTTTTATTCTCTTGTGAATTCAAGGTTCATATCACGTCAAGGAGATGTCCCTCCTTTTTCTTTTTTCGCGGCCTTATGTTGCTAACATTCCAAACCTCTGAAATACTTTAGAATTCTCGATTCTTCCTTTCCTCTCGAAGTTAATGAAACCGAAGTGCAGTCTACTCATAACCCACTAGTCATAAGATCGAAATGGTGATTTACATATAAAATTTTATACTATTAGAAACCATTTTAAGGTGATCTTTGACCATAGGCATATTAACATATTTATTAACCCATACCTTGGACATAAATTAAAACAAGGACTCTCTTAGACCAAGACTTAATGGATTAACTGTCATCCCTGGCATGCTATTTCAGCCCCTCTTTTAAGATCCGTGGCACCGACACAACCATACAATCAACCTCCTGCATTCCAAAATAGGCTACCTTAACGACCTATGACAGCGCCACCTAATCGCCCGCAACAAGCTCGCGCACATGCACTCACCGCTGAAGCATCTGAATTCACGGTTATTGTACCGCTAGCCTTTGAAGTCACTACCCACATCCAAGGTACACCTATATTCCTATTAGTGGACACCGAGTCCACTGTTTCTATGATAGCATGCTCTACAGTCAAGTGATTAGGGTTAGACACTACCCCTATGATTGTGGTGAGAGTCATTGCCATAGCAAGGACCTTCTCATACGCCACTAAACTTTGTAAGAGTTGCCCGATAGACTTAGGGAGCAGAGTGGTGTGCATTGACCTAATTATTACCAAGATATATCATTACGACATTGTCCTCGGCATGGATTGACTCACCGAAATGAAGGCAAAGATTGACTGTGAAACCAGATTAGTGATAGCACATGGGCCCGAGGGCACGACCTTCACCTTCCTAGTTCAAGTCAGTTGTCCCTATCGCATTCGTTGTTACACTTCCCTATTGGAAAATTGTGATGGTCCGTCACATGGGGACACTCCAGTACTCCAAGATTTCACGGACATGTTCAGAACGATCCCGGGACTACCTCCTTAGCATGAGATCAACTTTACCATCGACCTTGTGCCAGGTACGATACCTATCTCCTTACCGACGTACCGCATGCCTCCATGTGAAATGGAGGAATTGAGGAAGCAGATTGTTGACTTATTGGACTCGAGTTTCATACAGCCAAGTGTATCTCCTTAGGGAGCACCTGTGTTGTTTGTGAAAAAGAAGGATAGATCACTGCGATTGTGTATAGATTTTCATGGACTAAATCATGTCACGATAAAGAACAAGTATCCTCTGCCTAGGATAGATGATCTGTTCGACTAATTGAAGGGGGCTCAATATTTTCTAAGATAGACTTACAGTCTGGGTTTCATTAGTTGCGCGTCAGGAATGAAGACGTGCAGAAAACAGCTTTCAGGACAAGCTTCGGGCACTACGAATTCCTCGTGATGCTGTTTGGACTTACAACTGCACCGACCGTATTCATAGATCTCATGAACTGGGTATTTTGGTCGTATCTTTACCGATTCATCATCTATTTATCGACGACATTATAATATACTTAAAGAGTCGGAAAGACCATGAAGAGCACCTGCGAGCAGTCCTTGATACTCTTAGGCAAAATCAGTTGTTTGCACAGTACCAAAAATACAACTTCTGGAAGGAAGAAGTCAAGTTCTTAAGACACGTGATTTCCAAAGAAGGAATCACCGTGGACCTTGACAAGGTGGCCACGGTACAGGACTGGGAGCAGCCCGGCTCAATCACAGAAGTGAGGAGTTTCCTTGGACTTGTCGGCTATTATCGTCGATTCATTAAAAACATCTTCAAGATAGCCCGACCATTGTCTCAACTTACTTGAAAAGATCTTAAATTTGCTCAGAACGAGAAAACAGAGGAACCTTTCGAGAATTAAAGGACAAGCTGACGTCTGTGCCCGTGCTAGTATTCCCAGAGCAAGGAGTCAAATATACTATTTACACCGATGCCTCTCGAGTCAATTTGGGATGTGTACTTATGTAGAAGGATAGGGTGATCGCCTATGCCTCACGACAGTTAAGGAAACACGAAGAAAATTACCCCACTCACGACCTGGAGTTGGTGACAGTCATTTTCGCATTAAAGTTTTGGAGAGATTACCTCTACGGAGAGGAGTTCGAGCTCTTTTGGGACCACAAGAGCCTCAAGTACATCTTTACATAGAGGGATCTGAATATGAGGCAGCGCCGTTGGATGGAGACTTTAAAAGACTTCAAGTTTGAAGTCTCTTACCATCCTGGCAAGGCTAACCTTGTGGCCGATGCATTGAGCCTCAAGAAAACTGTAGAATTTACATCCCCACTGATGGTAGAAGAGTGGAATATGGTGGAGTTCGTGAGAGATTTCGAACAGAAGCTGAGCGTGGAGGAGCCATTCGAGAGCGTCGCACACTTCCACGTGCAGCCACTTATTAATGACCAAATCATTGTGGCTCAGAAAGAAGTGAGCTGTTGGTGAAGATGAGAGAGCATGCAAGTGACAGTGAAGAATCAGAATGGAGGATTGGCTTAGATAGAGGTTTGGGGTATCATGGCCACCTATGCGTCCTGAACCTCCACGACTTGAGGAGAGAAGTTTTAAAGGCCGCTCACAATTCAAAGTTAGCGATGCATTCGGGTAGTATGAAAATGTACCGGGACGTGAAGCGTTTATACTGGTGGGACAACATGAAGGCCCAAATAGCAGACTTTGTGTCCCGATGCCTCACGTGTCAACAAGTCAATGATGAGCACCGCCGACCCCCGGGTTTACTTCAACCCGTGCCCATAGCCAAGTAGAAATGGGATTTCATATCTATGAATTTCATTTTCGAGTTACAAAAGATGAGAAAGGGGCATGACTACATTTGGGTGATTGTGGACCAGTTGAAAAAGCCGGCCCTTTTCTCCCGATTAGAGTTTCTAATTTGACAGATGACCTAGCCAAGTTGTACATTAAGGAGATAGTACGAATGCATGGGTTTCCTCTAGAGATTGTGTCAAACCGAGGCACACAATTCTCGTCTATGTTCTAGACTCGAATACAAGAGGTGATGGGGGTGAAACTGAAATTCAGTACCGCGTTCCACCCTCAAACCGATGGGCAAATAGAGCGAGTAAATCAAATACTCGAGGATATGTTGTGAGCATGCGTACTTGACTTCAAGGACAGCTGGGATGGCTATCTCCCTTATGCTAAGTTTGTTTATAATAATAGCTTCCAAGAAAGCATTGGCATGGCTCCTTACGAAGCCTTGTATGGATGCCCATGTCGGGCTCCGCATTGTTGGGCGGAAGTTGGCAAGAAAAGCTTGGTTAGCCCAGATTTCGTTCAGCCGACCTCAGAGAAGATCGATATTATCAAGCGTCAACTCCTTACAGCCTAAAGTAGAAAGAAGAGTTACACTGATACAAGATAGTGATAGTTGGAATTCAAAGTTGGGGACCATGTATTCCTTAAAGTTTTCCCAATGAATGGAGTACTTCATTTTGGCAGGAAAGGGAAACTCACGCCGAGGTTCATTAGGTCATTCTAGATTTTAGACCGAGTGGGTGTAGTGGCATATCATCTCGCCTTACCCACGCCATTCGTAAGTATGCATAGCATATTTCATGTATCGATGCTGAAGAAATATGTTCCTGACCCTACCCATATTATCAAGTGGGAGCAACTACAGCTATGTGAAGATGCTACCTACGTATTACAACCAAAGCGTATTTTAGATAGGAAGGAACAAGTGTTGCGCAGTAAGGTCATCCCACTCGTGAAAGTGTTATGGACACACCACACCGAGGAGGCTACCTTGGAAACGGAAGCTGAAGTCCTTAAGAACTACCCACCGATTCTCGAGGAGTACGAAAAGGTACTAATTTCGGGGATAAAATTTTTCTTTAAGGGGAGTAGATTGTAACGTCTCGAAAAAATCTGTACAAAGACCCAAGTACCACCTCACGCAGAACGACCCAAGGACCGCATCCTGTCATATAAATTGGACGGGATTTAGTTAAGTACTAAACTAAATAATCTGTGGATTAAGCTTGGGCCACCATTTTCACAAATGAGAAGGCCTAAAACCTTGAGTATCACAGGCTCAATACTACATAAAGACCTAGGAGAAATCCTAAGAGCCTGTTGCTCTCAGGAGTACATTGAAACCCCGTATCGGACCTAAACCACACGTCGAGGGTCCGATGACTGCGAAACTATAGGACTATGTCCATCCTACTGGGCTTAACAACCATCATGGGAATCAAGCCCAGATAGTTTTCAGAAATGTACAACTTGAGCCATGAGTGAAGTGTGTGAGAAACACGAATATCTTTAGAAAATGAACCAAAACTTAAGTGAATTGGGCCGTTCTCTCTCACGCGAAATTGAAGATTTCGGACCATCAGTTTCTGACCAAACTTCACAGATGGGAAAAGAAAATTTCTCTACACATATCCATATAACTGTGGCCCCGATTGAGCAAGTACGACCATTGATCTAACACAGGTTCTCCACAGTCGATCAGCTTATCCGATCACACCGAAATCATGTCCTGGCATGGATCCATTGTCAGGGAATGTACCCTATGACATAGATGGGTCGTGCGCTTCCCTATGAGCCCTGTTCGTCAGAAATAGTTGCCCAAAGGGTATAAACTATGTATAAGGTGGCCTTAGGGCTATTTGCATCACTTCTAGGCTTATAAATAGCCCTTATTTCACCCCTCCTCTCTCATATACGAATTTCTCCAAAATCCTAAGGGAGAGAGGAGAGAAAAGAAGAGAAAAGAGGAAGGAGAGAAGGAAGAACTTGGGAGATTATTGCAGGAATCCTCTCCCACGATTCCATGCACCAAATCTCCGTACTGTTAGACTACACAATCTTTTTTGCTATAATTTGGGTAAGAAATCCTAACCTTAATACCGCTGTAGAGATCTACGTTAGTTATTTATCAACCTACCTAACCTGTTTCATCTTTTAGGTGCCCGACGTTCCATTTTTGAAATATAAAGTTTGAACCAAGTCCGAATCAAGTATTCCGACGAAAGGTGTAGACACACTTAGGTTACGGTTATCAATGCTTTCATGTTAGCTAATGATTTATTTCTTACTTAATTGCTACTATATTGTCTTAGATACATCGATTTCTGTATGATATGCATATATGAACTGTGTTGAGTAAAAGATACATCCCATGTGTTTCTTGAAATGTTTGAATGAACATTTGGAAATGATTTGTGCTTGCCGTGATTAATGATCTAGGATTTGTCATTGACATATGCATGTTAATCTCTCTGTATAAGGAATTACTAAAATATATGTTGTAACTAACCTAATCTATATAACTGGTGAAGTGTAGTCTAAGTGTTTGATGAATTGTCTGAATGAGAAATTGTTGGTGATTTATATGTATTATGAGTATTAAGATAGGATTCTTTATTGCCTTATGCATATGTATAGTTTCTTTTATGTAATCATATTTGCCTCTATGTGATTAATTGATAAAATGCAAGTGTTTAGTAACATGATCGATGTGTTTGATGAAATGCTCAAATGAGGAATTCACTTGGATTGGTTGTTAAATGCTGAGATGATTATCACATGTGTTTACTTGCTGCACATGAGTAGGATTAAGGCTACAACGTAGCCCAGTCAATCGGTAACAGTTCCTATTCGGGTGGCCGAAACTAGTCTCACCACATTAGGTATACTCGATGAATCCGGGTTGCACGATGATTGTCGACAGTGGTTAGGCCACGAGGGGTGCTTATGTACTCCATGTCGATTAAGTCAGTGTGCGCCCATACTAATCGAACATGCCTAACAAACCGATTGCCCTATTGTGTGTTTACCATGTATGGGCACGACTGCTTGAATCTAAGGAACCCCTCACCAATGTAAAGACCCACTTTAACCATGATACCATGATCCGCTAAGACTCATAAGCCAGGCATGGTGGTATGGGACACCGAGTTTGAGCTATTAGCCTATGCTGGGGTGACGAGCTTCCCCGTAGTGACTAATGAGCAAGTAAGACTCGTGAGCCGGGCATGGTGGTATGGAACACCGTGTTCATGCTGTCGGTCTACGCTGAGGTGACGAGCCTCCTGTAGTGACCGCAAGTACAAACTCTTGAACTTGCCTATCGATTGCTTTTCATTAGGAGTGATGACTCTACAACTTGCCTATCGTATGTGCTTAACTAGGAGTGGCGAACCTAAATGGATCCTTTGATTCGGGTCAGTGATAGAAAGGGAGGTACCCTAGCTTCCCAAATTTACTGTATGAATAATCTTAATTAATTACTTGGCTAACATGACCATGCATCGCACTGCATTAGTTAGGATGTGCTTTAAAGGCGATGAGTTACACCATTTTGAGGAAGTGATGTCATATGCGAAATAGGTTGTCGGAGTCGCTTGTGAGGGAGCTTCGATGCGAGGGCATACATCATTACTTGCATTCCATTCCCGTATTAAAAAGAGTAGTTAGTAAGTGATTGTTATGTTGCTTTATCATTACTGCTTGATTAACTTGATAACATGTTAACTTTTGCCTTATAGTACCACTAAGTTGATCACTCACTCCTACTCTGGGATGGTGTTTTAAAACACCAACTAGACTCTAACTTAGATGCAGGTGCTAATGAAGTTTGTACAATGGAGCATGACTTTATGGATGAGGAAGAGGAATTCTTCTACTTTCAGCTCTCAGGCTGGTCGAAGTAGACCTCGTGCCGATGCGCAGGGACCACGGGGATATCTGGCTTAGTTGGACACTTTACATTTTCATATTTTGTTCATTTTGAAACAATACATATATATATTAAACCCAGTTACATACTCATTCTCTGAAGGTTTGTGAAACACCCACATGCTTAGATAGATATGTTTCAGACTTCCGCTTGCTTAGTTTAATTATATCCGGAGTATGATATGTTGTTTTAGTATAATCTCACTCATGCTTATCTTATTAATATGGATGAAATCTAAACATCATCATCTATATTGCATAAGTGATGTTCTGAATCTTGAGAGTAGAGCCTCACTCGACCCTTGAAATTCAGGGCGTTACACACTGTGTCATTGTCGGTTGGGAGGGGGTGTAACCTTACCCACCTGAGTGAGGGGGCAATATCTAGGTTGAGTTTGACTAGCTTGAGGAATGGGTCTGCTATCGACGAGTTGGTCTTGATATTAGTAGGCGGATAGTGAGGTCTCTTCCACTTACCCATTTGTGCGCTCGGATAGGGGCGGCAAGTTGGCATAGAATGTACTAGACCTCGGTGATCATCCCAAAGATGTACAGTACTGATATATGGACTTATTGAGTAGGAGTTGGATATTCAGTATTTACTCATTCATTCATACATTCACTATCCACTCGGGCTGGTGGTATGCAACTAATTGTTATGTTGACCTTCGCAATGGCCAGGGTTTCGATTGGGGCTAGCGACCACCCTGAGATCAGGAGTTTATCACATTGAGTCTGGCTATCCAAATTTAGGTATGGGACTGGTTTGGATAGAAGTCCCTTGTGATGGACCCTATAGGCTGCGATACTCCGTAATATCATCCCGACTTCACACTCCAGCTTGGTCATTTCATTCGCACCTCATATTGCATTACATCCACAACATATAGCATTTTGGGTTGATATGTTCTACATTTATATGGTCTATATGAGGGTGATGGTATTCATGGACTCATCAGGATTTGCATATTGCATTACATCCTTAGTATATGATATTTGGCTTACTATGTCTCCGAATTGCATAGCTGATCTATATTGCTTCCTCAATATGTGATATTGCCTTATTATGATTTTGCATCGCATAGCCTGGATAAGGCTGGTGGATTTTTGGACTTACCGGCATGTTTTCGCATTGCTCTGATCTTGCATACTTGGCACTTACCTAACGCACACACTTCCACCACCCTTTAAGCTTTCTATAAGCTTATCCACGATAGATGCATGCAAGTGGCGTTAGGTCGCAACAGCATTGGGCTTGGAGCATGCAACTGTCTTTTGGAGCTTTAATTATTGATATATGTATTTCGCTTTTAGCAATGTATTCAACTATTTATATTAGTAGATATGAGATGATGATGTTACTTTTGTGATTTAGGTAAACTTGTGGTTATGCTTCTTAAGAGATAAATATACGTTAAAAAAATCCTCCTTGTAGGATCCCAGGATCGGAATCTAACATATGGGCATTGTTAGCCGAGAATGGGGTACTACTTAGGCTGTCGGCATCGGATTCGGCGATCGGGAATTTGATGAGCCCGGTTTTCGAATTTGGTATCAGAGCATAACTTGGGAATACATGAGGATAATATCACATATCCGCTGATAGCTACCCTACACTCTATGATTGTTGAAAACTTAGAATGAGTAGATCCCTGAGTTCGAATAACTTAGAAACATCCTGATATAGCTCCCTACCGTTAAGATTGTGAGGCTGCATAGTATTCCGGTCTGAATCATTTCTGACCAAGATCCAAGGATCAATGAAGTCATCATAGTGTAGATGGGGCGTCTTGGAAGCAAGAGCTTAAGATTCGTAAGCACTATTCGATTGTATTTGTTTCTGATATATAAATAATGCTATGATTTCTCCTTCCTTCCCTTATGAGTTATGTCTAGTTACATAATAACGCAAATTTTGAGGATGAAATTTTTATTTGGAGGGGAGAGCTGTAAGGCCCGTATCCTAGTCCATGCCATTCCATATACTCCCATGATCCACCCTGTCTAATTTTGGTAAACAGCGACCTATAACCGGCATTTGCGCACGACCCTAAGTTGCATCTCGTATATCAGAGTCGGCTCGACCCGAGACTTGTACCCTAGCGACCGCGGCGATGAACGTTGCGTCTTGCGCACCTATACGATACCCAGGCTAGGAGTTGTAGGCCCACGTTTATTTCTAGAAAATGTTGCATGTTGCAAATCCCGAGAAGAGAATCTTTACAATATATCAAATTAATCCCATCAGTCAATCAAGTACAACACCCATCCCTCTCTTACCAATAAGGTATGGCAACCCATACCTCTTTCATCTAAAGTCAACCCTCTCTCTCTCTCTCCACCCATCCCTTACACCCATCATCATCCCTCTCTCCCATCCATCACTCCTCTCTCTCTCTCTCTCTCTCTCTCTCTCTCTCTCTCTCATTTCTCAATCCATCCCTAGCAATCCAAGAGAGAGGAATGTCCAAACATTTCAAGGGAGAAGGAGAAGCTAGGTGTGGCCCACTTCCTACCCCCTCAATCCTCACCATCTAACCCTTCAATTCTCATCATCCTCCATCAAAGAGTAAGCTTAGGAGCTCAGGAGATCAAGGAGCCTAGAAGATCCAATGGTGGGTGTTCATAGTACGAGATGGTGATTTTGATTCAGGGCCTACATGATTTGGGACTCGTATTGATGCATGTGTTAGAGGGGCCCATAGTGGCAGGGCCCCTCCACCGCTCGTCTCTCTCTCTATTTTTGATGTGTGGCCCACCATTGATGTTGTATGATGATCCACGCCATCCATTTAAGTGGGCCAACCTGCTATCCACATTTGGATCCACCTTGCTGCCCGTTTTCAGGCCGGCCATGGACGAAGGGAAAGTACAAATATCAGCAGATCTAAAATTGTGTGGGCCACCCACGTGGACCCTCCCACTGTGATTTATGGGTTTTATCTCCACCGTCCATATAGTGCGGTCACCCCCCCCCCCCCCCCCCCCAGCCATGGGCCTAAGGACCAGTCAGTCCCAACGAGCAGGCTGTTGTCCAGCAGGCCTGGGCGTTGAGGCCTAGATGCTAGTTTTTTTATAAATATATATATATATATATATATATAATATCTGGTGGGCCACACATGTGGACCCACCTTGCATGTGCAGGATCCACACCATCCAGACCTTGGACGATGGGTCCCAGGCAGCTGGGCAGCTACTATACAGCGTCAGCAAGTTCTGTGCACACCATGATGTTTGTGTTTCTCAACCGTCCATCTAATATGAGGTGTGGGCCCACCCCACACGTGTGGGCAGGTGGGACCCACCTTGATTTATGCATTTTGTCTTCACACCGTCCTTTTGGACTGTGTGTTGAGTGGGACGCACCATGATGTATGTTTTCATCCTTGCCGTCCAGCTATTTTTCATCCACACCGTCCACTATCTAGGATGATGGGACCCACCTTCTTACGCTGTATGTGGGGCCATGTGTGATGTATTTGCGTCTCCCACATCATCCACACGTGGATGTGGGGTCCACACTCGACGTATTTATTGTATATCTACATCGTCAAGCAGTCTGGATGGTGGGGACCACCCTCCTAAGGTTGTTGTTGGATGTCAGTAAGCAGTGGGTCTGATCATGAGGTCCCAGACCATCCGTCCATTTGTATGGACGTCAGCAAGTTTGGGTCCGATCATGAGGTATGTGGTATATCCTAACCATTTGTCTGTTTTGATAGCGGATGGGGCCCACCTTGATGTAAGTATTCTATATCCGCATCGTCCATCTCTGGACAGTGCTATATGGGCCCACCTTGTTTGTATGTATTCTATAGCCACATCGTTTGTCCATTTCCTGGACGTGGGCCCACCATGCTATACGTGTTTCAGTCGCGCTGTCCATCCATTTTCTGGTTGCGGATCCCACCATAATGTATGTATTCTATCTATGCCATCCAGCGGCAATGGGGACCACCCGATGTGTTTCATTCATGCGGTCCAGTGGCAGTAGGCCCATTGTGATGCATTTTGTCCATGTTGCCCAATAGATGTGGACCCCGCCATGATGCATTTTATCTATATCATCCAGATTTGTGGGACCCCACCTTGATGTGAGTATTGTAAGGACACTGACCATCTATTTTTCTGGACTATAAGGTCTAACCTGTAAGGCCCACCTTGATGTATATGTTATGCATGTTGCCATTCCATTTTACTAAATCATGGGTTGCCCCATTAGGCCCAATATGGTATTTGTGTGGCCCATATAATGAGGCCCAATGTGATGTATTTGTGGTCCATATGATGAGGCCCAATTAGATGTATTTGTGGCCCATGAGTGAGGCTAATGTGTTGTATATGAGGCCCATATGATGAGGCCCAGTGTGATTTATGTGAGGCCTATGTGGTGAGGCCCATTGAGATTGTATGTGGCCCATTGTGATTGTATAAAGCCCGTTGTGATTGTATGAGGCCCATTAGTGAGGCCCAATGTGATGCATATGTGGACCATGAGTGAGGCCCATCGTGATGTGTATTAAGCCCTTGAGTGAGGTTATGGGCCCACTATATGTTTTGATCTATGTGGGCCACTCCTTGGGAGCAATATTGGTTGAATGTCCACATTGATGGGCAATTATGGTTAAATGTCGGCATTGTAACCTTCCCTTAGGCCTCCTTAGGCTCATTCTTGATATAAGTAGGTTGTCTAGGCCCATCCTTGATATGAGCAGATTACATCATCATCATATAATATACTTAGTATAGCTCCACGATCCATGCCCAAATGCATCATATGTATGCTTGTTATGAGGAGTGATTGATCATAGCACATGCCATTCGGTAAATTATTATAGTACTCCCTGAGAGACGGAATTGCCCCACATGAGTGCGCAGTATGTACAGGTTTGATGCATAACTGGATGGTATGACTCATATATCTCACATTTTGTGATATGACCACCACATGCCCTAGCGACATCAAGGTCATGGCCTCCACAAACATGTCGTGGATGGCCAGATGGGACACCGAAAATGTTTAGTTCTAGCATATGGGCGCGATAGATGTCCCTAGGTGAAAATCCCTAAACCCCCAAAGTTAGGGGACGCCCTAATGTCTAGACCAAGTAGATATATATGAGTGCATGATGGTCGTATACCAGTAAGCCACGTCTCCCACTGTGTTGTGGTCAGTGGGGTGTGACCTTACCCGCATGAGTGAGAGAAAAATATCTAGGTTGAGTTTGACTAGCTAGAGGAATGGGTCCGCTATCGATAAGTCAAGCCCGATATTAGCAGGCGGATAGTGAGGTCTCTTCCACTTACCCAGTTGTGTGCTCGGATAGGGGCGGCAAGATGGCATAGAGTGTACTAGACCCCCAGTGATGATCTGAGAGATGTATGGTACTGATATGTGAACTTATTGAGCAGGAGTTGCATACTTAGCATTTACTCATTTATTCATACATTCATTATCCACTTGGGCTGGTGGTGCTCAACTAATTATTATGTGTACCTTCGCAATGGCCAGGGTTTCGGTTGGGGCACGCGACCAACCTAAGATCAGGAGTTTATCACATTGTCTGGCTATCCAAATTTAGGTATGGGACTGGTTTGGATAGAAGTCCCTTGTGATGGACCCCATAACATGTGATACTCCGTAATATCATCCCGACTTCACACTCCAGCTTAGTCATTTTATTCGCACCGCATATTGCATTACATCCACAACATATAACATTTTGGGTTGTTATGTTTATGCATTTATATGGCCTAGATGAGGTTGACGGTATTCGTGGACTTGTCAGGATTTGCATATTGCATTGCATCCTCAGTATATGATATTTGGCTTACTATGTCTCTGCATTGCATAACTGATCTATAACAGCCCGCACTTAAGCGTGCTCAGGTGTTATTATTATAGTCCCAATTAGCAGGTTGTGTGATTAAATAAATAACCTACGTTATTCATCATCCTTTGATAAGTCATAAACCACAATTAAAATTTCAATATTTTAAATCCAACTGTTAATAAATTGATAACCATGTATCGTGGATGACTTACAAAAAAATAAAATAAAATTATATATATATATATATATATATATAATCTTTCTAATAAAAGCCCAATAGGGGGCTAGGTGAATGAATAAATGGCTCGAATCGAGATGCGACCCACCTAAACAACTTAAACATAATAATAATAATAATAATAATAAATATTACTAAAACATTTTAAAAACTTTATATATATATATATATATATATATATATATATATATATATATAATTAGGCCATCCGATCCATAACCTAACCATGGAATTCTGGTTAGGTAGTCCATTGGACCCTCCTAACCGTTGATATTCAAATTGGGAATAATCCAACTGTTGAATTAATAAAGATTAATAAAATAACTCAAATTTTCCTTGTGTGGCCCACTTAAACTTTAAAACCGACCAATCTTTAATCAAGGACGTTTAATGGACCACCCAAGAAGAATGGGCGGTGTAAATTAGCACAGATCACCATGTGGACCCCACTTCCGATTAGTGCAAGTGCATGGACGGTGTGCACACGCCGCGCATGAAACCAAACATCAGGTCAAATGCACTTTAACCCAATAAAAACCAAGATTTCTATCAAAATTCCCGCTGCACGAGAATTCAAACAGACACAAACTATCTGTAGACATGATGACCCACCATCTCGAGTCATCATCGAAATTCAAACAGTCCATCTTCTAGATAGGGACCCACCAACCCTAACCATGGTAAGATCTACGGTCGGAAGTCACCCGCTCGAGCTCGGTCAGTGACCAATCAAGCGTTGCAAAGGGAGAACGCTGATGGAGAGAGAAAAATCCACATCCTCTGCCTGGCTGGTGAATCCAGCCGTTCGGAGTCGTCAGACTCCACCCACGCACGCAACAGCAGCATCGTCACCCCTACCATTTCTGGTTTTAACTCCCTATTCAACAAAAACGTGGAAAGAATCCTTTCCATTCTTAGCAACTACTAATCCCGACCATCCTAGCACTCAGATCAACTGTGAAGCAGCAAGATCAAGCTGAAACACCCATCCAATCCACATTCAGGTGACAAGCCCCTGTCCAAACTAAGTTTTGAAGTCGAGTCAGTAACGAGTCATGTGCTTCTTAACTCAGCCAAACTCAAAATTACAGGAGGGAGTTCTGAGTTAGAAGGACCAGTCCGATCCAAACTTGTTGGGACCTGTTGTCATGCCCCAAACTCAGAAACTGGGCTCACAGAATTCTCGATCGCTGAATCCGGTGCCGACAGCCTCCGTAGTACCCCATTCTCGGCTCCTAGCATCCATACGCCAGATTCTGATCCTGGGATCCTAAAAGGAGGATTTTCCAATGTACGGTTAACTCTTAAGAAGCATAACCACAAGTATACCCAAATCACAAAGGCAACATCATCATCACATATCCACTAATATAAACATTTGAATACAATTCTAAAAGAGAAATACATATGACAAAAATGAAATCGAAACTCCAAAAGACAGCTGCACGCTCCAAGCTCAATGCCGCTACGACCAACGTCACCTGCACGCATCTATCATGCATAAGCTTATGAAAAGCTTAGAGGGTGGTGAAAGTGTGTGCATAAGGTAAGTGTCAAGTATTCAATACAATACCATAATCATACAATATCAAAAATACTGGTGAAATCATGAATCATACGATATCAGAGTAAGTGGAAATATTGACAAGTCTATGAGTCAATCAATATCAAAATACGCAATATAGATCAACTAATCCAATGAGGAGTCATAAAGAGCCAAATATCATATGCTAAGGATGCAATGCAATATACAATTCCTAATGAGTACCATGAATAGCGTCATTCGTACCTAGATCATATAAATGCAAAAACACAGTAATCCAAAATGTCATATGCTGCGGATGTATGCAATATGCGGTGCAAATGGAATGACCATGCTGGAGTGTGAAGTCGGGATGATAGTACTTGATATCGCAGGCTATGGGGTCCATCACAAGGGACTTCTATCCAAACCAGTCTCATACCTAATTTAGATAGTCAGACTCAATGTGGTAAACTCCTGATCTCAGGTTAGTCGCATGCCCCAACCGAAATCCTGGCTATTGTGAAGATACACGTAACAATTTGTTGCGCACCACCAGCCCGAGTGGATAGTAAATGAATGAATGAATATGCAACGCCTGCTCAATAAGTCCACATAGCAGTATTGTTCATCTCTAAGATCATCACCAGGGTCTAGTACACTATACATGCAAATCGCCACCCACTGACACGCGACCATGTAAGTGGAAGAGACCTCACTATCCGCCTGACTAGTAATCAGCCATTATCTACCCGGCACATCGATAGCGGACCCAATCATGAGCTAGTCAAACTCAGCCTAGCTATGCCCCCCACGCTCGGATGGGTAAGGCCACACCCCCTCCCAACTGACCATGACATAGTGGGAGACGCGGCCTCCTGGTATTCAGCACTCAGGCTTTCATGTATCCACTTAGTCTCGACATTGGGGAGTCTCCTGGCCATGGAGGTTTAGGGACTTTCACCCATGGACGTCTAAACTGCCCAGATGCTCGAACCAAACATTTTCGATATCCCGTTTAGCCATCCACGACATGCCTATGGAGGATACGGCCTTGATGTCGCTAGGGCATACAGTAATCACAACACATAATGCTAGATGCATGATTCATACAATCCAGTTATGCATCAATCCTGCGTCTACCATGCGCTCATGTGAGATAACCTCCACCTATTAGGAAGTTTCATAACAACCTGCCCAATGACATATGCAATGATCAACCACATCTCATAGCAAACATGCAGATGATGCGTATAGGCATGTATCATGATATTATGCTGTCACATACTCATAATCGGTATAGACAATCGACCTTGACAAAGTGGACATTTAACCAACATTGCCCCCAAGGAATGGCCCACATAGAGTCTAATATATAGTGGACCCATGACCTCACACAAGGGTCAAATATACGATACCATGGGCCTCTCTCAAGGGTTTAATACACATCACAATGGGCCTTTCACGTGGGCCTAACATACATCATAATGGGCTCCATAGCCTGGCCCTCGAATGCATGACAATGGGCCTCATCACATAAGCCTCATATACATCACGTTGGGCCTTAAACACGAGCTAATTACACATCACAACGGGCCTCGAATATGGGCCACATATACATCACATGGGGCCTTAAACACGGGCCGAATGCACATCACAATGGGCCTCAAATACGGGCCGCATATACATCACATGGGGCCTCAAACATATGCTGAATGCACATCACAATAGGCCTCAAATACAGGCCGCATATACATCACATTGGGCCTCAACAATCGGCCTTGATATCCGGCCTCGACAATCGGCCTATACAATCGGCCTTAACCATCGGAATCGATCGATAATCAGAATCGGCAATCGGCTACAACAATTGGAATCGATCGATAATCGGCCTCAATGATCGGAATCGGTAATCGACATTGATGAGAATGGCCTAACAAAGCCCAAGAGAATGTCACAATGTGGACATTCAACCATCATTGCCTATCGATGTGGACATTTAACTAACATTGCCCCCAAGGAATGACCCACATAAACATCATTACATATGTCATGGCAAAATCACACATTACATCAGGCCTTAAATACACTACAGGCGTCCCCGCACCTAGGCCTCAAATACATCACATAGGCCTCAAATACACAACAGGTGGGCCCTGCACCTGGGTCTCAAATACATCTTAATGGGTCTCAACCCATGGGCCCCAAATACACCTCAATGGACCTCGTCCAATGGCTCCAAATATATCACAATGGACCTCAACCCATGGGCCCTAAATACATCATATTAGGCCTTAACGAATGGGCCACAAACACATGATATTGGGCCTTATACAAGGGCCTCATATACATCACATTGAGCCCCTTCCAAATGGGCCCCAAATACATCTCAATGGGTCGTATCAAATGGATCGAATCAATTGGGCCATATCAAATGGGCCAATATACATATAGCATCGGGCCGATTCAAATGGGCCGAGTTAAATAAGCCTAATCAATGGGTCGAGTTGAATAGACCGAGTCAAATGGCCGATTGAATGGGTCGCTTCGAATGGGCCGAATCAAATGGGCCGAGTCAAATGGGCCAAGTCAAATGGGCCGAATCAAAGGGCCGAATTGAATGGGCCGAGTCAAACGGGCCGAGTTGAATGGGCCAAATCAATAGGATGAGTCAAACGGATCGAGTCGAATGGGCCAAATCAATGGGCCGAGTCAAATGGGTCGAATCAATGGGCCGAGTCAATAGGCCGAGTTGAATGGGCCGAATCAATGGGTTGAGTCGAATGGGCCAAGTCAAATGGGCCGATTCAAATGGGCCGAATCAATGGGCCAAGTATGGGCCGAACAAATAGGCCAAATCAATGGGCTGAGTATGGACCGAGTATGCATTAAATGGGCCATATATCTAGGTCTAACAATACAAACAGGTGGGCCCCGTCCATGAGCCAAAATACATCATGATGGCCTCATGGAGAGGCTGCACCAATGGTCCTCAAGTGAGTTTGGACCTCACTAAAATCATTTCAATAGTTGTATGCGTAACATGTGTATCTCTGCACACTAGTAATCCATGGGGCACATGGCCCATGAATGAAGACGATCACTGCCCAAACAATGTCCATATAAATCAACACCATCCAAACTTGTCCAGGTGCATCAGCACCATCCAAACATTGTCCAGGTGCGTCAGCACCATCCAAACATTTCCAGCAGCGGGTCTCACCATCAGGACGACTGGGATGTATATATACATCACGTGGGACCCATGGAACTTGTTGACGTTAACATTAAGTGGGTCTCACCATCTGGTCAGCTTGGATGCACAATACATCACGTGGATCCCACATAACTTACCGACGTTAATCAGTAGGCGGAACACGCATTTGCCACCGACGTAATCAGCAGGCGGAACACGCGTCCCTGGCAGATGGACGGTCTGATTAAAAGGATGGACAGTGTGTAAGTAACACACACGATCAGACCCACTGTCCCAGCCCATGGACGGTGGGGATATACAACATATATCAAGGTGGGTGCCAGGTGTGGCCCACTGTAATATATTGCAGACAGCAGCGTGTGGCTGGCTGCTGACCAACGCACGCGAGCCATCCATTTTCAAAACAGGTGGCCCCCACCTTGGATGGACGGTGTGAATAAGACCATACATCACGTGTGGTGGGCCCCACATAGCCTAATGACGTCAGGTGTGAAGTACACCAGCCTCATCCAAACCGTTCGTCAGGTGGGTCCCACGTAGGAGTGGCCCACCGTTGCATATATATATATATATATATATATATATATATATATATATATATATATACCAAAATATAATATAATATATTATATATAAATACACTCCATATCCACCGTCCAGATATATCTAGACGATGCAACTAATGTAAACTAAATGTGGTCCCACGTACGTGGCCTGCAGTAGGTATTTATATATATATATTATAATACAATATAATATATAAACTAAGAAGAGCCCACCGTCCAGACCCCTGAATATTCTGGACGGTGCAGATCTTGCGCATATATCGTGGTGGGTCCACACATCTGGCCCACCTCATCATGTATAAAGATGATATTTGTGCTCTCTCTTCATCTGGACTTGTCCAGACGGACGGTCAGCAATCCCGTCCGCTAGACAGTCCAGCTAGGTGGGCCCAATGCATGGACGGCACGGATATAATACATACTTCATGGTGGGGTCCATTCGGATGGGTCACATGGCTTCATCATCACCACATAAAAATGAAGAAGAGAGAGAGAGAGAGAGACCCCGCCACTATGAGTCCCTCATGATTACAACGTATACATCATAATGGGTCCCACCTACAAGTGGACCCAAAAATGCAAATCGACGGTAGAGCACCCACCTATCGGCCTCTTTCTTTAGTTCCTTGGACTTGTATGCTCCTTGCCTTCAACTTTGATGGAGGTTGATGGGTATTGGAAGGTTGAGATGGGAGATGAGAAGGTGGGCCACACTTAGTATTTGGGAGAGAGCTTGGATGTTGGAGCTCTCATGGAATTGGAAAGTAAAGATAGAAATGAGAGAAAGAGAGATTTAATGGATGAAAGGGATGGGTGGAGTGGTGGTTGTAAGGAAGGGAGATGGAGAGGTAAGGTCTTGGTTTGAAATTTTATAAAAGAGGGATGGATAGGGGAGAAAGAGTTGACTTTGTGGAGAAAGAGGAATGGGTTGTTGTACTTGTTGTAGAGTGAGGTGGCATGTTGGTGTAGTTGACTTGATGGATGTGACATGTTGTAGAGATTCTCTCAAAATTCACAACACGCGGCATTTTTTTCAAAATGAATGCGGGCCGGTATCTTCTAGCCTGGGTATCGGATCGGTGCGCGAGTCATGGTGTTAGAACCGTGGCGACGATACGATTGCTAAGGTACAAATTTTGGGTCGAGCCGACTTTGGTATGTGGGTCTCAACTTAGGATCGCGTGCAAACGTCGGATACAGGTCGAGGGTTACCAAAATTCGACCGGAAGGACCGTGGAAGCCTACGGAACGGTACGGTATAGGATATGGGCCTTACAACTATTGTAATGGCCCAACCAATATTATACGATATTGTCTGCTCTAGGTCCCACTGGACCCACACGGTTTTGTTCTCAAGGTTTCCCCTAAAAGGCCTCTTAAAAGGAAGGTCCTAACCACACATATAACTACCATTACTTCGGACAGTGCTTCTGATGTGGGACAAGTTTAACCCCTACTGCATACACAGTAACCTGCAAGCACATTAGCCTACCAACCACTAGTAGCTCGCCCATGCAATTAGGCCCTGCCTACATCAGTGTCCGCCCACGTGTGCCCGCCTACATGTGCAACAGTGATGGGGCGTCACAATATCCCTCACCAAGGGCAAAGCCGCCCTCGGCTCTGATACCATTTGTAATGGCCCAACCAACATTGTACGATATTATCCGCTCTGGGTCTCACTGGACCCGCACGGTTTTATTCTCAGGGTTTCCCCCAAAAGGCCTGGTACAAGGAAGGTCTTAACCACACATATAACTACCATTACTTAGAACAGCGCTTCCGATATGGGACAAGTTCAACCCCTAATGCATACACAGTAGCCTACCAGCAAAGTAGCCTACCAACCAGTGGTAGCTCACCCAGGCCATTAGGCTCGGCCCACATCAGCGTCCGCCCACGTGTGCCCGCCCACATATGCAACAGTGACGGGGCGTCACATATGCCCAGGGTGATCCTAATCTAGAAAGACTACTAACCGAATCAAGGAAATGTAGTGATAGATCTGGTCTGGGCTACGATAAGAATACACCTCCTAAACGTAAGTCCACTCCTCCTAAGTTTGTTAAAGGGAAGTCCTCTAACTCAAAAGGGAAAAGTCTGAATCAAAATAGTTTTAAAAATCCTAAAACTTTTCAGGCTATGAAACCTAAAAGCAACCATATCAATTATAGAAATCAGAATCATAACCTCTTAGCTGAGAAAATTGTGGATTTACTTAAGGAGCTTCTAAAATCTAACTCGAATGGTAGAATATACAACAACTACAAGCATAGAAAAACTATCCATCCTCCAAAACCCAAAACTGTAATGAAATGGGTCCCTAAGGTTGCTTGTCTAGTTTCCCACACTGCTTTCAAGGCTTCAAGTCAATTAAAGTGGTACCTAAACAATGGTTGTTCTAGACACATGACAGGTGATAAAGATTTATTCACCAATCTTAAATATATGACTGATGGCTCAGTCACATTTGGTGGTGGTAGCAACTGCAGGATTATTGGCCAATGTACGGTTCAACTCTTTAAGCTTCCTCCATTTGAGAATGTGTTGTTTGTAGAGGGCCTTAAGCATAATCTCTTAAGCATTTCTTAAATTTGTGATAATAAACATAACGTTAAATTCACCAATTAAGGGTGTGAGATTTCTAATGAGAATGGTTCTGTGATATTAACTGGTCACAGAACATCTGAGAACTGCTATATAGTCAGTGATTCAAGCTCGTCTAAGTTATCGTGTTACATGGTCCAAACCGATGAGACCGAACTATGGCATAAACGCCTAGGACATGTACACTTCCGTAATCTTTATAGACTGAGCAAAAGTGAAGTAATAAAAGGTCTACCCAAGTTAAAGAAAATGGATAAAATTTGTAGCGAATGTCAGATTAGAAAACAAACTAGGAGTGCTCACAAGAAAGTGAACTCCAATGCCACATCCAAACCTGGACCGACTAGAACAGAGAGTCGAGGTGAAAAGATATATATTCTGGTAATAGTAAATAATTTTACCAGGTATACATGGGTAGTTTTCATGAGAGAGAAATCAGAAACTCTTGATGAAGTGAAAAGGATACTCAAGCGTATCCAAACTGAGAAGGAATCACATGTCTCTAAAATATGTAGTGATCATGGTTCCGAATTTCATAATATCAGTTTTGAGAAGTTTTGTAGTGATCATGGAATATGGCATGAGTATTCTACACCTAATACACCTCAACAAAATGGGCCAGTTGAAAGAAAAAATTGAGTACTTCAAGAAATGGCCAATGTGATGTTAAATAGTATGAAACTTCCTAAAAAACTTTCGAATGAAGCAGTGAACACAGCTTGTTATATCACTAACCATGTATATACTAGAAAATCTAATAATAAGACTGCATATGAACTATGGTTCAATAAGAAGCCTACTGTCAAATACTTTCGAGTTTTTGGCAGCAAGTGCTACATTTTGCGTGACCGAGAAAATCTAGGAAAATTTGACACTAAAAGTGACGAGGGTATTTTCTTAGGATATGTGCTAAATAGTTAACGTATCATGTTCTCAACAAGAGGACCGGCGTAATTTAGGAGTCCATTAATGTGGTTATAGATGATCACTTGAATACACCTGTCTCAAGTTCAGAAGATAATGAAGTCTCTTTATTTGATAAACCAGACTTTTCATCTAGTCAAAATGACATTGAACTCCAGTCAGTTAAAGACCATCCAACTGATCAAATTCTTATGAATCCTCTCACTGGTGTGCATACTCGTAGACAATTAGAAAACCTTTGTAATTATGTGTGCTTCACATCCCAGATTGAGTCGGCCAATGTAAAAGAAGCGCTTGCTGATGAAAACTGGACAATGGCTATGCAAGATAAACTTAATCAATTTGTAAGGAATGATGTATGGTACTTAGTTCCTAGACTTAATGATAAACACATTCTTGGAACTAAATGGATCTTTAAAAATAAGTCTGATGAACTTGGTAATATTATAAGAAACAAGGCTTGATTGGTTGTATAAGGGTACACTCAGACAGAAGGCATCAATTATGATGAAACCTTTGCCCTAGTAGCTCGTCTTGAATCTATCAAACTATTTATATCCATTGCTTGTTACAAAAAAAATTAAAATTTATCAAATGGATGTTAAGAATGCTTTCTTGAATGGTGATCTGCATAAGGAAGTATATGTTTAGCAACCTAAGGGTTTTGAAGACCCTAAACATACTGATCATGTTTATCACCTAAAAAAGGCACTCTATGGATTAAAACAAGCTCTCAGGGCATAGTATGAGAAATTGACTAAGTTTTTACTAAGTCAAAACTTTATAATGGGGAGTGTTGATAAAACACTTTTTGTAAAGAAACACAATGATCACATACTGATAGTACAGATATATGTCGATGACATTATCTATGGATCTACCTGTTCTAACATGACTGTTGAGTTTGTAGATTTAATGAAGTCCAAATTTAAAATGAGCATGGTTAGAGAACTGAACTATTTCTTAGGTTTGCAAGTAAAACAGCTTGCTGATGGGTTCTTTATCTCTCAAAACAAATAGGCTCTAAATTTGGTTAAAAATTTTAGTTTTGAGAGCGGTAAAAATTTCGATACTCCTATGAGTACAACACTTAAACTCTAAAAGGATTCGACAGATAAAAGTGTAGATCCTAAGTTGTATCATAGTATGATAGGTAGTTTATTATATTTAAATGCGAGCCGACCTAATATTGCATTCAGCGTAGGAATCTGTGTTAGATATCAATCGGACCCTAAAGAGTCCTACCTAATTGCTGTAAAGCACATTTTGAGATATGTCGCGAGTTCGGCCAAACTCGGCCTTTAGTATCCTCATGATACTAATGTTCAATTAGTTGATTATTCGGATGCTGATTGGGCTGGAAATATTGACGACCGCAAGTCTACCAGCGGTGGATGTTTTTATGGCAGGAACTGTCTAGTTTCATGGCATAGTAAGAAATAGATTTCCGTATCACTTTCCACAGCTGAGGCTGAGTATATTGCAGCCGATAATGCATGCACCCAGCTTATGTGGATGAAGAGGATGTTAAGTGATTACGGAATTGTGCAAGATTCTATGGTATTGTATTGTGACAATTTTAACGCAACTAACATTTCTAAAAATCTAATTCAGTATTCACGAACTAAGCATATTGACATTAGATATCATTATATTCATGAATTAGTAGAAGATAAGATTATTTCTGTGGATTATATTCAGACCGAAAATCAACTTACAGACATTTTTACAAAACCGCTTAACAGAAACAGGTTTGCTAAATTAAAATTAGATATGGGTATATGCAATATGATCTAAATTGCTTGTGTTTATTTGTACTATATTGCATATTTGTATTTTATTTATGTTTACAAATTTTTAAATTTTAAATATACAAAAATTGTAAAATTTATGAGGTGCACGACCAGTCGAGTACACACTCGACCAGTCGAGCCACTTGGGTTTTGGGCTTTTTATTGTACAAAAAGCACTTTTTCTTCCATTTTTTCATCTTCACCAACCAGCCCTACCACGACCGGTCGAACTCACCTTTGATTCCTTCATCGTTAGTGCATCTTTTTCATTTTCCTTGTGGATTTAGGTACTTTGCACTTCAATTTCCTTGATTTTGTAGTTTATTTCAAGGTTTTTGGTGGTTTATTAGGGTTTCTAGCCAAAAATCTGATTTCCTTAAAACTCATCTTTCGTTTCTTGCATTACTTGTATTCCTTATGCTATGGAAGGTAGAAATAAGAAGAGAGCCTCTCATGATCCCTCTTCTTCTCGTTTCGCTTCAATCACGGTGCGTCATCTTCGTTCACCCGAAGACGATCCTGAATATGTACGGGATATTCGTCTTCTCAATGTGATTGTTGAGCGGACTGTCAACTCAAATAAGTTGGAATTGTTCAGCATTGTTTCCCTCCTTCAAACTATAGGATAGGCTAACATATTAAATTGGAGCGATCCTGCATACTGTTCTATTGTGCAGGCCATGTTTGCTTGTATAAGTGACTTTTCTGCTGAGAATTTAACTTTTACTATTTCAACAAGAGAAGGTCCTATTGATGTAGATCGTCACTTGATATCTGGATTGATGGATATTCCAGTAAATGATGAAGAAATTCCTATTTTTACTTTAGTGGCAAGACCTTCTGAGTCTAAAAAAAGAATGCTAACTAGAGTATTATGCAACATGGATGCTGATTAGAACTCTGGTATTGCGCTCAGTTCTAAATATATGTTACCCAAATACAGGATTCTCCATTGTATTTTCATCTCTAATGTATATCCTATATCTGGTACTAAGACTGAGCTTACTTCTTTCATGATTCGCATCCTTCATTCGGTTGTTACTGGTGTTCCTGTATATCTTCCATCTCTTATCTATTACATTATTATTCAGTTTTGTCTCTATCCGGGTCATAGTGATATTTCATTTGCCTATCTTATGACTACCTTAGCCACCCATAGTCTTGTGGCTATGCCTATTGGAGAAGCTCCCATATCCCATCTTCCCTTCAACAATTCAAACATTAATAAGATGAATCTGAGGTTGGCTCCTTGCCAAGATGATGGGGTGTTGGAGGAGCTGTTGAAGGAACGGGAGAGATGCTTTGTGTAAGACCCGTATCCTAGACCGTACCATTCTGTAAGTTACCGCGATCCTCCCTGTTGAATTCGGCAACCTTCAACCTTTATCCGACGTTTGTGCGTGATCCTAAGCCGAGTCCTGCCAACTTGAGACTTGTACCCTAGCGACCGTGCCATCACTGTGATTCTGATGTCGTGACTCGTGCACCGAGGTGATACCCTGGCTAGGAGATGTGGGCCCACGTTCAGTTCGAGAAAAATGTTGTGCGTTGCAAAACCTAAGAGAATCTCTACAACATATCAAATCAATCAATTAACCACATCACATCTCATGTCAAGTACACATCACCTTTCACCCATTCCCAAGCAACCCCAAAGTAAAAAAGTTCTTACACAAGCCGATACCTTTCTTACACCATTTATCCCTAAAGTCAAAAAGCTCTTACACACCCATCACTCACCACATCCATCACTCCATCACCCATCCCTCTCTCTCTCTCTCTCTCTCTCTTTACAACCCTCTTTCTCTCATTTCCCAAACACACTTTCCAAGCAACCCAAAAAAAATCACATTCCAAGTTCTTTCACCCTCCAAGAAAGCTTTGTGTGTGGCCCACTTCCTATCCTCTCATCTCCCATCTCATCCATCCAAACTCCATCTCTTCCGTTAGGATTAAAGCTAAGGAGCAAAGGAAGCCAAGGGAGCAAGGAGTGGACGGTGGGTGATCTTGGACCCACATTTTTAGTCTTTTATACTTGTCTTTTGTGATCTAAGGGCCCACATATGGTGGGACCCACTTTGATGTATGCTTGTATCCAAGAGGGGCCCATAGTGGCGGGGCCCCTCCGTTATCCCCGATCTCTCTCTCTCTCTCCATGATCATGGCCCACTTATGATGTGTGTATTTTACCCATGCCATCCAACTGGTGGGCTACCTTAATCCCTATTTGGGGCCTGCATGACCGGACGGTCACATAGGCCTGGATGAAAGGGAAACACAAATATTAGTTGGATCCAAAATCAGGTGGGCCACATCCATGTGGGACCCACCATGATGCCTATGTGCAATCCACACTGTTCAGCATCCAGGGACGCTGGACGTAGGCTAACAGTGAAGTGTGGACTGGCGTGGATGTGGGCTAACAGTGAAACGTGAACTGCCAGTGGGATGTACTAACAATGAGGATTTTTGGTGGGCCACCCATACAGGCCCCACCTTGGTATATCAATCCAATCCATGCCGTCCATTCCATTCTCTATATCATTTTAGGCGTTGAACCGAAAAAAGAAGCTAATCTGATATTTTGGTGGGCCATAGCATAGTAAACTGTGTTTTCTACCGTTGAAATCCACTTGATATTTCTATACACCAAAATACCTTAAATATTAGGCTTGATGGGTCTGTCTTGAGCCATGGGATCCAACAGTTGGGTTAGATTTCCTTGATGCAGGCCCCACCTGTGAAAAACCTCAAGATAACTCCTTTCAAAAAAATAAATAAATATGCAGCAGGTCGCTGTTGCTGCCAGAGGGTGCAAGCAGTGCCTACCACGCTGGCGGACGAACGGACAGGCAGACCCATGGTCCCAGCCGTGGGCCCCACCGTGATATGGGTTGGACAATCCATACCATGCATTTTGTAAGCCCCCTTAGGGCAGTGGGCCACCCCAAAAATCAGCCTCATCCGCATCTCAGGTGGCCCACATCACAGGGAATAGTGTGCTTGAACGTTTGCCATTGAAACCCTTTTTGGGTAATAGGAGTTTTGGGATCATTATGAAATTTGCTTTCCTCTTCATTCAGGGTCTGCGGGACCCACCCACCTAGTCCATCCATTTAGATGGGCCACGCCATCAGGCATGTGTGGTGTCCACCGCCCTTGGACAGTGGGCCCCCCCCCCCCCCCCCCCCCCACGTGTGGGGCCCTCCTTGATGTATGTGACCGTCCAGGCCATCCAGGGCCTGGACATGAATATAGTGTATATATTATATTATATATATATATATATAATATACAGTATGGTAGGCCCTACGTGGGACCCACACACGTGTTAGGTATGTAACCGTCCAAGCCATCCATGGCATGGACATTAGGCATATTATAAATATATTATATTAATATATATATATATATATTATATGTTATATTATATAATATATTCATGATGGTGGGCCCTACGTGGGACCCACCTCTACCTTTCTAGCTGCCCCTTTTGACGACAGCAAACCTGCAGGTCCCACATTAATATATGTAATTTACACCGTCCATTGTTTTGACGGTGGGACCCACCATGATGCATACATTGTATCCAAACCGTCCAACCATATTGAGGTATCATTTTATGGCAGGAGCAAAAGAATGGGTCAGATCTAAAGTTCAAGTGGACCCCACCATTCAAATAGTGGATGGTGACATCTACCGTTCAACTTCTAAGGGCAACAGTAGTTTCCAATTTAGTTGATATTTGTTTTCATTTCATCTATCTCTATGTTAACTTGTGAATAGGTCGGATCTCAAAAATATGAGGGTGGGCCCGATTTGATACACCTGAGGCCCATGTGACTCGGCCCATTTGACTTGGCCCAATTGATTTGGCCCATTCGACTCGGCCCATTTAATTGGCCCATATGATTAGGCCCATCTTGATGTAGTTATGGCCCATCCGTTGAGGCCCACCTTGATATATATGAAGCCCATGTTATGAGGCCCATTTGATGTAACTAAGGCCCATGGGTCAAGGCCCAATAGGATGTACACAAGTCCATTACAATGTATAACTCTACCATGGTTTGAGTAATGATGTTTATGGCGGTCGTGCCTTGGGAGCAATGATGGTTTGACGTCCACATTATAAGATTAATGTTGGTTAAATGTCCACATTGTCATTCTCCCTAGGGCCCATTGATAGACCCAACATGTAATGTGTAGGCTATCTAGGCCCATCTTCATTACGAAAAGAATTCATCACCATATAACATGTTTAGTATAGTCCCATGATCCATGCTCATACGCATCATATGTATGCTTGATATGAGGAGTGACTGATCATAGCATATGCCTTCGGACAGATTATTTATGGGCTCTCAGATAGGCGGTGATGCCCCACATGAGTGCACGATACACGAAAGATTGCTGCATGACTGGATGGTGTGATTCATGCATTTCGCATTGTATGACATGGTTATTGTACGCCCTAGCGACATCAGGGTCGTAGCCTCCACAGGCATATCGTGGTTGGTAGGATTAGATACCGAAAATCTGATTCTATATGGGGTGTTATAGATATCCCTGGGTGAAAGTTCCTAAACCCTTATGGTACCAGGAGGTTTCTCCAACGGCTAGACCGAGTGGGTGCATGAGCGCTAAGTGTCGATTACCAGAATGCTGCGCTTTCCACTGTATCGTGGTCGGTTAGGAGGGGGTGCGGCCTTACCCGCCCGAGAGGAGGGGGCAAAGCTAGGTTAAGTTTGACCAGCTCGAGGAATGGGTCCGCTATCAACAAGCCAAGCCTGATATTGGCAAGCGGATAGTGAGGTCTCTTCCACTCACCTTATTGTGCGTGATGGGCCGACAATCTAGTTTGGAGTGCACTAGACCCCGGTGATATTTCAGAGTTGAGTTGTATTGATATGTGGACTTAGATGAGGATTCGTATGCTTGAGTTGTATCTCGCATCGCATGGCCTTGATACGGCCGACATCATTCATGCCTTGCATCGCATAACCTTGGTATGGCTAATGGTATTCATGATCCATCAGCATGTTCCGCATTACTCTGATACTGTATAATTGCATTACTACCTTGCGCACACACTTTCACCACCCTCTAAGCTTTCCATAAGCTTATGAACGACTATTGCGTGCAGGTGACGTTAGACCACAGCAGCGCTGAGGTAGGAGCGGATAGCAGATCATCTTGAAGCTTTTTGTCCATTATCATTGTATTTCCCTTTATGCTCATTGTACTTATAAATTTTTTTATCATAGTGGAAATGTGATGGAGTTTTTAGTTGTTGTTTGTGGGTTATGCCTTTAGTTATACTTATCATGACTCAAATTGATGTTGAAAATCCTCCTCGTAGCATCGCAGGATTGGAACCTTGCGAATGGGCGCTGGGAGCCGAGAATGAGGTACTACGAAAGCTGTCAGCGCTGGATTCGACGATCGGAAATTTTGTGAGCCCAGTTTTCGAGTTTGGGGCGTGACACTTTGCCTCCTGATGATGTTAATATGGATGACTTATTTGATGAGATAGAGTCAGATTCTGCAGCTAACCCAAATTTTCAGCCTTCTGACTTTAATGAGCGATTGTGATCCCTTGAGAAAAAGGTGGAAGGTCTGCATGTGTCCCAGGAAAATCAATTCAAATACATGCGCAAATATCTTAAGCGCATTAATAAGGGACTAAATCAGATAGATCTATCTATTCCTACTCCATCATTTGGATCTACTTAGCTTTTTATTTTATTCTAGACATGTATTAACTCTTTCTACTCTTTGTGTGTTTGGGTAATTCTTGGACATACTTTTACTTCTTAATATGTGGACATGATATGCCTTAAGTTGATATTATGATTATCATGGTGATGCTCTTTCCTATCTTATTTCATGTACTTCTCTTATCTTTATATGTCTTTCCTTTGTCATATTGTGACAAAAGGGGGAAGAAATTGTGGAGATGATTGTGTGATTATGGAATATGGAATGTAGAATTTTTTTTACAGGTTCTACAAATCACCTCTCCTGGATTGAGGAGGAGTAATGGAATGAGGGGGAGACGTGACTGTTGATCATTTGTTGCTCATATGGTGCATGATTCGTTATTGTGTGTATAACTGATGCATGATTTCTTATTGGTGCATGATTCTTTATTTGGTTTTGTCATAAATTCGACAAAGGGGGAGATTGTAAATGCTATTGTGTAAATCTAGCACCCAAAGAGTTAACAACTTTCGTTGTACCAAATCATTTAGAATTTTTATCATGCTTTGAGTTAAAGTGATCAAGTTTGTGCATTTTAAAGTTGTATGTATCTTCGTCGAACTTACCTACATCTTCAAGTTGAAGAGAAGATTTTTGAAGTTCATGGTTTCAGGCTCAAATTCAAGAACTAAGGCTCAAGAACTCAAGTTCAAGTTTGAAATTCAAGTACTGTACGCTAAAGACTCAAGAACTCAAGCGTAACTCAAGCTCAAGTTCAAGAGATTGAACTCGAGCTTCACATATCACAAGTAATCAAGATTCTTAAGCGAATGATGTTTCAATTGTTCCAACTCACAAACAGGTATGGATGACCCTAGATTGACCATAGGTTGTGTCATATTCATTGCATATTTTTTGTGGGTCATTTCATAAGTTTATAGGTCATTTTCTCGACTAATCTTAGTCCTCGACTAGTCAAAGTACTGGCTTGACCAGTCTAAGAGTTTTCTCAACTAGTCCAAGGTTTGTTACAATTTTTTGAAGTTTTCTGTTGGACTCTTGACCAGTCCTACAGACTGCTCAACTAATCGAGTGAACAGTGATCGACCAGTCATGTAATGCTCAACTCAAAGTCCAGCAAGGTTTTCTGGTCCCACTTGACCAGTCGAGCAGGCCACTCGACCAATCGAGTAATGACCCTATCTTATCGCGTCAGAAAATTTAAAATTTTGTTGGTCCTTCGACCAGTTGAACCAGCCCTTAGACCAGCCGAGTGAACAGTATTTTCACCTATAAATATAGCACAAATTTCAAACTTTATTCATTTACTCAAAGTTAAATCAAGACAGCACTCTGAGAGATAAGTTTGTGAATTTATTAAGCTATATTGTGCTCATTTTAGATTCTCTTTATTAGCTTTTGTAATTTGATTTTGTGATCTTCATTTCAATCTTACATTAAGAAGGGATTTGTGTTTTCCCCTTTCTTGAGATCAAAGTCAAATCAAGCTAGCCCAGGTTGATTTAATTAAAAATCATTTAGAACTAGAACCTTTTCATCTGTGAGACTGGACATTAAACATCTTCGTCTACATCAGATTGGTTCTACCGGGCTACTTCAAAAGGAAAATTTCCAAATAAGTATTATTTACATTTTGTATATCTTTTTTGTGATTTTTAAGGTTATGCCAGAAAAATCTCTTTTTGGTTTTGTCTGAGGTAATCCAGAAAATCTCAGAGTGTGAGGTTTCTGTAATTGTGTAAGCCCAACTAAAGACACAATTGTGAAGGTTTTAAGGTGAACCTTGGAAAACCTTTTTTCATTGTAATGACCCTGGAAAATTTTGTGCTTATCTTTCCCTAAGTAGTTGTTTTTGGAGTAATTAGCGCTATACTCGATTGCTTGTGAAATCTGTATCAATCACTTTAAATTCGATCTGCATGACTCAAAACTTGTAGATTAGTTAGCGCTATGTTACTCTAAAATCTGGGATCCATCGCCAAATCCAGTTGTTCTGGAGAATTTTTGGAAGATCTGGATCGGACCTGAACCGCGCGTCGAAAGTCCGATAGCGATGATCTTAGGCTGTTGCGGTCACCATGTTGGGCTTGACCATCACCTTGAAAATTAAGTCCAGAAGATGTTCTGGGTCGATTTGATTGAGTTCGGAGTGAAAAGTGTGAGAACGGTTGGAAATTTATTAAGCTTTGCTGAAATCTGAGTCATGTCGCTTGCGCGATGATTTTAATCTATCTGACCATTGGATTCTGACCCAATTTCACCCTCTAATCAGGGAAGGTGGCCCAGGCATGTCCTTGTGCTTGTGGACGTGATCGAGATTCTATGACCGTTGAATTGAGTGTGGTCTGCCACGGCTGATCTGAAGAGCCGGTCGGTACGAAAACTCAGTCTGACCTAAATCCATGGTCAGTGAGCTTAAGTCCGACCTTTCGTGGTTATAGGCCCACCAGAAGTGCTTCGTTGGATCGAGAGAGGCTTGCTTTGGTTATAACCTAAGTATACCTTGTCCCTGGGGTTATTTTCATCAATTTGAGGCCTATTTATAGTCCTTAAACCCTAGCTCTCTTTTCCATGCGAATTTTCTCTAACCCTAGCTTGGAAAGAGAGTGGAAAAGAGAGAGATAGTGAGAGAAAAGTTGGTGAATCATCTTGGATTCTTTCCTGTTCTTCTACATCCTTGAACCTTCACTTTGAATCGTTATTCCGGTGATTCTGAGTTCATCTTTGGGTAAGTTAACCTAACCCTAATCTGTGTTAGAGCTTAGAATAGTCTTGGTGTTGTTGTATCTCATTTCTATTCTTGCTTTAGGGTATTCTATCGCCGTTGACGAAGACAACTCGTCTGAAATCAGTTCGGTGTTCTTTTCTGGCTTAAGGTGCAGACTTTAAGTGTATAGGTTATGGTTTTCAAGGCTTTCAATGCCAGTTAATGATTTATTCTTGTTATGGACGAGATTTCACATGCCAAAGGTTGTGTTTACTTTGTGTTCCTTATATGCATGTGTTATATTGAGATTTGTGTATTCTATGTGTATGTATAAAGTACCGTATACATATAAAATATGCACTTGTGTTTGCCATGATTATTTGTCATGTATGTATGCTAGATGTATGTATGACAACTCCTTGGTAAAAGGAATTGTCTAAATGCATGTATTTCAACATACGTCATGTATGTTGTGTTATGTATTCTAAGTATTTGTAGAAATGCCTGAATGATCTAAAGTGTAACTTATTACACTATTTGCGGGCGTTGAGAAGTGATTCTCAACACTCCTATTGTTGCGTATGATTTCTTTCATGTAAGTTACATTCCTTGTTATTTAATTTCAAGCATTTCTTATGCTTACATTTATGTTAAGTTGATATTCTTCAAATGCTTGAGTACCACATGATTTAAGTTGTTGTTCCATTACTATTCTCAATTGTAGTTATGAATACCTGTTGTAGTGTAATGTATGTGAGACTATGATTAGTCCAGGAAATCGGTAATCTACCTTAAGGTTGTGGCTAAGATCGCTTTCGCCACAAAGGACGTGATTAGACGAACCCGAGTCGTATTAGAGTTGTCGGCAGTGGTTTGGCCACGTGGAGTGTTTGCGCACTCTATGTCGTTCAATTCAACGTGCGCTCGTGCTAGTCGAGTTCGTCAAGTAACCCGATTGTCCGATGTATGTTCACCATGTATGGACGCTACTGCTTGAATCTAGGGTACCAGACTTACCAGTGAAATCCTATTAACCATGGTACCTTGATCCGCAAAGACTCATGAGCCAGACATGGTGGTATGGAACACCGTGGTCGAGCTGTCGACCTACGCTGGGGTGACGAGCCTCCCCGTAGTGACCAGTGAGCAACTGAACTCGTGAGCCGATTATGGTGGTATGGGACACTATATTCGTGCTGTCAGCCTACAATGATTAGTGACGAGCCCTTTGTAGTGACCTCGAGCATGCCTGGATATCGCATTGAGGTGACGAGCCTTAGTGTAGTAGCGAAGGTATGATAGGCGTGCATTGATTGGTGACGAGCCCTTTGCAACGACCTACAAATATATGATCGTATGAGATATCTAGGATTGACGACCCTAGACTGGATCACTGTTTGGATGGTGATATGAGGAAGGTACTTTAGCTTCCCAATCCTGCTGTATGAAAAGGACTAATAACAACTTGGTAATCATGTTCATGCACCGCATTTGCATGTGCTTTGTAGATGTGGCGCACTTTGAGGCGATGTCATGCGTAACGTAAGATGAAGACGCTGAGGGTGTACGCGTGAGGGCACGCATCATTCTGCATACATCCTTGCATTAACAAGAGTACTTACGACTTGTTTACTTGTTCTGCTTTATCATTACTGCTTGATTGAACTGATAACATGTTAACCAGTGCCTTATTGTTCCACTGAGTTGATCACTCACTCCCACGTTCTGGGGCAGTGTTAAACACCCACCAGACTGTCTTAAGTTCTGATGTTGCAGAAGTTGATGCGACTTCTGAGACAGAGCGGAAGCTAGATGATGATGAGGCTGCTTTCTCTTATATGCAGTTTTCAGACGGGTTCTAGTGAGCTTGTTCTGATGCGCGGGATTTTGGGATTATTTTGAGATTTAAATGATGTAATTTTAATACTTGTAATTTTGATAGCAACACTTACAATACGACCTGGTTTGTATATGTACTTCAGGGATTCACACTTGTACACATATATTTTTATAAGTCTTCTGCTTGCTTTATTCACTTATCCCTGAATTATATCTGTGTTTTGGCTTAATCTATTCCATGTTTTATGCACTAATACAGACAACATACATCCATCATTAAATATGTTGCATAAGTGATGTTTTGGAACTCGGGAGCTGAGTTATGCTCGACCCCCGAATTTCAGGGTGTTACATTCATAGTGAACAATAATATCCCGAGAGAGTGGATATTAGGAGTAGAGTAGTTGTGTGGTTTTCTAATAGTTGGTGTACACACAAATGAACCACTATAATTTCTAGAGTTGTGGTGGATGATTGAATGTGCTTATGTGTGTGAATGTTGTAATTTACTTTAAGCATTTGTGGTGAATGGTGTAATTTATTTTATGCACTTGTGGGAATGTTGTAATAACTTAGTTTATTTCATTTACCTCTTTATTGGTTTGGGATTTTGATACTTTCAAACGTTCTAGTAAGGTTGTCCTACCATAAGCCTTTAGTTTTTGGTGTTAGGTTGTCCTTAGAACAAAGTTTGTATCAACCTCTCAAGACTAGTACATTTGAGGTTACTATTTACTTGTGCTTCTTTATTATTTGACTGTGCTATCTTTCTTTCAATTTTGTATGTATTTTTTATTTTGGCATAGTCCAATTCACCCCAAATGCCCCCCCCCCCCCCTAAGGACGTGTAGCACGGCCTTTTCAGAATCTATGGTTGTAATAACAATGCATGAGATGGAAAGATTAAAGAGTAGATTTGTCGAATTTGACAAGGATCATTAGTCACAATTTGATTTGAGAAAACTTGGCAATAATTAGATTATGCACTCCATGATTAAAAGATTTCAAAGATCCAAGCACACGATTCCTTTGTCATTGAAGTTGATCAAATCGAGTGGATTACATCGTCAACTTCAGCCCGGGTAGAATTATGGTACAAAAGGTGCAACGTCTCCAATTACATACATCAAACAAATCTCAAGGAAAAGTATTGTCTAGCCTAGGGAGTCTAATACAGGAAAAATCTAGGTCAAGAAATTCTCCATTGTCAATTTCAATGTGGTCCGCATGATGGGGCAAATTTTTATTGAAACTTAATCAAATCGTCATGTATATTCCCGGTTGATTAATCATGCCATTGGTGAGGGACCATAAAAGATAATAGAGACCACCTGGATCAAGGCAAGGGCTAAGATATTTTGTAGTTTGCTAAAGGCTACATGTTTTTCACCCTATATGATCATGCCAACCATCCTACGGACATATTCGACAGTTTGGATCATTCCAAGGACCACTTGGCTCATCCAATCTGAAATCAAAGTTCATGATCACCAGGTTGTCCATGCCCCCCAACATGGTATGATTGAATTTAAACTCCAACATACCCCACATTAGACTAGTGGACCCCATAACCGAACTAACCATTGAGAAAATTACTTTGGGGGATCAAACAATGTCAATGAAAGGTGAACTTTTTTAAAAGCTTATCTAGTAAGCTTTTTAACAAGGTCAAAAATACATAAATTCGACATCATTTGAGCAAGTTACGGTTGATTAAGTTTACAATTGTTGAAAAGTTTATTAAATTTGAGGTGTCCCACTCCCCTTCTCTCTACGTTCCACTCCAACTTTTCGATGGGAATGCATGTTCTCTTACTCATAGACACCCCTAGTGGACATGTAGCATACATGGATTAAGTGGGGATTATTTGTGAGTGTACGTCTTTCCTTGGTGCATACAATAGTAACCTCACGACGAGCGGCTCACCATGATCTTGCGGAACCCAATCTGTCTCATCTGCTTCATCTTCTGCGGCGTGCTCCATTCCCTCAACATCTAGGTCTTCATCGGCATGAAATTGTGTATGTGGCGTAATGGGATTACCAAGGCTGCGCTTGCAGAAGCTTGGCAGAACTAAGGAATAAAGGCTATGTCATAGAGGAGGTGATTAGGACCTATTTAAAAATTATGCCTATTTAAAACAATAACTGCCCAACTTAAACTAAGGCAATATAACTCCAATGCTTTTAGGCCTATAGAGGGTCCAATCAGATATACTACAAATGATGTACAAATAAGCAATTCGTTTATATCAAGATAGTGTATATGTGTGTGTGGGATGTTCTACCTATCTATCACTAAGCATTCATCTAATCATCCATGTATAATGTAAACATTCAAATTCACAAGCATAATTAAACAAGTGCATAAATGACAATCCCAAACACCATCATATATAGTGGTTCAGCTACTTTCATACTCCACTCCCAACGGACACACTCAACCCATGAGTGTACCGGATTTCAGTATCGGAAGCTTTAAATCATATTCACCTCTAACCTTTACAGCCCTACACAAGGACTCTAAATTTATGCCCTACTCCCAAGCCAGGGTCCTACACAAGAATCTGAGTTTTAGGCCCTATGCAAAGGCCAAGGTCCCACACAAGAACCTGGAGATTTAGGCTCTACTCCCAATCCAAATTCCTACATAAGAACCCAAAGGTTTAGGCCCTACACAAGAGTTAAGGTCCTACACAAGAACCTTAAGATTTAGGCTCTACTCCCAAACCAAGGTTCTACACAAGAACCCAAAAGTTTATGTGAGGCCCGTATCCTAGACCGTACCATTTCATAGGCTTCCGCGGTCCTCATGGTCGAATTCTGGTGACCCGCGACGCGTAAATAGTATTTGTACGTAACCCTGAGTCGTACCCTATCAACCCAAGTCGGCTCGACCCGAGACTTTTACCCTTGCGACTGCGCCATTGCCGCAGTTTCAATGCCACGTCTCGCGCGCCGATCCGATACCCAGGCCAGGAGATGTGGGCCCGCATTCATTTCGAGGAAAATGCCACGCATTTGCAAAACCCTAGAGAACATGTCCCATCAATCACATCAATCATGTCAAGTACATATCCCATCCCCAAGTACAAGCAACCCCAAAGTCAACTCTCTCTCTCTCTCCACCCATCCCTTTTCAAGTACATCCATCATTCACCATCCCTCTCCCTCTCTTAATCATCTCTCTCTCTCTCAAACCATTCTTCCAAGCTACCATGAGAGATCGTCCAAGCTCCATGAAAGAGCTAGGTGTGCCCCACCTTCCTACCACCCAATCCAACCCTTAGATTATCATCTCCACCATTGAAGGAGATTCTTAGGAGCCTTGGAGCATTAGGAAGGAAGAAGAAGGAAAGGTGGGTGTTCATAGCACTAAATTTTTTATTTTAATGATTTGAGAGCCCACATATGGTGGGACCCATTTGATGTATGGTTTGTATCGCCTAGAGGGGACCATAGTAGCAGGGTCCCTCTATCACCATTCTCTCTCTCTCTCTCTCTCTCTCTCTCTCTCTCTCTCTCTCTCTCTCTCTCTCTCTCTCTCTCTCTCTCTCTCTCTCCCTCTTGATGTGTGGCCCACCCGATGTTGAATGTATTTTATCCATGCCGTCAGATCGTAAGACCAACCTCGTTGCTGCCCGTTTTTGGGTAGATCCCATGTGAAGGAAAAAAATATAAATATCAGTTTGGTCCAGCTGATGGGCCACTCATGTGGGACCCACTTGATGTAGGTGTTTTACCCACCGTCCACATGTGGGTCACCCTGATGTATGTTTTAATCCACACCATCCACTGTGTGGGATGGTGTGACCCACTGTGATATGTGTTAAATGCACACCGTGCATCCAGGGGCGCACATGATGTATATGTTTACATCCAGGCCGTCCAATGTGGCCCCACCTAATGCAAGTATTTATCCTGGCCATCCCTCCTGGACAGACCTCAGATGAAGGGAAATATTAAATATCAGCTTCATTTCAAGATGAGGTGGGCCAAATGTGTGGACCCACCTCATGCATGTGTTTGAGCTGGATTGTCCATCAGTGGGACGGCCAACAGCTGATGCTACTGCTGTGTTAACGTCTGTAAGTTCCATGGGAGCCCACCTTGATGTATCTTATATCCATGCTATCCGTTTGGGCATGGCCCACCCCACACATGTGGGTGGGACCCACCTTGATGCATCATGTCTCCCACCATCCAGAGAAGTTTGGATGGTGCTGCAGGCACCATGATGTATGGTTTCATCCACACCATCCCTGGTGAGGGACGTGGATACCCACCATAAAGTACATGGACATCCACACTGTCCAGCATTGATTTGGATGATGAGGCCCACCTTGCACATGTGACACATGTGAGGTGGGAACCATCTTGATGTAAGTGTTTTAAATCCACACCGTCCGTACTTGGATGGTGGTGTAGCCCACCATGATATGTGTACCTTATCCCTACCATCCTCCATTGCTGGACATGTGGGGGCCCACCCCACACGTGTGGCACACATGTGGGTGGGACTCACCCTGATATATTTATTTTATATCCACACCATCCGTATGTTAGGATGGTGGGACCCCTATGATGTATGTGCTTTATTCACGCCATCCATCCAGGCTGTCCATCTAGATGATGGCCTAGCCATACACACCTGCTATATAGCTGCTGCATGGGTCCCACCTTATTTGTATGTATTCTACCTGCACCATCCAGTGGCAGTGGGGTCCACCCAATGTGTTTTAACCATGTGGTCCAGTGACAGTAGGCCCACTATGATGTATTTTATCCATGCTGCCCAACAGATGTGGACCCCGCTGTGATGCATTTTATCTACATTGTTCAGATCTGTGGGACCCCACGTTTGATGTATGTCTTGTATGCACACGGTCTAGGTCGTTGGCAGGCCCATTTTGATGTTTATGAGGCCCACTATGTATGTGTGAGGCCCACCTGTTGTGTGTGAAGCCCACTGTAGTATGTGAGGCCCATCTGAGTATGTGAGGCCCATCTGAAGTATGTGAGGCCCATTGATGTGGCCCGTTAATGCGACCCACTTGATGTTTATGAGGCCCATTGGTGCGACCCGTTGATGCGGCCCACTTGATGTATATGAGGCCCGATATGATGTATTTATGGCCCATGTGCCAAGGCCCCTTGTGATGTATGTGCGGCCCATAAGTGAGGTCCGATGTGATGTATTTATGGCCCATGTGCTAAGGCTCACTATGATTCATTCGAGGCCCATTGTTATGGCCCATTATGATGTATATAAGGCCCTGAGATGTGGCCATTGTGATGTATATGTGGCCCATGAGTGAGGCCCAATGTGATGTAATTATGGCCCATGTGCCGAGGCCCATTGTGATGTATATGCGGCCTAAGAGTTGGGCCCTATGGCCTCACGATACGTTTGGCTCTATATGGGCCACTCCTTGGGAGTAATGATGGTTAAATTTTTATATTGATGGGCAATGATGGTTAAATGTCCACATTGTGACCTTCCCTTAGGCCCTTTGTTAGGCAGATTACCGATTCTGATTGTCGAGGCCGATTCCGATTATTGAGGCCGATTCCAATTATCGAGACTGATTTCGATTATCAAGGCCGATTCTGATTCTCGAGGCCGATTCTGATTGTCAAGGCCGATTCCGATTATGGAGGCCAATTCCGATTGTTGAGGCTGATTTCGATTGTCGAGGCCGATTCCAATTGTCAATGATGGTTCCAATTGTCGAGGCCGATTATCGAGGGTGATTCCGATTGTCAAGGCCAATTCTGATTGTCGAAGCCGATTATCGAGGCTAATTTTGATTGTCGAGGCCGATTGGCGAGGCCAATTTCGATTGTCGAGGCCGATCTGATTGTCGAGACCGATTCTGACTGTCGAAGCCGATTCTGATTGTTGAGGTCAATTCCGATTGTGAAGGCTGATTCTGATTGTCGAGGCCGATTCTGATTATCGAGGGCGATTCCGATAATCGAGGCCGATTCCGATTGTTGAGGCTGATTTCGATTGTTGAGGCCGATTTCGATTTGTTAAGGCCAATTCTGATTGTTGAGGCCGATTCTGATTGTCGAGGCCGATTCTGACTGTTGAGGCTGATTCTGATTATCGAGGTTGATTCTGATTGTCGAGGCCGATTCCGATTGTCGAGGCCGATTTCGATTATCGATGTCGATTATCGATGCCGGTTGTCGATACCGATTATGAGTATGTGACAGCATAGCATTATGATACATGCCCATACGCATCATCTGCATGTTTTTTATGAGATGTGGTTAACCATTGCATATGTCATTGGGTACGTTGTTATGAGACTCCCTGATAGGCGGAGATTGTCTCACATGAATGCACGGTATGCGCAGGATTAATGCATGACTGGATTGTATGACTCATGCATCTTGCATTATATGTTGTAATTACTGTACGCCCTAGCGACATCAGGGCCATAGCCTCCATAGGCATGTCATGGATAGCCAGATGGGACATCAAAAATATGTTACTAGCATCAGGGCGCCATAAATGTCCCTGGGTGAAAATCCCTAAACCTCTAAGGCCAGGATATGCCCCAATGTTTAGACCGAGTGGATACATGAGCGTCCGAGTGTCGAATACCAATAGGCCACGTCTCCCACTATGTCATGGTCGGTTAGGAAGGGGTTATGGCCTTACCCGCCCGAGGGTAGTGGGCGTAGCTAGGCTGATTTTGACCAGCTCGTAATTGGGTCCTCTATCGACGTGCCGAGTAAATATTGGCTGACTACTGGTCAAGAGGATAGTGAGGTCTCTTCCACTTGCATGGTTGCGCGTCCAATAGGTGGCGATTGCATATAGAGTGTACTAAACCCTGGTGATGATCCCAGAGATGTACGATACTGATATGTGGACTTATTGAGCAGGAGTTGTATACTCAATATTTTACTCATTCATTCACTATCCACTCGAGCTGGTAGTTCGTAACTAATTGATATGAGTACCTTCGCAGTGGTCAGGATTTTAGTTGGGGCACGCAACCAACCTGAGGTCAGGAGTTTACCACATTGAGTCTATCTATCCAAATTTAGGTATGGGACTGGTTTGGATAGAAGTCCCTTGTGAAGAACCCCGTAGCCTACGATACTACGTACTACCATCTCAACTTCACACTCCAGCTTGGCCATTTCAATCGCACCGCATATTGCATTACATCCGCGGTGTATGGCATTTTGGGTTGTTATGCTATGTTTCTCCATTTATATGGCCTAGATGAGGTTGACGGTATTCGTGGACTCGTCAGGATTTGTATATTGTATTACATTCTCAGTATATGATATTGGCTTATTATGTTTTTGCATCACATAACCTGGATAAACTTGATGATATCCATGGATTTGTCAGTACTTCTGCTTACTCTGATATCTGTGTGTTTGGCACTTACATTGCTCACACACTTTCACCACCCTCTAAGCTTTCTATAAGCTTATGCACGATAGATGCGTGCAGGTGACATTGGGTCGCAGCAGCGGACTCCTGGAGCTTTGATTTTGACATATGTATTTTCCTTTCAGCATTGTATTCAAATGTTTATATTAGTGGATATGTGATGATGATGGTGCCTTTGTGATTTAGGTAAACTTATGATTATGCTTCTTATGAGATAAATGTACGTTGAAAAATCCTCCTTGTAGGATCTCAGGATTGGAATCTGGCGTATGGGTGCTAGGAGCCGAGAATGGGGTACTACGGAGGCTGTCAGCACCAGATTCTATGATCAAAAATTTCATGAGCCTGCTTTCTGAGTTTGGGATGTGAAAGTTTAGGCCCTACACAGGAGCCAAGGTCCTACACAAGAATCTAGTCGAGTTTGAGTTTACAAACTCTTATACTCAATCCCACACAAAGAAAGAGAATAAACTTGGACTCTTATAATTGATAACTTGTCGAATTGAGCCCCTTTTGTAGCGTCTTCTTAGGTTGCTTGATCTCCGCTCTCTCGTGCTTCAATCAGCTCCCTGATGCTCCCCCGATCATGATGTCGCCACTTTGCCAAAGCTTCAGCTCCAAGATTAATCACCTTGCACGTGATGCTCCTCCAAGGTGACTAAGGTGATGAGAGGTTGATTGAATCTCCTGCAACTAGTGGGAAGTAGTTTTACTAAAAGATTCAACTAGATGGGTATTCTAGATTATTTGGATAATGGTATGCCAAGATTGCTTAAGTCCAATCTCTAGAAAATAAAAGGGTTCAAGCACATCTCCAATGTAGAGGTTGGAATCCTCATATGAGTGTGAATCTCAAGTAAGAGTGCATGGAACACATGGAATAGAGGTTAGGAATGAGGGATATGAATATAGAATCACCCTACCTCCTGTTGCTCCAAAAACCTATCAAAATGTCCAAGAACTGATTGCCCTTTATAAAAAGTTTGAGCTCCAATAGTCAAAAAACAGGTAGAAAACGGCTCTTTCGATGTCATTAGAGATAGCTTTAATGTCATCGAAGGTTTCCTCGATGCCATCGATGAATCCAAACATTTATGTAGATTTGTCATTGGACATACCTGGATCATTTTTAATGTCATCGAACGTCCTTCAATGTCATCGAAGGTGTCTGAAGTTCGTAGGACAAACTTCACCGAAAAGATTTAGGCAGGACAACATTATTTCACAACATCTTTGAGATCAAAATATCAAACTTAGCAAGAGACAATAAATCACAAGGACAGCATATAAAGAATTAAACAATCACTACAATGTACAATGGGTTATAGTGGTTTGGTACTTAAAACCCCACACCTACTCTACTCTCAAAATTACTACCTTCGTAATTTTGGCTTTCACTATTTCAAGATTTTAGCAAGGTCACATTAACAACCTGATACAGTTCTTATGATTTTCATAGGCTATCACAACAAAACCCACTTTGTCATTTTCACAAGCTCACCATAAAACAACCCGCTGAGATTTTCGGGCTATCATAGAAAAACCCAAAATGAAATGAAAGAAAATACAGTACTTATCTTTAATTGGCAAGTCGAAGACATAACTGTAGCTTAATTGCAGTGATCTTCTTTCTTGAGATTTAGATGTAGCCGTATATGTGTTCAACCTAAAACGAATATAGGGATCTAATATATTTTCAATTTAATAAACAAAACTCTAATGCTGCAAATTCGATTCTCTAATTCTCAAGTAGATTATGGATTACTCTATTAAACTAACTTGAGGAAGAAAATAAAATAAGCTATATCAAATATAAGAATTACCGCACAAATAGTTTAAGGAGGCTTAGACTTTCACTCTTTTCTTAAGAAGATGGATCTCTAATTCTCATTCTTAAAATGAATGAGAGAATGCCTCTATTTATAGCCTAAGGGTTTGGAAATTTGGATGGCCAGATTTTCAGTTCGGCAAGATGAATTCCAATGATATCGTTTCAACGGCACTCGGATTTCGCAAGATAAGATCTTTCAAAAATTCGGCTGGCCTTAGCCAAAATTTGGCTGGCTGAATATAGGGTACAACTGGCCGAGTCTCCCTGAAATCTAAAAATTAATGTTGTTAGAAACTTGACCAAACACACTCAAGCTGGCCGAACCCAAAGTTGGGCTAGCCAAACTTGATGTAGAAAATCTTTATCTTGTTATATACTTGCCCGAAATGTGTTAGATTTGTAAGGCTCGTGTCCTAGTACCATACAATTCCTTAGACTCCCGCAATCCTCCTGGTCGAATTTCGACGACCTGTGACCTGTAGACAATGTTTGTGCATAACCTTAAGTTGCATTCCGTAGACCCGAGTCGACTCGACCAGAAACCTGTACCATTGCAACCGCGCCATCGCCGCGGTTCTGATACCGCGTCTCGCACGCCAATCCGATACCTACACTAAGAGATATGACCAGCGCATAATCTCGGTCATAGACTGTACGTTGCAGGGCCAAAGATTCCAAGTAAAGTAGATTCTCTACAAGAGCAATTATGACTATGACATCATCCCAACCTACCTAAGATAGGATGACATCATCCTAGCCACCCATGCCTTGCTAGCAATGATGACTAGCATGCCCATGCTCTCTTACAATACTATGATTACCTTACAAACTCATAATTGCGTCCCTATACCCTCTCTCTCCCTCCTTTTCTTCCTCATTTACAACCCAAGGAAGCCATGGACATCCAAGCAAGGAGAGAAACCCAACATTTCTAGCCCATTTTCACCTTTAATCCCACCCAATCCAACCATTGAAACACCATCTCCACCATTAAAGAAGCTCATTAGGAGCTTTGGAATACTAGGGAGCAAGAAGAAGAGGTAGGTGTTCTTTCGGATATATTTGTTCATTTTCATGCAAGGGACAAGTGGGACCTATCAATTAATAGTAGGGATCCCATCTTGGACCCTAAATGTGGCCAATGGCCCACCATGATTTGCATGCATGTATCCATGATGGGGCCATTCTCCATGGACCCCATCATGATGTTTATTGATGTGATATTTGTTTAAGGCTATTTAGGCCCTGATTTGTGTGGTGGGAATAAGGTTTCCCACCTGATTTCCTGATATATGTTCCACCATGATGAACATCATATCCACACCCTTCATATGTAATCCTGTTTTTATATCTGGACAGTAAGTTCTAAAAATTATATAAAATTGATCATGCTAAGATTGGAGTTGAAACTTAGGAATAATATGAATCACAACATGAACTAACTTTGGACCAAATTTCGTACCCATCCAACGATCCAATCATCCGTACCATCAAGTTTACTTGGCTGCTGTCCAACAGCACATGCACGATTCCAATTTGCCTAAAATGGACCCATTTTTAGCTCCTTTAATAAATGTATTAATAATATACATTTCATTGGAATTGTAAAAAATTGAACCAGCTTGCCAATGGTATATAATAAGCCTCAATCGGATGTCAGACGGCTGAGATCTTGGCCTTATATGAAAGATGTATTTGAGGGCTTGTTATGACCATTCTTGTGTGGGCCATATCGGTGATCGCAACAGTCAGATGTATTTGATATTTGTTCTTAACTTACCTGAGATAGTAAATAATCATATGTATAGTCCCTATGATCATATTCTTTCATGATAAAGTTTAGAAAATTCTGAACCGACAGATACTTCCGTAAGGATAAATCTTAAATTGTTTTGTATGGTCCAGATGGATCCCAAGCTCTGTATGGTTGGAAACCTATATACAGCCTGAATGACATATTCCCAAACCATCTATTGGCTCAAATTTTCCAACAGAGAATCTAATCATAGATATTTGACCAAGACATTTCATGTGCCACTTGTATGTTGTATGTATGTTGACCACAACATTCATCCTCTTATTATGGACCCACTTGGTAATGAGACAACTTTTGATTTATGTGCTTTATTAGTTCATTTAATCTGGACAGTCATGTGTATTGATGTGTGTTTCTTATCTGTGCTTTGCTAGCATGTGGGTCCCACTTGCCATTGGATCTATTTCATTTCCTTTGCAGTTTCTATTTGCTAAAATTTTCTTAGTACTTAACTGTATTGCATGTAGGCCTCTTTGACACCTTGTAATGGGCCCCACACTCTGTAGTTAAGGGTCCCACTTTGGAGGATGTTTAATCCTTATATAAGTGAGCTGAGATGTCCCACCCTTTTGTCAGGAATGATCCCTAAGTGTTTGGAAATTGGGCCCTAAGTTGTGACAGACCCCATTGCTGAAAATTGTCTGATTATTTGTGTTTTGTACCAACTTTGGGCCTCTGTAGTGGATCACACACTAGAGATATGAGTCGGCCACCACTTGGAACCTTTAACCTATACCAATGAATAGATAAATTATATTTTACTAAAGCTAAATCAGACCCCACATGTCAGGGAGTGGATCCCAAAATGTAGTCAGGCATGGTTGTACAGAAAATTATGTGCAGAAAATTAAAGTACTTATGTTTGGCCCTATACCAAATATTACGTGTGCACAACCAATTGGTCTCAGCTTATAGTTTTTGAAGTACATATATAGTACAATCAAGGGCACCTAATGGGACACTGAAAGGTGGTCCCCTGTGATCATGAGACATACTCAAGATTGGGCCAAAACTAATTATGCACTATGTTTCATGCACATTTCCTCCAAGTACCCATATTTAGGACATCACCGTAAATTGTATACACCAAACCTATGAGGATCACCTTATACCTTTTAAAGCCCATACATAGAGATACTAGATGGATCCTTCCTTTCACCATATGTGGGTCCCACATGATCATAAATATGAATTAAAAATGGCTAAAAACCAACATTGCACCAAAAATCTGTTTGACGTGAAGTTTATGTGAGGCCACATCAGTATAGTCCACCACCTTCCCAAAGCATTCAATGCAGCATCTAAACTCTGAAAAATAACTTTCAAATATTGTTGGGCTTAAAAACCTTAAGTAGGCCATCTAGTATGAGCTATCTTGTATGACCCTTATCTTTCATGTAATGGGGTCCACCTGGCATGTTTTGTAAATAGGTGTTGTATAACTTGTAAAATATTTCGTAGACAAATCTTGTTATCCAAATGTTCTCTTAAGATATAGGTGGCCTTTGGCCCATCTAAATGATGCAAACCTAAGGCCCAGGCGGGCCCAACACTAAGAGAAATCATTGGGGAATGAGAAACTCACAATGGTAACCTTCCTTAAGCCTGTTGGGCAGGCCCATTGCCTACTAGGCAGCATGTCTTTCATATTACCTCTAGTCAAGTGGACCACTCTTAGAGAGACCTATTTTACAATGCATAAACTAGACAATTGGGCTTTTTCTTAGTTTGTTGTGTATGAGGCTAATGGACCTAATATGATATATGAAATGAAAGATATTAGTATGTTATCCTTTATGTTTGAGATTGTGCATTATTTCTAGTTCGTGGAATGTGTGGGGCCCACTTAATTGTGGAATTAGATCCACACCATAGAAAGCATTGTGTTTGGACATTTATGACCTTGGGTTGACCTATTAGTTCACCAAGCAGGACCCACACTTGACCTATATGACCTCATGCCTTGCATGTAGTTCAAGTCCAGTGTGGAAGTCACACTAGGTAGGACGCACCTAGTGATGGGTGAGATGTTGATACATGTATGGTAACATGATAATGATGTTTGTGAGTTGTTGGTTGAAATGATAGATATGATTTAATGGATGGTGAATTATAGCATATGCATTGATAATGGATGAGTAATTATTTATAGTACTTATAACATTATTTATGTTAATCATGAAGTGAAAATGATCCTCATAGTAATGATGATGATATTTTATACATATGTGCATGATGACAAAACATGCTAGTTGACTACCATGCTTGATATCCAAGTGATAATAATGCACGTATTGATTGTCGTAATCATAATGTGGATAAGTGTAATGCCCTGAAAATCAAGGGTCGAGCAGATGCCCAACTCCCGAGTTCCAACGCATCACTTATACAACATAGATAATGATGATTAAATGTTGTCCGTATTAGTGCATTAAACATGAATGGGATTATACCAAATCAGCATATCATACTCCAGAGACAATTGGATTACGTAAGCGGAAGACTGTGATAAGTATATAAAGCATATAAGTGGTTGTAGGTCCCCAGAGTATGAACATGATATTAGGTTAAATAATTACATGTTTAGTTCCAAAATATACAAAATGATGAAGTGTAATGTCATCTAATCCATATCCCTGTAGCCCCGGTGACGGAACTCTAGGTCTACATAGACACGCTAGAGAGTTGCAAGTAGGAGAACTCGTCGTCGTAAAAGACTGGCTCCAACTCGTAAGCCTCGCCGTCATCTGAAAATACAACAGAGTCTTGTTGGTGTTTTAAAACATCGTCCCAGAGTGGGAGTGAGTGATCAACTAGTGGAGCTAAAAGGCAAAGGTTAACATGTTATCAATTCAGTCAAGCAGTAATGATAAAGTAGTACAGCAATCATGCCCTAAGTACTCTTGTTAAAGTAAGGATGGGATGCGATAATGATGTATGCCCTCGCCTGCACTCCCTCTGTGACATCATCTCATGGTCACGCATGCAACACTCTCGTTATGCTCAACTCCAATGCTAAAGGCACATGCAATGCGGTGCAAGTACGTGATTAGACAAATTCTAAATTGGACCTATTCATACAGCAGGTTTGGGAAGCTAAGGTACCTCCCTTTATATCATTGACCTAAACAATGATCCATCTAGGGTCATCAATCCTAGTTAATCACATATGATAGGCAAGTTCGTGAGTTTACACTCTAGATTGCTACAGGAGGCTCATCACCTCGGCGTAGGCCTAAATCATACTCGAGGTCACACCACCAACGCCCTACCAACTGGCAGTCTATTTTCAAAGGCTCGTCACCAACCCGACTAGAGACCACAGCCAGGCTACGACGGGATAGGCCTATTTTCTACTCGAGGTCACTCGGGAAAGGCTCGTCACCTTAGCGTGGGCAGATAGCTCAAATACAGTGTCTCATACCACCGTATTCGGCTCACGAGTTTGTTTTGCTCACTGGTCACTATGAGGAGGCTCGTCACCCCAGCGTAGGCCAACAACTCGACTACGGTGTCCCATACCACCATGTCCGGCTCATGAGTCTTAGCAGATCGTGGTACCAAGGTTAAACGGGCTTTGCACTAGTAAGTGGTACCTTAAATTCAAACAGTAGTGTCCATACATGGTGAACATACATTAGGTCAATCGGGTAACTTGACAAGATCGACTAATATAAGCGCACGTTGAATTAATCGACATGGAGCGCATACGCACTCCTTGTGGCTTAACCACTGTCAAAAAACACCGTACAACTTAGATTCATCGAACGTGTCTGTGGTGGCTAAACTGATTCAGCCACTCGATCGGAAATCGTTACCGATTGCCTGGACTATATCGTTGCCCCAATCACACTCCAAACAATAGCATTCACATGTGATAGTCAAAGACAGCATGTGATAACCAATGTAAATATAAATCTCATTTGAGCATTTCAGCAAACACATAATGCACCTATTATCATACATAGGCATTTCATTCATAAAGCACGTAAAAGCAAGATAAGTTACATGAAGGAAACTGTAACTATAGATAAGGGAATTGAGAATCCTATCTCAACACTCTCATTAAATACATTTCAACAAGAATTTTCTCATTTAGGCATTTTATCAAACACTTAGACTACACATATCACATACATGTAATAAATTAGTTAAAACGTATATTATAGCAAATCCTTTCACAAGGGAGTTGCCACACGTTCAACAATCATGTATTCCCAAACAACAATCATGGCAAGCACAAATCATAATTTCATATTCATACAAACATTTCAACAAACACATGGAATGCATTAATTTCAACATGGTTCATATATATATGTAATACGCAGAAAGCAACGCATCTAAGCATATGTGATAGCAATCAAGTCAGTCATAAATCATTAATTGACATTGAAAGCCTTGAAAATCATAACCTAAATATTTATAGTCCGCACCTTTCATCGGTAAACTTATATCAAACTCAGTTCAAATACTATGCCTTCGTCTACGGCACAACGGCTACCTAAATCATGAAATAGGTTAGCTATTTCACCGATTCATCTACTTAGACACCTAAAACATATTAGGGTTTGGATTTCTTACCTAAAAATGGAATCAAAATCACCAGTATAGCAATGCAAGCAGGATGATTTAGCACGTGGAGCAGTGGGATCGAATCCTAGCAGTAAACCCTAACTCTCTCTCACATCTCCTCACTTTCTCCTTCTCTTTTCTCTCTTCTCTCTCCTAGGGTTTGAAAATTCGTATGGAATGAGAGAAGGTTGGGTTAAGGCCCTTATATAGGCCCAGAACTGATGCCAATGGCCCCAGGGCCATGGTATCCTTAGGTTATAGCCCAAGAGTAGCTGTTTCGGGCCAACGGAGCTCATCTAGCGGTCCATTTCCTGCATACAGTCCGGTGAAATTCCCTTACTGATGGATCTACGCCAGGTTAAAGTTTTGGTCAGATCAGGTTTGTAGGTCAACTACGGAGGACCAGTTTCAGCTCAACGGTCATCGCCACTCGATCAGGGCCACAAGTGCACTGGCCTGTGTTGGGAAATTTCCCTAATCCGAGGGTGTAGTTGGGTCAGAATCTAACGGTCTAAAACTTTAAATTTGGCCTACAAGCAAATGGCCCAACTCACTTAAGTTTGAGTCTGTTTTCTAAAGATATTCACATTTCTCACACACTTCGCTCCGGGCTCAAGTTATGCATTTCTAGATACTATTTGGATTTGATTTCTGAGATAGTTGTCAAGCCCAATAAGGTAGTAATAACTGTATAGTTTCACATTAATCGGACTTTCGACGCGCGGTCCAGGTTCAATACGGAGTTTCAATGTGCTCCCGAGAGCAACTCGGTTTAGAGATTGATCCTAGGTTTTTAGGAAATGTAGAGTTAGCGACTCTGCTAGTTTTGGGTCTTACAGATCATATAGAAAGCGATTCGAACTAATCTACTGATCAATTTAGTTTAGCACTTAATTAATTTCCGTCTAATTTTCACATAATTTAATCCTTAGTGATTTCTGCCTGAGGTGGTACATAAGTCTTTGTACGAATTTTTTCGAGATGTTACAATCTACCGCCCTTAAAGAAAAATTTTATCCTCAAAATTAGTACCTTTTTGTACTCCTCGAGAATCTGATGGTAGTTCTTTCGGACCTCGGCTTCTGTTTTCCAAGTAGCCTTTTCCTCAGTGTGGTGTGTCCATAGCACCTTCACAAGTGAGATAACCTTACTGCGCAGCACCTGCTCCTTCCTATCTAAAATACACGTCAGTCGTAGTACGTAAGTGGCATCTTCACTCAACTGTACCTGCTCCAATCTGATAATGTGGGAAGGATCAGAAACGTATTTCTTTAGCATCGATACATGAAATACGTTGTGCACACCTGCGAGTAGTGTGGGCAAAGCAAGGTGGTAAGCTATCACACCCACTCGGTCTAGTATTTGGAATGGGCCAATGAATCTCGGCATGAGTTTCCCCATCTTGTCAAACCGGAAGACTCCCTTCATAGGGAAAACTTTCAAGAATATATGGTCCCCAACCTCAGACTCTAGCGGTCGCTACCTCGTATCGGCGTAACTCTTCTGTCTGCTCTGTGCTACAAGAAGTCGACGCCTGATAATGTCAATCTTCTCTGAGGTCACCTGTACTAACTCTGAGTCAATCAAACTCTTCTGGCCAACCTCTGCCCAGCAATGCGGTGCTCTACACGGACACCCATGCAGTGCTTCGTAGGGGGCCATGCCAATACTCGCCTGAAAGTTGTTGTTATAGGCAAACTCAACATAAGGAAGACAGTCATCCCAACTGTCCTTAAAATCTAGCACACAGGCTCGCACCATATCTTCTAACACCTAATTCACCCGTTCCATCTGCCCATCCGTCTGTGGGTGGAATGCGGTACTAAACTTCAGTTTTACACACATTGCTTCCTGGATACGAGTCCAGAAGATAGATGTGAATCGCGTGTCTCGATCCGACACGTCTTCATAGGAACTCCATGCAGACATACTATCTCCTTGATGTACAGCCTAGCCAAATCATCTGCTGAGTTTGAGACTCTAATAAGGAGAAAATGAGCTGATTTCATCAACCGGTCCACAATCACCCAAATGGAGTCATGTCCCTTCCTCATCTTCAGTAACCCTGAGATGAAATCCATAGAGATGAAATCCCATTTCCATTCAGCTATGAGCATAGGCTGAAGCAGTCCAGGAGGTCGGTGATGCTCTGCCTTGACCTGCTGGCACGTGAGACAACGGGACACATAATCTGCTATGTGGGCCTTCATGTTGTCCCACCAGTATGACCTCTTCATGTCTCAATATATCTTCGTACTACCAGGGTGCATTGCCATCTTCAAATTATGAGTAGCTTCGAGAACTTCTCTTCTCAAGTCATGAAGATTTGTGACGCATAGGCAGCCACAATAACGTAAACCCCCATCCATACCAACTCTCCATTCTGAATCTTCACTATCGCTCACCTACTCTCTCATCCTTGCCAATAGTTCATCGTCTTTCTGAGCCACAATAATCCGGTGGTCAATAAGTGGTTGTACCCAAATCTGTGCGACGCTCTCGAATGGCTCCTCTACCGTAAGCTTCTGCTCAAAGTCTCGCACAAACTCTACCATGTTCCATTCATTGATCATTAGCGGAGCCGTAAATGCTATAGTCTTCTTGCAGCTCAATGCATCTGCCACAAGGTTGGCCTTGCCAAGATGGTAGGAGACCTCGAACTTGAAGTCTTTCAAAGTTTCCATTCATCGTTGCTGCCTCATATTCAAGTCCCTCTATGTGAATTTGTATCTGAGGCTCTTAAAGTCACAAAAGAGCTCGAACTCCTCTCCATAGAGGTATGTCTTCAGAGCTTTAATGCAAAGATGAGCGCTGCTAACTCTAGGTCATGCGTAGGGTAGTTTTCCTTGTGTTTCCTCAACTGTTGCAATGCATAGGCGATCACCCTGTCCTTCCACATAAGGACACAACCCAAACCAACACGAGACGAGTCAGTGTATATCATGTATTTGACCCCCTGCTCTGGCAATACTAGCACGGGTGCGGATGTCAACTTATTCTTCAGTTCCTAAAAAGCTGCTTCTGCCTTCTCATTCTAGGCAAACTTAAGATCCTTCCAAGTGAGCTGAGAGAACGGTCTGGCTATCTTGGAAAAGTCTCTAATGAATTGACAGTAGTAGCCTACCAGGCCAAGAAAATTCCTCACTTTAGTAACCGAACCGGGCTGCTCCCAGTCCTAAACTGTGGTCACCTTAACAAGGTCCACTGCTATCCTTTCCTTGGACATCACATGCCCAGGAACTTCACTTCTTCTTTCCAGAAGTCACACTTCTTGTACTGAGAGAACAACTGGTTCTTCCTTAGCGTATCAAAGACTGCTCGCAGGTGTTCCTCGTGATCCTCCCAACTCTTAGAGTATATTAGAATGTCATCTATGAAGACGATGATGAATCGGTACAGATACGGCCAAAACACCCAATTCATTAGATCCATGAACACGGCAGGTGCATTTGTGAGTCTAAATGACATTACAAGGAACTCGTAGTGCCCAAAACTAATTTTGAACGCTGTTTTCTGCACGTCCTCATCCCTGACGCCCAACTGGTGATACCCTAACTGTAAATCAATCTTTGAGAAATATTGTGCCCCTTTCAACTGGTCGAACAGATCATCTATCCCGGGCAACAGATACTTGTTCTTCACTGTCACCTGGTTCAACCTGCAATAATCAATACACAATTACAGCAAACCATCTTTCTTCTTCACAAACAGCACGGGTACTCCCCAAGGAGACATGTTAGGCCGTATGAAACCTGACTCCAACAAGTCATCAATCTGTCTCCTCAATTCCTCCATTTCACATGGAGCCATGCTATAAGTCGATAGTGAAATGGGTGTCGCACCAGGCACTAGATCAATGGTAAAATCGATCTCGCGCTGAGGAGGTAACCCAGGTATTATCTTAAACACTTTCCAAAAGTCCTGGACTACAGGCGTGTTTCCAAGCATCGGACCACTATGATCTTTCAATAGGGCAAAATAGCAAAGGACCCGGAAGGGGCAACTGACTTGAACGGGGAATGTGAAGGTCATGTTTTTGGGTCCGTGTGCCGTCACCAGTCAGGTCTCACAGTCGATCTCAGCCCTTATTTCAGTAAGTCAATCCATGCCGAGCATAACGTCGTAATGGTATATCATGGTAACAATCAAATCAATGCATATTATTCTGCTCCCTAAATCTATCAAGCAACCCTCACACAACTTAGTGGCATCTGTAAAAGTTCCTACTGTTATGGTAACTCTCACCCCAACTATAGGAGTTACATTCAGCCGTAAGCGCTTGACTGTAGAACATGATATCATCGAAATAGTGGACCCGGTGTCCACCAACAGAAATACAAGTGTACATTGGATGTGGGCAATGACCTCGAAGGCTAAAGGCACTATAGCTGCTGACTCAGATGCTTCAACTGCAAGCGAATGTACTCATGCCTATTGAGAACGGTTCGACTGTGGGGCCATAGGCCGTTGAGGTGGCCTAGTTCGAGGTGCAGGTGGCCTGTAAGAAGGCTGTGTAGGTAGTACATAACGTAGAGGTGGAGCTGAGATAGCTGGTGGCATTTGCTGATTGATCTTCTGAGGAGGCATAAAGCCGTTGTCCCTCATCCTGTTGAAATAGTAGGTATCTGCATGGCCCGACCTCTTGCAGTAGGTGCACCATATATCGAGTCGTCTAGGCTGTGTCGGTGGAGCCATAAGCCGAGGAGGAGAATCTGCTCGTGGCCTCTTACCAAGGAACGGTCAGCTCAGCAAGTCTGGTCGAGGCCTAGGAACCATAGGTGCACGTGTGCAGGATAGCCTATCCCCATCCTGCTCAGCTCGCAGGGACATGCTCACTAGCTCAACATAATTATTAATGATAGCACAACACATCTTCGAGAGGATCTCAGGCCGCAAAACCTTAGAAAATCACCGCATCTTCCTCGGCTCATTCGCTAGGATCAAATGAGCATATCTGGCTAGCTCCGTGAACCTATTCTCGTATTCTGCCACTGTCATCCCTCCCTGTCGGAGGTGAAGGAACTCTCCCTCCTCATTACAGTAGGTGAGAGGGAAATACTTCTCATGGAAGCGAGTCTCAAAAGCCTCCCATGTCCATACATGACTAGTAGCAACTGTCCTAAGGATGTTGTCCCACCAGAGACTAGCCTCCTTCTCAAACATGTATGTGACTAACTCAACCAGCTCTGCCTCAGTGCAGTGTAGCGGCTTCAGCATCTTAGAGATGCGGTCAAGCCAATACTCGACCTCCTCGGGTCTGTAAGTACCCACAAAAGTGGGAGGTCCGAAGCGCTGAAATCGCTCGAATAAGCTGACAGCACCCACATTCCCAGCAGGGTATACAGATGGTGCAGGCAGAGCCACACTCATATTTTGGGTAAGGGCCCCAGTAATAGTGGTCCAAATCTGTTGCTGCTGCTGCATAAGGAGCATCATCTGCTCTAGCCTATCGGGGGGAGAAGCTGCCTGAGGCATGTGAGGCGTCGAGGTAGAGGCACGGTTCTGCGTAGGAACCGGTGGTGCAACAGGTGTCGGCCCATTTGTGGGGCCAGTGGCCAGCTAAGAATACGGCAGAGTCTTGTGACTCGGGCCCAAACTGGGGTCTGAATGGCTATCTCTTAGGGGAGATGCCCCGTCAATCGAGTTGCCAAGTGTAAGACATGTCGTACTCCGTGTGGCCTTAAGTGACATTCCCTATAAATAACATAGGGTGTAACACGTGTAAGATTTTGCACAACAACACTCAATTTCTCAAGTATTCCACACATTTCATAGCGAAAGGAGTTGCATGCATTTCATTTAACAAAATTTATCGCAATACATGAGATATAGCTTTACATGAATCCTAACAGGAAACGCATGTGAGCTAACCTAAACAAAGCCTTAAACACCAAACACACCATCCAACCTACCCTACTACTAAGCCTATCAAGGCTATAACAAAGGAAACAGGAAAGCAAAGAAAACCCAAAGATGACTACAACATGGGACTAGTCGTCAGAATTTGGTGATGAAGGAGGAGCACCCTTCTCCTACAAACAACACAGGATAGCCTTTAAGGTGCGAGACACCTTCTTGAATTTCTATTTCATCGAGGCCTGACCCTCTTCAAGCTTGGCCCGGGTCTCACTGACCTCCTGTCGTAGGGCGACCTGGCCCACCTCGATTTGAGCCAAACGGGCTTCCAAAGCAGCCTGATCACTATCGAGCTCATGTGTGGTAGGAGGAGAGCCCTCATCAGTGTCTTGGGCCTCCTCTTCTTCCTCTTCCTGCTCTTCCTCTTCCTCATCTTCTTCCTTTATATCATCTTCGCATTCTTCATCACTCTCTTCTTCTTCACTTCCCGTCTCATCCTCACTCTCATTGAGTCGGACTTGACGTTGTCGTGGCCCCATATTCATGTTGTCGAGAGAAGTGTCGTTGATGAAATCGATCAGCGCAAGCCTTTCTAAGCCGAGTCTGTAGCCGAATTCATGAGCAAGCTTGCATATAAGTCGGCTGAATGGGAGTGAAATGCTTATCCTAGGAGAGCGCACGGTCTAAACTATCTGTAGTAGTACATACGTAGGCAAGCACAATTTGTCTCCTTGCCCAGCTCGGTATAGGAAGTCCACTATAAGATGTGTGCATTCGCTGCAATTGCTCTACTTAGGATACACGTTATGTGTGAAGATGTGATAGAGCAGGCGGAAGTCAAGAGTCATCTTGGACTCCAGGAGGCAATTGCCTGGATTCCATTAGACCAGTCGGCCACAAACAAATCACGTGCGGTGATCCTTTTCATGCTCACTCCCGAAGTTCTTCTTGCTAGCATGAACCTCACTAAGCGGCATCCCCATGATTCAGGCTATCAAGCCCACATTGACAATGGCTTCCCGCCTTTCCACAGGGATAGAGTACTGTAAAGGCTCTAGCAGTGGCTCTTGTATATGGTAGTAGAAAGCTCGGACAGTGCTCTCATTCACAAGAGGCTTGCCCTCAAATATGAGACCCCATCTGGAGTCCAACAGGAGATCCATCGCCAGATAAAGCCCAAACAGTTTTCCTTCCACGTGCGCTTCAAAGAGGACCCTATGGTCTTAAAATCTTCTATGTGTCATATCTGCCAGTAGAGCTCTCTCGAGAGGAAGCTGGGGATCGAGATCCCACTTCGTCCTGATCTCTCAATCGACGCTTGAAGTTGTTTCGGTGCCTTTCTGCCTCCTCGAACGGGTAGGGCGGCTAGGCCCGGCTTCATCCATGGAAGCCCTCTTCTTCCCCATGAGGGAAAGGAGTGTAAAAAGGGAGAAAATCGCCGCCACGAGCTCGAAAAGAGCCATTTGAGTGAAATAAAATGGAGGGATAGGATGGGTTAGTGGACTTTGAGATTTTTGAGGCACAAAAGAGGGTTTGTGTGCTCAAATGGGAGGAAATGAGCGAGATAGGAGGTGGGTTTGAAAGGAATGGTGGGAGGTATGTATGGAATGAAGAATATGAAGAAGATATGAGAATGAAGGATTTGAGAGAGAAAAATGGGATTTTTGGGAGTTTAGAAAGAAGAGAGGGGTGGAAATGAAGGAAAGGAAGCAAATGAGGGGGTTATAGGGGCACCCACACATTTTCATGGGCCCCCCATGTGTCCACACTTGACGGCCCGACAGGCCCGCTGTCCGTAGACCGCGAGGCCTCGCCGATGGGGCATTGGCATCACAGTCCACAGGACAGGGGGCGATGGCATCCCCCTCCTAGGGTGTCGTATGTGTGCAGGGTCCACTTTGGAACCCCCTATTTGCACCGTTTAAGCCCCCGAGTTCGTTTGAGGCGTTTCGGGTCTGATCTCATGTATATTCACGCTCTTTGGGTTATTTGAGTGTGGAATATACCGAATCATCGTCTAAACCCATCGATCGACGGTTTGAAAAAGGATTGGGATCACCTGGCATGATCACAGATGCATACGGGTCCCGTTTCTATGGTCAATTTCGCTTCAACGGTCATATGATCACCGTCAGGCAAAACTTACGATTCTAGGATCATCTCTACGTTTCATCACTCATTCCAAAGTTAAAGTACGTCAGTGTGCATCATGTTACCATAACCAAAGTCCATTTAAATCCAAATCATGCTCTGATACCAACTTGTAATGCCCTGAAAATCAAGGGTCGAGCAGATGCCCAACTCCCGAGTTCCAACACATCACTTATGCCAAATAGATAATAATGATTAAATATTTTCCATATTAGTACATTAAACATGAATAGGATTATACCAAATCAGCATATCATACTCTAGAGATAATTGAATTACTCAAGCGAAAGACTGTGATAAGTATATAAAGCATATAAGTGGTTGTAAGTCCCTATAGTATGAACATGATACCAGGTAAAATAATTACATATTTAGTTCCAAAATATACAAAATGATGAAATGTAATGTCATATAATCCATATTCTTATAGTCCCGGTGATGCAACTCCAGGTCTACATAGACCCACCAGAGAGTTGCAAGTAGGAGAACTCCTCCTCCCTCGACGTAGAAGACCATCTCCAACTCGTAAGCCTCACCGTCATCTAAAACTACAACAGAGTCTGGTTGGTGTTTCAAAACACCATCTTAGAGTGAGAGTAAGTGATGAACTCAGTGGAGCTATAAGGAAAAGGTTAACATGTTATCAATTCAGTCAAGCAGTAATGATAAAGCAGTACAACATTCATGCCCTAAGTACTCTTATTAATGCAAGGATAGGATGCGATAATGATGTATGCCCTCGCCTGCACTCCCTCTGCAACATCATCTCACCGTCGCGCATGCAACACTCCCGCTGTGCTCAACTACAACGCCAAAGGCACATGCAATGCGGTGTATGTACATGATTAGCCAAGTTCGTAATTAGACCTATTCATACAGTAGGTTTGGGAAGCTAAGGTACCTACCTCCCTTTATATCATTGACCCAAACAATAATCCATCTAGGGTCATCAATCCTAATTAATCACATATGATAGGCAAGTTCACGAGTTTACACTACAGGTTTCTACGGGAGGCTCATCACCTCGGCGTAGGCTTAAATCATACTCGAGGTCACACCACCAATGCCCTACCAACTAGTAGTCTATTTTTAAAGGCTCGTCACCAACCCGACTGGGGACCATAGCCAGGCTGCGCCAGGGTAGGCATATTTTATACTCAAGGTCACTACAGGAATGGCTCGTCACCTTAGTATAAGCCGACAGCTCGAATACAGTGTCACATACCACTGTATTCGGCTCATGAGTTTGGTTTGCTCACTGGTCACTTGGGGGAGGCTCGTCACCCCAGTGTAGGCCGACAGCTAGACCACGGTGTTCCATACCACCATGTCTGACTCATGAGTCTTAGTGAATCATGGTACCAAGGTTAAACGGGCTTTGCACTGGTAAGTGGTACCTTATATTCAAACAGTAGCGTTCGTACATGGTGAACATACATTAGGTCAATCAGGTTACTTGACAAGCTCGACTAGTACGAGCGCACATTGAATTAATTAACATGGAGCATATACGCACTCCTTGTGGCCTAACCACTTTCGACAAACATCGTACGACTCGGATTCATCGAACGTGTCCGTGGTGGCTAAACTGATTTAGCCACTCGATCGAAAGTCGTTACCGATTGCCTGGACTATATCGTTACCCCAATCACACTCCAAACAATAGCATTCACATGTGATAGTCAAAGACAGCATATGATAACCAATGTAAATATAAATCTCATTTGAGCATTTCAGCAAACACATAATGCACCTATTATCATACATAAGCATTTCATTCATAAAGCACGTAAAAGCAAGATAAGTTACATGAAGGAAACTGTAACTATAGATAAGGGAATTGAGAATCCTATCTCAACACTCTCATTAAATACATTTCAATAAGAATTTTCTCATTTAGGCATTTTATCAAACACTTAGACTACACATATCACATACATGTAATAAATTAGTTAAAACGTATATTATAGCAAATCCTTTCACAAGGGAGTTGTCACATGTACAACAATCATGTATTCCCAAACAACAATCATAGCAAGCACAAATCATAATTCCATATTCATACAAACATTTCAACAAATACGTGGAATGCATTAATTTCAACATGGTTCATATATATATGTAATACGCAGAAAACATCGCATCTAAGCATATGTGATAGCAATCAAGTCAGTCATAAATCATTAACTGACATTGAAAGCCTTGAAAACCATAACCTAAAGGTTTATAGTCCGCACCTTTCGTCGGTAAACTCGTATCGAAATCAATTTGAAAATTATGCCTTCGTCTACGACACAACGGCTACCTGAATCATGAAATAGGTTAGCTATTTTGCCGATTCATCTACTTAGACGCCTAAAACATAATAGGGTTTGGATTTCTTACCTAAAAATGGTATCAAAATCGCCAGTATAGTGATGCAGGCAGGATTGTTTGGCACGTGGAGCGGTGGGATCGAATCCCGGCAGCAAACCCCAACTCTCTCTCGCTTCTCCTCACTTTCCCTTTCTCTTTTCTCTTCTCTCTCCTAGGGTTTGAAAATTCGCATGGAATGAGAGAGGGGTGGGTTAAGGCCCTTATATATGCCCAGAACTGATGTCAATGGCCCCAGGGCCATGGTATACTTAGGTTATAGCCTAAGAGTGGCTGTTTCGGGCCAACGGAGCTCATTCAGAGGTCCATTTCCTACATACGGTCTGGTGAAAGTCCCCTGGTGATGGATCTATGCCAGATTAAAGTTTTAGTCTGATCACATTTGTAGATCGACTGCGGAGGACCAGTTTCAGTTCAACGATCATCACCACTCGATCAGGGCTACAAGTGCACTGACCTGTGTTGGGAAATTTTCCTGATCCAAGGGTGTAGTTGGGTTAGAATCTAACGGTCTGAAACCTTAAATTTGGCCTGCAAGCAAATAGCCCAATTCACTTAAGTTTGAGTCTGTTTTCTAAAGATATTCACATTTCTCACACACTTCGCTCCAAGCTCAAGTTGTGCATTTTTTGATACTATTTGGATTTGATTTTCGAGATGGTTGTCAAGCCCAATAAGGCGATCATAACTGTATAGTTTCGCGTTAATCGGACTTTCAACACACAGTCCAGGTCCGATACAGAGTTTCAATGTGCTCCCGAGAGCAACTCGGTTTAGAGATTAATCCTAGGTTTTTAGGAAATGTAGAGTTAGCGATTCTGCTGGTTTTGGGTCTTACAGATCATATAGAAAGCGATTTGAGCTAATCTCCTGATTAATTTAGTTTAGCACTTAATTATTTTCTGTCTAATTTCCACATAATTTGATCCTTAGCGATTTCAGCCTGAGGTGGTACCCGGGTCTTTGTACCAATTATTCCGAGACGTTACAATAAGATAACCATATTTTACTTGATGCATGGATAATGATAAACAAATGATGTTGATGGACATAAGTATAACCTTATGCATGATAGACAACTAATGCCTAGGCCATGTATAATGATAGTATTAGATAATGGTCATGATATTGATAATGCACGTGAAACCCTATATGTTATGTACTCTATACACATGATTGCATGATACATGCTCATAGGCTTCATTGGTATGCTTGTTATGAGGGATGATTAATCATAGCATATGTCATTAGGCTCAGATGTTTATGGGACTCCTTGTGAGACAGAGTTGCCCGCACATGATCACGCGATACGCGCAGGTTTCATGCATGACTGGATGGTATGAATCATACATCTCACATTTTTGTATGATATGATCGACACACTGAGAACATGCTTAGAATAACATCATGATACATGCTCATACGCATCATTGGTATGCCTATTATGAGGGATGATTGATTATAGCATATGTCATTGGGCTGAAATGTTTATGGGACTCCTTGTGAGACGGAGTTGGCCCACATGATCGCATGATATGCACAGGTTTGATATATGATTGGATGGTATGACTCATACATCTCGTATTTTGTGACATGATCATTTGGTGCCCTAGCAACATTAAGGTTGTGGCATCCACAGGCTTATCGTGGATGGTCAAATGAGACACTGAAAATGTTTGGGATTCGGCATATGGGCACTTTGGATGTCCATGGGTGAAATTCTCTAAACCCCCATTGTCATGCCCCAAACCCGAAAATCGGATTCACAGGAATCCCGATCACCGAATCCAGTGCCGACAGCCTCCGTATTACACCATTCTTGGCTCTCAGCGCCTATATGCCAAGTTCTAATCCCGGGACCCTACAAGGAGGATTTTCCAATGTATATTTATCTTGTAATAAGCATAACTACAAGTTTACTCAAATCACAAAGGCAACATCATCATCACATATCTACTAATATAAACATTTGAATACAATGTTGAGAGGGAAATACATATGTCAAAATCAAAGCTCCAAAAGTCAGCTACATGCTCCAAGCTCCACGCTACTGCAACCTAACTTCACCTGCACGCATCTATCTTGCATAAGCTTATAGAAATCTTAGAGGGTGGTGTAAGTGTGTGCACGAGGTAAGTATCAAGTATTCAATATAATGTCATAATCATACGATTATCAGAAATACTGGTAAGATCATGAATCATACGATATCAGAGTAAGCGAAAATACTGATAAGTCCATTAGTCAATCACTATCAGAATATGCAATACAGATCAGCTATGTAAATGAGTCATAAAGAGCCAAATATCAGATACCGATGATGCAATGTAATATACAATTCCTGATAAGTTCACGAATACTGACAGTCGCATCTAGACCATATAAATGCAGAAACACAGTAACCCAAAATGTCATATGCTACGGATGTAATGCAATATACGGTGTGAATGGAATGACCATGCTGGAATGTGAAGTCCGGATGATAGTACGTAGTATCACAAGCTATGGAGTCCATCACAAGGTACTTCTATCCAAACTAGTCCCATACCTAATTTGGATAGTCAGACTCAATGTGGTAAACTCCTGATCTCAGATTAGTCGCGCGCCCCAACCGAAATCCTAGACATTGCAAAGGTACACGTAACAAATAGTTGCACACCACCAGCCCGAGTGGATAATGAATGAATGAGTATGCAACTCCTGCTCAATAAGTCCACATATCAGTACAGTTCATCTCTAGGATCATCACTGGGGTCTATTAAACTCTACGCCAGTTTGTCGCCCCTATCCGAGCGCACAACTGGGTAAGTGGAAGAGACCTCACTATCCGCCTGCCAATATCGGGCCCGACTCGTCAATAGCGGACCCATTCCTCAAGCTGATCAAACTCAACTTAGATATTGCCCCCTCACTCAGGCAGGTAAGGTCACACCCCCTCCCAACCGACCACGACACAGTAGGAGACACGGCCTACTAGTATACGGCCCTCATGCGCTCATATACATCCACTCAGCCTCGACGTTGGGGGGTCTCCTGACCACGGAGGTTTAGGCATTTTCACTCAAGGACATCTATGGCGCCCGTAGCTAGAACCAAACATTTTCGATGTCCATCTGGCCATCTACGATATGCCTGTGGAGGCTACGGCCCTGATATCGCTAAGGCATATAGTAGTCATATCATAAAATGCATGATGCATGAGTCATATAATCCAGTCATACATCAATCATACGCATGCCATGTGCTCATGTGAGATAACCTCCGCCTATTAGGGAGTCTCATATCAACCTGCCCAATGACATATGCAATGGTCAATCACATCTCATAACAAACATGCAGATGATGCTTATGGGCATGTATCATGGTGTTATGCTGTCACATACTCATAATCGGTATCAATAACTGGCATCGACAATCGGCCTCGACAATGTGGACATTTAACCAACGTTGCCTCCAAGGAATGGCTCGCATAGAGCCTAACATATAGTAAACCCATGGCCTCACGCAAAGGTAAAATATACAACACTATGGGCTTCACTAAGAGCTTAATACATCACGATGGGCCTTTCACATGGGCCTAACTACATCACCATGGGCCTCATCACGTAGGCCTCATATACATCACAATGGGCCTCAAATACAGGCCGCATATACATCACATTGAGCCTCAACAATCGACCTTTATCGACAATCGGAATCGGCAAATCGGTCATGTCAATCAGAATCGACAATCGTCCACGATAATCAGAATCGGCAAATCGGTCATGTCAATCGGAATCAGCAATCGGTCATAACAATCGGAATCGATCGATAATCGAAATCGGCAAATCGGTCACGTCAATCGGAATCGGCAATCGGTCATGACAATCAGAATCGATTGATAATCGAAATCAGTAAATCAATCATGTCAACCAAAATCGGCCTCGATACTCGGCCTCGACAATTGGAATCGGCCTCAAGGCGGGGTTCATAGATGAATGGCCGATGATGGTCCAAGCAATATCAATGGGGCCTATTCGTTTGGGTTAACCCACTAAAGAATGATGAGAATGGGCCTAACTAGGTCTAAAGGAAGGTCACAATGTGGACTTATCATTTAACCATCACTGCCCATCAATATGGTCCTTTAACCAACATTGCTCCCAAGGAGTGGCCCACATAGGGCCGAACGTATAGTGGGCCCACGGCCTCACACAAGGGCCTAGTATAGATCATCATGGGCCTCACTCAAGGGCTTAGTACAATCACATGGGCCTCACTCATGGGCCACATATACATTAAGTGGGCTACATCAATGGGCCTCACTAATAGGCCTTATATACATCAAGTCGGGCCAAATCATATGGGCCTTATATACATTAAGTTAGGCCTAATCATATGGGCCTTATATACATCACATCGGGCCTCGCCAAATGGGCTGAAAATATATCATAATGGGCCACGACATATGGGCCGAAAATACGTCACAATGGGCCTCGACCCATGGGCCGAAAATACATCTCAATGGGCCTTACCAAATGGGCCACAAACACATCATAATGGGCCATAACCATGGGCCTCCAACATATCATAACGGGCCATAATCATGGGCCTCAAACATATCATAACGGCTACAACCATGGGCCTCAAACATATCATAATGGCCACAACCGTGGGCCTCACATACATTATATGGGCCGCAATACGCGGGCCTTAGATACATCACAATGAACCCCAACACCTGGGCTAGGTATACATCTTATTGGGCCTCAAACATGGGCCATATATATACATCACATTGGGTCGCACATATGGGCCTCAATTGGGCTTCGACCACACTAAAAAAATCACTTCACTATTTGCAAGTGTAACATGTATATCGCTGTACACTATCATTCTATGGGGCACATGGCACCAGTGATGATTAGCACTATCCAACATTATCCATGAAAAATCAACACCTACCAGACAAATTCCAGCACCGCCCAAACCCTCTGGATGGTGTAGATAGAATACATACATCTAGGTGGGGTCCACAGCACCGTCTAAAGGTGGTCCAGCACTGTCTAGACACTCTGGACGGTGTGGATCACAAAACATACATCATCAGGGTCCCATGGAGGGACGATGTGGGTACAACGCATACCATAAGGTGGGCCCACACAGAACTTGCTGACGTCAGTCAGCAGTGGGACCCACCGTCCTGAAAATCAGATGGACGGTAGGGATATAATAAGCGCGCCAACGTGGGCCACACCCGTCCAGAACGGATGGACGGCATAGATAAAGCAAATACCTCATGGTGGGGTCCACACATGTGGCCAACTAAATGAAATGGACGGACGATTTAGATTTCCCACATCCAGGGCAAAGGCCCCACTGTCCAGAGTACATGGATGGTGGATATATATGTTATATACAACATGGTGGGTTCTCACATGGGGCGCACCATAATATACTTTATATTTTATATATATAAATATAGGGAAAAGGTACTATGCGGTCGAGCTCATGGGAACTTCCCATGAGGTCAAGCTATGTGGACCCCACTGTGATGCTTGTCGACCATCAACACCATGCATTTGATGGGTCCCCTTTAAATTATGGGATAGCCCAAAAATCAGCAGTATACGGAACTCAGGTGGGCCATACCATCTAAAAGAATGTGAAGACATGCCTAAAACATATAAAAGCACTTAGTGGGGCTCACCTGAAATTTGGATGCGTCTGAAACTTGGTCTTAACCCTCATCCAAGTGGGACACACATAATGGATGGGCTGGATTTGCAAACCACATCTCGGTGGGCCCAATAAATGATTATGAATTTTTTAATGGAGGGTGGCCCCTCTCAACTTCTGTATGTGGTGTGGCCCACAAAAGTCACAGATTGACTTGATTTTTAAAACCTAGGCCCACCATGGAATGGTGCATCTAACTGATGGGGTAGATGTTCGACAAGCATCACGGTGGGGCGCACACAGCTCGACCTCATGGGAAGTTCCCATGAGCTCGACCGCATAGTACCTTTTCCCATACACACACACACACACACACACACACACACACACACACACACACACACACACACCATATATTATATCCACACTGTCTAGATTGTGTTGGATGGTGCTGGATAATGTTTGGATGGTGCTGATTTACCCGAACAATGTTTGGACCTCTGGACGTTGCCAATGGATGGCTTGGATATGGTGGGACCCACTGTCCTGATGGGTGTGGGTATAAGAATACATACATCATGGTGGGCAGCCTGCCTGTCCCAAACGGTGGACGGTGTGGATAATACATTCATCAAGTGGGCCACAACACCATACAAACTCTGTCCAGCACTGACCAAACATGTCCAATACCATCTAAACATCTGGATGGTGTGGATGAAACAAATACATCGCGGTGTGGCCCACATAGCAAAACAGGTGGACGGCTTGGAGATCCCATGCACCAAATGGGACCCATAGAACTTGCTGACATCAAGTACAGCAGCTATGCTAGCTAGTGCGAGGTACTCCAGTGGACCCAGCCTCCCACCGTCCAGAGGTTGGACGGTGAGGATGCAACACAGCCATTGTGGTGGGGCCACACGTGTGGTCCACCATAATGTCTATTCTCCATCCAATCTGTTAACAAGGTCACAAGGACCTGGATTAAGATGAAAAATAAATTTCATAAAGATCCAAAATCCCTCTGAACCAAAAAGGGGTTTCAATGGTAAACATTCACTCTCATGTTGTTAATGGTGTGGACCACCCGAGTGACATTAACGGTAGATTTTTTAGGGTAATCTCATGCCTAAAGGGGACCCATCAAATGCACGGTGTAGATACTCCACATGCATAAATGTGGAGGCCTGAGGTGGGGCCCACTCTCCCTGCCTATTTACATGCATTAGGACGTTGTTATCTGCAGTGTCCTCTGGACGCTAACAGTAGCAGCGTCAGTTATGTATTTTTTTTGTTTTCAGGAGATTTTTGTAGGTGGGGCCCACATCCGGAGGATCCACTCCATTGATTGGGTTCTCCGGCTCGTGACAGGTCTAACAAGCCCTGTATTCAACATTTTTTTTGATGCACAAAAACATCATGGTGGGCCCTAACAGTTAATCACTATTAAAATAAAGGTTTTGATGGTGTGGCCTACTGGAGATTTGGATTGGCTCCTTTTTCTGGCTCAATGCCTAAAATAAGTTGGGAAATGGGATGGACGATGTGGATCAAATACATACATCATGGTGGGGTCCACGTGATCAGGCTTTCAGAACATGTAACCTTAATACATCAGCAATAATTGTCGGGTGGTAGACAAGCCAATCCCCTTTCGTGATCAAGGTGGGTCCACACGTGTGGCCCATCTCATGGTGGATTAAGATGATATTTGCATTTTCCATTCGTCCAGGGACACTGGACGTCAGGTGGATGGACAGCCCTGGATGGGGCACGCCATCAAGGTGGGTCCCACAGTTAGAGGGCATGGATGTAACACATGTTGGTGGGCCACACATACACACACACCAGGTGGGCCACAAACCTCATCTTCAACGTGAAAATGAAGGAGAGAGAAAGAACGTGTGAAGGGGAGGGACCCCACCACTATGGGCCTTTCCTAAACAATGTATACATTAAGATGGGTACCATCATAAGTGGGCCCTTAAATCATCAAAATCACATAAAACAAACCTTAAAAGAGACCCCACCTTTGATCTTCTATTCCTTCTTTTGCCTATGCAATCTAGAGCTCCAATGGGACAATTTCGACGATTGAGATGATGATCCAAGGGTTGGATTGGGTGGTAGGAAGGTGGGCCACACCAAGCTCTCATGGGGGGTTGAGACGTGGTTTGCTTGTTTTAGAGAATGAGAGAGATGAGAGAGAGGTGTAAGAGGTGAGAGAGAGGTGTAAGAGAGAGAGAGGAGGTGATGTGAGTGATGGAGTGATGGGGAGGGGGATGGTGAGTGATGGGTGAATGTACTTAGTTGTAAGAGAGAGTTGACTTTAAGAGAGGGGTGGTTGTACTTGACATTGATTGGAGTGATGTAATGTGTCATAGAGATTCCCTCGGTATTTACAACGTGCGATGTTTTCCTCGAACTAAACGCGAGCCCACATCTCCTGGCCCGGGTATCGCCTCGGCGCGCGAGACACGGCATCAGAACCACGGTGACGGCACAGTCGTAAGGATACAAGTCTCGGTTCGAGTTGACTCAGATATACTGGACACAACTTAAGACGGCGTGCAAATGCTGATAATAGGTCGAGGGTTACCGGAATTCTACCGAGAGTACAGCGAAAGCTTACAGAATGGTACGGTTTAGGATACGGGTCTTACACCCGTGGCCAGGAGATGCTCTAACATCGAGACCGAGTGGATGATATAAGCGCCTGAGTGCCGAATACCAATAGTGGCATCTCTCACTGATCGTGGTCAATTGGAATGGGGTGTGACCTTACCCGCCCGGGTGAAGGGTGCATAGCTAGGTTGAGTTTGACCAGCTCGGGAAATGGGTCAGCTATCGACAAACCAGGTAGATATTGACAAACTACTAGATAGGCAGATAGTGAGGTCTCTTTCACTCACCTGGTTGCGTGCGATGAGGTGGCAATCCAGTGTGGAGTGTACTAGACCCCAGTGATGATCCCAGAGATGTACGGTACTGATATGTGGACTTACTGAGCAGGAGTTATGTACTCAGCATTTGACTCATTCATTCATTCATTCACTATCCACTCAGGTTGGTAGTCCGTAATCAAATCATTATGTGTACCTTCGCAATGGCCAGGATTTCGGTTAGGCGCGCGACCAACTTGAGATCAGGAGTTTACCACATTGAGTCTAGCTATCTAAATTTAGGTATGGGACTAGTTTGGATAGAAGTCCCTTATGATGAACCCCACGTACTATCATCCCGACTACAAACTCCATGTCATGCCCCAAACTCAGAAACTGAGCTCACAAAATTCCCGATCGTCGAATCCGATGCCGACAGCCTCCGTAGTACCCCATTCTCGGCTCCCAGCACATATACACCAGATTTCGATCCTGGGATCCTGCAAAGATGATTTTCCAACGTACATTTATCTCGTAAGAAGCATAATCACAAGTTTACCCAAATCACAAAGGCAACATCATCATCACATATCCACTAATATAAATATTTGAGTACAATGCCGAAAGGAAAATACATATATCAAAAATCAAGCTCCAGAAGTCCGCTGCATGCTCCAAGCTCAATGTTGCTGCAACCTAACATCACCTGCACGCATCTATCGTGCATAAGCTTATAGAAAGCTTAGAGGGTGGTGTATGTGTGCACAAGTGCCAAGTATTCAATACAGTGCCATAATCATATAATATCAGCAATACTAGCAAGATCATGAATCATACGATATCAAAGTAAGCATAAATAATGATAAATCCATAAGTCATACAATTTCAGAGTACGTAATATAGATCAGCTATACAAACGAGGAGCCATAAAGAGCCAAATATCAGATGCCGAGGATGCAAGGCAATATACAATTCCTGATGAGTTCACGAATACCGTCAGCCGTATCTAAACCATATAAATGCAAAAACACAATAACAAAAAATGTCATATGCCGCAGATGTAATGCAATATGTGATGCGAATGGGATGACCATGCTGGAGTGTGAAGTCGGGATGATAGTACGTAGTATCGCAGGCTACGGGGTCCACCATAAGGGACTTCTATCCAAACCAAATTTGGATGGTCAGACTCAATGTGGTAAACTCCTAATATCAGGTTAGTCACATGCCCCAACCGAAATCTTAGACATTACGAAGGCACACGTAACAAATAGTTGCGCACCACCAGCCCAAGTGGATAGTAAATGAATGAATGAATGAATGAGTATACAATACCTATTCCACAAATCCGTACTATACATCTCTGGGATCATCCCTAGGGTCTAGTACACTATACATGCAAATCACCACCCACTGAAGCGTGACAATGCAAGTGGAAGAGACCTCACTATCCGCCTGACCAGTAGTTAACCAATATCTACCCGGCACGTCGATAACGGACCCATTCACGAGCTGGTCAAACTCAGCCTAGCTATGCCCCCTACTCTCAGGCGGGTAAGGCCACACCCCCTCCCAACAGATCACGACACAGTGGGAGACGTGGCCTCCTGGTATTCGGCACTCGGGCGCTCATGTATGCACTCGGTTTCAACGTTAGGGCATCTCCAGCCACAAAGGTTTAGGGATTTTCACCCATGAACATCCAAAGTGCCCAGATGCTTGAACCAAATATTTTCGGTGTCCTATCTAGCTATTCACGACATGCCTTTGGAGGCTACGGCCCTGATGTTGCTAGGGCGTACAATGATCACAACACACAATGCAACATGCATGAGTCATACAATCCTGTCATACATCAATCCTGCGCATACCGTGCGCTCATGTGAGATAATCTTCGCCTATCAGGGAGTCTCATAACAACCTGTCCAAGGATATATGCAATGGTCAACTACATCTCATAATAAACATGCAGATGATGCGTATGGGCATGTACATGATGCTATGCTGTCACATACTCATAATCGGTATCGACAATCGAAATCGGCTTTGATGAGAATGGGCCTAACAAGGCCTAAGGGAAGGTCACAATGTGGACGTTCAACCATCATTGCCCATCAATATAGACATTTAACCAACATTGCTCCCAAGGAGTGGCCCACATCGAGCCAAACATAAAGTGGGCCCATGGCCTCATATAAGGGCCTAATATAAATCGCAATGGGCCTCATACAAGGGCTACATACACAACAGGTGGGCCCTGCACATGGGCCTCAAATACATTGCACTAGCCACAACTCATGGGCCTCAAATACAACAAGTGGGCAGCATCAATGGGCCGCACCTATGGACCTCATATACACAATAGGTGGGCCCTGCTCACGGGCCTCAAACACAACATGTGGGCCCTACAAATGGGTCTCGTATGCATCAAATGGGCCACGTATCTGGGTCTCGAATACATCAAATGGGCCACGTGTCATGGGCCTAATACATGTCACAATGGTCGCATGATAAGGGCCTAATACACATCATAAGGGGCCTCATGTTCTTCAAGTTGGGCCTCATCATATGGGCCTCATATACGCCAAGTGGGCCACATCAACGGGCTACACCAATGGGCCTCATACATCACATCGGGCCTCACCACTTAGGCCTGATATACACCACATATGGGCCTCACATATGGGCCTCAAATATACATTAAGTGGGCTGCATTAATGGGCCATAAATACATCACATGGGCCTAATTCAAAGGCCATAAATACATCACAATGGGCCTTACATAAGGGCCTTATCATATCGGGGTGGGCCCTGTACATTCTAAATAGGCTCCATACACATCATCTGGGCCTCACGTGGCAGCCAAAACGGATGGACGGCGTGGCTGTGAAGTACCTCAAAGTAGGTCCCACCATCAAATGGACGGTGAGAATATTACGCATACATCATAGTGGGCCACACCTGTCCAGCAAACGGAATGAACAGCATGGTTGAAAATACATAACGTCAAGGTGTGCTCCACGGCAGACGGACAGTGTGGAATACATTACATAATCAAGGTGGGTTTCAACAACAGGCCCTGTACACATCAAGGTGGGCCTCAACAATGGGCCTTATATATCCCATTGGGCCTTATCAAATGGGCCCCAAGTACATCACATTGGGCCTTACCAAATGGGTCGAATCATTGGGCCAAGTCGAATGGGCTGAGTTGAATGGGCCAATTCAAATGGGCCGAACATAATTCATCTATTTTTAGAGATCAATATAGGGTATTATATTAAAAAAAAATGAATCATATCAAAAGATCAACTGGACCATACCATATCTAATAGTGGAGATAGTGATTTCCACGGTTAAATTCCAATGGGCCCCATCATAGGGTTTATTTCCCATCTAACCTATTCATAAGGTCACAAAAGACCTAGACTTAGAGGAAAAATAAATATCATATTGGTCCAAACTTGGCAGCCTAAGAGATTTAATGGTGGACATTCAAACCCACTGTTTTCTAAATGTGGTCCACTTGATCCTAAATCTATCTAATTTTTAGCCTCAAGCCTTAAGATGAACTTGCCAAAGGGTTGGATAGTTTGGATGCAACACATGCATCATGGTGGGTCCCATAGGGATGGACAGTATAGATAAAGCACATGCCTTATGGTGGGGGTCACACTGATGGAAGGTGTGGAACACATACATCAGTGGGTCCCACATGGGGCCCACCATAATGTTTATTTTCCACCTAATCTGCTGAGAAGGTCACACAGACCCAGATGAAGAGGAAAGACAAATTTCATAATGATCCAAAGCTTCTGTGAACCCAAACAGGGTTTCAATGGCAGCCGTTCAATCCCATTGTTTCCTATGACGTGGGCCACTTGAGTCCACATACGGCTGATTTTTTTGGGGTGGCCCACCACTAGAAGGGGGAGCCACCAAATGCATGGTGTTGATGTTCTCACACATCACAACGGGGGCCACAGCTGGGACCCATGGTCCTTGCCTCCAACGTCAAACGCAGCAGGACGCTGCTGTAGCGTCCTCTGGATGGTCAGTAGCAGCAGCGTCTGCTGCTAATTGTTTTTAAAAAAAATTATTTTTTGTGGTTTTTCCTATGTGGGGCCCACATCAGGAGAATCTGACCCAGCCGTTGGATTCTATGGCTTAAGACAGTCTAAATGAGCCCAATATATGATGTATTTTGGTGCATAGAAACATCAGAGTGGATTTTAATAGTAAAAACCACTGTTTTCTATGACATGGCCTGCCTGATAATCGAATTGGCTTCAGTTTTTGGCTCAACCCCTAAAATGATCTAAGGAGTGGGATGGACGGTGTGGATTAAATCCATACATTAAGGTGGGGCTTGTATGAGTGGTCCACCCAAGTCTTGGAATCAAACTGATATTTTTGTTTCACTCACAGTCAGTTCACACTTCACTGACATCCAGCGTCCAAGGACACTAGATGGTTTTGGATACAACACATATTGAGGTGGGCCCCACCTTCAGACGTGCTGTCCAGGTAGGCCACCTTATGCATGGATGGTGTGGATAAGACATAAACCAAGGTGGGGTCCATCCGAGTGGGCCACACAGCCACATCATCACATGAAAAAAAATGAAAAAAGAGAGGGAGAGAGAGAGAGAGACACATGGGATGGAGGGACCCCGACACTATGGGCCCTCCCTTTCATGTATTCAATCGTACATCAAGTGGGTCCCAATACATGTGGGCCCACTAAATTAAAAATCAACGGTGAAGATTACTTCTCCATAAAAATGGAAGGTCTAGATGACCCTTATCAAACTAGAAAGTAAACATCATGATGGGGTCCATGGAGAATGGCCCTATCATGGAATGATGATGTGAATCATAGTAGGCCATCGGCCACATCTAGGGTCCAAAGTGAGATCCATACCATCAATCAGTAGGCCTCACTTGGCCCATTATCAAAGCATGAAAATCTACCCTATAAAGCACCCACATTTGATCATGGACTTCTTCTTCCATCAACGCATCCTAGAGCTCTAAGGGATGCATTTCAATGGTGGAGATGGTCTTTGCATGGTGGGATTGAGTGATAGGAAGGTGGGTCATACTAGCTTCTCCTCTCTCCCATGAAAATGTTGGACGTTGGTTGCTTGGAGAATGAGGGAGAGAGATGAGAGAGAGAGGGTTGTAAGAGAGAGTGATGGGTGAGTGATGGGGAATGATGGGGAGTGATGGGTGGAGAGAGAGAGAGTTGACTTTGGGGATGGGTAGTTGTACTTAAGGATGGGTGTGAGTGATGGGAGTGATGTGTACTTGATTGAATGATTGATGGAATTGATGTGATGGATTCTCTCGGGATTTGCAACGTGCGGCGTTTTCCTCGAACTGAATGCGGACCTACATCTCCTGGCCCAGGTATCACCTCAGCGCGCGAGACGCAGCATCGGAACCACAGCGACGGTGCAGTCGCAGAGATACAAGTCTCAGGTCGAGCCGACTCTGATATACGGGACAAGATTCAGGATCACGCGCAAACACCGATAACAGATCGTAGGTCACCGAAATTCGACCGGGAGGACCACGAAAACATACGGAACGGTACGGGCTAGGATATGGGTCTCACACTCTAGCTTTGTCATTTCTTTTGTATTGCATACTACATTGCATCCTCTACATATGACATATTGTGACGCCCCATTACTGTGGTCACATGTGGGCGAGCACACATGGGCAAACGATGATGTGGGCTGGGCCTAGCGGGCCTAGGCGATCTACCAGTGGTTGGCAAGCTACTGTGCACACAGTGAAGGCAGAACTTTATCCCACATGTACATGGACTCGTCAGGATTTGCATATTTCATTGCATCCTCAGTACATGACATTTGGCTTATTATGTCTCCGCATTGCATAACCGATCTACATTGCTTCCTTAGTATATGACATTGGCTTATTATGTCTTTGCATCGCATAGCCTGTATAAGGCTAATGGTATTTATGGACTTGCCAGTATTTCCGCTTAATATGATGTCTGTTTGCTTGGCACATGCATTGCACACACATACACCACCCTCTAAGCTTCTTGTAAGCTTATGCATGATCGTTACATGCAGGTGGCATTAGGTCACAGCAGCATTGAGACAAGAGCATGTGCTAGAGCTTTGGAGTTTTTTTTTCATATATATATTTCGCTTTCAGTATTGTACTCAAATGATTTTATTAGTGGATATGTGGTGATGTTGTTTTCTGACTTAATTATGCTTATGGTTATGCTTTACAAAAAAAAATTTGCTGAAAATCCTCCTTGTAGGATGCCAGGATCGAAATCCGGTATATGGGTGCCGGGAGCCGAGAATGGGGTACTATGAAGGCTGTCGGCACCAGATTCGGCAATCGAAAATTTTGTGAGTCTGGTTTCCATGTTTGGGGTGTGACAGGGTTAGCCGAAGGTAGTTAGGCTGGCCGAACCAGAAGTCGGGCTAGCCTAATTTCAATGTATTTTATTCAGAATTATGTTCATTATGATACCAAGTGAAATACACCTCACCTAGGGTCATTCTAAGGTTATACCACCTGATGGTTGACACATACAAAGTGGTTCAGTCTCGAACCATACAAAGTCTTTTATGCTTGAGATGTTGAGCCGATCTTGAGATGTTGAGTTCGTCTTTAAGTGATCTTCATGAGTTGTCAAAGAATATAGGAGTGTGCTTGTGATCCATCCAGAAATATGAAATTTGACAACAGTAAGTGTGCTTTAAATATAAGCACTTGTAACGTCCTCAATGCCATCGAGAAAGTAAAAAATAAATATGATTTCTTACTGGATTATTCTATCTCTAAATCAATATCATCGAGGGGTACTTCGATGTCATCGAAGTTACCTTGATGCCATTGAGAAAATTAGAACAAAATACCAAATCTTGCTAGACGGTTCTGAATCTCGATCGATGTCATCAAGGGGTACTTCGATGTCATTGAACTTATACTTTGATTCCATCGAAGGTACCTCAATGCCATCGAAGGTACCTCGATGCCATCGAGAAAATCAGAACAAAATGCCAAATCTTGCTAGACAGTTCTGATTCTTGATTGATGTCATCGAGAGGTACTTCGATGTCATCGAACTTATACTTCAATGCCATCAAAGGTACCTTAATGCCATCGAGAAAATCAAACCAAAATACTAAATCTTACTGGATAGTTCTGACTCTCAATCGATGCCATCGAGTAGGCCTTTGATGCCATCTAAGGCACTTCAATGGCAGTTTGATGTCATCGAAAACTGTTATTTTGGATTATCTTTTACACAACAACTTCACACCTTTTCTAACCTTGTTTATCATGTTTCTCTTGATTTTCTAAAGCTAAGGGGTGATCAATTAGGTATTCCTATTAGGCCTAGATCATCTATGTAAGACCCATACCCTAGTCCATATCGTTCCGTAGGCTTCCGCATCCTTCTTTTCAAATTTCGGCAACCTTTGACCTGTATCCAACGTTTGCGCGTGATCCTAAGCAAGGTCTTGCATATCAAAGTCGGCTAGATCCGAAACTTATACCTTAGCGGTCACGCCGTCGCCGCGGTTCCAACGCCGTGACTCGCGCACCGAATCGATACTTGGGCCAAAAGATATGGGCCTGCGTTCATTCCGAATAAATGCCGCGCGTTGTGAATTTTGAGGGAATCTCTACGACATGTCCCATCAATCAATCATTCAATTAATTAATGTCAAGTACAAGCTATACCCCAAGTACAACAACCCATCCCTCCTTTTCCATAAGTCAACTCTCTCTCTCTCCCCTCACCATTCCTCTTTTACAAAAAATCAAACTCACCTATACCTCCCATCCCCTTCCTTACATCATCCCATCTATATCATCCCATCACCTCTTTTTCTATCTCATTTCTCAAATCTCCCAAGCAAGAAATTCCATACGTCCAAGCTCCTCTCTCTCAAGCAACAAGTGTGGCCCACCCTCTCATCTCTCATCCCCACCATCAAAACCCCATCAACCACCATTAAAAGTAAAGGCAAGAAGCTTACAAGCCTAAGGGAGCAAGGAGAAGGCCTAGAGGTGGGTGATCTACCGTTGATCTCAAAATTTTGGGGTCACTTGTTGTGGGACCCACATGATGTATGCATTGTTTAAGGGAGGGCCCATTAGTGGCAGGGTCCCTCCCCTTTCACGTCTCTCTCTCTCTCTCTCTCTCTCTCTCTCTCTCTCTCTCTCTCTCTATATATATATATATATATATATATATATATATATATATATATATGATGATTGGAGTGAGCCCCACAAATATGTGTTATGTATAACTATCCATCTGGCGGTGTGGCCCATCCTATTGCAAGTGGAGATCCACACCATCCATTGTTGGGATGGTGGAGATCCCCATACTAGACTGAATAATATATGTTATACTATATTTATATTATATTATATATATACATGTAATGGTGAGCTACGTCCATGTGGGACCCACCATGATGCCTGTGTTTATCCATGCTGTCCAGCGTCCCTGGATGCTGGACGTGGTAGTAGGGGTGGCTAACAGGGAGTGCGTGTACTGACATGGGTGTGAACTAACATCTAGGTGGGTGGCTTGGCTAATAGTGAAGTGTGAACCACTCATACAGGCCCCACCTTGATGTATGTACTTAATCCAAGACGTCCATCCTTTTCCTTTGATCATTTTAGGTGTTGAGCTGAAAAATGGAGCGAATCTGACTTTCTGGCGAGCCATAGGATAGAAAACAGTATTTATCACCGTTGAAACCCACCCTGATGGTTCTTTACACCGAATATGTCGAATATTGGACTCGTTTGGTCTATCTTGAGCAGTAAAAACCAATGGGTGGGGTGGATTTAGTTTATGCAGGCCCCACCTGTGAAAAACCTCAAGAAAACAGGTTTATATATATATATATATATATATATATATATATATATATATATATATATATATATATATATATATATATATATCCAAGCTGTCCGTATGTTTTTCCAGACAGGGGTCCCAGCCGTGGGCCCCACCGTGTGTGTGCCGAACATCCACACCGTACACTTGGTGGCCCTCCCTTTTGATAGTAAACCCTCCAAAAATCAGCCGTGTAGCGAACTCAGGTGGCCCACGTCACAGGAAACAATGGTTTGAACGTCTGCCATTGAAACCCTTTTGGGTATCACAGAAGTTTTGGATCTAATATGAAATTTGTTTTTCCATTTCACCCAGGTCCGTGTGACCTTATCAACGGATTGGATGGAAAATAAACATTGTGGTGGGCCCCACGTGGGACCCACTTGTGAAGGGAGTTGGAGTGGCTGGTGTACTGCACACCAGCCCTATAGCTGCTGCTGACACAGCTTCTGTGGAGCCCACTTTGGTGACGTGTGCACCCCACGTGTAGGACCCACCATGATGCATGTGCTGCATCCAAACCGTCCACCATTTGGCAAGCTTGTCTTACAGGCTTGAGGCTAAGAATGAGTCAGATCCATGGTTCAAGTAGACCCCACCATTGCACCAATGGGGACATTGACATCCTCCATTAAAAATTTCTAAGGCCACAATATTTTCCTATTAAGCTGATATGTGTTTCCACTTCATCTATCACTATGTTAGTTTATGAATAGGTTGGATCTCTAATACATTAAGGCAGGCCACACCTTGATGTATCCGGCCATTGATCAAGTGGACCACACCACATAATAGTGGACGATTGAACGTCTATCATGGAAACCCATTTGGGTCATAGAAGTTCTGGATCAATAGGGAATTTGTTTTCCCTCTTATTCCAGGTCTTTATGACTTTATGATTAGATTGGTTGGAAAATAAACTTTATAGTGGGCCTTGTGAATTGTTTAACAGTGAAAGTCGTTATCTCCAATGCTATTTGTGGTATGGCCTAAATAATCCTTCAATATGATCCTTCTTGGGCATGTGAATAGGCCCATCTTGATGTATTTGTGGCCCGTTATTGAGGCCCACTTTGATATATATGAGGCCCACGTGCTGCGGCCCATTTGATGTATTTGACTCGTCCCATTCAACTTGGCCCATTCGATTTGGCCCAGTTAATTCGGCCCATTGTCTCGGCCCATTTGACTAGACCCGATGTGACACATGCAGCCTGCTGTGTGAGGCCCACTTTGATATATATGAGGCCCATTTGATGTATTTGGAGCCCTTGGGTCAAGGCCCAATAGGATGTACATAAGGCCCATTGCAATGTGTGATTCCACCATGGTTTATGTAATGATGTTTATAGCAAGCTATGCCTTGGGAGCAATGATGGTTTGACGTCCACATTGTAAGGATAATGTTGATTAAATGTCCGAATTATGACTCTCCCTAGAGCCCATTGATAGGCCCAACTTGTTGTGTATGAGGCCCATGTACAGGGCCCACCTGTGATGTGTATTAGGCCCATGTGTAGGGCCCACCCATTGTGATTTATTGATGGCCCAGGTACGAGGCCCATTGTGATATATTTAAGACCCATGGTATGTAGCCCAATGTGGTGTATTCGAGGCCCATGGGATGTGGCCCATTACGATGTGTTTAGGGCCCATGGGATATGGTCCATTGTAATGTACATGCGGCCCATATATGGGGACCATTATGATGTTACATGTGGCCTTGTGTGAGGACTAATGTGATGCATGTGAGGTCTATGTGATGAGGCCCACTTTGATATACTTGTGGCCCATCTGTGAGGCCCACCTTGATTATTTATAGCCCATCTATGAGGCCCATTAGTGCAGCCCATTGATGCAACCCACTGATTTTATAAGGCCCATTAGTGCGGCCCATTGATGCAACCCACTTGATTGTATGAGGCCCATTAGTGTGGCCCATTGATGCAACCCACTTGATTGTATGAGGCCCGTTAGTGCGGCCCATTAATGCAACCCACTTGATTGTATGAGGCCCATAGTGCGGCCCATTGATGCAACCCACCTGTTGTGTGTGAGGCCCATATGTGGTGTATATCAGACCCGTTGATGAGGCCCACTTGGCGTATCTGAGGCCCATGTGCAGGGCCCACCTGTGGAGTATATGAGGCCCATGAGCGAGGCCCATCGTGATGTATTCGAGGCTCATGTGATGTGTCCCATAGTGATGTGCATGCAACCCTTGCATGAGGCCCATGATAGTGTATATTAGGCCCTTGTGTGAGGCTATGGGCCCACTATATGTTCGGTCATATGTGAACCACTCCTTGGGAGCAATGTTGGTTGAATGTCCACATTGATGGGCAAAGATGGTTAAAGGTCCACATTGTAACTTTCCCTCAGGCCTCGTTAGGCAAATTATCAATGCCGATTATGAGACAGCATAGCATCATAATACATGCCCATAAGCATCATCTGCATGTTTGTTATGAGATGTCATTGACCATTGTATGTGCCATTGGGCAGATGGTTTATGGGACTACCTGATAGGTGGAGTTATCTCACATGAGCGCACGGTATGTGCAGGATTGATGCATGATTGGACTACATGACTCATGCATCTTGCAATGTGTGATTGTGATTATTGTATGCCCTAGCGACATCACGGCTATGACCTCCACAAGCTTGTCGTGGATGGCTAGATGGGACACCGAAAATATTTGGTTCGAACATCTGGGCACTTTGGATGCCCATGGGTGAAAGTCCTTAAACCTCCGAGGCCAGGAGACGCCCCAACGTCGAAACTGAGTGGATACATGAGCGCCCGAGTGCCGAATATCAGGAGGTCGCATCTCTCACTGTATCGTGGTCGGTTGGGAGGGGGTGTGGCCTTACCCACCCGAGCGTAGGGAGCATAACTAGGCTGAGTTTGACCAGCTCATAAATGGGTCCGCTATCGACGTGCCGGATAGGTATTGGCAAACTATTGGCCAGGCGGATGTGAGGTTTCTTACGCTCACTTGGACTGTGCTACTGGGAGAGGAGCAGTGCCATTTGGAGTGTACTAAACCCCGGTGATAATCCTAGAGATGAACTGTACTGATATGTGGACTTATTAAGCAGGAGATGCATACTCATTCATTCATTCATTCATTTACTATCCATTCGGGTTGGTGGTGCGCAACTATCTGTTACGTGTACCTTCGCAATGGCCAAGATTTTGGTTGGGGCGTGCGACTAACCTAAGATCAGGAGTTTGCCACATTGAGTCTGACTATCCAAAATTAGGTATGGGACTAGTTTGGATAGAAGTCCATTGTAATGGACCCCATAGCCTGCGATACTACGTACTACCATCCTAACTTCACACTCTGGCATGGTCATTCCATTCGCACCGCATGTTGCATTACATCCGCGACATATGGTACGGCTAACGTGATTTGTGTTATTCATCAAGAATGTATATTGCATTGCATCCTCTGCATTTGATATTTGGCTCTCTATGACTCCTCATTTGCATAGTTGATTTGTATTGTGTATTTTAATATTACATGACTCATGGACTTGTCGATATTTTTGCTTACTCTGTTATCATGTGATTTATGATCTTGTCAGTACTTCTGTTTACTCTGAAAATTCTGATCTTGTCAGTATTTCTGCTTGCTCTGATAATTCATGATCTTGTCAGTATTTCTACTTATTCCGATATTATACGATTTATGGAATATCAGTATTTCTGGTATTGTATGATGACGGCATTGTATTGAATACTTGGCACTTATCTTGTGAACACACTTACACCACCCTCTAAGTTTTCTATAAGCTTATGCACGATAGATGCGTGCAGGTGATGTTAGGTTGCAGCAGTGTTGAGCTTGGTGCGTGCAGTGGTCTTCTGGAGCTTGATTTTCAATTTATGTAATTCTCTTTTTAGCATTGTACTCAACTACTTATATTAGTGGATATGTGATGATGATGTTGCCTTTGTGATTTGGGTAATCTTGTGGTTATGCTTATTACGAGTTAAATGTATGTTGGAAAATCCTCCTTGTAGGATCTCAGGATCGGAACCTGGCGTATGGACGCTGGGAACCGAGAATGGGGTACTACGAAGGCCGTCGGCACCGGAGTCAGCGATCGGAAATTTTGTGAGCCCGGTTTCAGAGTTTGGGGCGTGACAATCTAGAGGTCTAAGGTTATTTTGGATCAAGGTTCAGGGTCACCAAGGCACTTCATTTACTTGTTATATGCTCCTTGATGATTCGTCTTTGCTTGTGTCTTCGGTCTTCACTTTCCAAAGGCTCAACCGACTATATGGCACAACGACTCACATGATTGACAAATATGGTGCAAAAATCAGTGCACTAACATGGCATTTTCAGCACTACCATCATTGATGGTAAGGTTCGCCACTTGTCACTATGTAAAAGTGTTTAATAGGTGACCCGATTGGCCACAACGATAGCAATTGTCGGGTCTTAGCCGACCGTAGGGGTTCAGGATCCTGCTCGAACCAGCAGCAGTCATTACGCCTCTTTAGGGCATAACTCACCCACTTCCTTAATCTCAGTTTGCAAGTATAAGAGATTGAGTGCGTGCTCCTACAGGTTCTTTCCCTTCAGGCTGTGAAGCTCCCTAGCATGGACCCACTGCGGCGGCCCTGGTGGTAGGATAGGTCCATGTGTTGGGACACTCAAGCTGCGCTTCCACTCGGGTAGCCAACTTTATTGCATCATTCATCTTCTACACGGGCTATATCTAGACCCGATCCTGAATCGGGAGACTTGTTGTGATTAAGTTTCAACAAAATCATTACGTGCTTCCAGGCGGTGGGATTCTTCCGCATAATTTTTCACTGACTAACTACCCTACCGACAATTTTGGTATTGTTAGAATAGGACTTGATCTTAGTCGCTAGGGAGTAATCGTGCGCATAACATCTACTTTATCTGCTGCCATTTGCGAATAGGTGCTTTCGTCTGTCTCATCTGTGTGAGTTGCAGTTGCTCTCACCAAGCTGAAACTCTGCCCTTCAACTTGTAGGCCACAAGCTTGACCTTATTCGCTTTAGGGATTTCCATATAGTCGAAGAATCGCTCAACTTTAAAGAGTCAATCGAGGAAATCCTCAATGTGAAATTGGCCATTGAAGTTAAGAAGATCGACCATCATCCTGAATTCTCGATCTGCCCAATTTGCTCAATAACCGCCTTCTCCGGAATATTGGAGAATCATGTCGTTGACCTCCTCATCGCTGGATCCCACCTCCTCATCGCTAGATCCCCCCTCCTTAGGAATGATCTTGTGGTTCACTGCCGGCATTATCCTGTTATCTGTACAATTACAAGTCTCAGTACCTCTACTAGGGGCGAATCACCGCCATAAACACAGAGTTGCCATAGGACCTCCGTCATGCGATCGATGGCAACCTGTAACCCTTATATGACTTGCTAATTCTCTCTATGCACTTCTTCGAAAGTCGTCACGGTTAAAAGATGATTCCATGGAGCACCGTCTATGAGATTTTTGCCTAACTCATCATTAAAAGGCATAAATCTGAAGAGAAAGTCTTGCTCTGATTACAAACTGACGCAGGGATGGACGTGATAAGGTCGAGCACCGTCTTCCTCAAGGGATAATTACTCTGAATCCGCAATTCTCTAGACTCCTCACAGAGATTCCTCAAATCCATGAGAGAGAAAATAGAAATAAATTCTAAAAAAATCATAAATAAATTGATTGATGATAATAAAAATAAATGAGTTTACAATCCCTTAAATAATGATATGAACCCTTGGAAGAAGTTTCAGAATCAAATTCCAACTCAAACTCTCTAAAATTGTGACTTACTATAAATAGTAAACTTACTATTTATAGGCGGTCATGATTTCTACTAGACCTCATGGCTTTCAACCAAAAATAGTAAGGGTCCTATTTAGCTTTACCATGTTATTCTCCTAATTTTTCTAAGCACTTCTCATGTTGGACACAACTCCTAAAACTCAATGGATCAAAAGTTATGATCGAACTAAAACTTACTACAAATAGTAAAAAGGAATTAAAAAGTACTTTTGACCATTGATGTGATGGAATCTCGTAAATTCCGCATGGGTAATCCGGAATAGCAGGGTTGGTTGGCTAAAGTAGCTTCTCCTACCCCAAAATCATATATGTGAGATATACCTATTTTAAGATTTTGACGGGTCCGGATCACTTCCGCCTCCAATCAAGCCTTCTCTTATCCATCTTGGCCATGAAATTGTCCGCGACCCACTCTACATCAATATTCAAATCAAACTCTTGCCAAGTAACTAGCTGGTATGGTATTCTCAGTTTTTACCACTCCTTCGAGTATATGACCTCGTGGGACATGTGGATGGTTCACACCCATGTCCACCTCAATTTGTCTTTGAAAATGATTAGTCCCCTGAGATCAACCCAAAGAACATTGAATGGCATTAGTAGACCAGCTCCATTTAAGCTGTATCATATCCTCTCAAACCGAAGAAGTTTACATCCAGATCGTTGGTTTGTCCACATCATAAGAAGTATGGATTCACCTTGATGCAATTCATGTGGGCCATTCGAAAGCTCAAATCATACAACTCCAACTTCAACTTCACCAAATGAAAAATGAATCCACCAACATGACAGAATACCTTCTTAAAGCCAAGACCGTCTCTAACCAACTCGCCATGGCTTAAAAACCAACAGAAGATGATTACTTTATACTCTACACTCTTGGAGCATAGTACCCAAATATTCGCTGTATCAAGAAATGTCAAGATTCCTTAACAATGTTCTTTGATTTTCCAGGTTTGTACTCCCTTTGCTAAGCCGACCAAATGGTTACATCACAAAACTCGAATGCGGTTGATTTGCCACTAAGTTGCTCACCAATTTGGGGATTTCATTGATCAATTAGTGATTAAAATCATCAATTTTGACCATCACCGCAGACAGCCTTCAGGTGTCACCCTAACAATACAACGAGTCATCATCAATGTTTAGCGCCTTAAGATATCCATTAATTAATCAACTATATGAAGTATATGCTTCATATGAATTGTGATTTGGTAACCATTCCTTCGTGATCGCCTCTGATGTGCCATGATTAGACGATGTGCACCTTCACCTACTAATAATATAGAGCAACCACTCAAAATGATCGAGATGTAACCGTACTGTTTGAACAGTCACCCGGTACATGACAACCTTACATGATGGATTATCCATGTTCAATTATCAATTGTGAAGTTTTAGACAGATAAGGATTTACATGACCTGCCTTCTCTCTATATCAGAAGGAATGCACCTTCGCCATCTGCAATATCATACAAGGACGTTATTTTGATTTCCATGACATGCAGATGAGAACGTATTAAATCGATTTCCATTACCAGCTGCAAGGTACCTTTTCAATTTCGTTGCCACCTTTGGGCCATAATGGGCCCTCTGAACTCTCAACATTTTTCCACCCCACAGCATTAGCGATCTCAGTAATGGCTTGTTTTGCTACGTCTCCAAATAATCTGACGAAAACAAACCACTTGAATCTTCGTCCAGCCCTTTGGTAAGACAATCCCCACCGCCCACAGAAGGATTTTGATTTCACTGAGGGGCGTAGCAGACCATAGTTTTACTCTGACAACTGCACCTGCGTTCCAGCATTCAACTCATCAGCCCACTGCAAGGCCCACCTTTGGAACTTCCAAGGATTCAACCCAACCGGTATTCTCCCTCCCCTCAGCGGCCCACTTGAAGGCCCAACTCAATACTTTTAAGGATTCCACCCGACTGGCCTTTTCCCTCCGTCCCAGTCCCATTCACTCAACATCCAGCTGATAGGCCCAGCTCAACGCTTCCAAGATTTCCATCCAAACTAGTATTCTTCTTCCCCTTCATTGATCTCATAATAATCATGGTTATAAGGTGATCACAGCCACGAGGTCTGGGTCATTCTGGTTTATGGAGCTGATCACAAACAAAATAACCGGCAAGGCAGCAATTTCACCAATGTGCCGTTTATCAAGATCAACAACCAACATCCACCCTTCTATTTGGTTTTGGGATCAACATACATAAGACATGCATGAATGCATAGATCGTTGTAGTGGTAGCCCAGTAGTGCTCTGAAGACAAGGGAGTGGATCAGGTTGATTGATTGATTCTTGAAGTTCAGGTTCTTATCTCTTGTTTTCTATAATGCTGCGTTGCCATCCCATCGACACTGCACACATGATGACAACGACGAGGATGGTTTATTGACATATTAGATTATGAGAAAGACTGATACTCTGGCAGGGCGTGATGGACGATTCATGGGCACTTAGAGATTACTTTGGCACTTGCATACGCAGGATACAAGTAATTCAAATTGTCAGTAATTTAGTTAATTTATGCGGGTTTGGAAAGGAACAGACGCCAATTCCCCTCCACTGATAAGCCTGTTTTGGCATCAGATCCAAAACAGCATTAGAAACACCAGGATCATTCTTCTGTTGATAGAGCCTAATCATATGAACCAGAGTATGCCTACTTCCAGTCTCTAGCAAATGAAGACCGATTCAAAGTCAAAGTCCAATGACAAGGTTGCGGATTTTACAAGCATTCAAACACAATTCCACAGGGGTGAAGAATATCCTGACATTCGATGGGTTCCCAATGTTTGACTCAAGCGAGCTAACTCTAGATGAGAGGCGGGTATTGTTTGGCCTGCTGTCGGACCCTTCTTTTGTACTCAGCCGGTTCCTGCACATTCATCATAATTAAATTACATAGCAACAGTGTAAACGGTAAGAGTATGTAATGAAAAATAGCTAATTTAGTTTAGTTGCATAGGAATTATAGGTTGCTGCTCATCAGCAAAGGTACAGTTTGCGGGAAGGTGCGTGGATCCACTGCTCAGTGATCCAAGCTGTGGACAGTTGTTGAGGACTGCCCCCAAAATCTTCAAGATTGGAAGGATTCTAACCTTTAACCAATGATAAACAGGAAAAAGTACAGCAGATCAATGGTCCATATCAAAGAAAAATAGTTTAGTGATCTAATGGTTACAATATTTAACTCTGGGAGATTTGTTTTCTGATCCCCATCAAGCATGAGACCCATCATATAAATGGCTTGGATCACTGAAACAGTTTTTGCATATGCAAAACCATGTGCACAAGGTAACAGTACATTTCCTGATAATTCCATACAACTCTTAGGAGCCATTGGTTACTGAAAAAGTTCCAATCGGACTGCCTTACCCAGACAGGGCACGTCCATGGTTTGTCAGCAACCATTTACTCCAACAGTGGCACTAATTCCTATAAAAGCAAAGGCTGTCCAAAACACCAGGCGCTAATGTGGTCCAGACAAACATGGTTTTAGCCCCTTTCCCATAAAATACACAGCAGCGATATTCCGTACACATGCATGGCAAATGTGCTACATGTGAATGCGCCAAAAGTGAGACCGCTCATCTTCAACCACACCACGTACCACATTGGACCCTCAAGCACCCCACATGTACAAGTGCCATATGTGCCACCGTGCAACCACATGCCAGCATTAATCTACAAGCATGTCGCATGTCCAGACGTGCCAACATGCCTAATGTGTACACAAGAGACGTGCTTGTCCGGAAGGTGTTTGACAAAGCACAGATAGTACAGCAAAATAGTCCATTTGTACAAGCTCAAACACCCTTGGGAGATAGTTGTGTTCAAAAAGTTCTATCTACAAGCATGTCGCATGGGGAGTGGATGTAACCAATAGGTTTCTAGTTGTATACTAAGACAGAATCGCACTCAAGGGGATTGAATTTCCCATCTCCAAAGGATCCTTTCATTTTAGTTACCAACATTGCTTGGCGAAAGGAATAATCAATGTCTGCGAAGGAATGATCGATGTTTCAGGGAAGAATATATGGCGTATTTGTTTGCTGGCTGGGATTTTGGTCCTATGGTTGAAAGGAATAATCGATGTTTCAGAGAAGAAGAAATAGCGCATTTGTTTGCTGGCTGGGATTTTGGTCCTATGGTTGGAAAGGAATAATTGATGTTTCAGGAATCGGTAAAGATCTCTAGTGGAGGGTGGCAATTTGGCAAAAGAGCTGGTCAGGTAATAGGCTATCGAATCTTAGGCAATGTGGCAGATCAGTTCTGTGATAGTTGGGCAGATTTGTTGTTTTGGTTTTTCTCGTCCTTTTTGTCTTTTCTTGTATATCTTTAGGCCTTTGGCCTCCCTGCAATAAAATCATCAATGTTCAAGAAAAAATAAAAACATTGCTTGGCGAAAGAAAGTAGATTAAGCATGCATTTAAAACTCAAGGGGTGATACCTGGATAAACAGTTGATATCCATCTGTCTGGGCAGGGTCGGCAGGATTGGGCTGATCAAGCAAGTCCTGTATGCCAACAAGGATTTGTTTCACTGTAATGGCTGGTCTCCATCCCTGATAAACAAAAATGTGCATGCAACCGAGGCTGAAACTCAATTCCTTTTGCTTATAGAGATTATTGACATAAGACTGTTTTTATGTTGTCATTACAAAAGTATACTCACACTGTCCTCATTGAGAATTGATAGGCAAACCGTTCCAGATGGGTAGACATTAGGATGGAAGAAACCTTGTGGGAACTTGCACTTTGGGGGTTTACTTGGATAGTCCTCACTGAAGTGAAGTGTAATAGGGAAAAAACCACCCTCCCAGTCAGTCTGCAAGCATTAGTAAGCAATTGATTTCCTTTAAAAACTCCATATGAAGAAGATATGACAATAACAGCAGGTGGGACAGATATTTTGACTACCCTTTTACTCTTTAAATGAAGAAATGAAAAAAAAAAAGGTTACCTCTTCAAAAGTTAAGATTTACAAAAAGGGAAACTGTAAGAACACTATCCAAAAAGCATGGCCTCTATTAGAAATACCTTTACGACTGTAAAGAAACAAAGATAATTATCCTACTGCTGTGTCCCCTGCACCGTAAATGGTGCATAAATCGCTTCTCCAAACCTAGCCTAGAATCTTCAGTCCAACATAAGGGGGAAGTACACATAAAAGAGACCCTTCAATGTTTTACCACAATTTCAACAGTTAGTCCCTTCTAATCTTTTCATAGAGCAACATCATAAACCCCCACTATTCTCCCTGTCTACATCCAACAGAACAGTTTCCCAGTAAAACCATATTCATGCTACTCATTTCAGGAGGAACCTAGCATGTGAACATGGCTTTTAGACGAAAGCTTTAGGGCATGTTCAAATGACAGTGGTGAATTGATATCTTCTATTTTTTCTTTTCTTTCATCTCTTATTTTTTTTGTTTCTTTTCTTTTTTGGAAACAGGTACTGATAGCAGTCATCTAAAATATCAGTTCGCGAAGGCTGATTTTATCTGGAAATGTTGTTTGGATAACAGTTGTTGTCTTGTCTTCTCTTACAACTCATTTGGATGTCAATGTCTGGAAAAAATCATCTTATGAAAGAAAGTAGATGATGAGAATGATGAACATATATGATGGGCCTCAAATCATACTGCATCTAATAGCATCATCATCATTCGGGCATAGAGCTATCAATGGTCCAGGCCCAAGGCAAGGGAAGTAAAAAATTTGGAATAGGGCTGACCAATCAAGCCCAGCCTTACCAGTTCAAAAAGAGGGCTGAAGCCAACCCCAAGCCTGTTAATGGCCCTATCTAGGCATCATTGTTCGAGAATCATCACCATCATCGTCATCATCCAGGCATCCCCATCATCTTCATCTAGGGATCACCATCGTCATCACCACCACCACCACCATCATCCGACAACAACAACAACACTGCTGCCACCATCATCATCATTATCATTTTTTATGAATAACTCAAAATTTTATTAGAGCAAAAAAGAAAAAGAAAGAAAACAGAATCCATCAGGGCAATGGATATGAGTCCCACGTACAAATATTATCTCTATGCACTCCATCCTGCAAGGGAATCAGCATTACAAATCGGCTTCTCTCGGGACCTAATTAAAGGTAACAGATGAAGAACGGGAATGCATTATGATATCATTTCAGATTAAAGCTAGCACCCAAGTGAACGATGGCCCCTAGTTTAATTTCCATAAGTTTCAGCCCTATTAAATTGCCGCTTCTCACAGGAACCAAAAAGAACAAAGGCACCAGACTCATCTCTACAGCCCCTCGGATACCTGATTCATCATCGGGAAGGAGGGAGGGAGGGTGCCACTTCACCCAAGAACCAAAAAGAACAAAACAGCAAAAACAAAAGACCAATGGCACCAGACTCCACTCTACAACCCCTCTGATACCTGATTCATTATCAGGAGGGAGGGAGGGAAAGAGGGATGCTCCAGTGTTTTCGGAGCACTAGTTAAAAGTGCTCATAGTTGCATGGGTTCACTTGGACAGTGCAATCGATCCATCTGGGCTGTCCAGCAAGTTCATAAGACATTTTGCGGGCTACTGTGCAAAAATCGCACTGATTGGATGATCCAATCAATTCTTGATTTGCCTTACTTTCTATAGCCATCCTTTTTCCAAGCCATGGATGGGATGGTTACAATTGCCTAACAAAACTAATTCTTTAGAATCATAAGAAATTTCATGATCATACCTAACAAACAGATGGATAAAATGGTTGGTTGGACCTACTTTCGCAAAAACAATCTCTCACTAGTTAGAATCAGAAGCAATCCATGACTGTCCCTAACAAAGAGAAGGATGAAATGGTTGATTGACCCTATTTTTGCATAAACAATCTCTCCCTCTGCATCACCTCAAAAAACCCCGGGGCCAAAAATTCAGTTGGGCCACAGAACGGGGAACATATATATATATATATATATATATATATATATATATAAAACATACTTTGAGGTCAATCTCATGGGAGCTTCCCATGAGGTTGAGTACTATGGGCCCCACCATGATGTATGCCGGACATCTTGCCCCATCAACCATATGCACCCTTCTATGGTGGGCCGTGGGCCTACAATCAGGCCAATCCATGACTTAAGTGGGCCACACCACAAACAATATTTTAGAGTGGATGCCCATCTATTGAAAACTTCCTGATTGTTTATAGGGCTCACAAAGATGTGGTTCAGACATCCAGCCCATACATTGTGTTCCACTTGGATGAGGGGTCACACCAAATTTCAGGCCATTCCAAAACTCAGGTGGGCCCCACCAAGTGCTTTGAGATGTGTTAGGCATGATTTCACATGGTTTTCATATGGTGGCCCACCCGAGTTCTAGATACAGCTGATTTTTGGGACATGCCATAACCTAGAGGGGACCCACCAAATGCACGATGTGGATGCCCAACACACATCACGTTGTGGATGCTCAACCTCATACTACCTTTTAGCGCCCATAGAGCTCGACCACATGGGAAGCTACTGTGATATGGAGAAAGTTACTATGAGGTCAACCTCACGATCAGTTCCCATGAGGTTAAGCTCTACGGGCCCCACCATAATGCGTGTTAGACATCCACACTGTGCATTTGATGGTCCCCTCTATGTTATGGCATGTCCCAAAAATTAGCTGTATCCAAAACCCAAGTGGGCCACACCATCTAAAACCATGTGAAATCATGCCTAAAACATCTAAGATTGCTTGGTGGGGCCCACATGAGTTTTGGTTTAGCCTGAAATTGGGTGACCCCTCATCCAAGTGGAATACACACAACAGATGGGTTGGATGTCTTAACCTCATCTCAATGGGCCCTATAAACAATCGAGAGGGTTTCAATGGGTAGGCATCCACTCTCTACTTGCATGTCTTGTGGTGCACCTAAGCCATGGATTGGCTTGATTTATAGGCCCATGGCCCACCATGAAAGGGTGCATCTCATTGATGGTAGATGTCTGACACATCATAGTAGGGCTCATAGAGCTTAAGCTCATGGGAAGCTCCCTCCCATGAGGTCGACCTCTATCTCAGAGAGCTTGACCTCGTGGGAAGCTCCCATGAGGTCAATCTCATGGTTAGGAGCTTCCCATGAGGTCGAGCTCTATGGGCCCCACCGTGATATATGATGGACATCCACGTCGTGCATTTGGTAGGTCCCCAATAGTTTATGGGATGGACCAAAAATACTTGTATCCAAAACTTGAGTGGGCCACCCCACATCTGAAACCATGAGTCATGCCTAAAACATCTAAAAGCATTTGGTGGGGCCCACCTGAGTTTTGGAATGGCCTAAAATCTGGTGTCAACCCTCATCCAAGTGGGACACACAATGGATGGGTTGGATGTCTAAATCACATCTCACTAGGCCCTATATACAATCAAGAAGGTTTCGATGAGTAGGCATCCACTCCCAACTATTGTCTATGGTGTGGCCCACCTAAGTCATGAATTGGCCTGATTTTTAAGCCCATGGCACACCATGGAAAGTTGCATCTAATTAATGGGATGGATGTCTGTCAAACATCCCGGTGGGGCCCACAGAGCTCAACCTCATGGGAAGCTTCCCATGAGGTCGGCCTCATAGTGTGTGTGTGTGTGTAGGCATGCTCACCTACACACGTGCGCACCTTTGCGGACGTGTTATGGGCGTCTAATCCGAATAGTCCATGTGATGCGGAATCCCATGAAACCCCAAGGGACAAATTTTCACCCTGATCTAAAATTCTGGTGGGTCATAGCAAAGAGAATTGCAAATCAAGGGAAGAAACTGTTTTCATTTTTTACGGCCCACCAAAGTTTTGGATCGAAGTAAAAATTGAGCTCGGGGAGTTTCATGGGGTGCTGCTTCACGTGGACTGTTCAGATTTTGGAGTCACATCACGTATGATCAGTTCTCCAAAAAGTTCGCACAAGTTTCGTGCGAACTGGTGCGCATCTGAGCATTCAACTATATATATATATATATATATATATATATATATATATATATATATATATATATATATATATATATATATATATATAATGGAAGAGGAAACAATTGATCGCTTGTTTATTCATTGTATGGTGTCAACTGATATTGGGCTTTCTTGATGAGGTTTGGGATATCTTGATCTTTTAACAAATACTTTGGGGAGTTATTGCTAGGATGCCAATGTGGACCTCGTAGAGATCGCAAAGTACCATATGGGATCAGGTGTTTTTAGGGGTTCGTTGGGGATTATGGAAGGAAAGGAGTAGACAGATTTACAATGATAAAGCCACACTGGGCTAAATCTAGAAAAATAAAGTTTGGGCGCTTATGCAGCCAGATTTCCGTGGGTGCTCTATTGTTGATCTTTCAAGGGTCTGGACATTGGGTCCTTACATCTTTGTTCTATATTTTGTTGTCCGATCTAGTTTCATGAGGTGCCTGTCTTCTAGTATCATTTGGGGTTTTTATACATTGTCATCCTGAGAGAGAGAGAGAGAGAGAGAGAGAGAGATTGGGGTTCTATATATAAACAACTATAAACAGACAGTATAACAGCCCTGACCACACAATACAACTATTTAATATCTTCTGCCAATAATCATAAGATCAGCTCTCACAGCGCCATTTTTCACCAGCTCCTCCGCCGTATTCTTTGCCTCGTTGGGGACCTTGGAAAATGAGATATCGTATCCCCAAAAAAATGTTTCTCGCTTCCTTAAGAATATCAGCCAGCTGCCAATATTTGGACCCAAAGGTAGCCCATGCTATAGCATTTCATGAGTCTCCCTCAATAGTCGCTGGCAGCAGATTGAATTTGCACACCGTTTTAAATGCACTCAAAAGTGCAACGGCTTCAGCTTGATTAGAGTATGTGCTGTCAACCGGCCCTGAGAACTCAACTATAACAATATCATTGAGGTTGTGAATCACAAGGCTGATTCCCACTGGGACAGGGTTCCCAAATGACGATCCATCAAAGTTTGCCTTCAAATGACCCACACAAGGATCAACGCAAACAAAATTTGGCTTAGAATGCTTCTAAGAAGCAACACCACATCCTAATTCAAGTCCAGCTGCTGACTGATTAACTCTTTTATCCTCAGATCATCCTTCACCCACATAATGATTAGTCTAAAAAAAATTATTAATCAGCAACCCAGCTGAATATGATTTGCTGAAAATTTTCATGTTCCAATCAAACCATACCAACCATAACCCCGCAAAAACTACCATGTTCAATAAAATAAAATAAAAAATCTGCCTGTAGGACCCCATGCTGTTGCTGACCAACTTCCAACAACATAACAAAGTAACAAACCTTTTCCCAGAAGAACCTAGACCATACCGAATTTGAGAACGATAGCAGCCCAAAAATATTAGATGGAACCTCACATTGGACAAAGAGATGGTTCGTAGTTTCCTAGCTACTGCAGCACATATATACCAGCCATTCAGAATGGCTAGCCAATACCTCGATTTTAAGATGATAGATGGTCAACAACTTATCATGGCATGCAGACCATAGCAATGCCTTGACTTTTTAAAGGAGGAGAAGCCTGCCACCAGTGATTTAACTATCAATGCTATCAGCTGACAGAATCAGTATTGTACCTCAGTGATACAAAACAACCCTGAAGCATACAAAATTTATGGTATCATGTGACATTTCGCAAAATATTGATACATTGAGATGTTTTGTAAATATTGCCTTTTATAAACTTCCTAGTACTGTCTATACGTGCAATATGTATCGACAATACCTCAGTTGCATCAACCCCTTATGAAAAAAAAAAAAAAATCTAAAACCAAAAAATACAATTTTCTCTGAAATTTTTTTTTGTGATCTTGTACCAAAGGAGATTTTGACCATTCCTTTTTCATTTGTTTGGAGAGAAAAGGGGATATGCGTGCGGATTGCATAAATCAAGATCTGAGAGTGTGGGGTGCCAGAAAGTCAATCAGTGAGTTTTTGTGGATTCGAAATGTTCTCTCTTGTTTGAATTCCTTGTAATCAGTAGAATGAAATTAGTAATCAATGATTTTGCTGTTTTGAATGCTCAATCATACATTTTGACTTCCTATTTTCGAATATGGAAAAAAAATATGGGAAAAACCCTGCCTAATTACTACAAGTGATTGGATTGGGTTCTTTTACCTATTCCATTGTAGTTCGAGTGTTTGAGACTATTCGACCATCTATAAATTTAGTTAACACTTAATTACTTAAATATTTATATTATGTTTACATAAATTTTAACAAAACAATCAACAAGTTATATTAAGACTTAAGAGAGAATTAATTATTAAAAACTTCGAACATAGAAATTTTATTAATAAATGATAACTTGATAACTTGAACAACATACAAACTACAACTTAATTTATAAATACAATTTACAATTTACACAAAAAAAGAAAAAAAAAAAAAAAAAAAACCAACAACAACAACTTACAAAGTATGTCATTGCATACTCGCATATGTGATCACATGCTTATTACACAAAAAAGTATGCCATGGCATACTCGCATATGCGATCACATACTTATCGCGCAAAAAAAAAGTATATCATCGCATGCACTCCCGGATCGCATATGCCATCCTTTAAAAAATGGCATATGCGATCGCATGTTCGCATCCTATGCAATCGCACATGACAACAATGGTCATAATTCTTGTTTAAACAAAAACCTGGAAATGATAATGATGGCTCATTTACTTTGTATTTCATATGAAATTGGAAAACCAAATAGGCCGTTAGTGCAAGCATTTAGTACACTAAATGTGCTAATAAATTATATGAATTAAAGAAATATTAGCAATTTCCTTATTTATTATTTTAAATATTATTTATAACTTATGTTAGGCAACGCATAGTTTAGGACCCTATATAATAAGTTTCCTTTGTGTGTACTTTTGCTTTTTGTGATCTTTTGATTTCTAAGTGTGTAACAATGTCTTTTTAACATTCCCTAAAGTTGCATTGAATAATTCAACCCATTTCCCAATGTTTCCCAATATAAGCGATACATGCAATATTTCCCATGCGATTCCCATATGTTTCTATATCAAGGGTGTGATAAATGCATCGACATCGATGCTTAAATCACTGTCGGCCACAACTTCCTTTGGGGTGTTGTAAGACCCCGTCCATTCCGTACCATTTTCTATGCCTATGTGTACGATGATCGACGCCCTTGGCAAGACCTGAACTAGTCGTGCAAGTGCACAACCAACTGATTGGAACCCCAAAGCCTCGAAACCTATTTCATATTGACCGCCTCATCGCCGCGATCACGGAGGTACCACCCGTGCATCTGTACGACGCTCCATTAGTGAGATACGCCGCGAAGAATCGTTGGTGTATCATGTGCGCAATGGCGCTATATATTCCATCTTACACATGTGCACAACACATGCTATGCACACATGCACCATGCTACACATGGGTGAGAGAATCTCTACCCATGTGTGTGATGTCACACACCCATACCACCCCTCTCATGTGTACCCCAAAGTCGACCCTTCTCCATACAACACCTTATGCATGATATCATCATGCCATGCCACCCCATGTCTCATTTAATCCACCATTAAGTCCTAATCATACATTACTTGCCATCCTTGCCTAAGCCATTCATAACTACATTAATCTAACCTAACCACAATTTTAGCAAATTCTCTACAAATACCCCTTCAATCCTCAACATTTTCACCATTTTCCTACCATAAGAGAGATATAGAGAGTGAGAGGAGTGATCTTGGTGGGCAATCAATCCCAACCCTTCCATCCATCCAATCCATCAAGGTGAGCACCACCCCTTCACTTATGTTATTGATTTTTTTCCTATATGATATAGGACCCACTGATAGTAAGCTCCATTATGATGATGTTTGCCATCTAATCCATTAGCGGTAGCCCCACCATGATGATCACTAGCCATCCAACCTGTCCTTGACGTCACAAAGACCTGGATGAGGAGAAAACATAGATATCAGCCTGATCAGTAGACCATGGCCCTACCGTGGGCCCATTGTAATGTTTGTATGCCATCCAAACCGTCCAAGTGTGGCCCATTGGGCTGGCCAAACTCACACACACACCCATGCACACGTGCACACATCATCACAATAAATAAATAAAAGAGGAGGGGGTTGGACGTTGTTGCTGCTAGTGTCCAGAGGGCACTGCAGCAAGCAACGTCCCAGCATGCCTAAAGTAGGGAGGGGCTATGGGACCAAAACGCCATGTCTTTGATCCACACCGTCCGTCCAATTTCCCAGCTTATTTTAGGCCTTGAGCCGAAAAATGAAGCCAATCCAAATCTCTAGTAAGCCACACCACTAAAAAAATCATTTTAATAGTGATATTTACTATCAAAACTGTTAAGGCCCGCTGTGATGTTTCTGTACGCCTAAACATACTGAACATTGGGCTCATTGGACCTGTGACGAGCTAGAAAACCCAACAGATGGAGTAGATCGTCCTAATTTAGGCCCCACCTATGAAAAACCACAAACAAAAAATAAAATTAAAAATTAAAAAATAAAAAAATAAACAAGAAGAGGGTTGGACGCCCCTTGCTGTCAGCGTCCAGAGGACGCTGCAGCAAGCAACGTCCTACTGCTTGGAATGAGGCAGGACCGTGGGTCCCACCACGGGCCCCACTGTGATGTATGTCGAGCATAAACACCGTGCATTTGATGGGTCCCCTTTTGATAATAGGTTACCCCAAAAATCAGCCGTACATGGAACTCATGTGGCCCACATCATCTAAAATCATGTGGAGATGTGGCTAAAACATATAAAAGCACTTGCTGGGCCCACCTGAAATTTGGATGCATTTGAAACTTGGAATGACGCCTCAAACAAGTGGGACACACAAAATGGATGGGTTGGATTTATGAACCACGTCTTGGTGGGCCCCACAAATAATTATGAATATTTTAATGGAGGGTAACCCTCTCAACTTTTGTGTGGCGTGGCCCACACAAGCCACAATTTGACTTGATTTTAAGCCCCAGGCCCAACATGGATTGGTGCATGTGTAGCCCACTTAGGTGTACGTGTAGCATATTTACACTGCTCATCCATTTTATAGCCATTTGGGAAGTGGACCCCACCATTTCAGTGGACCCAACCCTTCATGTTAACTCAAAATAAATTAGATGCAAATCTCAGTATACCATGTCCACGGGACAATAGCATTTACCTTTAAAAGACATTATCGGGTCCACTGTACTGCTTATGTGTCGTCAAAACTGTCTAGATCATGGGTTCGCTGTAGATTCCATGTGAGGCATGTGCTTCATATCAACGTCGTTCATCCACATGTCCGCTTGTTTTAGAGTATGGTACAAAACTTAGAGCAGGCCCAAAGCTAGTAGCCGGCACTGTCTAGCGGGTGGGCCTGCAGTGATGGTTATTTGTCTTTCGACTTGTTCCTAAGGTGACGTAACCTAGATGGAGAGGATATCAAGACTTTTGTGGCGCTGAATTATGGGATCTGGTAATTTGATGTGGTCCACCTTACATGTGCAAACTTGTGATTGTATGTGGCCCAAACTACATGATCATGTGCTGATTAGGCAACTGCTAAGCTATATGAAGTTGTGGTGCATGAGTCGTCCCTAATCCACGTGAAGTTGTGCGGCATGAGTGGTCTACCACCACATGATCATGTGACGTGCCATCTGCCCTAAATCGTGTGGGATTGGGTTGCTGCCCTAGATTAGATAATTATATAATGAATAGACAGCCCTTGACCACTTGGCACTTTGGTTAGAGTGCGGCCCCAAGTAATAGAATCATGCGACTTGTGTTTAAACCCTTAAACATGTTCAATTATAACAAATATGTAGACTCTAGTGGTGTGAGGATGTGATATACCTATTTGGCCCATTAATCATGTGGGTATCTGATGTATGTATAGCCACCTAATCATAAGCAATGGTGGAGTATATGTAGTCATCTAACTGTATGAATGTGAAATACACACAAGGCCACCTAACCATATGAAATCAAGTGGCATTGGTGGCCATTCAACAATGTGGGTTTGTGCTTATCGACATAGACATCGCCACTTGAATCATGTATGACCAAGTTGTACATTAGACCGAGTGTGATATAGGGTTATGTTACCCAAGCTAATGCTATCAAAGTCCTGGATTCTATGCGATGTGATCTCTAAACCGTAAATGGTATGATGAAATGTAGCTCTTGACCCTTAACCATGTGACACCGAATATGAGTCATTAACTATGTAACGTGTGAAGTGGTTGTAGTATAAGATTTAGTGTAACGTAATGTAGCCATGAATGGTGGGTACAATTGCGATTGTTCAACTATATTTGGATATTTTGAAATATGCATGGATACTAGATCATGATAGTAATCGTATACATACTAAACTATGTGAAATCGTGGTACTTAACCGCCTGACCATGTGAAAGTTTAGTAAAGCGGTTGCCCCATTATGTGAGCTATGATGTAATGAAAGTACATAACCATCTAACCTTGAGTCCTTTATTATGACAAGTAGAGTGACATTTGTGTGGCCTCTCAACCATATGGACTTCTGATAATGGAGTGGCCACAGGACCATGTGGCATATGAGAATTGTGTGGTCACTCCAGACTCGTGGACTATGCCGATGATGTGAACTTAGGACGTGTGTCAGATTGATTGTTGAACCCATCTTATTAATAGTATTGGGCTTGATTTGTGGACTCCACTAATATGTTCACAATGGCATTAGAGTAGTGGGCCTATTAGCCTTAACGCCCACCTTGAGTGGACGCCTCGTGGGCCCATTAGCAGTAAACCTATCGGGCCCATAGGTTACTTCCTCTTACTAAGAACGTAAGACTCCATGAGAAGTGCATATTGGGCCTATGTTTGGGCTTCTTGGTAAGTGCATGAGACTCCTTGTGATGTATGTATGTCAAGTCTCATTTGGGCCTTGTGAATGAGTTATGATTGAGTCCTCGAATGAACCGTTTGTGGTAATCAAATGGACCACCCAATAAGCCAGAAGAATGGGATGTAGCAACTCACTAACCAGCCCATTCAAGTGTGGCAATGAACTGGGCCTTAGTCCACTTGAGACGATAGCTAGACTTGTTGAGATGTTGGATTGAAATCGAATTATGAATGTGGTGATGACATGTGTGCGGTGATTGTGTGATGTGATACATGTAGCTTGATGCAATGATTGTGTGTTAAAATGCTAGCTTATGTTCAAATGCTTGGATCTTTATGTGGATTTGATACATGTTATGGTATGTACGTATTCCTTGCACATGTTTGATATACAGTCTGTTGTGGTGACACTGTATGAGATTTTGGCCATGTGATTGGTGCCGAGTGATGGATTGATCCTAATTGTGCTATCATGTAGTTGGTGCACACTTGTGACATGGAAGATGTGGACACTCGCACAACCCCATGATCATGAGGGAGTACATATTAGAATACTATTTTGCCATGTTGGTACCATGATCATTTTGATTGGTCTGATGATATTTGTGCATATTGCATCTGCGCGCACGCACACATGTACATGCATCATGAATGAGGAGTGCATGGTGTGCATAGTTTGATCATATGCATATGGTAGAGGATGTTGGTGCGAGGTGCACATGATGGAGTATGTGGTAGAGGATGTTGGTGCGGGGTGCACGTGATGGAGTATGTGCGGATGTTATCTGGTCCGAGAGACCGCAAGCTTGGTCCCTGGGTTGAAGTCCCTAAAGCGAATATATCGGGCACGGTCGCTGGGTTGAAGTCCTTAAAGCTCACTTGATGCTACATTGTAATTTATGTTTATGTCGATGCTGATCAGTGTTGTCATGTGCGGTCGCATATGCGAATATGTGATCGCATATGCGCATATATGTGGGCCGATCGCATATGCGGCAGTGGCATATGCAATCCCTGCACATATGCGATCGCATATGCCACATGTGCTAGCATATGCGATCGCATACTGCATATGCGATCGCATAATGGCCAACGGTCAAATTTCTGACCGTTTTTTGACCCTTTTGTTTTTAATCTGGATTTTTACTCTATAAATATGCATTCTAAGCATTCCTACTTGCAAAAAAAAAAAACTCAAACTCTCTCTCTCTCTATATTCTCTATTTCTCTTACTACATCCTCTCTTACATTACATATTTCTAATTCTAACTTCTAAGCACTTTACAATCTACATTCTACATTCCACTCCTCTTCTTCCATATTCCATTTCCATATTTCTTCTTTTCTTTCAACTTTCAAGAATCAAGGAAGGGTACAAGAATCAAGAATCAAGAATCCAAGATACATCATTCATCATACCATTACCATCCATATTCAAGAAACAAGATTCAAGAGTCAAGAGACTCCTCCTCACTCCTCTACTCCTCTCCAATCTCCATCCACTAAATTTTCTAAGTTCTAACTTCTAAGTTCTAAGTTTCTAATTCTAAGTTTCTAACAATTTCTTTCTATCATTATATATATATATATATATATATATATTTATATTGTTAATTGGTTTGTTACTTTGTTAATTGTTAGTTGTTACAACTTACAATACAAGTTACAAGTTTGAAGTTACAACTTACAACTTACAAGTGACAAGTTACATCTTACAAGTTACAACAAGATTTCAAGATCAATACTCAAGTGAAGGGGCAAAGGTGAAGAGAAGACAAGTAGACAACTTAGAGTCGAATTTGGAAGTTGAAAGTTGGAAGTTGGGAACCTCTTTTAGATTTGTTACATTTGTAAATTGTAATTTTACTTTTATTTGTGTGTAAATCTCTCTCTCTCTCTCTCTCTCTCTCTCTCTCTCTCTCCCCTTCTCTTTCTACAAGTGTAAGTGTGTAACTCAACTCTCTCTCTTTTTCTCATTTTCTTTTCCCTCTTCTTCTCCCTTTGGACCCTTTCTACAAGTGTAAGTGTGTAACTCAACTCTCTCTTTTTCTCATTTTCTTTTCCCTCTTCTTCTCCCTTTCTACAAGTGTAAGTATGTAACTCAACTCTCTCTCTCCCTCTTCTTCTCCCTTTCTAGTTGCTACAAGTGTAAGTGTGTTAGTGTAACTCTCTCTCTCTCTCTCTCTTCCCCCCAAGTCCCATCTCTTTAGGCTCTTACTCTTACTTACTCTCTTAGAACTACTTTTTTCTTACTTCTTAGTTCTTCTTCTTACTTCTTAGTCTCTTACTTTACTTTAGTTTTCTTTTTATTTATAGTTTACTTTCTAGTTTCTAGTTAGTAGCTAGCTAGTTACTTTTTAGTGCTAATACACACACCACCATCCACCATCATAATGTCTTCTTCCCAATCTTCCTCTTTGAAGCCTAAGTCGAATGACCCGGGTTGGAAGTATGGGCACTACCGTAGTGCTACCGAAAAGACTCACATAGTATGTGAGTTATGTGGGTTTGTGAGTTCCGGTGGTATTGCAAGGCACAAGCAACACCTTGCACATTTACCGGGGTCAAATGCAAAAACATGCAACAAAATTACCCCAAAAATCCGAAGGGAGATCATGGAATAACAATCAAGAAAGAAATGCGATAGTGCCCTACGTCAGGAGGAATATATGGAACAAGATGCATATGAAGATATAAATGTAGTAAATGTAGATGAAGTTAGTCCCACTCCCCTTACTTCGACAAGCCGGTCTAGACCACAAGTACAACCATCGAAAAGAGCCCGAGGGCATAGGCCCATAGATAGATAGTGTAGACCACACCCTGAGGATGTGATCGACCAAAGGGGTAGAGGGAAAGGGCCGGCTCAAACAACTTTAGAGAACCGGTATAAACAAAAAGATAGGAAAACCACAATTCAATATATTGCTAAGTGGTTTTACCAAACCGGCGTTGCTTTCAACGCCGTTAAATCGAAAAGCTTCAAAGTAATGATTGAGGCTATAGGTCAATTTAGACCTGGGCTTAAACCTCCTTCATATCATGAAATGAGAGAGACAAGCCTAAAAACTGAAGTTGAATATACACAATCCTTCATAGCTGAATATAGGGAATCATGGAAAATATATGGTTGTTCACTAATGGCCGATGGATGGACCAATAAATCTAGTCGGTCTCTCATTAACTTTTTGATAAATTGTCCAGCTGGGACAATGTTCTTGAAGTCAGTGAATGCGTCGGACCATTCACATACAGGAGAATATTTGTTTAACTTACTAGATAGTGTAGTTGAAGAAATAAGTGAGGACTACGTTGTACAAGTAATTACAGATAACGCAGCCTCTTATGTAATGGCCGGTCATCTTCTTATGGAGAAGAGGCGACGTTTATTTTGGACCCCTTGTGCAGCCCATTGTATTGATCTTATGTTAGAAGATATAAGTTGATTATTTATAAATGTGATTGCAAGGGCTAGAAGAATCACGGTCTTTATGTACAAACACGCCATTCTTCTCAATTGAATGAGAAAACACATTGGGGGTAACTTGCTACGTCCAGCAGTCACCCATTTCGCTACAGCCTTTTTAACACTACAAAGGCTACATGCAAAAAAATCAAAACTTAGAAGCTTTGTAGTGTCGGCCGATTTTACAAGTGGGCCTTGATCAAAGAAGGCTGAAGGGAAATGGGTTCAACAAACAATTCTTTCTCAAAGATTTTGGACTCAAGTGGTAAAGGCGCTAAAATCATCCGAGCCCTTAGTCACTGTGTTGCGATTGGTGGACAGGGATGAGAAGCCCGTAATGGGCTACATATATGATGCGATGGAGAGGGCGAAAAATAAGATCATGGACCATTTTAACTATAAAGACCATGATTACAGGCCAATTTTAGATATTATAGATAGAAGATAGGGCAGCCAAATGTCATCCTCATTGTATTCGGCTACTTACATCCTTAACTCAGCCTGTTTATTCGCTTCTACTGATCTAGCAGAAGCACTAACTATGCATATGGTTGGATTTATTGATGTCTTGGAAAGAATGATTCCAGATATAGGAGAACAGGACAAGATCTCAACTTTGTAGGACTTCTACACAAAAAGTGAAGGGATATTCTCAAGGGATATCGTAATAAGACATCGGATAATGAAATTACCCAATAAATACTTCTATGAATGAATGTTAGTGTACTATCAACTGTGTACTGAACTCTTACAAAAAGTTTTTCTACAAAGTGTCTCTAAGAGACTAAGACTTTTACCTATACTTAAACTGTTTGTCTCAGCTGACTGGTGGGCTGCCTATGGAGTGGACCCGAACAGGAAGGATCCAACTCTAAAGAAGCTGGCTATGAAGATTCTTGGACTCACGTGCTGCCAGTGGTTGCGAGCGTAATTGGAGCACGTTTGAGGCAGTAAGTTTAGACTGTTTTGTAATTGTTTTGTTTTTTGGTAAACTTTAATTTTTTAGTGGCTTAAGCTAAATTAATTACCTAAACAGCTAATGTCAAATGCGCTTTCTTTCTTGCAGATTCATACCAAGAAAAGGAATCGCCTTGAGCAAAAAAAGCTCAACGACTTAGTTTTCGTTCAATACAATCAAAAATTGCGAGAACGATTCCAAAGTAGGAAAGAAAAGCCCGGCTTCTTTGACCTTATCTGCTTAGATGAGTTGGATGCAGATAACGAGTGGCTCGTAGAGACGGAGGACCCAGTATTTGCTGGAGAGGATCTGACATGCGCACAAGTTGAAGATGTCGCATATGGATCGACACCTGGTAAAGGTAGTAGTACCACTCGAAGGCGAAGGACGGGGGGGAGCCGGGGGGCAAGTAGTAGCCGTCAACCGGTTGATGAGATTGAGGGGATTGAAGAAGGAGAAGGTGATAATGATGATCAAATTGAAGATCATCCACCATTGGATGTTGATGAGGTAGTAGTACGTACAGATGACGAAGAAACGGAAGAAGAAGTGTATGTGGAAGAAGGAGATGACGCGAATGATGATAATGATGGTGGTGGTGGTGGTGGTGGTGGTGGTGGACCTGGTGGTGATGTGCCACAATGGATGCTAGATCAATGTATATGATAATGAATATTGACTAGATAAATAATAAATACATTACTTCTTAATTTTGTTTAATGCTTGTCTCATAAGTCTAAGTGTGTTGATGTTGTTGATTGTTGATAACTTGATATTGATAACTTGATATATTATGTATTGTATGATTTGTATCATGTACATGTAGTGTTGAATGTTGAATATAGATATTTGATATTTCATATTTCATATTTGTTATTGTTATTTGTTAAATGTAACTAAAATGTTAATTGTTACGATTTAAGAAGTTAACTATATTGTAATTTGTAAATTGTAAGTGTATGATGTATCATTATCAATTTATCATACATTCATATGTATGTAATTGGTTGTTTTTTTTTTTTACTTAAATTAAATGTATTTCATGTCCCAATGACATATAATAATTTATTTTGATTTTTCAGATTTTTTTTTAAATTTCTGATTTTTCTGATTTTTTTTTTAATTTTTTGAAAAAATGCGAAAAAAAATATATGCGACTGCATATGCGATTGTGCGATCGCATATGCGCACACGCATATGCAATCACACAGGATTGCATATGCTATTTGACAACATTGATGCTGATATTACATGAACATCCTTTCCACGAAGAGCGTGGATTGCAGATCGGATGTAGTTTGTAGAGGAGCCCGATTGGTATTAGGGTTGCCTCATATGCATATGTGGCTTACATGCATAGCATTGCTTGAGTACAATTATACTGCATAGCGTCCTTGTGGATTATCATTGCATTTTGCATAGCATCCTCATGAGATGGATTGAACACCACAGCAACATCGTGGTTATATTGATGAGACCACCACAGTGGCATCGTGTTTGGTATTTGTGGACACCGGAAATTTGGGTTTCTTATACTGGTACCCGGACCCCTAGGTGAAACTCCCTAAACCTCGAGTGGTACCCTCGAGCCTCATCGTCAAGACCAGGTAGATGTTATGGGTCACCTGGTGCCAAAGACCATAGTAGGCCTGACTCCCGTCGACGCAGTCGGGTGAGAAGAGGTTCGGCCACGCCTAGCTGAAGAGTTGGAGCGAATGTGGTTAGCTTTGACCAGCCCCTGAAATGGGTCCGCTACCGGCGTACCGGGTGGGTATTGGCATGGCTATAGGCCCCCCACTGACAAGGCGGGTATGCGAGACCTCTATTCAATAAGTTTCGGACTTGCTTTGGATACCAGGCCCCGGTGATTCCCAATGATGATAACTATATTGTGATGTGGACTTTTAGAGGAGGATTTGTATGCCTGCATACACTCGGCATACTTTTGCATATCATTTCTTGCATTGCATTGTGCCCTCTTGGCTTTATGTAGCATTACTTGTCACTATGCTTCTGCTTGTGTACTCTGATATTTGATTGTTACTGCATGCTTGTACACTACGCACACACGAGTGTACTCACTGGGCTTTTTGCCTAAGCTTCCTATTTCTCTTTTTTTTTTTTTTCAGGACAAGAGTAACTTGGAGGACATAGCTTTCTCGATGCATTGTTATTTTGTGATTTGACAATATTGACATTGTGTACCTGTTGGAAAAGCATTGTACTTGCAACCATCAGAATTTATAATGGAGGTTGTTGCTTTGTATTGTGATTACGGATCATCATGCTCAGGTATTATTATTATAAATAAATAAAAATAAATATAATTAGTCAAAAATCTTCCTTGTGGTGCGCCGAACTCGAGACTTGGTGTATGGAAGTCAAGTGCCGGATTCGGGGCATTAGGAAGCTGTCCGTCCCCGGATTTGGGGCGTGACAGGTGTAGTCCTAGACCAATTATCAGCCATCAAAAGATTAGCCACCAATCTAAACGAAACCTAATCAACCCCTTCCATGCTCTAGATTCTTATATCCATGCCCAATCTTGTAATATACACACTATCCAGAATCCTGAAGAGAGGCTAAACTATTAATCTCACTATTTTTGAGGTTTCTCCTACAATGAGTATCCCAGACTAAACTATTACCTGCCCAATAGAAATAATTCATAACCAAAGCCTCCTTATTTTCAGCCAAGGTATTCTATAATGGTAACAATGGTTGTAACAGACTAACAGGCATCACCACCACCGTTACGATACCAGCCATAATAGCCATTGCCCTTTTTTTACATGTTTCAGTCCCGTAACAAACCATTACGGAGCCATTACAGGCCTTTTTTTTATGTAACAGCCATTATGGCTGTTACGTAACCATTTTGGAATACCTTATTTTCAGCAATTCTATACAAATCAGCAAACGTATTGCAAAAAGGTGACTCCAAGCAACACATATCAATCAGCCACTCTGACTTTTATCCCCGCATAAAGACTGCCATCTCTTCTATTCGCATTAAGGATCTGGTTAAGCATCCCTCTTGATTCCCCTAAAAGTCATCCGTTTCCACAGTGGCCGTTAGACACTACAGCCATGCACCTATTTTGGTAGATATCAATAGGAATGGAGCGAGCCCATTGGGTGGCGCCCAAACAAGCCCATAATTATCTTCTTCTTTTTTCAGTTACAATTGAAAAGCTCAGATCAAGTTTCATGGCCTTTGCTAGCTGTACACATTTGATTACCCTTCAATCAGTATTGGCAAAGTTCTAAAGTTTTATTTCTTTCATCTTGATGTGTTTACCTGTACCTCAAACAATGCACCAAGGCAATTCCATTTCTCAGAAAAGATGCCAAATCAGACACCAAATGTGTATGAGAATAATCATAATGCATTTGTTCCTTTGCTTTTTAGTATTATTACATAGACATGTTTAAGTCAACCCTAAATAGCTGAGATAACACTATTATGACAATGGGGATGATGATGATGATGATGATGAACTTTTTGAGGTTTGCATGTATATTAGACGTAAGCACCCAATAAAATCTTTCCTTTTGGGACAAGTGAATCAGACCATTCATACATTCCAGCCTGCACTTCATGTGCGCAGCGCAAAAATCACACTGATGGGATGATCCTATCCATCCGATTGATGTCCAGAAAAATGAACAGCTACAATCTTTATAAGAAAAAAGAAGTCCTGTCATCAATCAATATGAACCATATATTTGGTAGGCCCCAGGTTGGATATAGTTGTCCTCCAGAATCCCTTCAATAAAATGATTCTATCTTATTTGTGGCTTAGAAGTAAACAGTTACCAAAAAGAGGTCAACTTTAGTATGAATAGGACCATCCAATTGGATTGTGTTTGTGAAGTGTCCCATGAAGAATGTGTTTGCATAGATGGTGCAAATCAATTGATTGGAGTGTCCATGTATCCCAATTGCAAAGACGGTATAACAACCGGCCCTATAGGCACTACAGAATCCAGCCTCAACTTTATATAAGAGAGATTATCATATAGCTGCATAAACGTGAAGGTTGACGGACATTGGGGGCAACCACGCTGAATGCCTTTTGAATTTGTCTGAAACTGACAACTCATGTATATATGTCCAATATTGACACCACATTTATGTCCAAGTGGCAATTCCAAACAATGCACCAAGGCAATTCCATTTCTCAGAAAAGATGCCAAATCAGACACCAAATGTGTATGAGAATAATCATAATGCATTTGTTCCCTTGCTTTTTAGTATTATTACATAGACATGTTTAAGTCAACCCTAAATAGCTGAGATAACACTATTATGACAATGGGGATAATGATGATGATGATGATGATGATGATGATGAACTTTTTGAGGTTTGTATGTATATTAGACGTAAGCACCCAATAAAATCTTTCCTTTTGGGACAAGTGAATCAGACCATTCATACATTCCAGCCTGCACTTCATGTGCGCAGCGCAAAAATCACACTGATGGGATGATCCTATCCATCCGATTGATGTCCAGAAAAATGAACAGCTACAATCTTTATAAGAAAAAAGAAGCCCTGTCATCAATCAATATGAACCATATATTTGGTAGGCCCCAGGTTGGATATAGTTGTCCTCCAGAATCCCTTCAATAAAATGATTCTATCTTATTTGTGGCTTAGAAGTAAACAGTTACCAAAAAGAGGTCAACTATAGCATGAATAGGACCATCCAATTGGATTGTGTTTGTGAAGTGTCCCATGAAGAATGTGTTTGCATAGATGGTGCAAATCAATTGATTGGAGTGTCCATGTATCCCAATTGCAAAGACGGTATAACAACCGTCCCTATAGGCACTACAGAATCCAGCCTCAACTTTATATAAGAGAGATTATCATATAGCTGCATAAACGTGAAGGTTGACGGACATTTGGGGCAACCACGCTGAACGCCTTTTGAATTTGTCTGAAACTGACAACTCATGTATATATGTCCAATATTGACACCACATTTATGTCCAAGTGGCATGCATCATGTACTTTTATGAAGTAATAATAAAAAAATTAATAGGAGGAGGAGGAGGAGGAGCAATAATACCTTTCAATATTCTCATACACCTTTCAATAATACCTCTAAATAATGCTTTCTTGAACTACCACGTTTTCCAGATCCCAGACGGTACATTTGTGTCCATAACTAACAATAACATGTGTCAAAATCTTTTATTTTTAATTTTTACACCTATATCAAAGTGACATAAGAGCCTGGTTACACGCAGAAAGCTCAGTTATTTCCATATGGAAACCGAAACTAAACTTCAAGAGCCACAACAATTTCCACATTTAAAAGGGTTCTAGTAGGATGGGACGAGAAACAAAAGAACTACAAAATGTTGTAGAACTCAATGGGCAACTAAAGAATCTCCGTACCAAGTATCTAGGTGCAGTAATAAAGAGGTCCAAAAAAGAAATTGTTTTCAATATCCCATAACCATAGTTTGAGAGAATGGAGTGGCAGGGGGTGGGTTGGGCCAAAGACCATATGCACATGTGCAAGCAATACCCATTTGACAGCCTGAAGTGATTTTTTTTCTTTCTTTCTTTTTTTCTAAAGGTAAATTAATACTAACAAAGGAGCTACAACTTACACAAAGGGAAAGTAGGATGAGATAAAGAGTGACGCTCTCACCACTCCCTCTCTCACGAAGTGAACTTGTGCATACACCTACTAGAGTTGCATTCCGAATACTCTATTGTGGTTCTACTAAGGGTGCATTTGGATCGTAAGTAATTTTGCTTCAGCTACTTATGGCTCAAGTAGATGATCTCAATTTCTATTTATTCAGCACATAAATATATTTAGTAAACAATATGCTTAATTCGAAAAGAATCCATAATCTACAACATGCATAAATTACTTTTGCAACATCACTTTTGATGTGGATCGTCCATCATCTGAACCCACCTTTGATTTGGGACCATCCATCATGTGGTGTCCACTTCTAATATCCACCATCTATCAAGTGGGGCCAACATTTGATGTGGACCGTTCAATGTTAAGCGCACCTCAGCCCTATCTTGTGAACTGTCCACCTTTGTGAGGCCCACCTTCAATGTGGGCTATCCACTTTGCAAGGCCCACCTTCGATGTGGACTATCCACCTTGTGGAGCCCATCTTGGACGTGGACCATCCATCATTTCAAATGTTGGACATGGATCGTCCATCATACAGGGCCCAACCTTTAATGCGGAAATCCATCATGTCGGGCCGAACTTTGAACTAGGCCGTCCATCATGCAAGGCCCGCCTTGGATGTGGGCCATTCATCATTAGGGGCCGACCTATGATGTGGACATCCATCATGTGGGGCCCAACATAGATGTTAATTGTCCATCATGTGGGGCCCACCATCAATGTCCACCGCCCATCAAGTGCAGCCCACCTTTGATGTGGACCATCCATCATGTGAGCCCCACCTTAGATGTGGGCCATATCATGCAGGGCCACCTTTGATATGGAACGTCCATCATGTGGAGCCCATCTTCGAAACCCACCCCCCCCCAAAAGAAAAAAAAAATTCTCCTTTCAACCAAAACAAAAAAAAAAAAAAAAAGCAAGATTTTTTGGTTAAGACCTCAAGTCATTTTAAGGTGTTTAGCAACTCTAAAATGCCATTTTACCAAACTAACCCAAATGCTTTTAACCTCTAAACTCTATAGCTGTCAAATATACAATTTAGTATTCACACCTCTTCTAGTCACGTCAACCAGTGCCACACCCATGAGTGAAGTTATTCCTAAACACATCCAGTTAACCCATCTATAATAAGTGCAAGAAGATACAGGCTTAATGTCAACCTCTAAGAAAGACTGAACACTAGGAAATTCATCTCTCACCAAAAGCTGTCATCACTCTTATAATAGCAGCCTCAAACATGTCTTCAATAATGTCAATGCATCTTCCCAGGAACCACCCAGAACATAACCTCCACAAACATTCATCTATTCTTTCTCCAGATTTACAAAATCTATGCATTGATTCTTCCTTTACTCCCTATGCTTCTCCAACAATTGTCTAGAAAGGAAACTATTATTTAATATTAAATGGTATTAGATTTTCGGAATACTAGTTAGTCATAAACCCAAATAAAGATAAAGACATATATTTGGGAAGAAGGATACAACTCTCTATTTCTCAAAATCAAAGACATGGACTTGATACGAGAAATCCATTCATAACATGTCATGATACGCTACTCACATTTAATTGTATGAATTTACTCAAACAACTTTACATATTCTATGAATTTGTTAGTTTTATCAAGCAAAGTAATGTCTTTTAATATTTCTAGAATGATTAGTTAATACCATGAAAAAATTAATGATTATAATTTTTTTTACATTAAGACCTTTTACAAAACAATAAGAAAATAAAATTGTTGCATCTCGAAATAACAAAATACAATAAGAACATTTTCGAAATATACAAATAAAAGTATATTCCTACCCAAACATCGTATCAAAATCGATTGTGTGTCATGCCTGACACAGCACGTTTACCACATAAAGTAAAAGGTTATCTTAGGTTAATAGAAGGCTTACTGAAGATCAGTACCCTTTTTTTTTCTTTTTTAACTTTTTTTTTCCTTGAACAGTGGGTACCCAAAGGTTTTGTAAGAGTGCTCAAATGAATTTTGTTGAAGACAAACTAATTTACATGATCATGTGACATTTTGTGAAAGGATTATATAATAGTATTGTTTGCTGAGGATTTATATCCCAACCTGTGGGTATGCATAGTTTCCACGTGTTTTCATTTTGTAACAATACATCGGTGATCTAGACCATTGATAGTGGGCCCCACCATAAAATGGGCTGTCCCAAAATCTCACTGGCTGGACCAAGACTTCCAATCTTTGGTCCTTGTGGGTTGAATGTGGATTGTAGTTGCATTTATTTTCTTAACCATCTGTGAAGCACTAATGGAATTCTTAGGATTGTCAAGTCAAGGACAATTTTGGACCATGTTCCATCAACCGTGGGTTCCATTAGATCAACAGTCTAGACCACCAAACCGTGGACCCCACTTGTACATACTGAGTAAAGGATACTACACATCCTTATATTCAGGATGATATTTCCTCTTATTCACCTTTTCTTTTTCTTGTTTTCAGTATTGCGTGATTTACATAGTTTTATGTAGTTCACGTAGGTTCATGTTTCTATTAATTACATGCATAAAAATAAAGTTGATGTTACCAAATTACCACATATTTCTTCATCAACATGTCAACTTTGCAAAGTCAGAGCCTGACACCAATACAAGTCTCCAGGTCACATATATTGCAATGAAATCATAGTAGACCTAGTTTTGGAACATAAACTTGTCTCGGCTGTTCAAGGTATTTCATAATGGTAACGGTGTCCGTAATGTCCACCACCGTTACCTTTACGATACGAGGTGTAACAGCCGTTATGCAGTCTTTTTTTTATTAAAAAACAAAAAAAATCCAAAAAACTTATATCGGCCCCATGATGGACCGTTACAGCCTTTAGGGAAGGCGTAACGGGCCGTTACGGGAGTTGCAACGGCCTTTACGGTTCATTTTTTCCGTAATGGCCATTACAGCCTTTACGACCCCGTAACGTGTAACAGTTGCCGTTATTACCTTTATGTAATGGCCTTTACAGTCCTATAATGGCCTTTACGGCACACCATGCTCCTAATGGAGAACTTTTATGTACCGGAAAACAAAATAATAAATAAATAAATAAACTAAAGAAATGAGAAACCCTCAACTAGTAGTGATCCTAAGAAATAAAAATAAAAATACAATAAAATAGCATTCTTAAAAGCCAATAATGGTGAAAAAGGGAGAGTTAAGTTACAAGATGTATTAATAGGGTGGTACGTGTATTAAATTATATACCCTCATACAAGTAGTGTGATAAGGGTTGCATGGAAATACCCTTATTTCCAATGGCTCCAATTTGGGGGAGAATAGTTATATTTCCTAAAAAATCAATTGTTCCTTGTATAAGATAGTATTAGAGTATATTCTAGGACAACAAAACTCAACCCAAGAGCAAAATCTTAAGAACCGCACTTCACATAATGTCCTTCTCATATGTTAATGTTCCTTAATCCTCACAAGGAGCTCCTTTAGCTATCCATATTGATGATAATGATGCAGGACGATTAACCATTTGCTCTTAAAGCTCCAACTGATAGAGCATGGCAAATTAATCCCTTTATCTCATAGCCCAGGCCTCACATCCATGGGTTAGGTCCTTAGCCAAACCCTCCTCGTGGGCCCCAAATCCATGGGTTCTACCCCCTCATGGGCCCCAAATCACATGGGTTCCGTAGGCTGCCCACCTCGAGTGTGCCCATGCATCCCACAAGCCACCCTACTCGAGCCCAATGTGAAAATGCTCATGCATTAGATAACCTATGATACCCTAATATAGATGATAATGCAGACATAAATATAGGAACAGGGATATTGTTCTCCATTTCAAAAATTCCTACATATGGAGCATATCTAGTGGGGAAAAAAACGAAGTGATAACCATAGACAACATTTAAAAGAGGAACATGGTGCTCCTCAAGATATGATATGCATGAGGAATGTGGAGTCAATCAATCATCTTTTCATCTTGTGTCCCTTTGCCGGTGAGGTGTAGGATAAAGGTATTCTATATCAATAACGGTGGCCATAACGGTCACCACATTACCGATATGGATATAGGCCGTTATGGCTGATATGGGGGCGTAACAACTGTTATGACCCCCATAATGGTTGAAATTTTTATTTTGCCTCAAAAATTTTGAAAAACTATTTAGAAAATCTAAAATAATGTAAATATTCCAAATATGTATTCATTTTTTGTTTTAAACATGTTTATAGTAGGGTAACAGTCCACTCTTTGGTGGGAGTGTTGTATTTGGTTGTCTGGTGAATTTATGAACATGGTTATGTGCCTCTTAATATTTACACATCAGAATCAAGCATTACAACTAGAAATCGGAAAAACAAGACATAAATACCACTTTTTCAATTTTTTGAAAAAATAGTCATCGAAGCTTCTATTCACCCAAATTACTTCAATCTATGGTTTTAATCTTAAAAACTGCAATAAGAGTGGTCAAAATATGCTGTAAAATAATTTAGGAAAACTTTTGGAATGAGAAAAGTGAAAATTTGAGGAGAAAAATGAATTTAAATAGGAAAAAAAATTAACCATTATGGGGGTAATGGTCATTATGCCCAGTAACGGCTGTTACGACCCCAAAAAATTAACTGTACTGTTTCACTCCCGTATCGCATAACAATCATAACCGTTACTTATACGTATCAACCTTTTTAGATGTATCGTAACGGATACAGAACACCTTGTGTGGGATAGGTTCTTTGTCATCTTTAGAACTTCATGGGTGATGGCGGGTTTTATTGTAGAATTTTTCCAAGCTTGGAGTGGTGGGAGGATGGGAAGAAAGGAAAAGTGTTTTGGGACCTAACCTTACTCCCAAGTATTTGGGCTATTTGGGGAAAAAGGAAGAATATGTACTTACGGAATCAAAGTAATTCCATTGTCGAGGTAGTTAGGCGGGCCAAGGTTGATGTCACGGGATGGGCTTCTTGTATTGATTCTTTTGATAGCAGCAAGGTATCCCGTATCGGTATCGGTTGGCGTAACGGTGCCCCCCGATACTGATACGGATACGGGGGTGTAACGGCGATACGGGGGCGTAACGGCCCGTAACAGTGCAATTTTTTTTCTGCCAAAAAAATATGAAAACATATGGATTAAATCAAGAATATTCTAAGCATTCCAAATATGCATTCATTTATAAATTGGAACATGTTTATTGTGGTGTAACGGTCTACTCTTTGGTGAGAAGTTGTATCGGACTGTCTGATGAATTTCTGAACCAGATAACCTGAATTTGACTACAAAATTCATATATTTAATTTTCTAAATATATAATTTATATACTTAACAATTTGATATCATTTCTCTCAATAGTTCTTTAAAAAAATGAAATTAAATTCAAGTAGATGGCGTTGGCAATTTGGGGCTGACTTGGAGGACCAATCCATGCCCCAAATTGGCCTCAAATTCATGCAACTTATTGGCATTATCCCACTTATGAATTGGTGGACATTTATTGGATAGTGAATCATGAAAAAAAAAAAATCAAAAGGCCCTATTTTAAAAAATAAGTGTCCACAAATTAACAATTATAACTATTCAAACAATTTGATTTTGGCTTTGTGAGTTAGCAACTATAGTTCATAATTTAATTGGTAAATTTTAAGTTAATACATGTTTTGTGTACAATTTTTTAAGGGCCCGAATTAGGCGGGACTTGGATTGTGAAGTGTAGCACACGAGTGTCAAAGTTTTATGGGCCCCACCGTGATGAATGTGTTATATCCACACGGTCCATCCATTTTTGCCAAATAATTTTAGGGCATGAGCCCAAAAATGAGGCAGATCCAAAGCTCAGGTGGACCGCACCATAAGAAACAACAATAATTAAATGTTCACCATTAAAAATTTATTGGGGGCTACAAAAGTTTTAGATCAAGCTAACATGTGTGTTTTCCCTTCATCCACGTCAGTGTGACCAAATTAACAGGTTAGATGGAAAATAAACATTATAGCGGACCGTGTAACAAAGCAGTGCAAGTGCACTATTCAACGTGCACCGCAGAACACACACACACAAAAAAAAAAAAAAATTAAGTGCTTCACAGCCACGCAGTCCATTCCGTTTTCGATGCCAGAAATGAAAAAGAAGAGAGAGGGAAAGAAGAGAGAGAGAGAGAGGAGAAGAAGAAGAAGAAGAAGCTGTAGCCACAGCTTACAGCCACGCAGTCCATTCCGTTTTCAATGCCGGAAATGAAAAAGAAGAGAGAGAGGGAAACCGAAAAGAAAAGATGGAAGAGGGAGAGAGAGAGAGAGAAGAAGAAGAAGAAGAAGAAGAAGAAGAAGCTGTGGCCGCAGCCGCAGCAGTCCAAGAAGAAGAAAAGAGAGAAAGAAAAGGTATTTTTTTTCCTTTTTTTTTCTTTTTGCCCGTAACAGCCGTTAAAGGGCCGTAACGGCCGTTATGGCCCGTAATGGCCGTTACGGCCCCATAACGGCCGTTACGATCACAGAATCGGGGGGTGCCCGTTTCGACCCTGTATCGCGTAACGGTGTCGGCCATTACCGCTACGTATCGGCCGATACGGTCGTATCGTAACGAATACGGGACACCCTGGATAGCAGCAATCTCTCCCCCATGTATTGGACATCATTGTTGTAATATGTTTCTCTTCTTTTGTTGGTTCTAATAAAACCTCATTACCTTTCCAAAAAAAAAAAATTAGCATATGGATCCCTATTTGTAACACATTTATATTAAATTAGAATTTTAGTTAAAACATTTGACACATTTCATTTTATTTTAGTTTTTACTAAACAAGGGTTCTTGCATCATTCTAGCATGCTAAAATTAATGCAACTGTTAGTTTTTGTACTTTTCTTTTTAAAACCTGCGCCTGTTGTGGTTAGATTTATATTTGAAACAAGAGTTTTGCTAGGATTTATGAAACAAGCCTAATACAATACAAATTGGTTACAAGATTTAGAATAACAGTATTAGCTGGCAAGTTGGCCGGGCAAAAAGTAATATGATGCAAGGATATCAGATCATATTGGACAATAGAGGCCCATATCGGCCTTTTTTTTCTGTTTTTGTACCCAAAAAAAAAAAAAATTTGTTGAAATTTTATTTGGAAAATAGGAAAAGATGTAAAACACCAGAAGCAATCTTCTTCTTTTTTCGTATTTTTAACATGTATTTAATGATGTATCGCACCATTCTATGGTAAGAATGTTGTCCATTGGCTTGACCTACTGAAAGTCAACTAATTAGGCCCTAATCAAACAAATATCAAGCATGATTTGGTCGATTCTGGCCTATTTCATTGAAATACAAGAAATGAAGATGAAAATTTAAAAAACAGAAAAAAAAAAAAAAAAAAAAAAAATGATGGTTTTACCTCTTTCCCTGATTTTCCCTAAAATGGTCCATTTCGCTTGATTCATTGAATCCCACTCAAATCTTGAATTATGATTCCAAAAACAGGCCTAGACCTAGTCTGAAATAAGCTTCTATGCTTCTATATGGTCAAACTAAAGAAACAGTTAAAAACCAAAAAACAGAAAGAGGGCCTGTATCAGGCATATCGGCCAATAGCCCAATACAGGCTGATACAGCCCAATTTTTTTTTCCAATAAGCCAATTCACCCCTGTATCATGTAATAGAGGAGTCAGATATAGCCATAGTAACCATTTTCTAAGACCATGATTGGTTGAAAGTTGAAATCTACGAGTATCATTTATGAATCTCCAGGTGGGAGTTTACTAGTATGGTTATCGTTGAAAGTGATTCAAGGAATGTCGTGGCTCGAGCAGGAAATGAGTCCAACGAATGGTAAATATCATCTCAGAATCTAATCCTCGTGCCCTCCCCAATAGCAACTCTAGACCCTTTAAAAACCTTAGGGGGGCCACCTGAGCTATTTCTTTCCAAATGGACAAGGTCCAGTAAAGCAAGGAATTTTCAATCCACCATACCAAGGCCTCGATCTCATATTTAGTTGTGATTAACTTTCGCAAACTAGCATCCTCAACTCCAAACCTCCCCACCCATTTGCCTAGGAGTGCGAAATTTACAAGATTTAGTGGTTTGATCCCAGCTCCCCCTTCATCAAAAGGGCAACAGACACTTTTCAATTAAGGAGATGAAATTTACCATTTGTCAATATGATGAAGGGCTACGTCTTAGGGCATTTGAAAAGAGATGAGAAATACAGAGGAAGGTTTGACAGAGAGGACTTAGTAGGGGTAAGTCTGCCCCTGAAGAAAGGAAATTGCTCTTCTAGGGGATTAATTTCCTCAACATCCAAAGGTGAATCGCTTGCTTACCCACACACAGGGGAAGGCCCAGATAGGACAAAGGGAAGAACCCCACCTTACAACCAAAGAATTCAGCAAACCTGGACAATTCCTTCTAAGAAAGGTGAATCCCCACGATTTTCAACTAAAAGAGGTTGACTTTAAGCCCTAAGACAATCTCAAACGAAGAAATCAAAATCCTAAGATAGGCAACCAAAGATTCCTTGGCTTCACAGAATTGAATGGTATCGTTCGCAAATTGGAGGTGCTTAATATGGTGCAAAATGTGCAAAACAGAAAAACCTTTAAACAAGCCCTTAACTTGCCCTTTGGATAGCATCTTACTAAGAGCTTCGGACACTATCACTAATAGAAAAGGCGAGAGGGGATACTCTTGCTGTAAGCCCTGAGAAAATTTTAAAAAATCAAAATTTTAAATAGCTACGAAATGTATTGTGTAACTTACACTACGTAGCGTAGCTTAGCCTTAACGCTATGTAGCTCATGAAAATAGCTTAAGTCGCATGTAGCCTATGCTATACATAATAATTTCGATGCGCTACATGCTACGTAGCTCACATTACAAGTTATCTTTTGCTACAACATTAAAATCAATTAATGTTTTCAATGATTAGTTATGTTTTTCTATTTTCAATAAAAATTAGTTAATATTTTCAATGCTTTTAGTAAAATAATATAGGTAACAATATTAAACTAGTTTCGTTGCTCTTTCTTCACCTTTATATTTAATTATTGTCCTTTCCTATTACTATAGGTTGCATTTGGTGCACCAAATATCATGAAATTTTGTTAAATTTCATCATTAATCAGTCTAATTTAGTGCAAAATATCATGAATTAGTGCAACCAAGCACAATCTTGATTAAAAATGTAAAAGTAGCATGTAGCTTACACTACAAGCTATGTAGATTATGCCTCACGCTTTAGAGGGGTGAACGCTATGCTACATGCTATTCGCTGTTTAAAATACTGGAAAAAAAAGGGGGGGGGGGGGGGGGGGGAACCATTAATAAGAACTAAAAAGGAGGTCGAGGAGACACAAGAGTGAATCTAACATCTCCATTTTAGTCTGAACCCCATCCTCCAAGTAGATAATCCAAAAACGACCAGTCAACATGGTCATAGACTTTCTCTAAATCCGATTTGCAAACCACCCCTTTAACACCAGACTTATAGCAAGAGTCCAAACATTCATGAGCTATAAGGGCACTATCAATAATCAGCTTGCCTAATATAAAAGCCTTTGAAAAGGAGAAATAATACTCGACAGGACCCCCCTCAACCTTTTGCTCAAGACCTTAGAAAGAATTTTATAAAGATTGTCGATCAGACTAATAAGTCTAAAATTACAAAGACAATCCACACCATTAACCTTAGGAATAAAGGCTAAAAAGGTACAATCTAGATATGAGGAAATCCTGAAATATTCTTTAGCAAAGGCAAAGAGGTCCAAATACACCAATCCCAAAAAAGATTGAACAAAACCCAGAGGAAATCCATCAAGACCAGGAGCTTTGTCCCGACCATGCTCCCAGAAAGCATCTTTGATTTCCTCCAACCCAATAGGCATCTCCAAATTGGAAGCCAAATCAGGAGGGAGACAATCAAAATCCAAGTTGTCCGAAGAGGGTCTGTCCCAATTCTCATCTGATAATAAATCCAAATATAACTGAACAATGGATTGATAAATAGAATTTTTAACAGCAATCCGACTACCATTGATTAATAAGGAAGAGAGAGAATTGGCTCTGGCACTAAAACTAGCAATCCCATGAAAAAACTTAGTGCTTTTGTCCCTCTTAGATAGCCTAAGAAATAAGTGAACCTCTCCCTCCAACAACAACAACAACAAAAAAAAAAAAAAAAACCAACAACAACATCCATCCTCCTGCCCTCTTACACTATTTGCCCAAAATGATTTTCTTCCAAAGGTCATCCCACTCATTGTCGAAGTTCCACTACCACTTTGGAAGAAGCACCTAGTTTTTTCACTTAATCTTACACATATTGATCCACTCTTCTTCAGGTTTTTAAAGCATCTCCTCAGTCCTCTCCCCACCTAAAGAAAATCATGTTGGATTTTCTCTAAGAGATTAGTTAACAAAACCAAGGATCTAAGTAAGGATGTATAATAGATTGGCATATTTTTATAACATTCTCTTTATAAGAGTTATTTGCACTCACTAGGATAAATAACAACTTTTCCATGCCGCTAATATTTTCTCAAACCATTCAATGACTAGGCATCAAGTGGTTACTGCTCTAGGATTTGCGCCAAGTGAGAGGCCACAAGATACATCTTAGGGAGTAAAACAACCCTTTTTATTACTAACATCAAGTTTTATTAAAAGAAGGAAGAGAACAAAGACAAGAAAATACAAGGAATCAAATGCTCAATAGCAAGATAGACATCAAATGAAGCAGATAAAACTTCTAAAACATATTCACTCCAACAACACTGCTTCACTAACTAGTTTTCTTCCAAGATTGCTTCCCTAGCAATATGGGAAAAGGAGATGTAATGCAGGGGCATTTTCATACCGGGCTTAAGTGGGGTGGCTTGCGTGAAGTGGGGGCACACTCGGGGTGGGTGGCTCATGTGAGGCAAGACTCATGTGAAGAGGGTACATGAAGTGGGGCCCACGAGGGGGGTTTGGCCGAAGGCCTAACCTGGGCTATGATATAAAGGGATTGATTCGCCACGCTCTATCAGTTCGAGCTTTTAGAGCAAGTGGTTAGTTGTCCTACATCAAAAATGGTATCAGAGCGGGAGCTCTCGGGTTCAAGACTCCTCATCGAGGGTGATTAATGCAAAGGCATTTTCACACCGGGCTCAAGTGGGGTGGCCTATGTGAAGTGGGGGCACACTCAGGGTGGGTGGCTCGTGTGAGGCCTAACCCATGTGAAGTGGGGGGCCCATAAGGGAGGTTCAGCCGAGGGCCTGGCCCATGTGAAGTGGAGCATGGGCTATGAGATAAAGGGATTGATTCGCCATGCTCTATCAATTCGAGCTTTTAGAGCAAGTAGCTAGTTGTCCTTCATCAAGATGACAACTAAAACACAAATTTGTCTCCTTTTCAGGCCTCCAACAACACAAAGCCCTGATTTGGCCCAAGATATCGCTATCATTGAATCTCCCTCAATGATAAGAAGCTTGAGGTTTCACTCGCAATCCTCACCACCTGAAGCATGGCCATCATTTCAGCAAATTTAGAATTACAATGGGCAAATGGGCCCAATAAAGAATACACGAACCCAAGTAATTTCTGAAGGGAAAAAATGCACTAGGGTCGTTAGCAAGACTAACGTCATCAAAAATCAATTTAATCCAGCCCTCATGAGGGACAAACCATCTCTATACAGTTTCATTTTTCGGCAACAACACTTGGAGACGTTGAACCGGTTAGATCTAACACCTACTTGGCATGCCACGATATTTCCTACCAGCCTTACACCATTCTAGCACAAGCTGCCACACTTCATCATATAAATTCATTGGGTTGCATGATTTACCATGAAAATTTCTTTGACTTTTTTATAACCATAATGACCGAAATGGCATGGGGACGCCACTTTCCATACATAAGCACCAATTGGTCCCAAAGGCCTATTTCGCCGACCAGAAAATACACCAACAGCACAATTTAGCATAACCCAGCTAATCCCAAACTTGTCCAACCACAACCCTCACAAACAAGCACCTACGGAAAGAATCCCTCTGCTTTAAAATTTTTTAAATTGTCTAGCAGTAAAATTTTACTAAGACCAAAAAGTTAGCAAAATGCATTGATCTTTAAAGGAGGTGTTCATTGGGTTCAAAAAATGGATCGCAAGGAGAGAACTCCATCTTATTCAAGGATGAAGCCACATTGGGTTCAAAAAATGGATCACACAGAGAGAACCCCATCTTATTCTAGTTCCAATATCCTTGTCTTCCCTAGATATAGAAATGTAGTTCTCCTTTAACATGGCCAACACTTGTGCCAAGCTTGGAATTTCCTCACCCCGTAAATCCCTTTTGAAAATTATGAAAGCAAATGTCTAGACCACTTTTCCATCAATTAGATTGAAGAAGCTGTGTGTAGCCTCTCCAATATGATTTGCAATCCCATATGACTAAGGAAATTTCCTAGATGTACTCTTTAAATAAAAATCCTATATGTAGCATATTGTCGCACCATTTATCTTCCTAGATTCTGAATTTATCCCCTTTTTTCTGACACCTCAAATTCTTAACTATGATTTGCATAGCCAATACCCACCAAATATTTTACCACCCATATTTAGTTGTGAAAGCATTCTTCACTAGGTCAGGATGCACATCCCATATTTGCAACAACAATTTGCCTAACAATGCAGCATTCTTCTGTCTTAGATCTCTAATTCTCAAACCCCCTTTCTTTTTGGCTTACAAAACCTCTTTTCAACCTCCAAGCAATGACAGGATATTTGCGGTTGCCTTCATCATTCCATAGGAACTTTTTTATGTGATGGTTAAAAAACATCCCCAATTTTCATTAGGCATTTGAAAAACAAAAGAACGTCTACAAGAAACAGCTTTACAACCAACACAATCGAAGGCAATCCACCATTAGTTTTAGGGCAACCACCTCGGAAATTGTGCTTTTCCTGTGATTCACCACTAGCCTAGAACAACTTCAAAACAGCAAAAGGATAGATTTTATTACCTGAATTTGGTGCACATCAATGTTGCAAAACATAATTGTGTCATCTGGAAATTTAAAGGCGAGAGATATCTATCGATCCCACTCAAAAGGCATTCCAATGTTTGTTCCAATGTTTGCACATTAACCACCGCTTGGATGAGCTCCTTCCAGAAGTATTCAAAAAAGGGGAAAGGGGGTAATCTAGCCTTAAACTTGTTGATCTTCTGAATAAACCTTTCATATTACAATGGAGGACAATCATGAGTTGAGATAAAGTGGCAACCCCATTAATCCAATTTCTCCATTGGCTTCCAATGCCCATCTTTCATCATACACAATAGGAAGGACCGCCTTAGACTTTTCATGCCAATTTTGCATAGAATCAAAGCATTGCCACTTCTTTCACTAGAATTGGCAGATTCATTCGCAATCAAAACCCCATCCAAGATTTAATGATCATTAATGCCGGGCCCTCAAAAGAGGGTGACAATTGACTTCATCATCTCTTTGATGCAGTTGAATAACACTTATGTGATAATTTTGTAGACACTCCTCACAAGACTCATATGCCTTTAAAAATAAATAAATAAAATCCAATACTTCTTTCTTAGCAATGAGCATGATGATAGTTGAGTTAAAAGCCTTATTCATTCAGCCTCTTACATAGAATTCTTCAAACACAAGCATTAGCTCTTCTCTTAACATGACCAAACACCCTACAGAAAGAGCCAATTAAGCCATCCAAACTAGGAGCCTTGTCACCGGCCATTGCAAAGACATCATCTTTTGATTCTTCTTCCAAGAAAGCAAGCTCTAGCTCGTCAGCTCTTTCTAACAAAATGTAGAGAAAAGAGAGATCATTCAACAATGGCCTACACACTAAGCACTTTGGTGCATACGCTCCGAAAATGCTCCACAACCAAAAACTCAATCTTGCTCAAATACACTATGGTGGAGTGTTCTACCCAAAGAGATGAGACGCAATTTTTCTTTCACCTCCCATTTGCCACTCACATTCGCTCAAGGATTTGGGGCTTGAAATCCCCTTCATCATTCGATACTCCACTGGAGCACCTTGATTGTGAGGGGAACAAAGTCGTTTGGGTCCTTGAAAAGCTCATCGTTAGCACAAAAAGCATGACCTTCAGCACAATAGTCAATTGGACCAAATGGCTTGGACAACTTTATTAGATTGATGAAGTTGTAAACTGCTCTCTCGTAATGTATTGTCCCTGAAAGTTCCTCTGATCACTATCCTCACCCCTCGAATTGTTTGGTCGACCTTTTCCGTTTACATCATTATCAACTATCAAGTAATAGAAAACTTCATGAATTGAATCAATGGAGGTTTGATCATTTGATCTTAATAGTCAACTGGCTTCACGCAAATCTAACCATTCAATCAACTAAATTGTGGATATGAAACTTACTCTGGTACCAAATAACAAAGCAGAAATAAAGCAGAAGGAGAAGGGAAAAGCAAAGAGGAATGACAAATTAAACCCTATAATATACAAATATCCCACATTTGGAAATGTATAAACAATAATGCAAGAAGCAGAAATTTGTTCTAAAGCATCAATGAGATGTATTATGCAAAGAAAAAGGTTTAATGCCCCATACAACCTTAAAACTATACATACACATAGGATAAGGTGGGATTAGGTGGTATGGAATTGCATTTGGTCCCATGCAAATTCCATCTAGCGTTTGGCAATGACAGAAAGGATTGGATTAATCATGTATCATATCATCCAGTCCCAAAAGCAAATATTGCAGTATTTCTAGTGGATTTCAAAATCCACTACATCTGTGGGCCCCCACATTGATGCATGTGTTTTATAACACCGTCCATCTATACATGCCCTCTACAAGTGACATTCTAATTGCATATGCATACAAGTGACTAACATCACTCGTGAATCTAGTCTGTTGATTACAATTTCATGGTCCACCAAACATGGGTTTCACTTAATACGGGGTTTTTTCCAAAGGAAGAATTTGATCCCAAACATGGGACTGGACAGTCAAAATACCATGGTATTTCCAAACATGCAATCATTATGCAATAATGGTGCTAATTCCATCTAATGCAATTCCATGCCATTTAATCCCTACGAAGGTCATAATGCATAAAGAAAAGGAACTACCCCATACGTTACAAAACCTGAAAATCCTTAGTTGACCCACTTATTTCTCATTTTTGGATTCCCCATTTTATGTGTTAATCTACTTCTACCAAACTAGTTGCCCAAACTAAACCCATAACTAACTTCCTAACAAGCTTAAGATGCCTCCTAAGAATGGAAATTAAAATATTGCAACCCAACATCTAAGACATCTTACTAGACTTGGACCCTATATAGAGCTTCCAACGAAAAAATCTTTAGCCTTTTTCCCTTTCCTACTTCTAAGTTCTGACGCACAGGTATGGTTTCTAAAGTTGGTATCATCAACTAGGTATTACATAACAGTATTCGCTGGCGTATCGGAGAGCTTGCTGGCTTATACGAGCTTTCTGGCTGAGATACAATACAGCCCTATGATGGCCAAAATTATTTTTGGTTCAAAGTGGGTGCCATGTACTATACATGGCACCCACTTTGACTACTAAATACAACCATCCTACCTACTTTGGAGTATATTATAGTAAAAAGGGTACACCCATCCTTTCTACTTTTTGTTATGTTAAACCAAACATAGGAAGGATGGTTGTCCATAGCAATCGGAGTGGGTTTAAATAGCGGCTACCATATATTGTATGATTTGTGTGTGTGCATGTGTACATATGTACCTATCTATCTATCTATCTATCTATGTGTGTGTAGAGAGAGAGGTTGTCATCCCAACCCTGGGAATAATGCAGACTTCCTACATGCAATGTGCCCACCTGGCATGTGTGTGGAACATCCGAGCCATCAATCACTTGGGACCCACCGTGTATGGCTGGTGCAAAATTCAGGCCAATTGACTCATCAGGTAAGCCATAATTGCATTCCCCTTAACTCCATTTTTCTCCACGGGGTGATGGAGAGCAGGAGACCCAGTTCTTCAATCTATGGAAGCAGGGTATGAAGGACATTAAAGACCCAAATAAGATGAAGCAAGGGATAGCCCGCAATTGTTCGTAGAAAATGAAATTAAATAGTGAATTCAGAGAAGTAAGGACGATTTGATAAAGTGAGGTACGTGAGTTACCCCTTGCTTGCCAGGAATTGTGCAGTGCCACACCATCAAATTGACGGAACCATCGGGTGATATTTCCGGTCTCGCCACGAAGCCCTAGGGAAAAAATTTTAAAGCACAAGAAAAGGAGCGGATTCAAATTCAAACAGAAGAAAAAAGAAAACGGAGATAGAGAGCATTTAGAGAGAGATAGAGAGTACGAACGTGGGGATGATTCTTACGCCATGCCTTCCGCTCCTCGGCAAGACGCCCGCGCGCTATGCCCCCTGACATTCTCTCCCTGTTGACTTCCACCCACTGAATGAAAGTAATAAACGAGAAACAATGTAGTGTATCGCGCCAGGAGCCATTAATTAAGCGGCTCTCGTCCCACGTGAAAACTTGGAATACGTGTGAGAGATCCAGTCCACGGAAGAAGTGGGCACCAAGGCCAATATTGGACGTTCAAAAATTAAGGAGGATACGAACGGGAGCGGATTAGCTGTTACCGGGTAACACTTACCACAATCGTGTGGGGCCCACCTTAACGTATTTGTTGTATATCCACGCCGTCCACCTGCTTTTCCATCTCATTTTAGATGCAATCCCAAACCTTAATGGCGAGTTTGGGTCACGGTATTACTCTGGATTTGGAGTATGGGTTGGGGTATTACTCTAGATTATGAGGGATAGGATAATATACTTCGTTATATAGATACTATCAAGTCGGAAGAATTGTGAAATCCTGCTTTGAGTTTTTAACCCTTTTCTTCTCATCCTCGAGCCTATCCCTTTGTCTTCCCCCAATCCACCACTATATGGATTGCGAGATGGGAAGTACGAGTCAGTTTGGCAAAGGGAACAACCCTAAAGGTAGGAAAGAAAACCTTATTTATTGCGGGTGGGCGCCATTCGTGCTGATAAGGGTGTGTTTGGATTCACGTATAGTATTATTTTGCACTGTAAATGTGTACGAACACAGTATTCCACAAACTGTAGCACAGTGTACATCTTGAAGGTCGTAAACTACCACACTGCTTTTTTTACCAGAATTCGTATATGTATTAATTACGGAATTTAGTGTCGACATTTGGGAAGAGACTCTTCGTCGGGCCCAACATGTGTAATTACAGAGTACAATATATATATATATATATATATATATATATATATATATATATATATATATATATATATATATATATCAAGCATCTTTGTCAATATCAAGTCCACACAGTATGTGGGACCCACCATGATATGCATGCGGGGATTCCAAACATGAACGATCTCATGTGGCATGGTCCACTGCGATTTCTAACTCTTTCAGAAGTAACATACGTGGATATCCAATCACCATCACTTTTGTGGTGTGGTCCACCTCTGATTTATAACCCTCTCAGGAGGTTTTCAACTGTGGATATCCAATCACCGTTGAACTCATGAACATGGTCCATATGTGATACGTAGACCTATCCAAGGGTTTTCAATGGTGGATATCCAACCTTCCTCATTCAAGTCATGATTGTGGTTCAGCTGTGATTTATGGCCCTCTTAATATCGCAGCACTGTGCATATAATGATCTGGACCAAGACCTGCAGTAACTGAACATTTGAAATAAGATGATCAGTGGTGGGGTCCACACACTGGAGGGTTCATTTCTTTTGGGAAATGAAAACAGAACTAAATTAAACATGTAAAAACTATTAAATGCAACTCAGTCTTACAAAACAAACAAAATAAAGTTTAAAACAAAGTAACAGTATTAGAGAAATGAAGTAGGGACAGACATCTCCTTCAATCATATAAAATGCTTCCATCAGCAGACCTATTACGTTTCAAACCTCTCATATAAGATGAGGTTTGAAACAATCCATCCAACCATCACATATATTACCAACCCCCTATCAGAACTTTGAAAAGGCTGAGCTATATGTCCTAGAGGGAGGGTAAATAGGACTATGCCAAATAAAAATTAATAAGCGAAAAATAAATAATAAGATAGACAAATAAAATGCAAATAACCAAAGGAAATAACAACCTCAAAAATCAAGTGTTGAAAGGTTGATACAAACTTGGTTCTAAGGACAACCTAACACCTAAAATCAATGGTTTATGATAGGACAACCTTACTAGAACGTGGGTGAGTATCAAAAACTCAAACTCAAGAAGACATAAAAAAAAAAAAAAAGAATCTAATCTATTACAACATTCACCACACAATGCTAAAATTAAAGATTACAACATTCATATCCACAAATACATCCCATAATCTTAAACCATAAAAGATAAAAAAATCAACCACACATCAACCAAACACGGATAATTATAGTAGTTCGCTTGTGTGTACACCAATTGTTAAACAACAGCCACACAACTACTCCACTCCTAATATCCACTCCCTCAGGATATTAACGTTCACTAATCCAAAATAGGTTTTTCAAGGTTCACTTAAAACCTTCACAATTGTATCTTTCAAGTGGGCTTATACAATTCAAAAACCCTACACTCTGAGTTTTCTGGATCACCTCAGACAAACCAAAAATGAAGATTTTCTGGAACAATCTCACAAACTAAAAAGGAATTGAATTACAAAAAAACCAAAATACTTATCTATATAAAGATTCTGAAGCAGCCCGATAGAATCAACTTGATGACGACGTAGATATTTAACGTTCAGTCTCACAAGTGTATAGGGTTCTAAGTGTAGATGATTTTTAATTAAATCAGCAAGAGCTTTGTATTGATTTTGATCTCAAGAAAGGATAAATTGAATATCCCTTTTTAATATAAGAATGGAATAGAAATTTAAAATCAAATTACAAGAGCTACTTTAAAGAATCTAAAATATACACAAAATAGCTTAGAATGTACTCAAAATAATCTCAGAGTGATTACTTAAGAATGATAAGAATTGAATAGAAAACTCTAAAATTCGAGCACTATTTATAGGTGAAAAATCGGTTCGCACGACTGGCCTTTGGTTAGCTACGATTGGCCTTATCCAAACAGATTTTCAAAAATTCTACCGCAATAAGATTTTTTTGTTGCACAACTGGCCTTGTGGGTCCCACGACTGGTCGAGTGGCCTGCTCGACTGGTTGTGGATACCACACGACTGGTCGTGTAAGTTTAGATTATACGCTGGAAAATGAGTCGAGCACTATTCACACGACTGGTTGAACAGTTTCCAGGACTAGTCGTAGACCTATAGAAAAATTTTGAAAATTCATAACAAATCCTGGACTAGTCGAGGAAATACTAGGACTGGTCGAGCCAGTGCTAGGGCTAGTCGAAAAAATAGAATTTTACACTTATAAAATGACCAAAATAACAAACCAAAAGTATGAAATGATCTAATCATGATTTGAGGTCAATCTAGGTCAATCATACCTTACTTGTAAGATAGAACATATGAACACTTAATCTATCGATCACTTTAGTAGCTTTAATTCTTGCAATCTTCAAAGCTTGAACTTGACATACCAAACTTTTCTTGAACTAGGTCTTCACTTCTTGGACTTTTCTAGTTCCAGATCTTGAACCGCAATGTTCTTGAAAACTCTGTCTTTACTCAATATATGAAAGTCTTCACTTTCTTCTAATTTGAAGATCTCGGTAAGTTCATTGCAGATATCGGCAAGATAGATTCAGCACGAACAAAACGAACATCGAAGATTCAATGTGAACAGATGCACAAGCTTGATACAAATCAAGATACAAACTTGAATTGGTTTGGCACACCAAAATTTGACAATACTTAGGGTTTATCAACATAGCACTTTCAATCTCTCCCTTTGTCAAATTTGTGACAAAACTAAAATTACAATATGTAATAGATATTCAAACAACACATTACACAAATATGTTGCACTAACATATATAGACATGTATGATATGATCCATAATAGATATCATGCACAATAATCAACAATAATCAATTTACTCTCTATATATCTATATATATATATATATATATTAGCTATATATCTATATATATATATATATATATATATATATATATATATTAGCCACATTCATTATATCTATCATATCCTCATATCATTCAACAATGTTCTCCCCCCTTTTGTCACAACATGACAAAAGAAGCGAATAAGGATAAATGAAGATAAAAAGAGAGCATGTAGAATTTATAACTACTCATCCAAATTAAATAAACAGAGTATCTAAACTGAATAGATAAGAGTTTGAACAAAATTATTCAAGCAATCATAGGGAAAAGAATTAGAATAAAGTTATTATAGATACCATCCAAATCAAAACAAAACTAATTAGATCCTGAAGAGGGAGTAGGAATAGATGAATCAATTTGATGTAAACCCTTATTAATGCGCCTCATATATTTGCCCATATAAGCAAATTGAGAATCTTGGGTTACACGAAGCTGAGTCACCTGTTCCTCAAGAGTATGCAACCTCTCAGCGAAACCAGAAGGCTAATAATCAGGGTCAGCCTCAGAATCTGATTCAAGTTCATCAAATAAATCATCCATATTAACGTCTTCTTGAGGTAAAGTGTCAGCTTCTTCAGCTTCTTCATCTCCTCCAACATTCCCATCAACTTGACCAGGTGCCAAGTCCAAGTTCATCTTGTTGATATTAAAGTTGTTAAATGGACGGAGATTAATAGAACCTTCCCCAACAGGCATAGCTACTAAAACATGGGTAGCTAAGGCAATATAAAATAAGCGAAAGGAATATCACTATGACCAGGATGAAGACGAAACTGAATAATATGATGACAGATTAGAGAAAGAAAATAGATATGGATGCCAAATACTATTGAATGCATAATGCGGGCCATAAAAGAGGTCAGCTTAGTCTTGTTACCTAAGCGAGGATAGACATTTGAAATAAAAATCCGATGCAAGACCCTATATCTGGGCAACATATATTTGGAACTGAGCGCAGTACCGCCATTCCATTCTACATTCATGTTACAGAGAACTCTCGTAATTCATTGTTTAGCATTTTCAGAAGGTCTAGCTTGCAAAGTAACACCATCATCAACAACAGGTATATTCATGATTGCTGAAATCAAATGACGGTCTACCTTAAGTCGACTTTCTCTAGTTGACACAGTAAATGTCAAATCATCTTGAGAGAACTCAGTAATGTAAGCGTACATGCCCTGCGCAATGGATTGGTATGCAGGACCACCCCAAGATAGTATGTTTTCCCATCCTACAGCTTGAAGGAGAGGGATAATGTTGAAGCGCTCAATATGATCAGCAATAACAACACGCTCAACAATAACATTTCTAAGACGGAAATCCAGCATACTCTCGGGATCCTCTTCAGGAGGCTGAAGGTGACGCACAGTAATGGGCGTGGAACGAGAAGAAGAGGAACCACAAGTGGTTCTCTTCCTATTTCTTCCTTCCATTGCAACAAGAAAATAAGGAAACAAAGGGTTGCAAAAAGGAATGAAAGGATTCCAAGCAAATCAGATTTTAAGGAAGAAACACTTTCAAACCATCATAAATCTTGAAATAAGAAGAAAAATCAAGATTAAGGATGATCAAAGAACTTATATACACAAGAAAATAAAAAATGAAGTACTAACCGGAGAGTAATCGGAGATGGGTTCGACCGGTCGTGATTGGGCTTGATGGAGAAGAAGAAAGAAATGAAGAAAAATGACTTTTCCCCAAATAAAAACTCAATTCACGCGTTTCACGACTGGTCGTGTATATAATCGACCGGTCGTGCCACGACTGGTCAAGTGTGTACTCGACTGGTCATGTAACACTGAAAATGTACAATTTTGCATATATTTAAATGAAAAAATGCAAAATAATATATATACACATTATGATACAAATGAGCACAAATCATCAGTTCATATTGCACATACCAAGATCAAATTTCAATTTTGCAAATCGATTTTTGTCGAGCGGTTTTATGAATATGTCAGCTAGTTGATTCTCGGTCTGAATATATTTTAATGAAATTATCTTTTCTTCCACCAAATCACGAATATAATGATACCTAATGTCAATGTGCTTGGTTCGTGAATGCCGAATAGGATTTTTGAAAATATTAATTGCACTTGTGTTATCACAATATAACATCATAGATTCTTGCGCAATTCCGTAATCATCACCGCTAGTTGATTTACGATCATCAATGTTACCAGCCCAATCATCATCCGTGTAACCAGCTAATTGCATACTAGTATCATGTGGATACCAGATACCAAGATTAGCTGAACTAGCAACATATCGCAAAATTCGCTTAACAACATTCAAGTGGGACTCTTTAGGGTCCGATTGATATCTAGCACAAATTCCAATGCTAAAAGCAATATCTGGTCGACTCACAGTGAAATAAAGTAAACTTCATATCATACTGCGATACAACTTAAGATCTACACTCTTACCTGTTGAATCCTTAAAGAGTTTCAAAGTGGTACTCATTGGAGTATCAAATTTTTTTCCACTCTCAAATCCGAACCTTTTAACTAAGTTCAAAGCATATTTGGTTTAAGAGATGAAGAATCCATCAGGAAGCTGTTTGATTTGCAACCCTATGAAATAATTTAGTTCTCTAACCATGCTCATTTCGAATTTGGACTTCAAAAGATTTACAAACTCAACAGTCATGTTAGTATAGATAGATCCATAGATAATGTCATCAACATAAATTTGCACTATTAAAATATGATCATTATGTTTATTAACAAATAATGTTTTATTTACACTCCCCATTACAAACTCATGACTTAACAAGAATTTATTTAATTTCTTGTACCATGTCCTGGGAGCCTGTTTCAAACCATAGAGTACCTTTTTTAGGTGATAAATATGATTAGCATGCTTAGGGTCTTCAAAACCCTTTGGTTGTTCAACGATCTTCATGCAAATCACCATTTAAAAATGCACTCTTAACATCCATTTGATATATTTTGAATTTTTTAAAGCATGCAATGGATATAAACAGTCTGATTGATTCAAGACAAGCTACTGGGGCAAAGGTTTCATTATAATCAATACCTTCAATTTGAGTGTACCCTTGTACAACCAGCCTAGCCTTGTTTCTAATTATGTTACCAAGTTCATTAGACTAATTCTTGAAAATCCATTTTGTTCCGATAATATGTTTATCAGTTGGTCTTGAAACTAAATATCAAACATCAATTCTTACAAACTGATTGAGCTGTTCTTGCATAGCTACAATCCAGTTTTCATCAGCAAGGGCTTCTTTTAAGTTAGCCGGTTCTATCCGAGATATAAAACACACGTAGTTATACATATCTTCTAATTATTTACGAGTGCGTACACCAGTGAGGGGATTTCCAAGGATTTGATCAGTAGGATGATCCTTATTTGATTGAAGTTCAGTATTATTTTGATTAGATGAAGAGTCTGGTTTATCAATTATAAGAACTTCATCATCTTCTAAACTTGAGACAGGTGTATTCAAATGATCATCAATGACCACATTAATAGATTCTTGTATTACACCAGTCCTCTTGTTAAGTACCTGACATACTTGACTATTCAGAGCATGTAAGACCCGTGTCCTAGTCCATACTGTTCCGTTAGCTTCCGCGGTCCTTTCGGTCAAATTCCGGCAACCTTCGCACCGTATTCGGTATTTGCGCACGATCCTAAGTCAGGTCCCGTGCATCGACGTCGGCTTGATCCGAAAGTTGTATCATAGCGACCGCGTCGTCGCCGCGGTTCCAACGCCGTGACTTGCGCACCGAACCGATACCCAGTTAAGAAGATGCCGATCAGCGTTTATTCCGAAGAAACACCGCGCGTTGCGGATTTCGAGGGAATCTCTACACAATTAGTCCCATCAATCAACCATAAATGCATCCCATACATCAAGTACTATACCCATTCCCTCTTTTTCCAAAAGTCCACTATCTTTCCACCTCACCATTCCTCTTTTACCTCATTTTCAACTAAGGCCATACTTCTTTTACAAATTTTCAAAACTCACCCATACCTATCTATCTCCCATCCTTACAACACCACTCCATCCATCCTTACACCCATTATTTCTATCTCTCTCTCTCATTCTCTAGCAAATATCCAAATCCCATGAGAAATTCCACACATCCAACACACTCTCTCAACTTCAAGTGTGGCCCACCCTCTCATCTCCAATCTCAACCATTCATCTTTCATCAACCTCCATTAAAAGTGAAGGTAAGGAGCTAAGGAGTCCAAGGGAGCAAGGAGAAGGAAGATAAGGTGGGTGATTTTCCATTATTTTAAATTTTAGGGCCCACTTGTTGGTGGGACCCATTTGGATGTATGTGATTTAATCAAGAGGGCCCATAGTGGCGGGGTTCCTCTATCTCACCGTATATCTCTCTCTATCTCTCTCTCTTCCTTTGTAATGGTGTGGATCCCACCAATATGTGCTACATCTGCCCCGTCCATCTACATCAGACGGTGTGGCCCACTTTGGTACAGGTGATGATCCACACCATCCACTGTTTGGATGGGCCCAATGCATTTTTTTTGTATATATATATATACATATATATATGTTATATTTTATATAATATATATAACATAATGTGTATTATATATATAATATGATATATATATATATATATATATATATATATATTTGGTGGGCCACGTCCATGTGGGACCAACCACAAGGTATGTGTTTATCCACACCATCCAGCGTCATTGGACGCTGGACGGGCGAGCCCCTTTGTGTATTTTATAAAAAAAAAAAAAGAGAGAAGGGAGAGGTGGGCCACTCATGCAGGCCCCACCTTGATGCTTTCATGCAATCCAAGCCGACCACCCTATTTCTCAGATCATTTTAGGCGTTGAGCTGAAAAATGATCTCAATCTGAACTTATGGTGGGCCATAGCATAGCGAACGAGTTTCTTACCTTTGATTTACTCCCTAATGCTCCTGTATATCTGAAACAGCCCAATATTGGACTCGATGGGATTATATCGAGCCACAGGGACCAATGGCTGGGATGGATTCGTCTGTAGTGGGCCCCATCTATCAAAAACCATCGAAACATTGGTTTTTTTTTTTTTTTTAATTTGAATCAGAGGCAGCAGCGTCTGCTGCTGCCGCTGTCAGAGGACGGGCGGACGGACCGAGCAGGCCCTCACGACCCAATTGTGGGCCCCACCTTGATGCCTTTCGACCATCCAAACCGTGCATTTGATGGGTCCCCATGGACTGACCGTTCATCCCAAAAATCGGCCTTATACGGAACTCATGTGGGCCATACCATTTAAAATCATGTGAAGACATGCCAAAACATATAAAATTACTTGGTGGGGCCTACCTGAGTTTTGGATGTTGCTGAAACTTGGTCTGTACCGTCATTTAGATGGGACCCACATAATGGATGGGCTAGATTTGTGAACCACATTTCGGTGGGCCCCACATCCGCCCCAAGGTCCAATGACCTTATCAACAGGTTGGACGTTAAAAATAACGTCATAGTGGGCTCCCTGCCCACGTGACCGGCCCAACAGGTTAGATGAAAAATAAACATTACGGTGGGCCCCTTCACCACGTGGCCCAACAGGTTGTATGAAAAAAAAAATAAACATATCAGTGGGCCCTTGGTCCACACCACCCTGTCAACGGGTTGTATGGAAAATAAATATTACAGTGGGCCCATTTTGTGTGGCAAATAAACATTGCAGTGGGCCCTATTCAGGCCCACGTGACCTTATGAATAGATTGGGTGATAATAAATATTTTAGTGGGCCCTACCCTGGTCCACATGATCTTATGAACAGTTGGGTGGAAAATAAACATTATAATGGGCCCTAAGTTGGGTGGAAAATAAACATTATATTGGGCCCTAGGCTGGGTGGAGAACAAGCATTATGGTGAGTCCTACTTAGGATCCGCCTATGTATGTATTGTAAATCACGCCCTCTATTAGTGTGGGCTCCATCATGATGTATGTGTTTCATCCAACTGTCCAACTGTGTTGGAGATAATTTAAAGCCCATTGTGGAGGCCCATCTTCATGTATTAGTGGTCCTTGTTGAGGCCCGCCTTGATTTGTATTAGGCCCGTATTATGAGGCCCATTTGATGTACTGGAGGCCCACGGGTCAAGGCCCAATAGGATGAACATAATGTCCCTTATAGTGTGACTCCACCATAGCATATGTATTGACACTTATAACGGGCCACGTGTAAGTGTTATAGTTTCTATCCCTGTGTGTTGTCAAATTTGTGGTGCCAAAATCACTGTTATGTTATATATAACCTGCTTAAGTGAAGCTCTCTCAAGGATCAACATACATGAACAAGCTAAGCTCACATCAAGCAAAGCTCTCAAGTACAAGACTCAAGATCTTGAATGCAAGAGCTGCTCACAAAACAAGACTCAAGCTGAAAAGAAAAAGAAAGTACAAGGCAAGACTCAAGCTGAACTCAAGACTCAAGTTGAAAGTCAAGCTGAACTCAAGACTCAAGCTGAAACTCAAGCCACTTTCATGATTGAGCTACCTCAAGGTTTAGTCTACATCAAGACTTCAAGGCTCATTCTTCATGGTCTCTTGTTTCAATGTCCATACTTCATGATTGAGGTTTGTTTGACCATAGGATGACCTTAGAAGTAGGTCATTTCGGATACATAAGTCGAATGTTATTTTTCATGTGATTGGTCTGTTCTTCGACCAGTCCTAGGGCTTCTTCGACTAGTCCTAGACTTGCTTCGACCAGTCTAAGAAAATCCTCGACCAGTCGTAAGTTTGTTACATATTCCGGATAAAATCTGTTAGCCTTCGACTAGTCCAGGAATCTGTTCGACCAGTCGTAGGTGACCTACGACCAGTCGTAGGAGTGCTACGACCAGTCGTAGAACGGTCTGCGCTTATCCCGCCTAATCTTTCAAATATCTGTTATAGCTTCGACTAGTCGAAGAGCACTCTAGACCAGTCGAAGACCTGATCTTCTCACCTATAAATAGAGCACGAATCTCAAAAGAAATCATCGATTTAATTATAGTATTCAAGCCAATCTTCGTCGAACTTCTGAGAGATAATTTTGTGCTCCATTTAAGCTAAGTGTGCTTATTTAATATCTTCTTTCCTTAGCTTTATTTTAATTGATTTTGTTTCTGTTATTCCAATCTGATTTGAAAAGAGGAATTGTTATTCCCTTTCTTTGGAATCAAAATCAATTAAGGCAAGCCCTGTTTGGTTTAATTTAAAATCTATTAGAACTAGAACCATTGTAATCAAGTACTGGACATTGAACTTGGACATTCAATCATCTACTTTGATTTGGTTCTACCGGGCTGCTACAACGAAGGAGATTTTCAGGTATTTTACATATTGTAAATTCCTTTCTATTATTTTGGTTTCTTTCAAGATTTGCCAGAAAAATCTTGTTATTTTGGTTATCTGAGGAAAGCCAGGAAAACTCAGAAGTGGGGTTTTTTTAATTGTGTAAGCCCACATACAAAGACACAATTGTAAGGGTTTTGGGTGAACCTGGGAAAACCTATTTTTAGTGAACGCTAATATCCCCTGTGTGAGGATATTAGGAGTGGAGTAGCTTTTTGTGTGGCTGTTGGATAACAGTTGGTGAACACACAGGCGAACCACTATAAATCCTTTATGTTGTGGTTGTTTATTTTATTCTTTTAATTTTTTTTATTCTTTTTGTGGGATGTATGTATGGTGGTGAATGTTGTAATTATTTCAAGCTTTGTGAGAATGTTGTAATAGCTTAGAATTTACTTTCTGCTATTCCTTTATAAGCTTGTTTTTCAATTTCATTTGAAAGTTGTTCCAGCAAGGTTGCCCTGCCATTTTTATGGTGTATGGCTGTCCCTAGAACAATACATCTTTAATTACAAGTTATTTCAATTCAGTTCATATTTGTTTTTGTATTCCTCTTCGATTTGAGACTTGATACAAAGACCTTTCTAGAAATAAGGTTGTCCTACCATAAACTCTGTTTTTGGTGTAAGGTTGTCCTTAGAATAACGTTTGTATCAACCTCTCAAGATCTGAATTTTGAGGTTGTTTTTCTTTCCTGCATTATTATTTAATTTGGCTATCATTTTCTTTATTATTCCGCTGTTATAAGTTTTTATTTGGCATTGTCCTATTCACCCCCCCTCTAGGACATATAGCTTGGCCTTTTCACCACGCCTTGGGAGCAATGCTGGTTTGACGTCCACATTGATAATATTGGTTAAATGTCTGCATTATAGCTCTCCCTAAGGCCCACTGATAGGCCCAAACTTGTGGTAAGTAGGCCGTCTAGGCCCATCTCCATTATACCTAGAACCCATCTCTTATTACATGTTTAGTATAGATGCATGATTCATGATCATTCGCATCATATGTATGCCTGATGTGAGGAATGACCGATCATAGCATATACCTTTGGATAGACTGTTTATAGGCTCCCTGATAGGCGGAGTTGCCTCATATAAGTGCATGGTATATACAGGGCTGTTGCATGACTAATAGTGTGATTCATGCACTTGCATTTGTGTGATTGTAGTTACTGTATGCCCTAGCCACATCAGGGCCATAGCCTCCACAGACACATCGTGGATGGCAGGATTGGAAACCGAAAATATTTGGTTCTAGCATACGGGCGTCATAGATGTCCCTAGGTGAAAGTCCCTGGGTGAAAATCCCTAAACCCGATGGTACCAGAGGATGACTCCAACGTCGAGACCGAGTGGATATATGAGCGCATGAGGGCCGAATACCAGGAGGCCGCGTCTCCCACTGTGTCGTGGTCGGTTGGAAAGGAGTGTGGCCTTACTCGCCCGAGGGTAGGGGGCAATACTAGGCTGAGTTTGACCAGCTCGCGAATGGGTCCGCTATCGACGTGCCGGATAGGTATTGGCAGACTATTGGTCAGGCAGATAGTGAGGTTTCTTACGCTCACTTGGACTGTGCGGCTAGGAGAGCGACAGTGCCATTTGGAGTGTATTGAACCCCAGTGATTATCCAGAATGAGAACTGTACTGATACATGATGAGGATTGGCATGCTTGAGTTGCATCTCGCATCGCATGGCCGTATTATGGCCGATGGCATTCATATATTGCACCGCATAGCCTTGGTACGGCTGATTGCATTCATGTACTCATCGCCATGATTCCGCATTACTCTTACCTTGCATTTGAGCACGCTTATTGCGCACATACTTACACCACCCTCTAAGCTTTCTATAAGCTTATGCACGATTGATGCGTGCAGGTGACGCCAGGATGCAGTCGCAGCCATAGTCTCGCCGTAGTTGGACCGTGCAGACGAGCTTTGGAGTTTCTATCTTTTGCTCTACATTGTATTTTCCCTTTCTGTCGCATTGTACTAAAAAGTTTTTGATCATAGTGGATTTTGTGGTGGTGTTCTTATGGTTATTGTTTGTGGGTTATGCTTTTGGTTATGCTCATTATGACTCAGACTGATGATTTGAAACCCTCCTTGTAGTCTCCCAGGATCGAAACCTGGTGAATGGGTGCCGGGATCCGAGAATGGGGTTCTACGGAGGCTGTCGGTGCCGGATTCGGCGATCGAGAATTTTGTGAGCCCGGTTTCCGAGTTCGGGGCGTGACAGAGCATACCCTAAAAATATTCCTTCATCACTTTTGGTGTCAAATTTATCCAGATGTTCTCGGTCACGCAAGATATAGCATTTACTGCCGAAAACTCAAAAGTATTTGACAGAAGGCTTCTTATTAAACCACATCTCATAAGCTGTTTTATTATTTGATTTTCTAATGTAAACATGGTTAATTATATAACAAGTAGTATTTACGGCTTCAGCCCAGAGATTTTTAGGAAGCTTCATATTATTTAACATTACATTAGCCATTTCTTGAAGCACCCTATTTTTCCTTTCCATTACCCCATTTTGTTGTGTTGTTTTGGGAGCAGAATATTCATGTGATATTCCTTGGTCACTACAAAATTTTTCAAAACTCCTATTTTCAAACTCAGAACCATGATCACTATGGATCTTAGTGACTTGTAACTCCTTTTCATTTTGGATACATTTAAGTACCTTTTTTACTTCATCGAAAGTTTCAGATTTCTCTTTTAAGAAAACTACCCAAGTAAACCTGGTAAAGTCATCTACAATGACCAGAATATACTTCTTGCCACCTCGACTCTCCGTTCTAGTTAGTCCAATGAGATCCATGTGGAGAAGTTCGAGTGGTTTAGATGTGACATTGGAATTATCTTTTTGTGAATACTTCTGGTTTGTTTACGAATCTGGCACTCGCCACATATCTTATCCACTTTCTTTATTTTGGGTAGACCTCTTACCAATTCACTTTTGCTCAATCTATACAAGTTGCGGTAGTGTACATGTCCTACACGTTTATGCCATAGCTCGGTCTCATTGGTATGGACCATGTAACATGATAACTTAGATGAGCTTGAGTCACTAGCTATATAGCAGTTCTCGGAAGTTCTGTGACCAATTAATATTACAGAACCATTCTTATTTAAGATTTCACACTTTTGGTTTGAAAATTTTACACTATGATTATTATTGCAAAATTGAGAAATGCTTAATAAATTATGTTTTAAACCTTCTATATATAAAACATTCTAAAAAAGAGGGAGGTTAGGGAGTTGAATCGTACCTTGACCAACAATTTTGCAGTTGCTACCATCATCAAATGTGACTAAACCATCAGTCATGTCTTTAAGACTGGTGAACAAACTTTTGTCACCTATCATATGTCTGGAGCAACCACTATCCAAGTACCACTTTGAATGGCTCGTGGCTTTGAATGCGGTGTGAGCAACAAAAAAAAAAAAAAAACCTTAGGAACACATTTCATTACAGTTTTGGGTTTAAGAGCATAATTAGTCTTCTTCTGATTATAATTGTTATACATCCTACCCACTGAGTTAGATTTTAAGAGCTCCTTAAGCAAGTCTACAATTTTCTCAGCTAAAGAATTACGGTTCTGATTTTTATAGTTGATATGGTTCTTTTTAGGATTTAAGGACTAAAAAGTTTTAGTCGTTTTAGAAATATTTTGATTTAGACTTTTCCCTTTTGAGTTAAAAGACTCTCCTTTAACAAATTTAGGAGGAGTATTCTTATATTTGGGAGGAGTATTTTTATCGTAGCCCAATCCAGATCTATCACCACATTTTTTGGATCCAGATAGAAGTTTTTCTAATTTAGGGTCACCTATACCTCCATGTGTCCTTCAAACTCAAAAGTGAAGAGACTTCTAGTTTTAGATTTTTATTTTCAAATTTTAAAATTTCAACTTGGGATGTTTTGAAATCTAAGTCACACTTAGTTTTTTCAAAGTAATCTGAAATGTGTGATTTTTCCAAAACCAGATTATCAAAATTCTCTTTCAATTTTAAAAAATTTTCTTTCTGTAGTTTTAATTTAATAGCTATTTTACAACTTTCCCTGTATAAGGCATCATAGGCATCCTGAAGTTCTTCATCATTTTCATGATCACTTCCCAGATTTTCTTCACTGGTTGTATCCTTATCTAAGAAAGTGAACTTGGCTAGAGTCATCAGGGCTTTAACATCATTACCCGACTCGGTTTCAGAATCTTCTGACTTAGAAGAGGCTTCAGAGTAGGAAGATTTATCCCATGTAGCCAACATACCTTTCTTTTTAGGTTTGTCCTTTTTAGGACATTTATTCACTAGATGCTCATATTCACGACAGTTGTAGCTTGGCTATCTTTTAAAGATTTCCAATTTTTAGATCTTGATCTTTTCTTTCAACAGGTTTTTGAACATCAACCCTCTTTTTACTTTCGAAAATCTTGTAAAACTTTTTAGCTAGAAGGGCCATATCATCTTCAGAAGTTTCTAAATCAGAATTGTTATTTTCATGAGAAATACTTTTAGAAGATTTAAGGGTGATAGATTTACCTTTCGGAGCTTTAAAGTTTAACTCGTAGGTTTGTAAAGAACCAACCAGTTCTTTAACCTACATATGGTCTGTATCACGAAGTTCATGAATGGTTGTAACTTTTGAATTAAACTTTTCAGGTAGTGAGCGTAGTATCTTTGCACAAACTTTGCTTTCTGGGATGCTATCTCCAAGACCCCACATAGAGTTGACTATGTCATTCAACTTAATATAGAAGTCCATGAATATTTCACTTTCTTCCATACGTATTTCCTCAAACCTAGTGGTGAGGATTTGTAGTTTAGATTTCTTGATAGTAGTCGCACCCTCGTGTGTCATTTCTAAGATATCCCAGACTTGTTTCGTAGTATCACAAGATATAATTCGTTTGAATTCATCTGGTGATAGTGCACAAGTGATTGCAGTTAAAGTCTTGGCATTAGCACTACTCTCATTTCTTTGAAGAGTGGTCCAAGTGCTATAAGGAGCAACTTTTATAACTTTTAGAGTTTTAGTTCCATTAAGGCCTAGAACTTCAATAGTAGGTGGAGTCCATTTAGTTACTGTGGCTTGTCACACATTCTCATCAATAGACCTCAAGAATATTCTCATTCTGGCTTTCCAATAAGCATAATTAGAGCCATCAAAAGGTGGAGGCCTAGTGATAGAAAGGCTATCAAAATTTAACATCTTAAAAGCTCAGATCGGTTAACTTAAGAATTAAATCAAAATAAATAAGCTATTAGGCTTTGATACCACTTGAAAAGGCCGAGCTATATGTCCTAGGGGGGAGGGGGGTGAATAGGACTATGCCAAATAAAAACTAACAAGCGAAAAATAAATAACAAGATAACCAAATAAAATGTAAATAACCAAAGGAAATAACAACCTCAAAAATCAAGTATTGAGAGGTTGATACAAACTTGGTTTTAAGGACAACCTAACACAAAAAACCAATAGTTTATGGCAGGACAACCTTACTAGAACGTGGGTGAGTATCAAAAACTCAAACTCAAGAGGATATGAAAGAAATCGAATCTAATCTATTACAACATTTACCACACAAAGCTGAAATTAAAGATTACAACATTTACATCCACAAATACATCCCACAATCTTAAACCATAAAAGATAAAGAAATCAACCACACATCCACCAAATACGGAGAATTATAGTGGTTCACTTGTGTGTACACCAACTGTTAAACAACAGCCACACTACTCCACTCCTAATATCCACTCCCTCGGGATATTAGCATTCACTAATCCAAAATAGGTTTTTCAAGGTTCACCTAAAGCCTTCACAATTATGTCTTTCAAGTGGGCTTACACAATTTAAAAATTCCCCACTCTGAGTTTTCTAGATCACCTCAGACAAACCAAAAATGGAGATTTTCTGGAACAATATCACAAACTAAAAAGGAATTGAATTATAGAAAAAATAAAATACTTATCTGTATGAATATTTTGAAGCAGACTGGTAGAATCAACTTGATGACGACGTAGATATTCAACGTTCAGTCTCACAAGTGTATAGGGTTCTAAGTCTATATGATTTTTAATTAAATCAGCAAGGGCTTTGTATTGATTTTGATCTCAAGAAAGGGTAAATTGAATATCTCTTTTCAATATAAGAATGGAATAGAGATTCAAAATCAAATTACGAGAGCTACTTTAAAGAATATAAAATATGCACAAAATAACTTAGAATATACTCAAAATAATCTCAAAGTGATTGCCTAAGAATGAAAAGAATTGAATAGAAAACTCTGAAATTCGAGCACTATTTATAGGTGAAAAATCAGTTCGCACAACTGGCCTTTGGTTAGCTACGACTGGCCTTATCCAAATAGATTTTCAAAAATTCTAGTGCGATAAGATTTTTTAGTTGCATGACTGACCTTGTGGGTCCCACGACTGGTCGAGTGGCCTGCTCGACTGGTCGTGGATACCACATGACTGGTCATGTGAGTCCAGATTACACTCTGGAAAATGAGTCGAGCACTACATGATTGGTCGAGCACTATTCACATGACTGGTCGAACAGTTTCCAGGACTAGTCGTAGACCAATAGAAAAATTTTGAAAATTCATAACAAATCCTGGATTGGTCGAGGAAATACTAGGACTGGTCGAGCCAGTGCTAGGGCTAGTCGAAAGAACAAAATTTTACACTTATAAAATGACCAAAATAATTGACCGAAAGTATGAAATGATCTAATCATGATCTAAGGTCAATCTAGGTCAATCATACCTTGTGAGATAGAACATATGAACACTTAATCTATCGATCACTTCAGTAGCTTTAATTCTTGCAATCTTCAAAGCTTGAACTCGACATACCAAACTTTTATTAAACTAGGTCTTGAGTTCTTAGACTTATCTGGTTCCAGATCTTGAACCGCAGTGTTCTTGAAAACTCTATGTAATGACCCGAGAATTTTTGTGCTAATCTTTCCTTAAGTAGTTGCTTTTAGGGTAATTAGCGCTATACTCGATTGCTTGTGAAATTTGCATCAATTACTTTAAATTGGATCTGCATGACTCAAAACTTGCAGATTAGTTAGCGCTATGTTACTCTGAAATCTGGGATCCATCGCTATATCCAGTTGTTCTGGGGAATTTTTGGAAGTTTTGGATCGGACCTGAACCGCGCGTCGAAAGTCCGATAGCGGTGATCTTAGGCTGTTGCGGTCACCATGTTGGGCTTGACCATCACCTCGAAAATCAAATCCATGTGATATTCTGGGTCGATTTGATTGAGTTCGGAGTGAAGAGTGTGAGAACGGTTGGAAATTTATTAAGCTTTTATGAAATCTGAGTCGTGTCGCTTGCGCGATGATTTTAAGCTATCTGACCGTTGGATTCTGACCCAATTTCACCCTCTGATCAGGGAAGGTGGCCCAGGCATGTCCTTGTGCTTGTGGACCTGATCGAGATTCAGTGATCGTTGAATTGGGTGTGGTCTGCCACGGCTGATCTGAAGATCTGGTTGGTACGAAAACTCAGCTTGACCTAGATCCATGGTCAGTGAGCTTAAGTCCGACCTTTCGTGGTTATAGGCCCACCGAAAGTGCTTCGTTGGATAGTGAGAGGCGGGTTTTGGTTATACCCTAAGTATACCTTGGCCCTGGGGTTATTTTCATCAATGTTAGGCCTATTTATAGTCCTTAAACCCTAGCTCCCTTTTCCATACGAATTTCCTAACCCTAGCTAAGTGAGAGAGAGGAAAAGAGAGAGAAAGTGAGAGAGAAGTTGGTGAATCATCTTAGATTCTTTCCCGTTCTTCTACATCCTTGAACCTTCACTTTGAATCATTATTCTGACGATTCTGAGTTCATCTTTGGGTAAGTTAACCTAACCCTAATCCGTGTTAGAGCTTAGAATAGTCTTGGTGTTGTTGTATCTCATTTCTATCCTTGCTTTAGGGTATTCTATCGCCGTTGACGAACACAACTCGTCTGAAATCAATTCGGTGTTCTTTTCTGACTTAAGGTGCGGACTTTAAGTGTATAGGTTATGGTTTTCAAGGCTTTCAATGCCAGTTAATGATTTATTCTTGTTATGGATGAGATTTCACACGCCAAATGTTATGTTTGCTTTACGTTCCTGATATGCATGTGTTATTTCGAGATTTGTGTATTCTATGTGTATATATAAAGTACCGTATGCGTATAAAATATGAACATGTGATTGCCATGATTAATTGTTATGTACTTATGCTAAGGGTATGTGCGGCAACTCCTTGGCAAAAGGAATTGTCCAAATGTGTGTTTTTCAACATACGTCATATATGTTGAACTATGTATTCTAAGTGTTTGTAGAAATGTCTGAATGATCTAAAGTGTGATATTTCAACCTAGTATGGGCGTTGAGAAGTGATTCTCAACTCTCCCACTAGTGTGTATGATTTCCTTCTTGCAAGTTACATTCCTTGTTATTTAATTTCAAGTCTTATTTATGCTTACATTTATGTTAAGTTGATATTCTTCAAATGCTTGCGTACTACATGATTTGAGTTGTTGTTCCATTACTATTCTAAATGTTAGTTACGAATATCTGTTGTAGTGTAATGTGTGTGAGACTATGCATTAGTCCAGGAAATCGGCCTTAAGTTCGTGGTTGAGGTTGCTTTCGCCACATAGGACGTATTAGACGAACCCGAGTCATATTAGAGTTGTCGGCAGTGGTTTGGCCACGCGGAGTGCTTGCGCACTCTATGCCGTTCAACCCAACGTGCGCTCGTGCTAGTCGAGTTCGTCAAGTAACCCGATTGTCCGATGTATGTTCACCATGTATGGACGCTACTGCTTGAATCTAGGGTACCGGACTTACCGATGAAATCCTATTAACCTTGGTACCTTGATCCGCTAAGACTCATGAGCCGGACATGGTGGTATGAGACACCGTGGTTGAGCTGTCGGCCTACGCTGGGGTGACGAGCCTCCCCGTAGTGACCAGTGAGCAACTAAACTCGTGAGCCGATTATGGTGGTATGGGATACTATATTCGTGTTGTCAGCCTACATTGATTGGTGATGAGCCCTTTGTAGTAACCTCGATCATGCCTGAATACCGCATTGAGGTGACGAGCCTTGGTGTAGTAACGAAGGTATGATAGGCGTGCATTGATTGGTGACGAGCCCTTTGCTACGACCTGAAACTATATGATCGTATGAGATGCCTAGGATTGACGACCCTAGAATGGATCACTGTTTGGATGGTGATATGAGGAAGGTATCTTAGCTTCCCAATCCTGCTGTATGAAAAGGACTAATAACAACTTGGTAATCATATTCATGCACCGCATTTGCATGTGCTTTGTAGATGTGGCGCACTTTGAGGTGGTGTTATGCGTAACGTAAGATGAAGACGCTGAGGGTGTACGCGTGAGGGCACGTATCATTCTGCATACATCCTTGCATTTACAAGAGTACTTAGGACTTGTTTACTTATTCTGCTTTATCATTACTGCTTGATTGAACTGATAACATGTTAACCTGTGCTTTATTGTTTCACTGAGTTGATCACTCACTCTCACGTTCTGGGGCAGTGTTAAACACCCACCAGACTCTGTCTTAGCTGATGATGTTGCAGATGTTGAGGCGACTTCTGAGGCAGAGCGGGAGATGGATGATGATGAGGCTACTTTTTCTTTTATGCAGTTTTCAGAAGGGTTCTGGCGAGCCTTGTTCTGATGCGCGGGATGCTGGAATTTATTTTGGGAATTAAATGATGTAATTTTGATACTTGTAATTTTGATAATAACACTTACATTTCGACCTGGTATCTATATGTACTTCAGGGATTTACACTTGTACACATATATATTTCTATAAGTCTTCCGCTTGCTTTCTTCACTTATCCCTGAATTATATTTGCTATTTGGCTTAATCTATTTCATGTTTTATGCACTAATACAGACAACATACATCCATTATTGAATATGTTGCATAAGTGATGTTTTGAAACTCGGGAGCTAAGTTATGCTTGACCCCCGAATTTCAGGGCGTTACAAGTTGGTATCAGAGCATGATCTGGATTAAATCGGACCTGGGTTATGGTCACACACCGCACGTTGTCGCCACTTTAGTGTATTTGAGTGTGAGTCTATTGTAGATTGTGTGTTTGTGTTCCGTAGCTTCTATCGGCGAAAGTTTCCTGAAAACGTTCACCGAGATCGAGTCTGTTCTCTCTCCTGATCACACACAATGACCCGAAACCTTTCCTAGACCATCTATTAATGAGTTTAGATGGTCTATCTTCCCTTTTCAACCCTTTAATCTTCAAGAATCTTTATTTGAATCAGATTTCTGCCCGAATGGCCCGATAGGCGTCAAATCATGCAAGGGGCCGATCGGGGCATTTCCAGTGGGGCCCAGGGGGGAACCACATCATTTTGAGCATGGGGGACCAGGAGGACCTCGCCCAAACGGTGAGGCATCGCCGGCCAGTCCAGAGACCGGCGATGCCATCGCCAATTAGGCGAGGGCTCGCCGATCAGCGGGCCAGGCCGGGCGGGCTGGCGCGGGCCGATGCATTTTAGGCCTTATGTGGCCCACCCCTCTATGGTTTTCTATTTTAAACATCTTCTATACCCTACTTCCTTCATAACTCTCCCTCCCAAGCTCTCTTTTCTTTCAATCTTCTCTCCAATCTTCTCCAAATCTTCTTCTTCTTCCATTTTCGTGCAAACCCCATCATCCCATCTCAAAACCCTCACCCCCATTGCTGTTTACCCTTCCTTTCCTTCTCATTTGAGCTCTCACATTCCCTTTTGGGCTCTCAAGTGTGTGGAAGCTTCATCATCTTCCTATTTCTCTCTTTCTCTCATTTCTCATGGCCTTCTTTGAGTTCATCACGACCATCTTTTCCATTTCCTCCCTTCTTTCTTTGATGGGGAAGAAGAGAGCGCCCGTGGATGAAGCTGGGCCTAGCCGCCCAACCCGTGCGCGGAGGCCGAGAGGTGCCGCCGCGAGCACGTCCGCCACTCGTGAATTCCAGACCAAGCGGGACCTCGATCCTCGAGCTCCTATTGGTAGGACCTTGTTGGCAGAGTTGTTGCATGGAGTCTATGAAGGCCGTAGAGTCCTTTTTGAGGCTCATGTTGATCTGCGGCTGTATGGTGAGTTTCTGTTGTTGGAGCGCCTAGAAGGGGTTGGTTGGTGTCCCTTGTTTGAAGGCGAGTATTGCGCGAATGCAAGTACTGTTCGAGCCTTTTATGCCAATATTCGTGATCCTTCGCTGGAGCCTCTGCAGTTCAAGATTCCTTGTGGTAGTGGTCGGGAAGCTATAGTCAATGTTGCTTTGATATCCCGACTCCTGAATGTGCCACTTGGTGAAGTGCATGCCAGTGAGAAGAATGGGAACAGTATGCACGAGAGGGATCGTTGCACCTGATCCTTGTGTGGTCGTCTGGTCGAATGGCAGCCTAATAGGAGTCTTCTGGCTACCTACATGACGGACGACTTCCGTTTGCTTCATCACATGTGTACGTTCAATGTATACCCAAGGTGGAGCAACTGCAGCGAGTGTACACGCCTGATGGTAGATTTTCTGTATCAGGTGGGGCAAGAAGCGAAGTTGTGTGTGCCGACATACATCCTGCGCCAGATTATTCTCATCGCTCGTTCGAGTAGGAGAACCGAGTCACTTCCATTTGGCCGCCTCATTTGCAAGCTTGCACATGAGTTTGGCTATAGGTTTGGAGCAGAGAAGCCAGTTCCTGTTCGTCATATTAATCTAAGGACTCTTAAGCAGATGGAGATCGGTTCTGGTCGGCATGCCTCAGAGAGTGAGGATGAGTCTGAGAGCGATGGTGAAGAGAGTTATGCTGAAGATGAACATCGACATCATGACCCAAAAATTCCAAGCACATATATCGACATCATCCGGTAAGTTCTACACGTGTCATAAATGCATGATTAGTTAATCTTTTATTAGTTCAATTTATATTGTTCGGCTTGAAGAAGGGCAGGCTTTTCTACGCCAGGATATTGTGGATCTTCGAGCCCTTGTGAAGCATAAGTTCAAGAAGGTGACTCGAACTCTGAAGTCTATCCTGTGTTGCTTTCAGGTCAGTTACCCTCTTCGTATTGATTATTATTCTTTTCTATTGGAGAGTATGGCTGAATCGGTGCTAGTTAGCACGCCGGTAGTTCGGGAGTTTGAAGATGTGTTTGAGTCGATTCCTGGATTACCTCCTCAGCGTGAGATTGATTTTGCTATCGACCTCATGCCTGGTGCGGCGCCTATTTCATTACCCACCTATCGTATGCCTCTGAGTGAAATGGAGGAGTTGAGGAAGCAGATAGATGGTTTGCTGAATTTGGGTTTTATTCGGCCTAGTGTGTCTCCTTGGGGAGCACCTGTTTTGTTTGTGAAGAAGAAAGATGGTTCCTTGCGATTGTGTATTGATTATCGCAGGTTGAATCTGGTAACTGTGAAGAATAAGTACCCTTTGCTCAGGATTGATGATCTGTTTGATCAGTTGAAGGGGGCACGGTACTTTTCGAAGGTTGATCTGCAGTCAGGGTATCATCAGTTGCGCGTTAAGGATTGGGACGTGCAGAAGACCGCTTTCAGGACTATCTTCGGTCATTATGAGTTCCTTGTGATGTCATTCGGTCTTACGAACGCACAGGCCGTGTTCATGGATCTGATGAATAGAGTGTTTTGGCCATTCTTGTTCCGATTCGTCATTGTCTTTATCGATGACATCTTAATTTATTCGGTGAGTCGGGAAGAACACGGGAGCACTTAAGAGCGGTTTTGGATACTCTTAGGAAGAATCAGCTCTTTGCGCAGTTCAAGAAGTGTGATTTCTGGAAAGAAGAAGTCAAGTTCCTGAGACATGTGGTGTCCAAGGAAGGGATAGCTGTCGATCTTGCCAAGGTAGCTGCAGTGCAGGACTGGAAGAAGCCTGGTTCAGTTACTGAGGTAAGGAGTTTTCTGGGTCTTGCAGGCTATTATCGACGCTTCATTCAAGACTTCTCGAAGATTGTGAGACCGTTGTCGCAGCTGACATGGAAGGATTTGAAGTTTGCTTATAATGAGAAAGCAGAGGCAGCCTTTCAAGAATTAAAGGACAAGTTGACGTCTACGCCCATATTTGTGCTGCCAAAGAAAGGGGTCAAATATACTATTTACACCGACGCCTCTCAAGTCTGTTTAGGGTGTGTGCTTATACAGAAGGATAGGGTGATCGCCTATGCCTCTCGACAGTTGAAAAAATATGAAGAAAATTACCCGACTCACGATTTGGAGTTGGCGACAGTCATTTTCGCATTAAAGCTTTGGAGACATTACCTCTATGGTGAGGAGTTCGAGCTCTTTTGCGACCACAAGAGCCTTAAGTACATTTTCACGCAGCGTGATTTGAATATGAGGCAGCGCCGATGGATGGAAACATTGAAGGACTTCAAGTTTGATGTTTCTTACCATCCGGGCAAGGCGAACCTTGTGGCAGATGTGTTGAGTCGCAAGAAAGCTATTGAGTTTACGGCTCCGCTGATGATAGCAGAGTGGGATATGTTGGAGTTTGTGCACGATTTTAAGCGGAAGCTTACGGTGGTTGAGCCGTATGAGGTTATCGCACACATTCGTGTACAGCCCCTTATCGACGAGAGGATCGTTGCAGCTCAGGCAGATGATGAGCTTTTGGTGAAGATGAGGAAGCGGGTTGGTACAGATGAGAACTCCGACTGGAGTATTAGTTCTGATGGGGGCCACGATTTCGTGGCCGGTTATGTGTTCCTGACATCCCTGACTTGAGACGGGAGGTTCTCGAGTTAGCCCATAGTTCTAAGCTTGCGATGCATCCAGGTAGCACGAAGATGTATCGGGATATGAGGAGATCATATTGGTGGGACAATATGAAGGTCCAGATTGCTGAGTTTGTTTCTCGTTGTCTCACGTGCCAGCAGGTGAAGGCAGAGCATCGCCGACCTCCTGGATTACTGCAGCCCATACCCATAGCAGAATGGAAGTGGGACTTCATCTCTATGGATTTTATTTCTGGGTTGCCGAGAACGAGGAAGGGATATGACTCTATTTGGGTGATCGTCGACCGATTAACGAAGTCGGCGCATTTCTTACCGATCAGAGTCACTAACTCTGCAGACGAGTTGGCTAGGTTGTATATCAAGGAGATAGTACGTCTGCATGGAGTTCCCCTGGAGATTGTGTCTGATAGAGACACGCGTTTCACATCTATCTTCTGGATTCGTATTCAGGAAGCGATGGGTGTGAAACTGAAGTTTAGCACCGCGTTTCATCCGCAAACAGATGGGTAGACGGAGCGCGTGAATCAGGTCCTGGAAGATATGTTGCGAGCTTGTGTTCTGGATTTTAAGGACAGTTGGGATGATTGTCTTCAGTATGCAGAGTTCGCGTATAATAATAGTTTCCAGGCGAGTATCGGCATGGCTCCCTATGAGGCGTTGTATGGTCGCCCGTGCAGAGCACCACATTGCTGGGTAGAAGTTGGTGAGCGTAGTTTGCTTGGCCCGAAATTGGTGCAGATGACTTCAGAGAAGGTTGACATCATTTGACGTCGACTTCTGACAGCGCAGAGTTGGCAGAAGAGTTATGCTGATACGAGGCGTCGACCGCTTGTGTTTGAGGTTGGAGACCATGTTTTTCTGAAGGTCTCTCCTATGAAGGGAGTTCTGCGGTTCGGTAAGAAGGGGAAGCTGATGCCGAGATTTATTGGTCTATTTTAAGTTCTGGATCGAGTGGGAGCGGTAGCATACCGCCTTGCTTTGCCCACACCTCTTGCGGGCGTGCATAACGTATTTCATATTTCTATGCTGAAGAAGTACGTTCCTGATCCTTCGCATATTATCAGTTGGGAGCAAGTGCAGTTGAGTGAGGATGCCACTTATGTACTGCGACCGACGTGTATTTTTGACAGGAAGGAGCAGGTATTGTGTAGCAAGGTTATCCCTCTTGTGAAGGTACTATAGACGTATCATAGTGAGGAAGAGGCTACTTGGGAATCTGAAGCTGAGGTCAGGAAGAGCTATCCTCAGATCCTTGAGGAATATGAGAAGGTATGAATTTCGAGGACGAAATTTTCTTTAAGAGGGTTAGATTGTAATGACTCAGGAATTTTTATGCTAATCTTTCCTTAAGTAGTTGCTTTTGGGGTAATTAGCGCTATACTCGATTGCTTGTGAAATTTGCATCAATCACTTTAAATTGGATCTGCCTGACTCAAAACTTGTAGATTAGTTAGCGCTATGTTACTCTGAAATCTGGGATCCATCGCTATATCCAGTTGTTCTGGGGAATTTTTGGAAGTTTTGGATCGGACCTGGACCACGTGTCGAAAGTCCGATAGCGATGATCTTAGGCTGTTGCGGTCACCATGTTGGGCTTGACCATCACCTCGAAAATCAAGTTCATGTGATGTTCTGGGTCGATTTGATTGAGTTCGGAGTGAAAAGTGTGAGAACGGTTGGAAATTTATTAAGCTTTTATGAAATCTGAGTTGTGTTGCTTGCGCGATGATTTTAAGCTATCTGACCCAATTTCACCCTCTGATCAGGGAGGGTGGCCTAGGCATGTCCTTGTGCTTGTGGACCTGATCGAGATTCAGTGACCGTTGAATTGGGTGTGGTCCGCCACGGCTAATCTGAAGATCTGGTTGGTACGAAAACTCAACTTGACCTAGATCTATGGTCAGTGAGCTTAAGTCCGACCTTTCGTGGTTATAGGCCCACCGGAAGTGCTTCGTTGGATCGTGAGAGGCAGGTTTTGGTTATACCCTAAGTATACCTTGGCCCTGGGGTTATTTTCATCAATGTTAGGCCTATTTATAGTCCTTAAACCCTAGCTCTCTTTTCCATACGAATTTCCTAACCCTAGCTAAGTGAGAGAGAGGAAAAGAGAGAGAAAGTGAGAGAGAAGTTGGTGAATCATCTTAGATTCTTTCCCGTTCTTTTACATCCTTGAACCTTCACTTTGAATCGTTATTCTGACGCTTCTGAGTTCATCTTTGGGTAAGTTAACCTAACCCTAATCCGTGTTAGAGCTTAGAATAGTCTTGGTGTTGTTGTATCTCATTTCTATCCTTGCTTTAGGGTATTCTATCGCCGTTGACGAACACAACTCGTCTGAAATCAGTTCGGTGTTCTTTTCTGACTTAAGGTGCGGACTTTAAGTGTATAGGTTATGGTTTTCAAGGCTTTCAATGCCAGTTAATGATTTATTCTTGTTATGGATGAGATTTCATATGCCAAATGTTATGTTTGCTTTACGTTCCTGATATGCATGTGTTATTTCGAGATTTGTGTATTCTATGTGTATATATAAAGTACCGTATGCGTGTAAAATATGAACATGTGATTGCCATGATTAATTGTCGTGTACTTATGCTAAGGGTATGTGCGGCAACTCCTTGGCAAAAGGAATTGTCCAAATGTGTGTTTTTCAACATACGTCATATATGTTGAACTATGTATTCTAAGTGTTTGTAGAAATGTCTGAATGATCTAAAGTGTGATATTTCAACCTAGTATGGGCGTTGAGAAGTGATTCTCAACTCTCCCACTAGTGTGTATGATTTCCTTCTTGCAAGTTACATTCCTTGTTATTTAATTTCAAGTCTTATTTATGCTTACATTTATGTTAAGTTGATATTCTTCAAATGCTTGCGTACTACATGATTTGAGTTGTTGTTCCATTACTATTCTAAATGTTAGTTACGAATATCTGTTGTAGTGTAATGTGTGTGAGACTATGCATTAGTCCAGGAAATCGGCCTTAAGTTCGTGGTTGAGGTTGCTTTCGCCACATAGGACGTATTAGACGAACTCGAGTCGTATTAGAGTTGTCGGCAGTGGTTTGGCCACGCGGAGTGCTTGCGCACTCTATGCCGTTCAACTCAACGTGCGCTCGTGCTAGTCGAGTTCGTCAAGTAACCCGATTGTCCGATATATGTTCACCATGTATGGACGCTACTGCTTGAATCTAGGGTACCAGACTTACCGATGAAATCCTATTAACCTTGGTACCTTGATCCGCTAAGACTCATGAGCCAGACATGGTGGTATGGGACACCGTGGTCGAGCTGTCGGCCTACGCTGGGGTGACGAGCCTCCCCATAGTGACCAGTGAGCAACTAAACTCGTGAGCCGATTATGGTGGTATGGGACACTATATTCGTGCTGTCGGCCTACATTGATTGGTGACGAGCCCTTTGTAGTGACCTCGAGCATGCCTGAATACCGCATTGAGGTGACGAGCCTTGGTGTAGTAACGAAAGTATGATAGGCGTGCATTGATTGGTGACGAGCCCTTTGCTACGACCTGAAACTATATGATCGTAAGAGATGCCTAGGATTGACGACCCTAGAATGGATCACTGTTTGGATGGTGATATGAGGAAGGTATCTTAACTTCCCAATCCTGCTGTATGAAAAGGACTAATAACAACTTGGTAATCATATTCATGCACCGCATTTGCATGTGCTTTGTAGATGTAGCGCACTTTGAGGTGGTGTCATGGGTAACGTAAGATGAAGACGCTGAGGGTGTACGCGTGAGGGCATGCATCATTCTGCATACATCCTTGCATTAACAAGAGTACTTAGGACTTGTTTACTTATTCTGCTTTATCATTACTACTTGATTGAACTGATAACATGTTAACCTGTGCTTTATTGTTCCACTGAGTTGATCACTCATTCCCACGTTCTGGGGCGGTGTTAAACACCCACCAGACTCTGTCTTAGCTGATGATGTTGCAGATGTTGAGGCGACTTCTGAGGTAAAGCGGGAGATGGATGATGATGAGGCTGCTTTCTCTTTTATGCAGTTTTCAGACGGTTTCTAGCGGGCCTTGTTCTGATGCGCGGGATGCTGGGATTTATTTTGGGAATTAAATGATGTAATTTTGATACTTGTAATTTTGATAATAACACTTACATTTCGACCTGGTATCTATATGTACTTCAGGGATTTATACTTGTACACATATATATTTCTATAAGTCTTTCGCTTGCTTTCTTCACTTATCCCCAAATTATATTTTCTATTTGGCTTAATTTATTCTATGTTTTATGCACTAATACAGACCACATACATCCATCATTGAATATGTTGCATAAGTGATGTTTTGGAACTCGGGAGCTGAGTTATGCTCGACCCCCGAATTTCAGGGCGTTACATTCTATCTTCACTCAATATATGAAAGTCTTCACTTTCTTCCAGTTTGAAGATCTCGGTAAGTTCGTCGTAGATATCGGTAAGATAGATTCAGCACGAACAAAATGAATGTCGAAGATTCAATGTGAACAGATGCACAAGCTTGATACAAATTAAGATACAAACTTGAATTGGTTTGGCACACCAAAATTTGACAATACTTATCAACATAGCACTTTCAAACTTCACTATAGGGAAACCATCAGCCAAAGAATCGTCATCTCCTTTCACATCCGGAACGGCAGCGTCGGAGAAATGCGGCCCATCAAACTGATCTTCTTCTATAGTCGGAGAATGACTAGGTGAAGATTCAGTCTCGCGTCTCCTGGAAGGTCCCTCATAACGGCAATTATGCCTTATGGCCTGCAATAAATTTTAACAAAAAATTATGGGGAAAAAAAAGTAATCTCAGATCAATCAGATGAGTGATTTTGATTACAAAAAATCCGGACAAACAAACCACCGATGGTTCGTCTATCCAGAATTAGTAAGCATATAACATACCTGAAAGTTAAGCCAAGCTGTTGCGGCCTCCTCGAACGATTTGTATGATTGATGTCTATATCCTGAATATCGATCCACCTACGCTTTTGCATCCTCTCATTTCTCATAAAGGCCTGAAACTCTTCCCACAAAAACTACATAATATTTCTTCATAATTTCTTGCAAAAAATAATGGCTATTAAAATCGTTAAACATTCATGTTGTGAACTGACTGTAGCTTATATAAATAGATCAATATCCTAAAAGATGTTTGAAAAAAATTAATATCTAGGTGATATTTCATAGAAGCAGTCATGGAAAATTTCCTGATAGTTATACATTCGTAGTCTTACCTCAATAATTCACACTTATACAATAACTCGACATTCGAATTCTAAGTTAATGTGGAATCTGATATTTTGCTGTTGTGGTAGGATTTATACATACCCTGCTTACTGATATAAAATGTGTATAAGTTCAATAATCAAGAGAGGGCATTGTTATCATTCAGATATCATAAGAGACAAACAACCGTTAACATCAGAAACTTGGACTTTTAAACAAACATAACACCCTGGATTGAAACAAGAAGGACATCTCAGAGCAATCAAATAACCACAACAGTGTAGACATCACAAATGCAGTTTATGCTTTCATTCAGAGGCAAATTCCCCTACTGTACCTGCAATTATGAGCAAAATACCAACCCTGTTTTGAGTTAGATAATAGAAGAAACTGATTATCGAGATAGATATATCAATGATGGTCCGACCATCATTAAGAAAAGTTTGCAGCAAGTCCAACCGGCAGAGTGTTGAATGCTCAAGAAGCACCCAAATATCCATGCATAATCCACTTGAATATATATATATATATATATATATATATATATAATAGATTAAAAAAAAGAGTTTAGTTGTTTAAGATTCCAATTCTAGCCAAGCAGAATGGTTTCAGACAGGTGGATTGCGGTCTAGGAGCTTTTGGACCCACTCCTTGCGCCTCTCATGCCCCATTTTGATGAAAAAACCTGCGCTGACAATATCTTCTTACATCAACCTAGCGGCGCAGACCTGATCTTTGTGGCTCAGACCATCAACCTCCTCTAGTATGTCCAACAACTTTTGTAGTCGAGTTATACTTTTGCCCTGTGCCATTGTTATGTTAAGGGTCTTGACGACCTCTTCCATTTCCCCCATTCTATCACCTATGTGATCACTTGGCTTTCCCTTTCTTCCTTGGGATATGCTAGTAACGGTGCTTTGGCTATTTCTAGACCCATACAAGGTCTCCATAGGCCCTATGTGGACCCTCTTTGACTGCTGTTGTGATCCTTCATTGAGATGAAACGGCGCATCACTTACATGGTCATCATCCTCATCCAAAGATAGGCGAACAGTTTCAGTTCCATTGTCATCAGAATACTCATCAGAATCGAGTTCATCTCTTCCGCGACGTTTGGCAGAAAGAGGAGATAAGTACGCTGTGTGGGCAAATGCACCGTGAGCACAATCATTACCAAATATATATGCCAAATCATTATAGCGGTTGATGTGTTTGCCACGCACTCTCTCGGCGTATGGATGAGACTGCAAAACAATCATATGTGTATATAAGCAACTCTGAAGATAATTCAACAGATATACATAGTAAAAATTGCACGATAAAGGTGTATTAAAGGGACATCAGGTTGAGTGAAATGCTTATGTCACTTACCAAAATATAGCCATCCCAAACATCATCTGTTGCCACAACCATTTCAGGTCCACATCCCACCCGAAACCATTGGCATTTAGCATATCCCGGACTGCCCAATAATTTTTTTAAAGTTCAGAAACAGTTGGAAGTATGCTTATTCTCTATCTCCACCCCACATTTGTTGAATATTTCAGTGATGGTTGCCTTATAGGGTTCGGGATTAAAACCAATATCACTTTTACGACCCAGATTGTATCAACCAATGCATTATCCATTGGATCACTCCACTGAATGCGCGCTGTTTTCTTACTTTCTCTAGTTCTTCGAGTGCGAGCACTCGAGACATGGAGGACAGAGCTTTCTGAAGTGTCGTTGAGCTTGTCTTTATTGGGGTACCGAAAATATTGCTCGTTGATGCGACAATCTTCTTGGGTGAAGCTGTACATTTGGAGGGGGAGGCAGTTTCATTCTTATCTTTCCCCACCTTATACGAGCTTCGAAGGAAATTCATCTTACCTACGCTGCAGTAACAGTCAATGAAAATACAATCTCATAATCCAAATTAAAAGACGTAAATTACAGTTTAGATAGATTTAAGAAGATTATAATAGTGCGTACTGTAATAAAATTTAAACTAAGTACTCACATATTTTAGAATCCATATAAAGAGTCAAAATATGTAATAAAACAAACACCCCAACAACACACATCAAAGAACAATTTATCCAAGAATACAGTACTGCTGTTATAATAACAACATAAAACAGTGACTTAAAAAAAAGGAAATTAATGTCGCTGTCGTGTTCGAGGAAGGTTGTCATTTCACTTCCTCTCCGCAATCTCATCCCTCTTTTTTGTCCATTCCTCTCTTGCACGGTCTATCACAGTAGACCTTGTGCGCTCCTCCTCTGCAATAGATATGTCTATAGGGGATGACAAAATTTCCTCCATACTATCTCTAGTATCCTCAACTGTTTCCTGAAATCCATCGTCACCACTAACACGGATGAAGTTTTGTATAACACAGCAAGCTATAACAATTTTTACTTGCGTTTTAAATTTGAATTGTAGTGCTATGCGTAGTATAGGAAATCGTCCTTTTAAAAGACCGAAACAATGTTCAATTACATTTCGTAATTGAGCATGACGATAATTGAAGAGTTCTTTCTAATTAGTAGGCTTCCTCCTAATACGAAATTCATTCAAATGATATCGTACACCTTGATAAGGTGCCATAAATCCTAGAGAATGGGCATATCCCGCATCGACAACATAGTATTTTCTTACAAAAGCAATATATAAATATTAAGCACTAGCCAAATTGCATGTGACATATTTATATCAAACTTGCAACAGTTATTCCTTACCATGAGGCACAAGGAAACAATCAGGGCAACGAGTTAATGCATTTTGCAAAACACGAGCATCGGAGGCAGAACCATCCCAACCCACTGGCACATATACAAATTTTATATCAAAAGTACAGGCTGCCATTACATTCTGAGACAAGAAACCTTTTCGATTTCGAAAGGTTGCACTTGCTTCATTCGGTAAATAGGCCGGTATGTGGGTGCCATCAAGTGCCCCAATGCAGTCCTACAAGAAATATTAAGCTAACTTTTAGGTTTATATTACATAAACAACAATTTAAATGTATTATAATTGCATATTTTTGGATTATATTACCTGAAAAAAAGTTTGATTATTAGATATCTCTTTCGCTGTGTGTAAACTGGAAAACTTTACATATTCCGGATAAAGTTCATTACAACATCAAGAACTCTATTGAAATGTCGACTCTCACCAGACCGTGCGAATCGATTACCAATGACACGGTTTCACATGTTGTAGCCAATAGTATGAAGGAACATGACGACTTGTTCCTCTAAACTGCATCTCCTTGTATCAGACAGTAAATTCCTATCTATTAACAAAGAACATAGCTCAAAGAACTTATCACGACCCATTCTTAACTATGTAAGACAGTCTATGTCGCTCTTCTTTATGATTCCATTAATAAATCTATTTCTACTTATATGACAATCTCGAGGCAACGACTTCATACAATAACAATGATAATATTCAGCAACTTCCATAACACATGCAGAAGCTGCAATTACGGTTAATGCTGCTGCAATTTCTATTTCATTCCAATCACTGTTGGAGGAGTCCTCTCGACTAGAGTCATCACTATGAGACCCGACGAGTGATATGGGTTCTAACCTGTTACTTTTTCAATTTACCCTGCTTTTAATAATTTAGATAACAGAAAAATTCCAAATGCACAACAATGCCAAAACACTATTTATAATAATATTCTTACAAGAATTCTACAAATAATGTATCTGTTACACAATATACATTTCCTTGAAGATAATAATAATCATTCATGGATCAAACGTAACAAAAGTTAATTTATATGCTAGTTTATTCAAATATGAAATAGTAATCGGGTAACGAACATAAGTAATGCAATAATTACAGAAGAAAATTAGTATTCTCATAGCTACATCAAGTTTAGCATAAACTGGCCAGTATACCACGCACCTGTTAACAGTTTCAAATGAAAAGTACTGATAACGTTGAGGGTTAGCACTCTTGCAAGACTGGACTGCAGGAAAGGGCTACAATTAGTCCTGTTTAAAATGTAGATTTCATGGTGCTATATGGAAATACACATAGTATTCCTGTAGTAACTATCACGCATGATGTGGGTATTCATTTGAAAATAAGCGAAAATATTACAAACTTCATGTTCACAGGCATATTTTCTTAGTATTAACAGTAATAGTACAATTATCCTAAACAATGTCTTCTTATATGCTGCGTACGAAACGTATGAAATGAAGAACAGTGATGATCCTTTACAAATCTCATTGGCGTTGAGATTGGAATATTACCTCCATTGTCCTTTAGCACCTGCGACTTAGGGGAAACCCCAACAATATTTTAGAAGAAACGAAAGTTGGTTCTTCATCCGGTAAAGAAAATTTTCTTATATAGCCATTCCCGATATGGTTCTAATAGTGGAAGAAGATCATAACTCCCAGTCACATTGACATGCACAAGTCATGTCACAAGTATCTGGAGGTGAATCCATCTACGGGATTTTCTCTAGATTTGTAGAAATGTCACGATGGTACAGCAGACTGTAAAAGCTATTTCGGATGTACTGCGTGGGTTGCCCGCATCGTAGAGGGAGAGGAAATCTTGGTCCAACACCCGTAGAGATGCGACTGCAACTCATAGGGTGTATCGTGGTATACACGGAGATAAGGAAGACCAACATGCAAGGGATAAGATCCATCAAACGACATTTTTAAATCCTCTCTTCCCCAAAAATGCAATGACATTCCATTACATGCAGAAGGTTTTAAAATTACCTTTACGCAATACCTAGATACCACTGAATCTATGAGAAGATTGCTGTAGCAGTTGAAATCGGGATGGAATCAGGGCAAGTTCATGGTGACTCGCCGATCTACCGATCCTTAGACAAGCACATAACGTTCACAGAGAACAAAGAGGACCACATGTAACCATCCATGTCTCGGATCTTCTGGATCTGCAATGATATTCTCAACTAAGATGATCAGTAAGGAAGAAGGGAATGGATGAGGGAGGGAGTATCTGCGCCTAATGGAGTATGTGCGTTTGATGGTCCGCAGGACTGAAACCTTGGGTCTTTACTTTTTTGCCGTAGGGCGGTGTAGTGTGATGACACCACTGCACTGCATCATACGTTGAACTCTGATAGGAGATAACGCGTGGTAGCCGAAATCTAGTTCGGCGACGTACTCGGGTCTCTCGTCCATGACCGCTTTTAATTCAAATTCAAACATTGGATAACGTACGACCCACGTCTAAACATAATACAACACCACCTGGGCTGTGAATCCAAACACGCCCTAAAGGGAGAAGGGAGCTTCATCGACATATATGGGTAAAGAGAAGAGGTAAGCCTCCTTCTTCGCATATCTATGTCCCTTTTCCTATTATTCCTTGAAATTCCCCTTCTGTCAGACATCATGTTGGCCATATTGGTCCTTTTTTGGCATATACCTTGCAAGCGGAGCTGAGCTGACCATTTTCAAGAGAATCGGCCGCATCTCATCATTAATCGTCCGTACTTTGTAGGTAAGTATGTGTTGTTTTGAAATCGGGGCCCTTTCTTTCTTCATTTCGAGTTTCTTGCCTTTTTATATGGTAATAAGTATAGATCATATGGAGAAGTTGTTTGAGCTTTTGTCTGATTATTTAGTTGTGTTGACCCTCTTTTTTTTTTTTTAACATATGCCCTTGCTTTAGTTCACTCCTCCCATTTTGAAAGCTCACCGTCAGATATTGCGCAGTAAGGCGGAGTATGAGGCGGCCGAGGCTGCGCTGTTACAAAAGGGGGTTGAAGCCAAGAAACGCCACTCGGAGAATGCAACTTTGAAGGCGCAGGCGGAAGGGGTGGTCATGACTGTGAGGGCTCGAGTAGCGGTAGCGAGCGCATCCCTGAAAGCTCAGGTGGAAGCGGCGCATATTAAGCTGGAGGCATCTAAGAGACTTCTCGCAGAGGCCTTGGAGAGGGGAGCCAAGTGGAAGTCCAACTTGAATGAGTTACAGTGCGAATACGGCGCGAAGATGATAGAGGCTCAGGTGGCCATTCCTGTGGCTAGGCGGCGGTCGTGGAGAAGTAAAAGGCCTCCAAGGAATACGAGGATAGGGACGCCCTGTACAGCCTCGAGTATGAGAAGTGCCTTAAGGATGTCAAGGAGGCGCATCCCGAGCTCGACCTCTCAGCCTTTGAGGAGGTCAGCTCCAATTTTGAGGTATCTCTAGAGGACTCACCTTCTGTCATGCCCCAAATTCAGAAACTGGGCTCACAAAATTTTTGATCACCAAATTCGATGCCAACAGCCTCCGTAGTACCCCATTCTCAGCTTCAAGTGCCCATACGCCAGATTCTGATATTGGGATCCTATAAGGAGGATTTTCAACATGCATTTCTTTGTGGACAAGCATGACCACAAGTGTATCCAAATCACAAAGGCAAATATCATCATCACATATCCACTAATATCAAAAACTTAAGTACAATACATGAAGGGGAAATACAAGATAAAAGCCAAAAGCTCTAGAAGCTCTACCGCACGCTCCTGCCTCAGCTTAACTATGTCTTATCGTCACCTGTACGCATCTATCGTGCATAAGCTTATAGAAAGCTTAGAGGGTAGTATACGTGTGTGCGTAAGATAAGTGCCAAGCACACAAATATCAGCGTAACTGGAATACTGGCAAGGCTATAAGTCATTCAATATCGGAGTATGCAATGCAGAACAACTATGCAATGCGGAGTCATAATGAGCCAAATATCAGATACCGAGCATGTAATATAATATACAATTCTGAAGAGCTACGAATACCATCAGCCTCATCTAGGCCATATAAATGCAGAAACATAATAACCCAAATGCCATATGCCATGGATGTAATGCAACATGCAGATCCCAGCGAGTCCATAATACCATCAACCTCATTCAGGCTATGCAATATAGAAGCATAGTAAACTAAACGCTGTGTGCTGAGGATGCAATGTAATATGAGGTGCGAAAGAAATGACTAAACTGGAGTGTGAAGTCGGGATGATAGTGAGTAATATTACAAGTTGTGGGGTCTATTACAAGGGACTTCTATATAAACCAGTCCCATACCTAAATTTGGATTGCTAGACTCAATGTGGTAAACTCCTGATCTTAGGTTGGTTGCGCGCCCCAATTGAAACCCTGACCATTGCGAAGGTACACATAACAAATTAGTTACACACCACCAACCTAAGTAGATAGTGAATGAATAAATGAATAAATAAAATGTTGAGTATGCAACTCCTGCTCAATAAGTCCACATATCAGTACCGTATATCTTTGGGATCATCACCAGGGTCTAGTAAACTCTAGCCAGCTTGCCGCCCCATCAAGCACATAACTGGGTAAGTGGAAGAGACCTTACTATCCGCCTACCAATATCTCCCGGCTCGTCGATAGTGGACCCATTTATGAGCTAGTAAAACTTAGCCTAACATTGCCTATTTCCTCAGACGGGTAAGGCCACACCCCCTCCCAACCGACCATGACACTGGGAGATGCGGCCTCCTGGTATTTGGCCCTCATGCACTCATGCATCCACTCGGTTTAGACGTTGAGGTCATCCCCTGGCCTCGGGGGTTTAGAGATTTTCACCCAAGGACATCTATGACGCCTCAATGCTAGAACCAAACATTTCTTGTGTCCCATCTGACCGTCCATGATATGCCTGTAGAGGCCACGACCCTGATGTCGCTAGGGCGTACGATGGTCATATCACAAAATACGATATGCATGAGTCATACCATCTAGTCATGCATCAAACATGCGCTTACCACATGATCATGTGGGGCAACTCCGTCTCACAAGGAGTCCCATAATAAATCAAGCCAATGTCATATGTTGTGATCAATCACTCCTCATAACAAGCATCATATGATGCGTATGGGAATGTATCATGATGTAATAAAGTACATAGGCATGATTATCTGATAGGGCAAACAATAGTACTCTACAATCGACCATCACCGGCTTGTCACATACTACGAGTATAAACTGAACGATGTGCTCCTTCTACAACTATAGGAGCCTATGCGGTATGTCTTACATTAGCCTTCCAAGGCTCTGCATGATCCAAGACAGGGACAACAGGTCTAGTCTATACTTTGAGGTAGGTTCTACATAGTGGATATACCAAACCTGATACTACATATTCTTCTATCTACGACAAGGGGTGATGGTGTACTAAGCAACAGATAGCCTATATGATACACTAATGTCCAAGATGGACCTCGCACTTGTCTTAACAAAGAGATGGACGGTGCGGATGTTATGTACATGTCACGAGGTCCTAGTAAATGGGTACAAGGGTAGGATACACCTCTCGTGGTGAGTCAAGTGGATATATGACAAGATGAGTTCACAAGGTGAGCTAATAGGGTGAGTAATTGGGCTTCCTAAACCTCCATGTCATGTAATAAACTGGGCTTTCCTATGGGAAGCCCAATACATACACAAAGTGGGTTTAGTGGAGTACCTACACCTAGGACTATGTGTCCTTCCAAGTAGATTGGGTAGCCACTCAACCCTAAGTGGGCCATGGGTATGGTCACTAAACTTGGGCAAAACATGCATCTAGATGGGCCACCTTTCTATGGAAGGCCTGGTGTGAACACAAGGTGGGTTTTAAAATTTGGGCAATACTACAGGGCATGGCGGGAAGCACTATTATTAATGGGGGCCTAACGGTTTGGGTTAGGCCACTAAGGAAGATGAGAATGGGCCTAACAACAGGCCCTAGGGAGAGTTATAATGTGGACATTTAACCATCATTACTCTCAAGGTAATTGGCTTAATAACGGGCCTTAAGGAGGATTTCAATGGTGGACATTTAACCACTATTGTCTCCTAGTGTGCGGTCCACTTGGGATTTGAATCTAACTCTCTATGAGGCCCACGACCCTTATACAAATCGGGGAAATGGATGGACATCGTATATGTAACACATACATCATGATGAGCCTCATAAGGTAGCCCCATGGTGGGCATATAGCCCATAAATCAGGGTGGACCTCTCAATGCAATGGAGCCCATGACCTTAGAGCAATGGATGAACGGTGTGAATATACTGCATACATCATGGTGGAATCATTCATCACAGTTGGGCCTCATATAAGGGCCTCAAATACATCACATTGGGCCTCATCCATGGGCCTTAAATACATTATATTGGGCCGCATCCCATGGGCCTCAAATACATCGCAATGGGCCGTATCACATGGGCTTATATACATCAAATGGGCCACATCACATGGGCCTCATATACATTAAGTGGGCCGCATCGCATGGGCGTCATATAAGATGGACAGTGTGGATATGAAACAGATGGACAGTGTGGATGCAAAACAGGTGGACATCGTGGATGTAAAATAGATGGACGGCATTGATGAAACACATATATCACGGTGGATATAAAAACAGATGGACGAAGTGGATGGAAAATAGGTGGACGGCGTGGATGTAAAACAGATGGACGACGTTGATGAAACACATATATCACGGTGGATATAAAACATATGGACGATGTGGATGCAAAACAGGTGGATGGCGCGGATGTAAAACAGATGGATAGCGTTGATGAAACACATAAATCACAGTGGGGTCCCACCGTCCCTGCTAGACGGTGCTGGACTCCACACGTGTGTGTGGATCCCACCGTCCAGACAGGTGGACGGTGTAGATATAACACATACTTCATGCCCACAGAACTTGCGGACGTCATACAACAGCTATATAGCTGGTGTGAGGTACCCCAGCCAATCCAATTATCCCCACCATCCAGGGATTGGATGGTGTGGATAAAACAGATACATAAGGTGGGTCACACCAACCTTGCAGCTGGACGGTGGATGCCACTTGCGCAGGGCCCCACTGTTCATTGCTGGACGGTGGATGATATGGATAAAGCACTTACATCAGTGGGTCCACAAGTGTGTGGCCCACTAGCTACTGTACCAAACTGATATTTATATTTTCCCATGTCCAGACCTGCTGGATGGTGGGCAGCCATATACATAAGGATGGGGTCCACGTGTGTGGCCCCACCAACTTGAGATTCAAGTTGATATTTATGTTTTCCTTTAATCAGGTCCGTCCAAACGGACTGCCAGGTGGGCCCACTCGGTGGATGGCATGGATAAAATACATGTATCATTAGGTGGGCCACACATCAGAGAGAGAGAGAGAGAGAGAGAGAGAGAGAGAGAGAGAGAGAGAGAGAGAGAGAGACGTGTGATGGAGGGGAGGGGCTTCGTCACTATGAGCCCTTCCTAGGTGGGCAATGTAAATACAATAAATACATCAAAATGGATCCCAAATCATGTGGACCCTAAATCATAAGAAAATCAACAGTGGAGATCCCTTTTTCACCAAAATGCAAGGTCTAGATGACCTTTTTACAATGGGAAAAATAAACATCATGATGGGATGATGAACATATGAATCATAGTGGGCCATCGGCCACACCTACGGTCCAAAGTGAGATCCATACCATTAATCGGTAGGCTCCACTTGGCCCATCATCAAAAACATAATTTAATCCTACAAATCACCCGTTGATTGCAAATCTTCTAGGCTCCTTGGAATGCTAAGCTCCTTGGCTTCAACTTTGATGGAGGATGATGAAGATTGAAGGGCTAGGATGAGAGATGATAGGATAGGAAGTGGGCCCTGATCTTAAATTCTTTCTCTCCTTAGGAATTGCTTGGAGAATGGTGGAGAGAATGAAGATGGGATGGAGTGAAGGATTGGAGAGAGGGATGGTATTGTGTAAGATGGATGGGATGAGAGGGATGAGTGGTGTAAGAGAGGGATGGGTGGAGAGAGAGAGTTGACTTTGGGGATGGCTTGTGTAAGAGAGGGATGGGTTGTATACTTGACTTGTGATTGATTGATTGATGTGAAAGGTGGTAGAGATTTTCTCAGAATTTATAACGTGCGGCGTTTCCTCAAAATATACGTGGGCCCACAACTCCTAGCTTGGGTATCACATTGGAGTGTGAGACGCGCCTTTAGAACCGCGGCGACAATGCAGTCGCTAGGGTATAAGTTTCGAGTCAAGCCAACTTAGATCTACAAGATGTGACTTAGGGTCATGCGCAAACATCGATTATAGGTCGTGGGTTGCCGAAATTCGTCGGGGAGGATCGTGGGAGTTTAAGGAACGGTATGGACTAGGATACAGGCCTTACACCTTCCAAGCAACCCCCTGCAGCGCCGTTACCTCTTCCTTTCCTTGTTGTAGTTTGAAACGTACTCCCCCAACTTGTTTTTAATGAAAGGATGTTTTGGTTCATTACATTGATTGTTTTGATTAGATTGGTAGATTTTGCAATGGGCACGTCGGCATCTTGTGTCGAGCTTGAACCCTTAGTCGTTTTAACCCTATGAATCTATGATTCTTGATCGAACATTTCCGTAGGTCAGATACTTCTGTATTTTCAAAGTATCGTCTTTACCATGAATTAAGCGAACCAAGTAGTGGTGATACTTCATGGCCCAACCTCTTCTTGAAGGGTCGGCCCATCAGTTAGGGTTGTTCTTCCCCTATATTGCGGGAAGCCCTTACTAGATTTTTAGTAGATGGATCGTTTGTAGACGTGGAAGTGGAAAGCAAAACTCGTCCCGAGCTTGGGACTTTTATTGCAATAGTTCCAATGTTGTAGACTAAAAATAACAAAAATGTAGATTTTGAGGGCTCAAGCCAGGTCGGCCTTTATGCATAGTAGATCTTGAGATGCTCAGCATTCCATGGATGTGGTAAGAGTCATCCTTTCAAGTCTTTGAGTTAATACGATCTTGGTTAGCTTGTAATTGTTACCACGTAGGGTCCTTCCCAGTTCGGTCTCAAGATTCCCAAACTAGGTTCCTTGGTGTTTTGGAAGGTTCCGTGGATGACTAGGTCTCTAGCACAAAACCTTCTCATCTTCACCCTAAAATTATAGAAACGGGCAACTTGCTGTTGCTAGATCGCGACATTGATCCGGGTTCATTCCCTTCTTTCTTCGATAAGGTCGAGATCCAGTGTCATCTGTTCAGCATTCTGTCGTTCGTCGTAGGAGCGGGTCCGAGTAGTCAGTAGCCCAATCTCGACTGGTCATCCATGGTCCAATCCACTTATTTTATGGGTCCTAATCTAAAGTCTACCCTACTGCACGTTGGGTAGGGAGGGCTCTATCACATCTAATGGTAGGATTTCTCAACTTACTATGGATGTGAATGAGTATAATCCACAACATCTATTTTAAATAGTGCATAAGGCACCCAAGATATGTGGGACACCATGTTGTACATCTAACTCCATTGTTTCCATTATGTCGGAGCCTTTAGATGACCAACTGTGCATATATAAGATCATATATATTTCTGATTTTCAGTTCTTCTCTTCAGCTAATGATTTATGAGTTAGATGAGCAATGCACATGATGGTGACCCCACACACATACCTATTGTTAGTGTAGAAATTTGGTTAGCCCCTTTTAAACTGTCGTGTACTTGCATAAGGAATGGACAAGGAAGACCCTGGCTCGTGCAGGGGACCTCCGATGCCAAAGTCAAGAAATAGATCTGGGTCTAGTCGAGTATTGAAGGTTTAGGGCTAAAGATAATGAGTACCTTTCACCATTAGAGGTACCACTATTTATGGCTTAGGAGAGTCGGTGGAATAGAGGAGATTCCCCTATTTAGTAGGTGCATTTGTAAAGGGATTCAGATCTCGGACTAGTAGGAGGATCTTCCGAGATCCTTGGCGAAGATCTCGGGGATCTAAGTGTGTCGGAGATATATTTCGAGATCTTTGGAGAAGACCTCGAGCGGGTCTCTCTTGGGTAAGATTTGATTATCTGAAACCAACAGAGATGTGCAATGGGAGGCTGTGGTGGCCTTGGCCAACCTGACCTGGGAGTGGCGTGCCGCTTTAAGCTATGCCGACTTGGGTCACACTGACTTGGGCTGTGCTGACTTGGTCATGAGGACTTGGGTCACGCCGACGTGGGTCATACCAACCTGGGCTATGCCGACCTGTCTCCTTAGTCGAGCAGAGGAACGTGATGTTCCTGATGAACTCCGGAGATCTTAGAATCGTCGGAGGTGGTGCTCTTAACAGGGCTTCTCGTCGTCGCTTGTTTGGTCGAGCGTATAAGGTCCCGACCTAACCTTCTTCCATGGGTCGGTCCTTTTTCCCCATAACACCTATGAAGAGCATCGTATTCCTATTATTCGCCCATGATGTGTTGTTCATCTGATTTTCATTCCTACAGCCTATAATTAAGCATAGAAGGTGATGGTGCTTTGGATTTTACAAATATAAAGATCGGTGTGATCCAAAACTATCCAAATCTTAGAAAATGTTTTTAATGGTTAACATAGTAATCAAGGTGGGCCCCTAATCCACTATCGTGTCTGTCCATCTCTTCCGCTAATCACTGCTTTTGCTCTTGATGGGCCGCACACCAAAACTGAAATCCCAACCATTCATTATTGGAATTTTATACACTTGACGTATCGAGTAAACTTGTGGGGCCGCCTTAATGTATGTGTCTTATCCAAGACATCCTTCTATTTTACGAGCTCATTTTAAAGTCTTTCACTTCCATAAGTGTAGGTGATAGATAGGTGATGGAAAAGGCAGATGAGGAGGAGATGGCGATGTTCGTCGTTGTTCTCGCAATGGTCGCTTGCATGGCCACTGTTGGGGAATATTTGTCATAACATGTTGTAACATCCCAAATTTTTTGATATTTTGAATTTTCAAAAACTCTTGAAAACCTTTGATATGACTAACTCATGTTATCGCTTATTGGCCCTTGACGCTCGAAGTGAGCTTATACACAGGTAGTACCAGTAAAGAATAACACAAATATGATCAATCAACCGTAGGATGCCAATGAATCCGCTTGATCACTTAAACATAGAGCTTACCTTCAGGATTTGTTCATATAGGGTCCAAATCTAGTCGACTAACTAATCGAGATAACCGTAACTAAATAAAGATCTATCCAAAGCTGAGACAATTAGGGGTCAAATCTTAATTAATAAACAAAATCAATCCATTTACTCCTTTTGCCTAAAAACCAACGGTTTAGGGTTATTAAGACCGAATCGTTGTTTTCGCTAATTATAAATTGTTCACACTATAAAATTAACTAATATAGACCCTAGTCATTGCACACAAGAAATATCGCTACCCAATTTATTCAAAAAATGTCCCAATTACCTAAATAAGCAATAGACCGCTCGTTAGTGGGGCAGTAGTTCTAAAACTATAGAATAATGTCCGTCTCACTAGGCTTGACATCCATCGCGGGTGGAGAATCAAGATAGTACCCAGAACTGCACAACTTAGGCCAGAGGCCGAGTGCTTGAAATGCGTAAATACCCTAGGCTGAAACCTAAAACTTAAGTGAAATAAATTTTTCGCTCTTTCACGAACTTATGGCTTTCCGACCGTTAGATCGCAACTAAACTCGAGGTATGAGTTAAGGATATTTCCCTGATCATATCCATATAGCCACGGTCTCGATCGATCACTGACGACTGTCCATTATAAGTGAGGCCCCCACAGTTGATCGAAGTGTCCGATTGCCGCCCGATTCTGACAAACCATAGATCCTATAGTGGGGCATCTTTCCCCTAACACGAATGAGCCAGTGCGCCCTCGGAAAGACCCTATAAGTGAAAAACAACCTCCCTTAGGGTTAATATAATAGATAAAGGGCCATTAGGGTCATTTGCACCACTTCTGGCACTATATAAGGGCCTTGTTTGGGCACCCCCTCCTCCCATACGAATTTCAACAAGAGAATAAGGGAGAAAGGGAGAAGAGAAAGAGGAGAAATGAGAAGAGAGAGAAAGAGAGAGAGAGAGAGAGAGAGCTTGGGGTGGGAGTGTTGGTGCACCTCCACCCTCTCATCCCCTTTATAGCTGCCTCGCCATAGCCGGAGTTGTTGTCGGAGCTTTCCTGACAATGGATGGAGGTAAGTGTTAAATTTAAAATATAATTTAGGGTTTCAATAGTTGTTTATCCCTAATCTCATAAGCTTGTATATTTGTTTAGGTTTTTCAATGATTTTCTCTAAAAACCTAACTCTAAGAGCTCAAATCGAAGATTCCTTCTTAAATGTCTGGACCATTATGCCTAGGTTTCCATTTATCGACCCTTGAGGGTCTTAGTTAATGAAGTCTTGTGGTGAACAGTTTGTAAATATCTAGCATGTCTATATTTCGAGTTTAATTGCAATATGTGTCATTGGTTGTTTATGGATGCTTACATGTTGCTCAGGTGATTAAATGCTTTATTCTAATGATGCTCACATGTTTGGTTGAATGCTTGATTTGATGTATTGATTTGTTATGCTTACATGTTTGATTAAATGCTCTAGTGAATATATTATTCCATAGAGGCTCACATGTTTGATAAAATGCCTAGGTGATTAGATGAGCGTTCTATATATGCGCTCATGTTTGATAGAATGCCTATGTGGTTGTGTCGTTAAATCTATCTTGACGGCATGATGAATTGCTAAATTTGTAGTGATGCATAGGTTGCTTACAATGTTAGGTTAGTCAGTAAATTTTTCAAACCAAGGGGTGACCCTAGTTAGGCCGGCCACCCTAGACTTGTTTGATCAACCCGGGTACAGTAACTGGACTACACGGGATACTTGCACCCAATGCCGGTTGCGTCGGGTTCTCCGAGGTCAATCAAATTATTCCACTAGTCGACTGATCATGTATGTTCACAATATATGACATGACTAAATTGAATTTAGGATACCACGTTCCTAGTGGATGGTCCATTCATAACCGTTAGTGCAATACGATCCTCCTAAAACTCATGAGCCGAGCATGGTGTATGGGACATCGTGTTCAAGCTGTCGGCTTGCGCTGGGGTGACGAGCCTCCCCGTAGTGACCAGTGAGTACTAATAGAGGTGATAGTTTATTCTTTGAACGACCCTCGTCAAATTACTCGGCCGATGGTTCCATACCAGAGTATCGTTCTAACGACCCGGGCGTAAATGGAATTGGGTGACGAGCTCTTTCCTTTATATATTTTTTATTTTATTTGACAAGCCCGCACCTCAGAACTGAGTGATCATTCTCGGTATTTGGGTGACGATCCATACCGGGTTGATCCTCATACATTTAGGTATCATACCATACCTTTAGAATTGTTGATTTGTGAGATAAATGGATGACACCTAAATTTGGATCAAGGGACACTGGTGAGAAGTCGCTACGTGCGGCAACAAGCCACGTGAGCCGGATAAGGACTCGTGATATAATGTCTGTATCCTAGCTTCGCCAATATGCTAGATGAATGGAACTGAATAATTACTTAGCTAACATACGCATCAATCACATTGCATTAGATAGATGTGATGACCTAGTATTGGTGTCGCGTGATGGAGTGTTGGCATTTGCGAAATAAGCGTTGAAGTCATGTGTGAGGGAGTGTTGTTTGGAAAAGGCATGCATCATATCATATCTTCATATGCACATTTAACAAGAGTATTTATGTATTGTTTGATTTCTTGTTTATTATTAACTGCGCTGATTGTGTTGATAACATATGTAACTTAGAACTAATGGAACCACTGAGTTATCTACTCACTCCCACATAGGACAGTGTTTTAAAACACCAACCAGGCGTATCATTGATGCTGGTACTAGTGAGACCTAAGATAGGTAGGCTTATATCGAGTTGTGCCAACGCCAATATGTTTTGGAGAATTGGGTATAAACTGAGAGTTTTACACTTTAACCGTCATGGGTATATATATTGTGGTTTGTGGCTTATATAATCCCATTTTGGGCGATCATCACTATTGGAATTGTATTTTTGACTCTTAGCCCTATATTTCTGAATCTTTCATTATCTCTATCTCACTTTGGATCCGTTAAGTGAATTGCGTTACTTTGATTATCCATGTGCGAAATGAATGTGAATCCAAATAAACATGTGCATTCTCTTTAGGTTAACACTTGGGAACTCGGAATCGAGGTCCTTGTACTCGGGTGCCGATTTTCGAGGCGTTACATATGTTGAGACATCGGCATGTCAAGGGGATGATGAGTAGGCGAGATTTATTAACTCTATTGTTCTTACAAGTGATAGGGATTATGTTACTTAGCTCAGGATGAAATGAGAAGCATTCTTACAACTATGTAATGTAGTACGTAAGAGGACAGACCTATGTAATACTCGGAATGTGAGTCTGGAAGAACAACTAGTCATTGTCCTACATATGGTCGAACATACTGTGCGTAATTGGGTGATAGGACAGGTTCATATGTTCAGGTGAAACAGTAAGCCGTCACTTTCACCGAGTTCTAGATGCAATTGTGTCTCTCTACCTTAAATATGTTAAACAGACCAGTGCGGAAACCCCAACTGGGATTCAATTAAATCCATATTGGGCCACTTACTTCCAGGTACTAATTTTGATTTAGATCTCTTTCATCATATGGTAGTTTATTTTATAAATCTTCATATTCTCTTACAAATGAAATTCGATAAAATCTATATAGGATTGTGTTGGTGCAATTGACGAAATTTGTATCCCTGCTCACGTCCAAACATCCCACCATGCAAGCTTCCACAATAAGAAGGGTATCTTGTCTCAAAATGTGCTTGTTGCTTGTTCGTTTGATATGACAATATTATACGTGTTAACTGGATATGAAAGTTCTGCTTTAGATGCAAGGGTCCTATATAACGCTTTGATGCGAAGTGATAATCCGCTAATTGTCCCACATGGTACTCGTTCTTTCGATATATGGTCAACATTATCTTCAAAACATGGTATTGAACATGCGCTAAAAAACAATTCATGCAAATATGTAGTAAAATATTTCATTGTCAACATGGGTTACCCTCATTCATTAGGCTTTATGGCCTCATACCGTGGTGTTTGATACCACTTGCAAGAGAGCACTCATGAATATGAAGGAGTTATTCAACTATCGACATGCGTAAGTGCGAAACGTAATTGAGCGTTGTTTCGATATAATGAAGGACATGTTTCTTATATTGAAGACGACCGTGCAGTATCCATTCCAAGCACAAGTCAAAATTATTATTACTCATTGTGTGTAACATAATTTCCTACGAAAGGAGCACGAGTTGGACCAAGATTTATGTGATGTTGGTATATGTGTGGGGGACATAGAGAATAACCCTACGCCAAATGAGGTATCAACAAATGATGAGAGGCATTGACTAGTTCAAGTCACTCAACGGGAGAAAGATGCATGGATCAGAGCTCGTGATAAGATTGCTAAATGCATGTGGGCAGATGCCCAAAGCGATAGTAGGAATAGATAGGCATACTCTATTTTACAAGTACTTTGACTCTTTCGACCTAAACAGTACTGCAACTTTGAATAATGTATAGGCAAATATGCATGATTAGGGAACTTTTACTCGAATATGATAATTTCACAAAAACCATGCTTTAACATTTATAATATTTTCATTGTCATATTTTTTACTTGAAATGTACATTTTACAATGCCTTCTTTCATAACTGGCTCCATGTATGCATAGGTGGGATGTTGGACATCTGGACAAGTACTACACTAATACCGACACAGTTGCCGGTGAGAACTCCAGTTCTACTAACATGCTTTTCTCCTCGTAAAAAGTCAGTGAAATCCCTTATTGAGCCTCCATCCCGAGCAGCCAAAATCCAATGGACTAGAACTATGGATCAAGTACTGTTTGAGACATTGCTTGAGCAAAATTGCATTAGGCTGAAAAGATGATAATGGCTTCAAGAGAGAAGTGTATCAAGCTACCTTTGATGAGGTGACGAAACGAACTGAAATTATCATTAACTGGAAAAACGTGCAAAACTGATTGAAGTATCATAAGAGAGAATATAATGATGTAAGGGACATGCTGGCCACAAGTGGGTTTAGGTTGGATAACAAGCGAATGGTCATCTTAGCCCTAGAAGAGGTTTGTGAAGAGTATCTAAAGGTAAGAACAGTTCACAAATTGCTTTAACGGCACTGCATGCCATCTGCAATTTATATCTCTTCGCATCTTTATTTTCATACAATTAAGAGTCATTTCTAATAAGATACATCCTTTGTTATATGTGGACATTACGCGCAAGGAAGTAGAAACATGGCTGCGTCTTTATCTCGTATTCAACAAGATTTAAATGAAGCATAGACAAAACTATATGATGATGTTGATGCTACTTTTGACTTATCTGAGGAAACTCTCACGGATTCGACTAGGAATTATCAATTTTCCATTGATAGCTAGTTAAGGGAAAATTGATAATTCCACAACACTCCCAACCGTACATCTGATTCTAAGACTAATCATGCTTGGAGTAGTTCAAAGAAAATGATGTGGCCTGCTCGTTCGTGTGACATACTTGACATGTCTTTTAAGAATGTAGTCGAGGCAATGCGTGATTTTGGACTTAGCAAGGAGGTTAATTGAATAAGTAAAGTCTTGGATATCCTCGAAGAGGGTCAGGGGCTGACCAACTCTGAGTTCATCGATGTCGGTTAGATCCTAAGTCATGATGAAAATCTTGCATCCTTCTTTGTTAGTCTTCGACCTGAACGTCGTGCTGAATGGTTAAAGAAAACTCTCTCCGATTTCGTCGAAAATGTTGGTGGTGGCCATGTTTGATGGATAGAATTATATGTATATGAAACTTTGATAGTGTGGTTGCATGGTGGAATGGTATTTAGTAGGACGGTATCTTAGGCTAATGGATATTAATGGACATGTAATAACCATACACTCATATGTTGAAAGGGAGAGCTTAAGAAGTCCTAGAGAGGGGTGAGTAGGACTATGCTAAATAATCAAATAAAGTGCTGAATAATAAATAAATTAGAGATCTCAATTGCCTAAGTATTGAGATGTTGATTCCAAATGATTCGTAGGACAAACTTCACCTAAAATTTTAGGTAGGACAACCTTATTTCACGAATTCTTTTTAAAATCAAAATCCCTAACTTTACAAGAGTAAATAAAAATAAATATTACAAGCATTCACCACTTCAACTGAAATGTAAATACAAACCATTCATCACATAAAAGATAAAAATATTCACCACATAACACAGAGATTTATAGTGGTTCGGTGTACAATAACTATTCTAAAACAGCCACACCTACAATACTCCTAAAATTACTCTCCACATAATCTTGACTTTCACTATGAAAAATGTTTTCTTAGGGTCACCTTAAAACCTGATACAATTGTGATTTTACCGGGCTATCACAATCAAACCCCTCACTGAGATTTTTAGGATATCTCATACAAAACCTACACTAAGATTTTTTGGCTATCTCAGAAAAACCAAATCAAGAATTGAAGGTATACTTATATTTACCATAGAAGATGTTTTAGAAGCTGTAGACAAAGAACCGCTTTTCTTGAATGTTGATTGTTCAATGTCCAGTTAGATGGAAAAGGTCTAGGGTTCTATTGCTTTTTATTTAGTTCAAACCAATGACTACTTGGATTATTTCTCTTAAATCTCAAAAGAAGAGTAGTATTCACTCTCTTTAGAAACTTAATAAAAGAATCTGAGATTAAGGGAATTAAACAAAAGTTATAAATAAAATTTATAAATACCATTCAATAGCTTGCTAATAACTGGAGCTTCTCTCTCTCTTGCATAAGAATTTTGATAATAATAATCGATATTTCGGATTAAGAGAGAACCTCAATTTATTGGCAATGAAGTTAAATCTTCGACTGGCCTGAGGCAGTCTTCGACTAGCCCAAGCAGACCAGATTCTGTTCAATGGATTTTGGATCTCACAGGATAAGATTTATTCAAACTTCGACTAGTCTGAGGACCAGTTCGACTAGTCGAAGAGCTCTGTTCGACTAGTCGAAATTGGTCTTCGACTGGTCGAAGATCTCAAAATCCAAAACGAATTAGTCGCTGGACTTGGAGCCGAATTTTCTCAGGCTGGTCGAAGGTCAAGCTTCGGCTGGTAGAACCAAAAATTCTACTTGTCGAATTTGCAACCAAAATTTGGTTTTACTTCAATTTAAACTTGGACTGGCTGATAAAACTCAGACTAGTCGAACTAAACCTTAGGCTAGTCAAATTCTAAGTAAACACAAGTATAAAAACCCAATTTAAATTATTTTTTAAAGCACCTAAACCTAAGGTCTTTCTAGGATTTTATACTTCCTGAGATATGTGAAATATTTGAGCTTCTTTGTCTTGAACTTGATCACTGACTTCATCTTGACTTTTGAGCTTGATCTTGTATTGAATATCAGTTGATATTTAGCTTGATCTTCTCTCGAGATTGTACCAAACTTGAGCTTGATCTTCTTTTGATCTTGGACCAGACTAGAGCTTGATCTTCCCTTGATCTTAAGCTTGATCTTTTCTTAATCTTAGACCGGTCTTGAAGATCTCTTGACAAGTTGTTTTGATCATACGAAATTTGACAACTAAAGAGTGCTTTAATCATTTTAGTAGTTAAAATCTCCCCCTTTGTCAATTTTGTGATAAAACACATATCATTACTAAAGAGAATAATGAAGCCTTGTAATATTGTTGTAGGAGATTTTTGAAGTTTTCAAAATATTACTACTCCCCCTCAATTAGTACTTCCCATGTAGCATTCCATGGCATAAAACATTCCATAGCATATAGCATTTCATAGCATAAGGCATTCTCCAATTAAACATGACATGCATTCTTCAATTAATTACATGACATCCAAACTACATGACATGCAACAAAAATTTTCAACAAATTTTCCTATGCATACATGCATTCTCCAAGCAACTCTCCCCCTTTTTGTCACAAGTTGACAAAGAAAGAATGAACTAACCTGATGGATAATGAATATGAAGAAGAAGTATATAGCTAGGAAATAATTGAAGTAGAAATTAAGCATGAGAAATAAGCATATGAAATTGCAAATGTCAGGAAAAGAAAATGACAATAAAGAGTTTAGGGAGTCTAAGGAAATCATCTGAGCATCATCAAAAGTAAAGTTTAAAGATTACATATCCATAAAAATCAATTCCATCAAAAGATAACTAATCTCAATCTGATCCAGACGAGGAAGGAGCAGGCATTGATAGGTTAAGTTGATTCAAACTCTAGCTGATGCGATGGAATTACTTCTTCATGTATTTTATTGAAGACTTGTGGGTTTGAACCAAATTTCCCTGTGAGACATGCAGTGCTTCAACCTTCTCCTGCAGAGATTTGAGACGTTCATCTACCTGAGAGGGTTGATAATCTGGATCTTCTGGATAATCGGATTCATCCAATTCAGTAAAAATATCATCTATGGAAGTGTCTTCAGGTTGATGTGCTTCCTCCTCTTCTTCACTTTGACTAGAAAAAGGTTTCAAATTCATCTTATTTAGATTAGTATTATTAAATGGGAGTTCTAATTCTGGTGCCTTAGACGATGGAATATTGACATTATAGTGCAAAGCGAGGCAAGTCATAAGGTACAAAAGGAATCGAACCATGCTTAGGATGCAAGCAAAACTGAATAATGATGTAATAGATTAAAGAAGGAAGACAAACTTGTATGCCTGACACAATAGAATGAAGAACTCGAACCATAAAGGGAGTAAGTTCAGACTTATTCCTTGATCTAGGATAAACATTGGAGGTAAAAATCCTATGTAAAACTCGATACTTATGAAGCATTTGGTTTGCAGGGAGGGCATTACCCGACTTCCATTCGGCATTAAAGTGACACAATTTACGTGTTATTGCTTGCTTCTCAGTATTGGTCATTTTGTCAGTTAAATTGGCAATAGGAATGCCATCGTCCACAATCGCAATTTCAGTCAATGCCGAAGTAATGTAGTGAGTAACTATGAATGTCCCTTCAACGAATTTAATTGTGAATGTGAGATCTTCAAGGGACACATCACATATGGAAACATACATTCCTTGTGCAATAGAATGGTAAGCCGTTCCGCCCTAACAAAAAATGAGTTCCCAACCGACTTCGGTGAGAATAGGAACAGTCCAAAGGAAGAAATGTGATCAAGATTAAATGATCTTTTGAAGATTATATCCCTTGTGCGGAAATCCCTAACGTGCTTCGAATCTTCTTCGGGGGCCCGTAGGGTTCTCATAACTAGTGGAGTCGATCTAGATGATGAGCTACCATGGCTTTTGTGTGTTGCCATTTTCTTTAAACGATACGCTATTATGATTAACACAAGAAGGAAATCAAAGAGCATGAAATGAATGAAGCTAGATCAGATTTCGAAGAAAACCCACCTCAAAGAGGGTTTCAAATCAAGAATACAATGCCCAAATGAGATTTCCTAGCAATGATTTACCAAATACTAAAAGGAAATTGGAAGAAAACTACTTACAAGCAAGATTGGGTGATAGGATAGTTGAGTGAGGCACCGGCTAGTTGAGGAAGATGAAGAAAAATGAAATAGAAAAAGCAATTTTCTCCCTTTTAAAGTGAAATCACGTGGTCTTCGACTGGTTGAGTATGTACTCCGACTGGTTGAAAATCACAAAATTTTGATATTTTGACTTATTAAACTTTATTTTTATCATTATTATCATTTTATGCATTTAAAAGAAATAATATAAATAAACAATGCATAAAAAGAAACCAGATAATTATTTAACAATGCACAAACCAATATCATGCTTTAAGTTGGAAAATCTATTTCTATCAAGCGGTTAGGTCAATATGTCTACAAGCTACTTCTCAGTTTGAATGTATTCAAGCATGATAGACTTGTCTTCAACTAATTCTTGAATATAATGGTATCGAATATCGATATGTTTTGTATGAGAATGTTGGATTGGGTTTTTTGAAATATTAATAAAGCTTGAATTATCGCAGCATAACATCATTGTATCTTACGCAATTCCATAATCAGCTAGCATTCTTTTCATCCGAACTAGCTAAGTGTAAGCATTTTCAGCTACAATGTATTCAACTTTAGCTGTAGAGAGAGATACTGGATTTTATTTCTTGCTGAGCCAGGATACTAAGCAGTTACCTACGTAGAAACATCCACCACTGGTAGATTTTCTATCATCAATATTTTCAGCCCAGTTTGCATCAGTATATCCAACAATTTGTACAGATGTATCATGTGGATACCAAAGTCCTAGTTAGCAGAACTTACGATATATCTGATTATTCATTTAACAACAATTAAATGTGATTCCTTAGGATTAGATTGATATCTAGCACATATTCCAACACTAAAAGTAATATCAGGTCTACTAGCAGTTAAGTATAGAAGACTACCAATTATACTTCAATATAGACAGGAGTCTACACTTTTACTTGATTCATCCTTCGAGAATTTAAGAGTCGTACTTATTGGAGTCTCAAACTTTTTCCATTCTCAAACCCAAACCTTTTTATAAGGTTCAATGTATATTTGGTCTGTGAGATGAACATTCCATCTTCAAGTTATTTCACTTGTAATCCAAGGAAATATTTTAGTTTGCCAACCATACTTATTTCAAACTTGGATTTCATTAGATCTGCAAACTCAATAGATAAGTTAGTGCATGTAGATTCATAAATGATGTCGTTAACATAGATCTTAATTATCAGTATATGATCATTATATTTCTTGACGAATAAAGTTTTATTAACACTGCCCATAATAAAATTATGACTAAGTAAAAATTTAGTCAGTTTTTCGTACCATGCCCTGGGAGCTTGTTTCAAACCATAAAGTGTCTTTTTAAGATAGTACACATGATTTGAAAGTTTGGGATCTTCCTTTGGTTGTTCAACATATACTTCCTCATGTAAATCACCATTTAAAAATGCACTTTTGACATTCATTTGATAAATTTTAAATTTTTTATGACATGCAATTGAAATAAATAATCTTATGGATTCAAGGCGCGCAACTGGTGCAAAGATTTCATCGTAATCAATGCGTTCTATTTGAGTGTACCCTTGTACAACTAGTCATGCCTTATTTATGATAATATTACTCATTTCATTAGTTTTATTCTTAAAAATCCATTTGGTTTCAATTACATGTTTATTAGTAGGTCTGGAAACCAAGTACCATACATCATTTTTAACAAATTGATTCAATTCTTCTTGCATGACAATTATCCAACTTTCATCACTAAGTGCTTCATTTACATTGGCCGGTTCAATTTGGGAAGTGAAGTAGACATAATTACATATATTTCCTAGTTGTCATCTTGTCTGAACACCAGTACGAGGGTTACCAAGTATTTGATTAGTAAGATGGTCTTTGACTAATTTTATCTCACTATTGACTAATTTAGATGAAGAGTCAGGTATATCAATCACATTGACTTCATCATCATCTTGATTAGGATTGGGTGTGCTTTGTTGATCATCTATCACAACATTTATAAATTCTTGAATCACCCCAGTTCTTTTGTTAAGAATTTGTATGCCCGACTATTTAGACCAAAGCCTAAAAATATTCCCTCATCACTCTTAGCTTCGAATTTTCCCAAAATTTTTCGGTCGCGTAATATAAAACCTTCCAAAAGTTCAGAAATATTTAATTGTGGGATTTTTATTAAACCATAATTCATAAGCTGTTTTGTTTTTAACTTTTCTAATATAAACACGATTTATAATATAGCATGTGGTACTAACAGCTTCAGCCCATAAATTTTTTGGTAGATTCATGCTATTCAGCATTACACTAGCCATTTCTTGTAGAATTCTATTTTTTCTTTCAACAACTTCATTTCGTTAAGGTGTTTTAGGAGTAGAGAATTCATTCGATATACCATGATCATTGCAGTACTTCTCAAAATTTCTATTCTCAAATTAAGTGTCATGATCACTTTTAATTTTGACCACTGATATCTCTTTTTCAGTCTGGATACGTTTTAAAAATTTTCTGACATCGTCAAGAGTATCTGATAAGGATACCCATGTATATCTGGTATAGTCATTAAATATGACCAGAAAATACTTCTTTCCACCTCTACTCTCCGTTCTAGTTGGTCCAACTAAATTCATGTGAAGTAGTTCTAGAGGTTTAGCTATGGCTAAGGAGTTCACTTTCTTGTGACTACTCGTAATTTGTTTGCCGATTTAACATGCGCCACATACTTTTTCTATCCTTTCAGCTTGGGTAAGCCATGTAAGTGATCTCTTTTGCTCAATTTATTCAGATCTCTATAGTTCACATGTCCAAGATGTTTATGCCCTAGTTTAGTCTCATCAGTTTAGACAATGTAACATAAATGGTTTGATGAACAAGAATTATCAATTATATAGCAATTTTCAGATGTCTTGCGACCATTTAATATTACACTACCTTTCTCATTCATAATCTCACATCCGTGATCTGAAAAATTCACACTATGCTTATTATCATAGATCTGAGACATGATTAAAAGATTATATTTTAATCCTTCAACATAAAGCACATTTTCAAAGAGAGGCAAGTTAGGAAGTTATACATTACCTTGGCCTATTATTTTACAATTGCTTTCATCTCCAAAAGTGACTGAGCCTCCATTTACTTCTTTGATATTTGTGAATATCGCCTTGTCACCTGTCATGTGTTTAGAATATCCACTATCCATGTACCATCTTAAGTGACTTATGACTTTGAAAGCTACATGGGCAACAAGACACTTAACCTTTGGAACCCATTTCATAACGATTCTAGGTTTAGGAGTATCTCTTGGTTTTCGCTATATTTGGGAGTTACGATTTTTCCTTTTTTTTTTATTAACTCCAATTTCATATGAGTTGGATTTTAGAAGCTCTTTAAGCACGTCAATAATTTTTTCAGCTAAGGGTGATTTATTATTCCTTTGATGTTTATAGCTGAAGACATTATTGTTTAACTTGAGAATTTTTTGAGTTTTTGAAATCATAATACTTTGAATCTCTTAAAGTCTTTCCTTTAGAGTTCGAGGATCCTCCTCTTACAAAGATAGGAGCAGAATCCTTGGTTTTTAAAGAATTATTTTTAATATAACTGAAAAGGTTGAGCTAAATGTCCTGGGGGGGTGGGGGGTGAATAGGACTATGCCAAATTAAAAAATAAATGCAGAATTGAAAGAAAGATAGCATAATCAAATAATAAAGAAGCACAAGTGATGAGGGTCGAATATTGCATATCAGACCCTAATTATTGCATGATTTTACGTACATGATAATGCTTAATGGAATATTTTAATTATATTTTTGTGCAGGATGAAATCAGGAGCGTTGATGGAAAAAGAGTGCTACAAGCATGGATTTGACACTCCGAAGTCACCAGAGCAAGGGACGCACTCCAGAGGACCAATATTGAATAATTTATGCGCTAGGGATCCAAGAAAATCAAGCCGCTCACATTAAAAAGGCCTGAAAATAGTCCAGATTGCAAGATCACATGGTACCTGCCATCCGATTGACACGAAACCTCATACATGGTCTGAGGGATATAAATTAACTGTACATGTAAAATTTCATCCATTGAATATCTCAGAAAGTGGCCTAACGGCCAGATCAGCCCCTAATTCATTAAGTGGGGTCCACCTAATAACAGGATATGCTTCAAATTTGGTCTCAACCCCTTAATCGGGGAGACAAAACAGATGGACAATAAAGATTTCTCATAAGCATCACAGAAGGCCCTGTATGTGCAGCACGTGCGTACACCATGTACACGTGCCCACGGAGCACGGAACCAGCTAAGGCGGGTCAATAGGCGCTGACTCGTGTCTCCTTTCCAAAACGGCAGTTGCCGTTTTCATTCAAAGTAACGGACGGAAAGTCCATTTTTGCGGACCTTTATGGGGCCCACCCATGGCACGTACGTTTGATCCAAGCCGTTCATCGTGTGGAAGGATTCGATAACTACAAAACCATGTTTACATTTTGTGCCCATATGTGCACACGTGTGAGATACAGAGGCCACAAGTGGACTGCCCTGCAACGTTCAAAACGGTTGCAGCGTGATTGCTTCTCTGGGCTGCGTCAATGGACGTTCAAAACCATCCATTTTTGAATGAAATTTCATCCTGAATCCAATGTACGGAGTGGATTTTTCCGAAAACACTTCTGTGGGGCCCACCGAGCATCGCAGCGCTGGACGTGTGAGGCTTACGCACGTCCGCGAAAAGCGAACTTCCGGGCGGTTGTGGCCCACCATATTTGATCAGATGGAAGATCTGATCTGTCCATCATATAGACCAGCCAAAAACATCCCAGGATACGTTGATTTTACGGATAAAGTGCAAAGAACAAAGGATTTATAACACCCCAAAGTTGGCTGCGAAAAGGGGACGCGGCTGTTCCTGCGACAGCCTCTCCACCGACTCCAGCCTTTCCACCGTCCTTCCAGCACCTATAAGAGAAGATTGTGGATGTGATCGAGAGTTTGGGGAGAGCCAGGGAGAAGAAAAAGAGAAGAAAAGAGAAGAAAGAGGCAGAAGGCTAGACGTGGAGCAGAAAAAGAGAGAGAGAGTGGTTGGGAGATTCAAGGAAGCAGAGGACGGGGAGGAAAGAGAGAAGGGAGAGATTGGAAAGGGATGTATTTTTATCAAGTATGTTTTTCCTTCTTTCCAGTTGAATCTATGAGTTTTTAAGTTCTTAGCTAGGGCTGAGATGAAGCCCCTAATTTGAATAACCCTTGTTATATGTTGATTTCATTTTGATTTAATTGATTTGTTTCTTTCTCTAGTGTGCTTAATTGAAAGTTTTGTACTTCTCCGTTCTAAGAGCTCAACCAAAGTCTAGTTATGGATGTTGTTTGGAATATTATTCTAGGTGCTTGTGTCTGACCATGAACATGTTCCTATAGAGGAAGAAACAGGAATCTACATCTCTCCATGCCTGACCATGGATGGAAAGATGTGATCCATATGCTTTAAGGAATTATACATTCTGTGTGCCCGGCCAAGGACATAGAGTGCACTGTATTTATTTTGATATCAATCTGAATTAGGGTGAATCAACAGGTAGAACAAGGTTTATGATAATTAGAGGTAGATTCGAAAGTCCTAGTCTTCTCCTTGATTGAATTTTCCTCATTATTCTCGGTTATTTTTCCATTGATTTTTGTTTAGTTTACTCAATTACTAGCTCAAATATTTGTTGGATTAGTTAAGAAGAGTCTTTAATTTTGAATTGTGACAACCAGTCCTCGTGGGAACGATCTCGTAATACGTACCATATCTACATCTGATTCATATACTTGCGAGTTTAAAATCATTTAAATCAGGTTGGTTTAAATAAAACATCAACAAGTAAATAGCAACCTCAAATGTACTAGTCTTGAGAGGTTGATACAAACTTAGTTCTAAGGACAACCTAATACCAGAAACCAAAGGCTTATGGCTGGACAACCTTACTAGAACGTTTGTTAGTATCAAAAACCCAAACCAATAAAGAGGCAAATGAAATAAACTAAGTTATTATAACATTCCTATTAGTGCATAAAATAAATTACACCATTCACCACAAATGCTTAAAGTAAATTACAACATTCACTCACATAAGCACATTCAATCATCCACCACAACTCCAGGAATTATAGTGGTTCGTTCATGTGTACACCAACTGTTAGAAAACAGCCACACAACTACTACACTCCTAATATCCACTCCCTCGGGATATTAGCGTTCACTATGAAAAAAAGGATTTCCAAGGTTTACCTTAACACCTTCACAATTGTGTCTTTAGTTGGGCTTACACAATTACAAAAACCCCACACTCTGAGATTTTCTGGATTACCTTAGACAAAACCAAAATGAGATTTTTCTTGGCACAACCTCAAAAAAAAAAAAAAAAAAAAACCACAAAAGATGCGCAGAATTGTAAATGATACTTATCTGGAAATTCTCCTTTTGAAGAAGCCTGGTAGAATCAATCCGATGTAGACAAAGATGTTCAATGTCCAGTCTCACAGATGAAAAGGTTTTAGTTCTAAATGATTTTTAATTAAATCAACCTACCCTAGCTTGATTTGATTTTGATCTCAAGAAAGAGGAAAACATAAATCCCTTCTTAATGTAAGATTGGAATGAAGATCACAAAATCAAATTACAAAAGTTAATAAAGAGAATCTAAAATAAGCATAATATAGCTTAATAAATTCACAAACTTATCTCTCAGAGTGGTGTCTTGATTTAGCTTTGAATGAATGAATAAACTATAAAATTCATACTATATTTATAGGTGAAAATATTGTTCACTTGACTAGTTTAAGGGTCGGTTCGACTGGTCGAAGGACCAGTAAAATTTTAAATTTTCTGGCGCGATAAGATAAGGTCATTACTCAACTGGTCGAGTGGCTTGCTCGACTGGTCGAGTGGGACCAGAAAAGCTTGCTGGACTTTGAGTAGAGCACTGTACGATCGGTTGAGCACTGTTCACTCGACTAGTTAAGCAGTCTCCAGGACTGGTCAAGAGTCCAATAGAAAATTCTGAAAAATTGCAACAAACCTTGGACTGGTTGAGAAAACTCTTAGACTAGTCAAGCCAGTGCTTGGACTAGTCGAACAAGGACTAAGACTAGTCAAGAAAATAAACTATAAACTTATGAAATAACCCACAAAAAATATGCAATGAATATGACACAACCTATGGTCAATCTAGGGTCATCCATACCTGTTTGTTAGTTGGAATAATTGAAACATCATTTACTTCAGAACCTTTGTAAGACCCGTATCCTAGCCTGTACCATTCCATAAACTTCCGCGGTCCTCCCAATCGAATTTCGACGACCCGCGACGCGTAGATAACATTGACGCACGCTCTTGAGTCACATCCTGTAAAGCCAAGCCGACTCAAAACGAGACCTATGTCATTGCGACCACGGCATCGCCGCGGTTTCGACGACGCGTCTCGTGCGTCAATGCGATGCTCAGATTATGAGATCCGGCCCGTGCATTATCTAGGTCATTGATCGCTTGATCGTGGGACCCACCTACCCCTATTGTTGTACTTTCCTAGAAAAAAATAATTACTATGATGTCACCCTAGGGGTGACATCACCCTACCCTACCACCTTACCTTCCCTTTTCCCCATAAGTCAAACTCATTAATTCCCATTACCTCACCATACCTCTCTCCCATCACTCCCTTACATCATTTCTCTCTTTCACTTCTCTCCATTCCAAGCAATCCCTCCATGGAGCAACCCACGTCCATGGCTCCCATGAGAGAGCTAGTGTGGCCCACCTCCCTATCTCCCATCTCCACCATCCAATGATCATCTCCACCATTGAAATTGTTTTCTTTGGGGCTCTATCATGCATTGGCGGAAGAAGGAAGGAGAGATCTCGAGGTGGGTGCTTCTCTCTCTCTCTCTCCTCCTCATTTTTTTTTCTTGTGTGATGTGTGGCCCACTTGGATGAACCCCACCTTGAGGTATGTTTTATCCAAACCATCCAAGTCATGTGGGTCCTACCTTATGGCGGTGGAAATACAAGTATTGGTTTGATTTAAATTAGGTAGGCCTCGTTCATGTGAGGACCCACTTTGATGAAATATGGCCACATCGGCATGGGACCCACCACTGTGTTTATGCATGCCGTCCAGCATCCAGAGACGCTGGACGTGAGGGTGGCTAACGTGAAGTGTGTGTTTTGGCATTGGCGTGTACTATCTGTACAAAAAAAAATGCTTTGCTTTTAAAGTTTAGGGTGGGTCACTCATATAGGCCCTACCTTGATTCATAGAACTAATCTACACCGTCCATCCCATTCCTTAGCCTATTTTAAGCGTTGAACCGAAATTTGAGACCGATCTGATAATCAAGCGGGCCATACCATAGGAAATAGTAGTACTGCCATTAAAACCCACCGTGATTCTTCTATGCATCAAAAATATGTCGCATATTGGTCTCAATAGGTTGGTCTGAGGCCGTAGAACACAATAGACGGGTTGGATTTTTCAAATCCAGGCCCTATATATGAAAAACCACAGGAAATTAAAAAAAAAAAAGAGATTTGGCAGCAGCGCCTGCTGCTGCCGCTGACGCCAGCAGCGTCTCTGCCGAGCGGATGCCAAACGGGCAGGGATCACGGGTCCCAGCCGTGGGTCCCACCGTGATGTGTGTGAACATCAGAACCGTGCATTTGGTGGGTCTCCCTCCCGGCTATGGCCTACCCAAAAATCAGCCGTATACGGAACTTATGTGGGCCATACCATTTAAAATCATGTGATAACATGCCTAAAAATATAAAATCATCTGGTGGGGCCTTCTTGAGTTTTGGATGTGATTGAAACTTGGTTTGGGCCCCTAATTATATGGGACACCTATAATGGACGGAGTGGATCTGATTAATGTGGGTCCCACCTAGTATAAAAAAATAAAAATAAAAATAATAACAATAAAAATTGCTTTGACGTCCAGAGGAGTCTGGACGTCCAGCGTGAAATAGGGAGGCCCCCTTGGCCTCAATTGTGGATCCTACCATGATGTATGTTCTACATCCATGCCGTTCATTTAATAGGTCTCTTTTTATGATGCGTTGGTTCCAAAAATTAGTCATAAAAAGTTCTCGGATGGCCCACACCATCACCTTTCATGCAGTGGTGTACCAAGCCACATGGAATCAACTGCTGGGGTCCACATGCAGCTTGGATCCACCTGAAACTCGGTTTGGACCCTTAAATTGGTGGGACACACACAATGAGTGGGTTGGATTTGTGAACTACATCACGGTGGACCCCCGGGACCACATAACCATACCAAAAAAAATTTGGTGGATAAATAAATATTACAGTGGGCCAAATGCCCACGTGACCTTAAGAACTGGTTGAATGGTAAGTAAACATTGCAGTGGGCCCCTGGCCCATGCGACTTTATTAACAGATTGGATGCAAGTAAACATTTCAGTGGGTCCCATGATCATGTGACCCTATCACAAGGTTAAAAAAAAAAAAAAAAAAAAAAAAAAATAAATAAATAAATACGTACCGGTACTCTGTTCTGTATGACCTTATCAACAGGTTTGAATGGAAATAAACATTATGGTGGGCCCCAGGTCTATAAGACCTTATCAACAGGTTGGATGCAAATAGATATTATAGTGGCCCAGGTTGGATGATAAATAAATATTACAGTGGGCCCTAGGCCCATGTGACCCTATGACTAGTTTGGATGGAAGATAAACATCATGTTGGCCTCATTTTGGATGGACAGTATGTTGGGCCCTAGGTTGGGTGGAAAATAAACATTTTGGTGGGTCTTACTTAAGACCTATTTATGTATGTGTTGTGTCCACAACTGTGGACCTCCATCATGGAACATGTGACTTATCTATTCCTTCCATCCCTATGGGACCCACTATGATGCATGTGTTTCATCCAACCGTCCAACCATTTTTTGGAAAATGATCCTTTTTTTTTTAGGTTTGGGACGAAAATAAGTCAGATTTACTTATCAAGTGGACCATAGTGCACGGTGAGGATTGAACGGCTATCTTTGAAATCTTGAGACCCTATGATTTGATTAGATGGGAAATAAATGTTATGGCGGACCTTGAAAATTTTAGTAGTGGAAATCATTATCACCACTTATATTGAGTGTGGCCCATTTGACATACATGGGGCCCATTGATGTGGCCAATTTGATGTATGTATGACCATGTTATGAGGCCTACTTTGATGTATGTTGTGGCCCATTTGTCAGGCCCACTTTGATGTATCTCTATCCACGCCATCCAGGGTAGGCACCCCATTATGATATATATATATCAGGGCCCATGGGTCGAGGCCCATTAGTGCTGCCTACTTGATACAACCCACTTGATGTGTACGAGGCCCATTAGGGCGGCCCATTGATGCAAGGCCTATTGTGACATGTATTGGGCCCATGACGCGTGACCCATTTGATGTGTATAAGACCCATGGGTAGGGCCCACATATTATGTATTTGAAGCCCATGAGCAGAGCCCACCTGAGGTTTATATATGGGCCCCATTAATGTGACCCACTTGTATTTGAGGCCCCCGGGTTGCGGCCCATGGGTCGTGGCCCATTGTGATATATACTCGGCCCATACGTCGTGGCCCATTGAGATGTGTTTCCGACCCATTTAGTGAGGCCATTGTGAAATATTCCTACTCTTGTGATGAGGCCCATTGAGATGTATTTCTGGCTCATTGATGCGGCCCACTTGTTGAATTGAAGCCCATTGGTGTGGCGTGCGGCCCAATGTATCGACCCACCATGATGTGTAGGTCCACGTGCTGTATGTGTAAGGTCCACCTGTGATGACTATTTGAGGCCCACTTGTTGGATATTTGGGCCCATCTTATGTTTGACTCTATGTGGACCACTCCTTGGGAGCAATGTTGGTTAAATGTCCACATTGCTGGGTAGTGATGGTTGGATGTCCACATTGTGACCCTTCCTTAGGCCTTATCAGGCCCATTCTCGTCATTCTCTTAGTGGGTTAACCCAAATAAGTGGGGCCCATTTACCACGGACGGATGGCTCCATGCTACCAGATTTGATATAACCACGGTCGAGGGCTGATCTTTATATTATGGTTGATCAGATGTTCATCTATGGACCCAGTCTTGTCTATATGACTGGTCGTCGGTGTTGATTGTCGGTGCTAATTATCGATGTAGATTATCAGTGTCGATTTGTCAAGGCCGATTGTCGAGACCTATATGATGTATATGTGACCCGTAGTTGAGGGCCATTGTGATATGTATTAAGCCTATGATGCATGGTCCATTTGATGTATTCAAGACCCATGTGTAGGGCCCACATGTCCTGTATTTGAGGCCCATGGGCAAGGCCCATCGTGATATGTATTAGGCCCATGAGCAGGGACCACCTGTTGTGTATATGTGACCCTTGAGTAAGACCCATTGTGTTGTATATTAAGCCCATGTGTGAGGCCGTGGGCCCATTATATGTTTGACTCTATGTAGGCCATTCCTTGGGGGCAATGTTGGTTAAATGTCCACATGGTCGAGGTCGATTATCGATGCTGGTTGTGGATACCAGTTGTGAGTATATGGCGGCATAGCATCATGATACATGCTCATACGCATCATCTGCATGTTTGTTATGAGAGGTGGTTGATCATTGCATATGTCATTGAGCATGTTGTTATGAGACTCCCTGATAGGTGGAGATTATCTCACATGAGCATGTGCAGGATTGATGCATAACTGGATTGCATGACTCATGCATCTCGCATTATTATTACTGTATGCCCTAGTGACATCAGGGCCGTAGCCTCCACAGGCATATCGTGGATGGCCAATGGGACACTGGAAATGTTTGGTTCTAGCATACGGGCGCCATAGATGTCCCTGGGTGAAAATCCCTAAACCTCCATGGCCAGGAGACGCCCCAACGTCGAGACCGAGTGGATACATGAGCGCCCGAGTGCCGAATACCAGGAGGCCGCGTCTCCCACTGTGTCGTGGTCGGTTGGGAGGGGGTGTGGCCTTACCCGCCAGAGGGTAGGGGGCAATATTAGGCTGAGTTTGACCAGCTCGTGAATGGGTCCGCTATCGACGTGCCGGATAGGTATTGGCAGACTATTGGCCAGGCGGATAGTGAGGTTTCTTACGCTCACTTGGACTGTGCGGCTAGGAGAGCGGCAGTGCCATTTGGAGTGTACTAAACCCCGGTGATGATCCCAGAGATGAACTATACTGATATGTGGATTTAGGGAGCAAGAGTTGCATACTCATTCATGCATTCATTCATTCACTATCCACTCGGGTTGGTGGTGCACAACTATTTGTTACATGTGCCTTCGCAATGGCCAGGATTTCGGTTGGGGCGCGCGACTAACCTGAGATCAGGAGTTTACCACATTGAGTCTGACTATCCAAATTAGGTATGGGACTAGTTTGGATAGAAGTTCCTTGTGATGGATCCCATAGCCTGCGATACTACGTACTATCATCCCGACTTCACACTCCAGCATGGTCATTCCATTCGCACCGCATATTGCATGACATTCGCGGCATATGACATTTTGGGTTATTGTGTCCCTGCATTTATATGGTTTAGGTACGACTGATGCTATTTGTGTTACTCATCAGAAATGTATATTATATTGCAACCTCTACATCTAATATTTGGCCATCTATGATTCCTCACTTGCATAGTTGTTCTACATTGCATATTCTGACATTGATTGACTCATGGACTTGTCCGTATTTTCGCTTACTCTGTTATCGTATGTTTGTGATCATGTCGACATTCTGTTTACTATGACAATTCATGCTCTTGTCAATATTTCTGCTTATTTCGACATTATACAATTTATGGATTACAAGTACTTTCGATATTGTGTGATTTATGACATTGCATCCTCGGCATCTAATATTTGGCTCGCTTTAATTCCTTATTTGCACAGTTGATCTGTGTTATGTACCCTGATATTGTATGATCCATGGATTTATCAGTACTTTCGCTTAATTTGATTACTCTGATATGGAATACTTGGCACTTACCTTGTACACACACTTACACCACCCTCTAAGCTTTCTATAAGCTTATGCATGATAGATGCGTGCAGGTGATGTTAGGTTACAGCAGTGTTGAGCTTGGAGCGTGCAGCGGTCTTCTGGAGCTTGATTTTTGATTGATGTATTTTCCTTTCAGCATTGTACTCAAATGATTATATTAGTGGATATATGATGGTGATGTTGTCTTTGTGAATTGGGTAATCTTGTGGTTATGCTTATTACAAATTAAACGTACATTGTAAAAAAAAATAAAAAAATCCTCCTTATAAGATCCCAGGATCGGAATCTGGCGTATGAACGCTAGGAGCCGAGAATGGGGTACTATGGAGGCTGTCGGCACCAGATTCGGCAATCGGGATTCCTATGAATCCGATTTCCGGGTTTGGGGCGTGACAACCTTGATTATTTGTGATACATGAAGCTTGAATTCGATCTCTTGAACTTGAGCTTGAGTTACGCTTGAGTTCTTGAGTCTTTAGCGTACAGTATTTGAACTTCAAACTTGAACTTGAGTTCTTGAGCCTTAGTTCTTGAATTTGAGCTTGACACCATGGACTTCAACAATCTTCTCTTCAACTTAAAGATGTAGGTAAGTTCAACGAAGATACATACAACTTTAAAATGCACAAACCTGAACACTTCAACTCAAAGCATGACACAAATTCTAAATGGTTTGGCACAACAAAATTTGACAACTCTTCGGGTGCTAGATTTACACAATAAGATTTATAATCTCCCCCTTTGTCAAATTTGTGACAAAATGTAATGTCTTAGAAAAATCCATACAAAGTCCCGAGTACCACCGTAGGCAAAAATCACTAAGGACCGAATCCTTTAGAAATTAGAGTAAAATTAATTAAGTACTAAGCTGAATTAATCAGTAGATTAGCTCGAATCGCTTTCTATACGATCTGTAAGACCTAAAACCAGTAGAATCACTAACTCTATATTTCCTAAAAAACCTAGGATCAATCCTTAAACCCAGTTGCTCTCAGGAGCACATTGAAACTTCGTATCGGACCTGGACCGCACGTCAAAAGTCTGATTAACATGAAACTGTACGGTTATGACCACCTTACTGGGCTTGACAATCATCTCAGAAATCAAGTCCCAATAGTATCCAGAAATGTACAACTTGAGCCCGAAGCGAAGTGTGTGAGAAACGTGAATATCTTTAGAAAATAAACTCAAACTTAAGTGAATTGGCCATTCGCTTGTAAGCCAAATTTAAGGTTTCAGACCGTTAGATTCTGACCCAACTAAACCCTCAGATTAGGGAAATTTCCTAACATAGGTTAGTGCACTTATGGCCCTGATCGAGTGGCGATGACCGTTGAACTAAAACTGGTCCTCCACGGTCGATCTACAAACCTGATCAGACCAAAACTTTAACCTGACATAGATCCATTGCCAGGGGACTTTCATCAGACTGTATGCAGGAAATGGACCTCTGGATGAGCTCCGTTGGCCCAAAATAGTTACCTTTAGGCTACATCCTAAGTATACCATGGCCCTGGGGCCATTGACATCAGTTTTGGGCCTATATAAGGGCCTTAACCCACCACTCTCTCATTCCATATGAATTACCAAACCCTAGGAGAGAGAAGAGAGAAAAGAGAAGGAGAAAGTGAGGAAAAGTGAGAGAGAGAGTTAGGGTTTGCTGCTGGGATTCGATCCAATCGTTCCACGTGCCGAATCATCCCTCCTGTATCGCTACATCGACAATTTTGATTCCATTTTTGGGTAAGAAATCCAAACCCTAATCTGTTTTAGGTATCTAAGTAGATGAATCGACGAAATACCTAACTTGTCAGGTTTCATACGGCCTAACGTGTCTCCTTGGGGAGCACTCGTGCTATTTGTGATGAAAAAAGATGGTTCGTTGTGATTGTGTATTGATTATCGTAGGTTGAACCAGGTGATAGTGAAGAACAAGTATCCTTTGCCCAGGATAGATGATCTGTTCGACCAGTTGAAAGGGGCACAGTATTTCTCGAAGATTGACTTACAGTTAGGGTATCACCAATTGCGCGTTAGGGATGTGGATGTGCAGAAGACAACATTTAGAACCGTGTTTGGGCACTACGAGTTCCTTGTGATGTCATTTGGACTCACAAATGCACCAGTCGTGTTCATGGATCTGATGAACCGGGTGTTTCGGCCGTATTTGTACCGATTTGTCATTGTGTTCATAGATGACATTCTGATATACTCTAAGAGTCGGGAGGATCATGAGGAACACCTGCGAGCAGTCTTTGATACTCTAAAGAAGAACCAGTTGTTTGCCCAGTACAAGAAGTGGGACTTCTAGAAAGAAGAAGTGAAGTTCTTGAGACATGTGGTGTCCAAGGAAGGCATAGCTGTGGACCTTGCTAAGGTGACCACAGTTCAGGACTGGGAGCAGCCCGGTTCGGTTACAGAAGTGAAGAGTTTTCTTAGCCTGACAGGTTACTACCATCGATTCATTAGAGACTTTTCCAAGATAGCCAGACCGTTGTCTCAGTTAACTCAGAAGGACCTTAAGTTGCCTGGAATAAGAAGGCGGAAGCAGCTTTTTAGGAACTGAAGGATAAGTTGACGTCTGCCCCTGTCCTAGTATTGCTAGAGCAAGGGGTCAAGTATACGATATACACCTACACATCTCGTGTTGGTTTGGGTTGTGTCCTTATGCAGAAGGACAGAGTGATCACTTATACATCGCGATAATTGAGGAAACACGAGGAAAACTACTCTACGCATGACCTGGAGTTATCAGCCGTCATCTTTGCATTGAAGCTCTGGAGACATTGCCTCTATGGCGAGGAGTTCGAGCTCTTTTGCGACCACAAGAGCCTTAGATACATATTCACACAGAGGGACTTGAATATTAGGCAGCGACAGTGGATGGAAACCTTGAAGGACTTCAAGTTCGAGGTTTCCTACCATCCCAGCAGATGCGTTGAGCCGCAAGAAGACTATAGCATCAGCGGCTCCGCTGATGATCGACGAATGGAACATAGTAGAGTTTGTACGAGACTTTGAGCAGAAGCTTACGGTAGAGGAACCGTTTGAGAACGTCGCACACATTCGGGTATGACCACTTATCGAGACTAGATTATTGCGGCTCAGAAAGACTATGAACTATTGGCAATGATGAGAGAGCAGGTGAGCGACAGTGAAGATTCAGAATGGAGAGTTGGTATGGATGGGGGTTTATGTTATCGTGGCCGCCTATGCATCCCAAACCTTCATGACTTGAGAAAGGAAGTCCTTGAAGCTGCTCACAATTCGAAGATGGCGATGCATCCTGGTAATACGAAGATGTATTGAGACATGAAGTGCTCGTACTGGTGGGACAATATGAAGGCCCACATAACAGACTATGTATCCCGTTGTCTCACGTGCCAGCAGGTCAAGGACGAATATCGCCGACCTCCTGGACTACTTCAGCCCATGCCCATAGTAGAATGGAAATGAGACTTCATCTCTATGGATTTCATCTCGGAATTACCGAAGACGAGTAAGGGACATGACTTCATTTGGGTGATTGTGGATCAGTTGATGAAATCGGCTCATTTTCTCCCTATTAGAGTCTCGAACTCTGCAGATGATTTGGCCAGGCTGTATATCAGGGAGATAGTACATCTGCATGGAGTTCCTATGGAGATCGTGTCGGACCAAGACACGCGATTCATATCTATCTTCTGGACTCGTATCCAGAAAGCAATGGGTGTGAAACTCAAGTTCAGTACCGCGTTCCACCCACAGACGGATGGGTAGACGGAACGGGTGAATCAGGTGTTAGAGGACATGTTGCGAGCTTGTGTGCTTGATTTCAAGGACAGTTGGATGAGTTTGTTTATAACAATAGCTTCTAGGCGAGTATTGGTATGGCCCCCTATAAAGCAATGTATGGGTGCCCCTGTAGAGCACCGCATTGCTGGGTAGAGGTTGGCGAGAAGAGTAAGATTGGCCTAGAGTTAGTGTAGGCGACCTCAAAAAAGATGGACATTATCAAGCGTTGACTTCTGGCAGCACAGAGCAGACGGAAGAGTTACGCCGATACAAGACGGCGACCACTAGAGTTTGAGGTTGGGGACCATGTGTGTTTCAAGGTTTCTCCCATGAAGGGAGTCCTTCGGTTTGGCAAGAAGGGGAAGCTCACGCCGAGATTCATTGGCCCATTCCAGACACTAGACCGAGTGGGTGTGGTTGCGTACCACATTGCTTTGCCCACACCACTCGCAGGCATGCACAACGTATTTCATGTATCGATGCTGAAGAAATCCGTTTCTGACCCTTCCCACATTATCAAATGAGTGCAGGTACAATTGAGTGAGGATGCTACTTATGTACTGCGACCGACATATATTTTAGACCGGAAGGAACAGGTGCTGCATAGTAAGGTTATCCCACTTGTGAAGGTGCTATGGACACATCACACTGAGGAATATGCTACTTGGAAAATAAAAGTCGAGGTCCAAAAGAAATACCCTCATATTCTCGAGGAGTATGAAAAGGTACTAATTTCAAGAATAAAATTTTTCTTTAAGGGGGGTAGATTGTAACGTCTCGGAAAAATCCATACAAAGACCCGAGTACCACCTCAGGCAAAAATCACTAAGGATCGAATCCTTTAGAAATTAGACGAAAATTAATTAAGTACTAAGATGAATTAATCGGTAGATTAGCTCGAATCACTTTCTATACGATCTGTAAGACCCAGAACCAGTAGAATCGCTAACTCTATATTTCCTAAAAACCTAGGATCAATCTCTAAACCCAGTTGCTCTTGGGAGCATATTGAAACTTCGTATCGGACTTGGACCGCCTGTCGAAAGTCCGATTAACATGAAACTATACGGTTATGACCGCCTTACTAGGCTTGACAACCAACTCGGAAATCAAGTCCCAATAGTTTCCAGAAACGCACAACTTGAGCCAGAGTGAAGTGTGTAAGAAACGTGAATATCTTTAGAAAATAAACTCAAACTTAAGTGAATTGGCCATTCGCTTGTAGGCCAAATTTAAGGTTTCAGACCGTCAGATTCTGACACAACTACACCCTCGGATTAGGAAAATTTTCCAACACAGGTTAGTGCACTTGTGGCCATGATTGAGTGGCGATGACCGTTGAGCTGAAACTGGTCCTCCGCGGTTAATCTACAAACCCGATTGGATCAAAACTTTAACCTAGCATAGATCCATCGCCAGGGGACTTTCACCGGACCCTATGCAGGAAATGAACCTCTAGATGAGCTCTGTTGGCCTGAAACAGCCACCCTTTGGCTATATCCTAAGTATACCATGGCCCTAGGGCCATTGGCATCAGTTTTGGGCCTATATAAGGGCCTTAACCCACCCCTCTCTTATTCCATATGAATTACCAAACCTTAGAAGAGAGAAGAGAGAAAAGAGAAGGAGAAGGTGAGAGAGAGTTGGGGTTTGCAACTGGGATTCGATCCCATCGCTCCATGTGCCGAATCATCCCTCCTGTATCGCTACACCGACGATTCCAATTCTATTTTTGGGTAAGAAATCCAAACCCTAATCTGTTTTAGGTATCTAAGTAGATGAATCGACGAAATAGCTAACCCATTTCATGATTCAGGTAGCCGTTGTGGCGTAGACAAAGGCGTATTGATCGAACTGAGTTCGATACGAGTTTACTGATGGAAGGTGCGGACTATAAACATTTAGGTTATGGTTTTCAAGGCTTTCAATGTCAGTTAATGATTTATGACTGACTTGACTGCTATCACATGTGCTTAGATACGATATTTTCCGTATATTACACATATATGTAAACTTTGTTGATTTTAATGCATTCCATGTGTTTGTTGAAATGTTTAAATGAATATGCAATTAGGATGTGCTTGCCATGATTTTCGATTGCGAATACATGATTGTTGTACGTGTGGTGAATCCTTTGTGAAAGGATTTACTATAATACCTGTTATAACTACTTTACTACATGTATGTTGATATGTGTAGTCTAAGTGTTTGCTAAAATGCCTGAATGAGAAAATGCTTGTTGAAATGTATTTAATTAGGGTGTTGAGATATGATTCTCAATTCCCTTATCTATAGTTACAGTTTCCTTCATGTAACTTATCTTACTACTACGTGATTTATGGATGAAATGCCTATGTATAATAACATGTGCACTATGTGTTTGTTGAAATGCTCAAATGAGATTTATATTTAGATTTGTTATCACATGCTGTCTTGGACTATCACATGTGAATGCTATTGTTTTGGAGTATGAATGTGGCTACGATGTAGTCCAGGCAATCGGTAAGGATTTTCAAATTAGTGGCCGAGGTCGTTTTGCCACATAAGAAACATTCGATGAATCCGAGTCGTACGCTATTTGTTGACAGTGGTTAGGCCACGCAAAGTGCTTACATGCTCCATGTCGATTAAGTGAACGTGTGCTCGTACCAGTCGAGCTTGTCAAGTAACCCGATTGACCTAATATATGTTTGTCACGCCTCAAACTTGGAAATCGGATTCACAGGAATCCCGATCGCCGATTCCAGCGCCGACAGCCTCTGTAGCACCCCATTCTCGGCTCTTAGCGTCCATACGCCCGATTCCATCCTGAGATCCTACAAGGAGAATTTTTTTTCCAATGTATATTTAATTTGTAATAAACATAACCACAAGATTACCCAATTTACAAAGGCAACATTATCATCACATATCCACTAATATAATCATTTGAGTACAATGCTGAAAGGGAAATACATAAATTGAAAATCAAGCCCCAGAAGACCGCTGCAGGCTCCAAGCTCAACACTGCTGCAACCTAACATCACCTGCACGCATCTATCGTGCATAAGCTTATAGAAAGCTTAGAGGGTGGTGTAAGTGTGTGCATAAGGTAAGTGCCAAGTATTCAATACAATGCCATAATCATATAATACCGAAAAAACTGGTAATCTATAAATTGTACAATATCAGAATAAGCAGAAATACTGACAAGATCATGAATTATCAGAGTAAGCAAAAATACTAACAGTATCATGAATTATCAGAGTAAACAGAAATACTTACAATATCATAAATCATATGATAACAGATTAAGCAGAAATACTGACAAGTCCATGAGTCATACAATATCAGAGTATGCAATACAGATCAGCTATGCAAATGAGAAGTCATAAAGAGCCAAATATCAGATGTCGAGAATGCAATGTAATGTACAATTCCTTATGTGTTCAAAAATACGTCAGTCGTATCTAGACCATATAAATGTAGAAAAATAGTAACCCAAAATGTCATATGCCGCGGATGTAATGCAATATGTGGTGCGAACGGAATGACCTATGTTGGAGTGTGAAGTCAGGATGATAGTACATAGTATCGCAGACTACGGGGTCCACCACAAAGGACTCCTATCTAAACCAGTCCCATACTTAAATTTGGATAGTCAGACTCAACGTGGTAAACTCCTGATCTCAGGTTAGTCGCGCCCCTAACCGAAATCTTGGCCATGCGAAGGTACACGTAACAACTAGTTGCGCACTACCAGCCCGAGTGGATAGTGGATGAATGATTGAATGAGTATGCAAATCCTGCTCAATAAGTCCACATATCAGTACGGTTCATCTCTGGGATCATCACTAGGGTTTAGTACACTCCAAATGGCACTGCCGCTCTCCTAGCCACACAGTCCAAGTGAGTGTAAGAATCCTCACTATTCGCCTGACCAATAGTCTGCCAATACCTATCCTGCATGTCGATAGCGGACCCATTCACGAGCTGGTCAAACTCAGCCTAGCAATGTCCCCTACACTCGGGCAGGTAAGGCCACACCCCCTCCCAACCTATCACGATATAGTGGGAGACGCGGCCTCCTGGTATTCGGCACTCGGGCGCTATGTATCCACTCGGTCTCGACGTTGGGGCATCTTCTACTACCAAGAGGGTTTAGGAATTTTCACTCAGGGTTATCTATGCCAGCCCGATACTATAACAAATTTCTGGTGTCCCGTCTGGCCATCCACGACATGCCTATGAAGGCTACGACCTTGATGTTGCTAGGGCGTACAGTAATCACAATACAATGCAAGATGCATGAGTCATACAATCCAGTCATGCATCAATCTTGCGCATGTCATGCGCACATGTGAGATAACCTCCGCTTATCAGGGAGTCTCATATCCTCTGGCCCAATGACATAAACAATGGTCAATCACATCTCATAATAAACATGCAGATGATGCGTATGGGCATGTATCATGATGCTATGCTGTCACATACTCATAATCGGTATTAATAACTGACATCAACAATCGGCCTCGATAATATGGACATTTAACCAACATTGCCCTCAAGGAATGACCCACATAGAGCCAACATATAATGGGCCCAAAACCTTATACAAGGGTCTACAACACAATTGGCCTCAACTGCGGGTCGTATATACATCATATAGGTCTCGACAATCGGCCTTGGCAATTAAAATTGACACCTGGAATTAGCCTCCATACTCGGCCTTGACAATCGAAATTGGCCTATACAATCAACCTCGACAAATCAGAATCGGCATCTATAATCGGCCTTAACAAATCGAAATCGACGTCTACAATCGGCCTTGATAAATTGGAATCGGCCTATACAATCGGCCTTGACAAATCAGAATCAGCATCTACAATCGGCCTTGACAAATTAGAATCGGCATCTACAATCGGCCTTGACAAATCGAAATCAGTGTCTACAATCGGCCTTGATAAATTGGAATTGGCGTATATAATCGACCTCGATAAATCAGAATCGGCCTATATAATTGGCCTTGACAATTGAAATCGGCATCAACAAATCGGTCGAACAAGGCCTAAGGGAAGGTCATGATGTGTACATCTAACCGACATTGCTCCCAACGAGTGGCCCACATAGGGCCAAACATATAGTGGGCCGATGGCCTCACACAATGGTCTCATGAATCAAGTGGGTCGCATCACATGGGCCTAATGCACATCGCTATGGGCCGCATCATATGGGCCGAAAACACATCTCAATGGGCCTCATCATATGAGTAGGAGTATATCACAATGGTTCTCACTAAATAGGTCGAAAATACATCTCAATGGGCCACAACGTATGGGCCGAGTATACATCTCAATGGGCCATGACCCATGGGCACCAACACATCATAATGGGCCGCAACCCATGGGCCTCAAATACAACAAGTGGGCCACATCAATGGGCCTTATATACACCTCAGGTGGGCCCTGCTCATGGGCCTTAAATACATAACATGTGAGCCCTATACATGGGTCTTATACGCATCAAATGGGCCACATATCTGAGCCTTGAACACATCAAATGGGCCACGCATCATGGGCCCAATACATATCATAATGGGCCTTGCATCAATGGGCCGCACTAATGGGGCTCATACACATCAAGTGGGTTGCATCAATGGGCCGCACAAATGCACAACAGGTAGGCCTTGCACATGCAGCAGATGGGCCCCACCAGATGGTTAGTGTGGATATAGAATGCATACATCTAGTGGGTCACACGTCTCATGGACAGTGTGAATAAAACATACATCGAGGCTAGCCCTATATGACCTGGACGGTTAGGATGGAACATATGAGGTGGGCTCTGCTCACGGGTTCCAAATACATTACAATGGGCCTTAACTCATGGGCTTTGAATACATCTCAATGGGCCTCAACCCTTGGGCTCTGAATACATCTCAATGGGCCTTAACCCATGGGCTCCAAACACGTCTCAATGGGCCTCAACCCATGGGCCCTGATATATATCATAATGGGGTGCCTGCCTTGGATGACGTGGATAAAAATACATCATGTGGGATCCATGTGTACAACGAATGCATAAAGGTGGGCATCACACAGATAGACTGCATGGAATGAAATACATATGTCACATGGGTTCCACATCCCACGACCAGAGATTGGGTGGTGTGGATAAATAAATACATCATGCTGGCCCACACTGCACACGGATGGTATGCTTATTCAACACATAAATAACATATAATAAGGAGGGCCCCACCGTCCAGTAGCTGCTGGACAGTGTGAATATAGAATGCATGCATCAAGGTGGGCACCTCGAATGGACCACAAAATACATCAAAGTGGGCCTGACGGATGGGCCACAAAGCACATCAAAGTGGGCCCGACAAATGGTCCACAAAATACATCAAAGTAGGCCCGACAAATGGGCCACAAAATACATCAAAGTGGGCCCAGCAAATGGGCCACATAGTACATCAAAGTGGGCCCGACAAATGGGCCACAAAATACATTAAAGTGGTCCCACGCCCATCAGCTGGATGGAGTGGATGAGATCCAAGCATCATGGTGCATCCTGCATAGCACCGTCCAGATTTGGACAATATGAATACAACACTACCTCATGGTGGGCCTAGAACTTGCTGACATGATATGGCGGCAGCAAGATGTTAGCTGTTGGCCCACCAGTAAAACAGATGGACAGTGGGGATGCAAATCAGATGAACGACGTGGAAGTAGAATACATACATCATGGTAGGCCGCATGGGTGGCCGTGCGGTTACAACCCACACAGCAAGTGGGGTCCACGTCCAGTTCGACGTACACAACAGCTATATAGCTGCTGTACATTACAGCTATAGCTGCAATCAAACGGCAGAGCAGGTGGGTCCCACGTAGGGCCCACCATATCATATATATGTCATAATATATATATATATATATATATATATATAAATATATATAACATTATATTATAATATTCACTTCTTTATTTTATTTTATTTTAGTTTTTCTCTGCAGGTGAGTACACCTCATTGTCGGTTCGTGCCTCACTGCTGGACAGGCAGTGAGGATACATGTAAGTTTAAGGTGGGTCCCACGTGGGGTCCACCACCATGTTTATCATCCTTCCCATCTATACATAAGGTTACAGAGACCTGGACTAAGAGGAAAAATAAATTTCATAGAGGACCAAAACTTCTATGGCCCAAAAATGGTTTCAATGGTGGACATTCAGTCTCCACTGTTCCTTGTAGTGTGGTCCACCTGAATTCTCTGCACGACTGATTTTTGAAGGGGGCTCACTGTCCTAGAGGAGCGATCAAATGTACAGTGTGGATGTTCAACACACACAATAGTGGGGCCTGTAATGGGGCCCATGGACCTGCCCATCCGTCCACGGTGTAGCAGCGCCCTGCTGCATGTCAGCGGTAGCAGGGTGCTGCATATATTCATCATATTTTTTAAAGGAAAAGGGTTTTTCCACGATTTTTCCTATGGGGCCCGCATCAGGGGAATCTGACCCAGCCGTTGGATTCTGTGGCTCAAGACAGACCAAATGAGCCCAATATTTGAGGTATTTTGGCACGTAAAAACATCAGATGGATTTCAATGGTAGAACACATTGTTTGCTATGCTACGGCCCATTAGAAAATTGGATTAGTTTCATTTTTTTGGATCAACATCTAAAATGATTTGGGGAATGGGATGGATGGCGTGGATCAGCTCCGTACATCAAGGCGGGGCTTACATGAGCGGCCCACCCAAAACCTTAAATATCTCCCATTCTTTTTGTCATCGTTAGTACACCCCACTGCCAGTTTACGCGCACTGAACACATCCAGCGTCTAGGGACGCTGGACGGTGTGAATGTTCATTAAGGTGGGTCCCACATGGTTGTGGCCACCCCACATGACATGGATGAAATATATCAATCGTGGTGGGGTCCACATGGACCAAGCTGACATTTGTTATTCCCCTCCATCATAGTTGGCCCAAAACGGGCAGCAAGGTGGGCCCTATTCACTGGACGTCCAAAAAATCTGGACAGTCCAAATTGTCGATCAGGTGGGCCATACACACATATCATCATATTATAAAGAGAAAATAAAGAAAGGAGAGAGAGAGAGAGAGAGAGAGAGAGAGAGAGAGAGAGAGAGAGAGAGAGAAGAAGCACCCACCACAAGATCTTGAACTCCTCCTTTCACTGATGCGATCTAGAGCTCCAAATGTTAGACTTCAACAGTTGAGATTGGTTTTTGGAGGGTGGGGATGGGAGAAAGGAAGGCGGGCCACACTAGCTTCACCATGGAAGCCATGGACGTTGGGGCTTGGATTACTTGGGAGGATGAGAGAGAGAATGAGGGAGAGAGGTGATGGGAGAGTAACGATGGGAGAGAGGAATGGTGAGTGAGTGATGGATGATGGGGAGAGTTGACTTTGGGGATGGGTAGTTGTACTTAGGAATGGGATGGAGTGATGGGTTGTACTTTGATTGGTTGACGTGACGTATCATAGAGATGGGTAGTTGTACAACACGCGGTGTTTTCTTTGAACTAAACGTGGGTCCACATCTCCTGGCTCGGGTATCGCCTCGGCATGTAATACAGGGCGTTGGAACCGCAACGACGGTGCGGTCGCACTGGTACAAGTCTCTGGTCGAGTCGACTCTGATATACAGGGCACGTCTTAGGATCACTCGTAAACGCTGATAACAGATTGCGGGTCGCCAGAATTCGACTGGGAGGATCGCGGGAGCCTACGAAATGGTACAGCCTAGGATACGGGCCTGAAAACTCTCCCCACCAAATAAAAATTTCATCTTCGAAATTTAAAGAACAGACAAGGAAAGAGGAAACATCATCAAGTATATATGTTAAGGGGCAAAAGGATAAAGACAACACTCTCTAATCTCAACCACGCCCTCCCAAGAGGCATCATCAACACTATGGTAACCCCACTGATTTTCAGACCCTGGTTAGAAACGATTACGATTAGGACATTAAGTAGCCTCATAATCTCAATGGTAGGGAGCTATATCAAAAGTCTCTAAGTTGTTCGAACTCGGGGATCTAATCATTCTAAGTTCTCAACAATCATAGAGTGCAGGGTAGCTATCAGCAGATATGTGATGTTATCCTTAGGTATTCCCAAGTTAAGCTCTGATACCAACTTCTATCACGCCCCAAACCCAGAAATCGGATTCACAGGAATCCCGCTCGCCGAATCCGATGTCGATAGCCTCTGTAGTACCCCATTCTCGGCTCGTAGCGTCCATACGCCCGATTCTGATCCTGAGATCCTACAAGGGGAATTTTTTTCCAATGTATATTTAATTCGTAATAAGCATAACCACAAGATTACCCAATTCACAAAGGCAACATCATCATCACATATCTAGTAATATAATCATTTGAGTACAATGCTGAAAGGGAAATACGTAAAATAAAAAATCAAGCTCCAGAAGACTGCTGTAGGCTCCAAGCTCAACATTGCTGCAACCTAACATCACCTGCACGCATCTATCATGCAAAAGCTTATAGAAAGCTTAGAGGGTGGTGTAAGTGTGTGCACAAGGTAAGTGCCAAGTATTCAATACATTGCCATAATTATACAATACTGAAAATACTGGTAATCCATAAATTGTACAATATCAGAATAAGCAGAAATACTGATAAGATCATGAATTATCAGAGTAAGCAGAAATACTAACAAGATCATAAATTATTAGAGTAAACAGAAATGCTGACAATATCATAAATCATACGATAACAGATTAAATGAAAATACTGACAAGTCTATGAGTCATACAATATCAGAGTATGCAATACAGATCAGCTATGCAAATGAGAAGTCATAAAGAGCCAAATATTAGATGTCGAGAATGCAATGTAATGTATAATTCCTTATGTGTTCACAAATACGTAAGCCGTATCTAGATCATATAAATGCAGAAACACAGTAACCCAAAATGTCATATGCCGCGGATGTAATGCAATATGCGGTGCGAATGGAATGACCTATGCTGGAGTGTGAAGTCGGGATGATAGTACGTAGTATCGCAGGCTACGGGGTCCACCACAAAGGACTCCTATCCAAACCAGTCCCATACCTAAATTTGAATAGTTAGACTCAACGTGGTAAACTCCTGATCTCAGGTTAGTCGCACGCCCAACCAAAATCTTAGCCATGCGAAGGTACACATAACAAATAGTTGCGCATTATCAGCCCAAGTGGATAGTGAATGAATGATTGAATGAGTATGCAACTCCTGCTCAATAAGTCCACATATCAGTATGGTTCATCTCTGGGATCATCACCGAGGTTTAGTTCACTCCAAATGGCACTGCCGCTCTCCCAGCCGCACAGTCCAAGTGAGTGTAAGAATCCTCACTATCCGCTTGGCCAATAGTCTACCAATACCTATCCAGCATATCAATAACGGACCCATTCATGAGTTGGTCAAACTCAGCCTAGCAGTGCCCCTTATGCTCGGGTGGGTAAGGCCACACCCCCTCCCAAGTAACCACGACACAGTGGGAAACGCGGCCTCTTGGTATTCGGCACTCGGGCGCTCATGTATCCACTCGGTCTCGATGTTGGGGCATCCTCTGGTACCAATAGGATTTAGGGATTTTCACCCAGGGCTATCTATGCCAGTCCGATGCTATAACAAATTTCTGGTGTCCCGTCTGGCCATCCACGACATGCCTTAGAGGCTATGACCCTGATGTCACTAGGGCGTACAGTAATCACAATACAATGCAAGATGCATGAGTCATACAATCCAGTCATGCATCAATCTTGCACATGCCGTGCGCACATGTGAGATAACCTCCACCTATCAGGGAGTCTCATATCTTCCTGCCCAATGACATTTGCAATGGTCAATCACATCTCACAATAAACATGCAGATGATGCGTATGGGCATGTATCATGATGCTATGCTGTCACATACTCATAATCGGTATCAATAACCGACATCAATAATCCGCCTCAATAATGTGAACATTTAACTAACATTGCCCCCAAGGAATGGCCCACATAGAGCCAACATATAATGGGCCCACGGCCTCACACAATGGTCTACAACACAATGAGCCTCAACTGCGGGTCGTATATACATCATATAGGTCTCGACAATCGGCCTTGATAATCAAAATCGACACCCGAAATTGGCCTCGACAATCGAAATCGGCCTATACAATCGGCCTTGACAAATCAGAATCGGCGTCTACAATTGGCCTTGACAAATCAGAATCGGCGTCTACAATCGACCTTGACAAATTAGAATCAGCCTATACAATCGACTTCAACAAACCAGAATCAGCGTTTACAATCGGCCTTGACAAATCAGAATCGACGTCTATAATCGGCCTTGACAAATTGGAATCAGCGTCTACAATCGACCTTGACAAATCGGAATCGGCGTCTACAATCGGCCTTGATAAATTGGAATCGGCGTATACAATAGACCTCGACAAATCGGAATCGGCCTATATAATTGGCCTTGACAATTGAAATCGGAGTCGATAAATCGGTCGAATAAGGCCTAAGGGAAGGTCACAATGTGGACATCTAACTGACATTGCTCCCAACGAGTGGCCCACATAGGGCCAAACATATAGTGGGCCGATGGCCTCACACAATGGTCTCATGAATCAAGTGGATCGCATCACATGGGCCTAATGCACATTGCTATCGGACACATCATATGGGCCGGAAACACATCTCAATGGGCCTCATCATATGAGCAGGAGTATATCACAATGGTTCTCACTAAATAGGTCAAAAATACATCTCAATGGGCCACGACGTATGGGCCGAGTATACATCTCAATGGGCCACGACCCATGGGCACCAACGCATCATAATGGGCCGCAACCCATGGGCCTCAAATACAACAAGTGGGCCACATCAATGGGCCTTATATACACCTCAGGTGGGCCCTGCTCATGGGCCTCAAATACATAACATGTGGGCCCTACACATGGGTCTTATACGCATCAAATGGGCCACATATCTCAGCCTTGAACACATCAAATGGGCCACGCGTCATGGGCCTAATACATATCATAATGGGCCGCACTAATGGGGCTCATACACATCAAGTGGGTTGCATCAATGGGCCGCACAAATGCATAATGGGTAGGCCCTGCACATGCAGCAGATGGGCCCCACCAGATGGTTAGTGTGGATATAGAATGCATACATATAGTGGGTCACACGTCCCATGGACGGTGTGAATAAAACATACATCGAGGCTGGCCCTATATGACCTGGACGGTTAGGATGGAACATATGAGGTGGGCTCTGCTCACGGGTTCCAAATACATTACAATGGGCCTTAACCCATGGGCTTTGAATACATCTCTATGGGCCTTAACCCATGGGCTCTGAATACATCTTAATGGGCCTTAACCCATGGGCTCCAAACACGTCTCAATGGGCCTCAACCCATGGGCCCTGATATATATCATAATGGGATGCCTGCCCTGGATGGCATGGATAAAAATACATCATGGTGCATCCCATCCAAATAGTTGGATAGTATGGATATAAAACATATATATCATGTGGGATCCATGTGTATAACGGATGCATCAAGGTGGGCCTCACACAGATAGACTGCATGGAATGAAATACATATGTCACACGGGCTCCACATCCTACGGCCAGAGATTGGGCGGTGTGGATAAATAAATACATCATGCTGGCCCACACTGCACACGGACGGTATGCTTATTCAACACATATAATAACATATAATAAGGAGGGCCTCACCATCCAGTAGCTGCTGGACGGTGTGAATATAGAATGCATGCATCAAGGTAGGCACCTCGAATGGACCACAAAATACATCAAAGTGGGCCTGACGGATGGGCCACAAAGTACATCAAAGTGGGCCCGACAAATGGGCCATAAAATACATCAAAGTGGGCCCGACAAATGGGCCACAAAATACATCGAAGTGGACCCACACCCATCAGCTGGATGGAGTGGATGAGATCCAAGCATCACAGTGCATCCCACATAACACCATCCAGATTTGGACAATATGAATACAACACTACATCATGGTGGGCCCAGAACTTGTTGACATGATACGGCGGCAACAAGATGTTGGCTGCTGGCCCACCAGTAAAATAGATGGACGGTGGGGATGCAAATCAGATGAACGATGTGGAAGTAGAATACATACATCATGGTAGGCCGCATGGTGGCCGTGCGGTTACAACCCACACAGCAATGGGATCCACGTCCAGTTCGACGTACACAATAGCTATATAGCTGCTATACGTTGCAGCTATAGCTGCAATCAAACGGCAGAGCAAGTGGGTCCCACGTAGGGCCCACCATATCATATATATTCATAATATATATATATATATAATATAATATTATAATATTCACTTCTTTATTTTTTTAATTTTTTTTCTCTGCAGGTGAGTACACCTCACGTCTGTTCACGCCTCACTGCTGGACGGGCAGTGAGGATACACGTACGTTTAAGGTGGGTCCCACGTGGGGTCCACCACCACGTTTGTCTTCCATCCCATCTATACATAAGGTTATAGAGACTTGGACTAAGAGGAAAAATAAATTTCATATGGGACCAAAACTTCTATGGCCCAAAAATGGTTTCAATGGTGGACATTCAGTCTCCACTGTTCCTTGTAGTGTGGTCCACCTGAATTCTCTACACGACTGATTTTTGAAGGGGGCCCACTGTCGTAGAGGAGCCATCAAATGTACGGCGTGGATGTTCAACACACACCGTAGTGGGGCCTATAATGGGGCCCACGGACCTGCCCATTCGTCCATGGCGCAGCAGCGCCCTGCTGCATGTCAACGGCAGCAGGGTGCTGCATATATTCATCATATTTTTTTAAAAAGGAAAATGATTTTTCCATGGTTTTTCCTATGTGGGGCCCGCATCAGGGGAATCTGACCCAGCCGTTGGATTTTATGGCTCAAGACAAACCAAATGAGCCCAATATTCGAGGTATTTGGGCGTGTAAAAATATTAGATGGATTTCAACGGTAGAACACACTGTTTGCCATGCTACGGCCCATCAGAAATTCGGATTAGTTTCATTTTTTTGGATCAACGTCTAAAATGATTTGGGGAATGGGATGGATGGTGTGGATTAGCCCCATACATTAAGGCGGGGCCTGCATGAGTGGCCCACCTAAAACCTTAGATATCTCCCCTTCGTTTTGTCACCGTTACTACACCTCACTGTCGGTTCACACGCACTGAACACGTCCAGTGTCCAGGGATGCTGGACGGTGTGAATGTTCATTAAGGTGGGTCCCACATGGTCGTGGCCACCCCACATGGCATGGATGAAATATATCAATCATGGTCGGGTCCACATGGACCAAGCCGGCATTTGTTATTCCCCTTCATCGTAGTTGGCCTAAAACGGGCAACAAGGTGGGCCCCATTCACTGGACGTCCAAAAAATTTGGACAGTCCAGATTGTCGATCAGGTGAGCCATACACACATATCATCATATTATAAAGAGATAATAAAGAAAGGAGGGAGAGAGAAAAAGAAGCACCCACCTCAAGATCTTGAACTCCTCCTTTCACCGATGCGATACAGAGCTCCAAATTTTAGACTTCAATGGTTGAGATTGGTTTTTGGAGGGTGAGGATGGGAGAAAGGAAGGCGGGCCACACTAGCTTCACCATGGAAGCCATGGATGTTGGGGCTTAGATTGCTTGGGAGGATGAGAGAGAGAATGAGGGAGAGAGGTGATGGGAGAGTAATGATGAGAGAGGAATGGTGAGTGAGTGATGGGTGATGGGGAGAGTTGACTTTGGGAATGGGTAGTTGCACTTAGGAATGGGATGGAGTGATGGGTTGTACTTTGATTGATTGACATGACGTATCGTAGAGATTCTCTCGAAATTGCAACACGCGTTGTTTTCTTCGAACTAAACGTGGGCCCACATCTCCTGGCTAGGGTATCGCCACGGCATGGAATACGCGACGTCGGCGCGGTCGCACTGGTACAAGTCTCAGGTCGAGCAGACTCTGATATACAGGGCACATCTTAGGATCATGTGCAAACGCTGATAACAGATCACGGGTCACCGAAATTTGACTGGAAGGATCGCGGGAGCCTATGGAACGGTATGACCTAGGATACGGGCCTGACAATGTTCACCATGTATGGACACTACTGCTTGAATCGAAGGTACCACTTACCAGTGCAAAGCCTGTTTAACCTTGATACCATGATCAGCCAAGGCTCATGAGCCGGGCATGGTGGTATGGGACACCGTGGTCGAGCTGTCGGCCTACGCTGGGGTGACGAGCCTTCCCGTAGTGACCAGTGAGCAACCCAAACTCGTGAGCCAAATTTGGTGGTATGGGACACTCTATTCGAGCTGTCTGCCTATGATAAGGTGACGAGCCTCTCGTAGTGACCTCGAGTACATACTAGGACTACGTTAAAGTGACGAGCCTTTCCGTAGTGACCTCGAGTATAAATTAGGCCTGCGCTGAGGTGACGAGCCTCTCCGTAGCGACCTGAAACCGCCTATCGTATGTGATTAACTAGGATTGACGACCCTAGATGGATCATTGTTTGGGTCAATGATATAAAGGGAGGTACCTTAGCTTCCCAAACCTGCTGTATGAATAGGTCTAATTACGAACTTGGCTAATCATGTACATGCACCACATTACATGTGCCTTTGGCGTTGGAGTTAAGCACAGCGGGAGTGTTGCATGCGTGACTGTGAGATGATTCATAGAGGGAGTGCAGGTGAGGGCATACATCATTAATACATATCATCCTTGCATTAACTAGAGTATTTAAGAATGCTTGTTGTATTGCTTTATCATTATTGCTTGACTGAATTGATAACATGTTAACCTTTGCCTTATAGCTTCACTGAGTTGATCACTCACTCCCACTCTGGGATGGTGTTTTAAAACACCAACCAGACTTTGTTGTAGTTTCAGGTGATGTCGAGGCTTACGAGGTGGAGCCTGACTTCTATGACGACGAGTTCTCCTACTTGCAACTCTTTAGCGGGTCTATGTCTACTTGGAGTTCCATCACTGGGGCTACAGAGATATGGATTAGATGACATTAGACTTCATCATTTTGTATATTTTGGAACTAAACATGTAATTATTTAACCTGGTATCATGTTCATACTCTGGGGACCTACAACCACTTATATACTTCATATACTTATCACAGTCTTCTGCTTGCGTAATCCAATTGTCTCTGGAGTATGATATGCTGATTTGGTATAATCCCATTCATGTTTAATGCACTAATACGAACAACATTTAATCATCATTATCTATGTTGCATAAGTGATGCGTTGGAACTCGGGAGTTGGGCATCTGCTCGACCCTCGATATTCGGGGCATTACACAAGCTGATGTATGTGTTTTATTTACACCGTCCGGATGGCTGGACGATGGGACAGATCCTAATGCATGCATCAGCATCGTCCATTCATCTGTAAAAAAATTTATAGGATTCCTAGTTTTGCTGACAGGTGAAATTGACCATTGAAATCAGACCCGTAGGCACCTATGATCATGTGTGATGGCCCCAATCCTTTTCCAGACCGTCCATAGATGGGTTTAGGCAATGATTTGGCAAATTCCACACTTAAGCAACCCAAAATGCATAAATATACGTGAGAAAGACTTAGAAAATGGCTTAAACGGACTCGGGGGCCTAAATGGTACAAATCGGGGGAACCAAGGTGGAGCCCGCGCATTTTCGGCACCCCGGGAGGGGATGCCATCGCCCCCTATCCAGCAAACAGTGATGCCATTGCCCCAACGATGAGGCCTCATCGGGCTAGTCTGGCCAACCGATGTACACACTAGTGGGGCTCACGAAATCGTGTGGGACCCCTTATATCCATCTCATTTGCTTCTTTTCCTTCATCCTACCCCTCCACGCTTTCCAAACCTCCAAAAATTTCATTTTCTCTCTCAAATCCTTTCTCCATTCTCATATCTTCTTCATTTTCTTCATTCCATACACACCTCCCACCATTCCTTTCAAACCCACCTCCCATCTCCCTCATTTCCTCCCATTTGAGCACACAAACCCTCTTTTGTGTCTCCAAAAATCTCAAAGTCCAACAATCCATCATATCCCTCCATTTTATTTCACTTAAATGACTCTTTTCAAGCTCGTGGCAGCGATTTTCTTGCTTTTCACACTTCTTTCTCTCATGGGGAAGAAGAGGGCTTCTATGGATGAAGCCGGGCCTAGCCGCCCTACACGTTCGAGGAGGCAGAAGGGCACTGAAGCAAGTTCAAGTGTCGATCGAGAGATCAGGATGAAGCGGGATCTCGATCCCTAGCTTCCTTGAGTGAGAGCTCTACTAGCAGATATGACACATAGAAGATTTCAAGGTCGTCGGGTCCACTTTGAAGCACATGTGGCTGAGAAACTATTTGGGCTTTATCCGGCAATGGATCTTCTGTTGGATGCCGGGTAGGGTCTCATATTTGAGGGCAAGTTTCCTGCGAATGAGAGCACTGTCCGAGACTTCTACGCCCATATATGAGAGCCACTGCTGGAGCCTCTACAGTTCTCTATCACTGTGGGAAGGCGGGAAGCCATTGTCAATGTGGGCTTGATAGCCTAAATCATGGGGATGCCACTTGGTGAGGTTCATGCTAGCGAGAAGAACCTCAGGAGTGCGCGTGAAAAGGATCACCGCACGTGATTTCGTTATGGCCGACTAGTCCACTTGAATCTAGGCAATTGCCTCTTGGCATCCAAGATGACTCCTGACTTCCGCTTGCTCCACCACATCTTCACACATAACGTGTATCCTAGGTGGAGCAATCGCAGTGAATGCATGCGTCTGATGGTAGACTTCCTATACTGAGTTGGGCAAGGAGACAAACTGTGCCTGCCTACGTATGTACTATGACAGATAGTTCAGACCGTGCGCTCTCCTAGGACAAGCATTTCACTCTCATTTGGCCAGCTTATATACAAGCTTGCTCGTGAATTCGGCTACAGACTTGGGTCAGAAAGGCTTGCTCTGATCCATTTCATCAACGACACCACTCTCAACAACATGAATATTGGGCCACGACAATGCTAGGCCCAACTCGATGAGAGTGAGGATGAGACGGAAAGTGAAGAGGAAGGGAGTGATGAAGAAGGATGAGATAAGATAGAGGAAGAAGGCAAGGAAGAGGAAGTGTAGGAAGAGGAAGAAGAGGAGGCCCAAGACACTGATGAGGGCTTTCCACCTGCTACACACAAGCGCAACGGTGATCAAGTTGCTATAGAAGCCCGCTTAACTCAGATTGAGGAGGGCCAGGTCGCCCTGCGGTAGGAGGTCAGTGAGACCCGGGCAAAGCTTGAAGAGGAACAGGCCTCTATGAAACAAAAATTCAAGAAGGTGTCTCGCACCTTGAAGGCTATCCTGTGTTGTCTGCAGGACAAAGGTGCTCCTCCTCCATCACTAGATTCTGATGAGTAGTCCCATGTTGTAGTCATCTCTGGGTCTTCTTCGCTTTTCTATTTCCTATGTTATAGCCTTGATAGGCTTAGTAGTAAGGTAGGTTTGATGGTGTGTTTGGTGTTTAAGGCTTTGATTAGGTTAGCTCACCCGCGTTTCCTGTCATGATTCATGTAAAGCTATATTTCATGTATTGTGACAAATTTTGTTAAATGAAATGCATCCAACTCCTTTTACTGTGAAATGTGTAGAATGCTTGAGAAATTGAGTGTTGTTATACAAAATCTTACACGTGTTGCACCCTATGTTGTATATAGGGAATGCCACCTAAGGCCACACGGAGTACGACACGTCTTACACTTGACGACTTGATTGATGGGACACCTCCCCTTAGCAATAGCCATATGGACCCCAGTTTGGGCTCGAGTCATGAGACTATGCCAGATTTCAGCTAGCCACTGGCCCCACAAATGGGCCGACACTTGTTGCACCACCGATTCCTGAGCAGAATCGTGTGTCTACCTCGACGCCTCACATGCCTCAGGCCGCTTCTCCCACTGATAGGCTGGAGCAGATGATGCTCCTTATGCAGCAGCAGCAGTAGATTTGGACTACTATTGTTGGGGCCCTTGCCTAGAACATGAGCGTGGTTCCGCCTGCACCATCTATGCACCCTGCTAGGAATGTGGGTGCCGGCGGCTTATTCGAGTAATTTTAGCGCTTCTGACCTCCCACTTTTGCCGGTACTCATAGACCTGAGGCGGACGAGTTTTGGCTTGACTCCATCTCTAAGATGCTGAGGCAACTGCACTGCACTGAGGGAGAGCATGTTGAGTTAGTCACATACATGTTTGAGAAGGAGGCCAGCCTCTGGTGGGATAGCATCCTACGGATGGTGCCTGCTACGTACGTATGGACATGGGAGGCTTTTGAGACACGCTTCCACAAGAAGTATTTCCCTCTCACCTACCGTAATGAGAAGGAGGGAGAGTTCCTTCGCCTCCGACGAGGAGGGATGACAGTGACATAATATGAGAATAGGTTCACGGAGCTGGCCAGATATGCTCCTTTGATCCTAGCGAATAAGCCGATGAAGATGCGGTGATTTTCTGAGGGTTTGCGGCCTGAGATCCGCTCGAAGATGTGTTGCGCTAGCATTAACAATTATGCTGAGCTAGTGAGCATGTCCCTGCGAGCTGAGCAGGATGGGGATAGGCTATCCTGCACACGTGCACCTATGGTTCCTAGGCCTCAACCAGACTTGCCTAGCCGACAGTTCCTCGACAAGAGACCACAAGCAGATTCTCCTCCTTCGCTTATGGCTCCACCAACACAGTCGAGGTGACCTGATATATGGTGCACCTACTGCAAGTGGTCGAGCCATGCAGACACTTATTGTTTCACTAGGATGAGGGACAATGACTTTATGCCTCCTTAGAGGATCAACCGGCAGATGTCACCAGCTATCTCAGCTCCACCTCTACATTCAGTACTACCTGCGTAGCCTTCTTATAAGGCCACCTGTACCTCGATTTAGGCTGCTTCCACAGCCTATGGCACCATAGCCGAACCATTCTTAACAGGAGTGAGTATATGTGCTTGCAGCTGAAGCTTCTGAGTCAGCAGCTACAGTGCCTTTAGCCTTCGAGGTCACTGCCCACATCTAAGGTACACCCGTATTTCTGTTAGTGGACACTGGGTCCACTATTTTTATGATATCATGTTCTACAGTCAAGCGCGTAGGGCTGAATGTGACCCCTATGGTTGGGGTGAGAGTTATCGTGGTAGGAGGAACTTTTACAGATGTCACTAAGTTGTGTGAAGGTTGCTTGATAGATTTAGGGAGCAGAACAATATGCATTGACTTGATTGTCACCACGATATACCATTACAATGTCATCATCGACATGGATTAGCTTACTAGAATGAGGGCCAAGATCGATTGCAAGACCCGACTCGTGACAGCACACGGACCCGAAAACACGACCTTCACATTTCCCGTTCGGGTTAGTTGCCCCTTCCAGGTTCTTTGTTATTCTGCCCTATTGAAAGATCAAAATGGTCTGACACTTGGAAACATGGCCGTAGTCCAGGACTTTTGGGAAGTAGTTAAGACGATACTTGGGTTACCTCCTTAGTGCGAGATCAATTTTACCATTGATCTAGTGCCTAGTGCGACACCCATTTCACTACCGACTTATCGCATGCCTCCATGTAAATTGGAGGAATTGAGGAGACAGATTGATGACCTATTGGAGTCAGGTTTCATACAGCCTAGCGTGTCTCCTTAGGGAGCACTCATGCTGTTTGTGAAGAAGAAAGATGGTTCGCTGCGATTGTGTATTAATTATCGCAGGTTGAACCAGGTGACAGTGAAGAACAAATATCATTTGCCCAGGATAGATGATCTGTTCGACTAGTTGATAGGGGCATAGTATTTCTCAAAGATTGACTTACAGTCAGGGTACCACCAATTACGCGTTAGGGATGAGGACGTGTAGAAGACAGTATTTAGAACCAGTTTTGGGCACTACGAGTTCCTTGTGATGTCATTTGGACTCACAAATGCACTAGTCGTGTTCATGGATCTGATGAACTGGGTGTTTCGGCAGTATCTGTACTGATTCGTCATCGTGTTCATAGATGACATTCTGATATGCTCAAAGAGTCAGGAGGATCACGAGGAACACCTACGAGCAGTCTTTGATACTCTAAAGAAGAACCAGTTGTTTGCCTAGTATAAGAAGTGTGACTTTTAGAAAGAAGAAGTGAAGTTCCTGGGACATGTGGTGTCCAAGGAAGGCATAGTTGTGGACCTTGCTAAGGTGACTGCAGTTCAGGATTGGGAGCAGCCCGGTTCGGTTATAGAAGTGAGGAGTTTTCTTGGCCTGGCAGGTTACTACCGTCGATTCATTAGAGACTTTTCCAAGATAGCCAGACCGTTGTCTCAGCTAACTCGGAAGGACCTTAAGTTTGCCTGAAATGAGAAGGCGGAAGCAGCTTTTCAAGAACTGAAGGACAAGTTGACGTCCGCCCCTGTCCTAGTATTTCCAGAGCAAGGGGTCAAGTATACGATATACACCGATGCGTCTCGTATTAGTTTCTGATGCAGAAGGACAGAATGATCGCCTATGCATCGTGACAGTTGAGGAAACATGAGGAAAACTACCCTACGCATGACTTGGAGTTAGCAGCCGTCATCTTTGCAATGAAGCTTTGGAGACATTACCTCTATGGAGAGGAGTTCGAGCTCTTTTGTGACCACAAGAGCCTCAGATACATATTCACACAGAGGGAGTTGAATATGAGCCAGTGACGGTGGATGGAAACCTTGAAGGACTTCAAGTTTGAGGTTTCCTACCATCCTAGCAAGGCCAACCTTGTAGCAGACGCTTTGAGCTGCAAGAAGACTATAGCATTTGCGGCTCCGCTGATGATCGATAAATGAAACATGGTAGAGTTTGTACAAGACTTTGAGCAGAAGCTTACGGTAGAGGAACTGTTTGAGAGCGTCGCACACATTTGGGTATAGCCACTTATTGACGACTGGATTATTGCGGCTTAGAAAGACGATGAACTATTGACAAGGATGAGAGAGTAGGTGAGCGACAGTGAAGATTCGGAATGGAGAGTTGGTACGGATGGGGGTTTACGTTATCGTGGCCGTCTACGCGTCCTAAACCTTCATGACTTGAGAAAGGAAGTCCTCAAAGATACTCACAATTCGAAGATGGCGATGCATCCTGGTAATACGAAGATGTATCGAGACATGAGGCGCACGTACTGGTAGGACAACATGAAGGCCCACATAATAGACTATGTATCCCATTGTCTCACGTGCCAGCAGGTCAAGGCCGAACACCACCGACCTCCTAGACTACTTTAGCCTATGCCCATAGCAGAATGGAAATGGGATTTCATCTCTATAGATTTCATCTCAGGATTACCGAAGACGAGGAAGGGACATGACTCCATTTAGGTGATTGTGAACCAGTTGATGAAATCGGCTCATTTTCTCCCTATTAGAGTCTCCAACTCTGTAGATGATTTGGCCAGGCTGTACATCAAGGAGATAGTACGTCTACATAGAGTTCCTATAGAGATCGTGTCGGACCAAGATACGCGATTCATATCTATCTTCTGGTCTCGTATCCAGGAAGCAATGGGTGTGAAACTGAAGTTCAGTATGGTGTTCCAACCACAGACGAATGGGTAGATAGAACGGGTGAATCAGGTGTTAGAGGACATGTTGTGAGCTTGTGTGCTTGATTTCAAGGACAGTTGGGATGAGTGTCTTCCTTATGCTGAGTTCACTTATAACAACAGCTTCCAGGCGAGTATTGGTATGACCCCGTATGAAGCATTGTATGGGCACCCCTGTAGAGCACCGCATTGCTGGGCAGAGGTTGGCGAGAAGAGTTTGATTGGCCTAGAGTTAGTGCAGGCAACCTCAGAGAAGATCAACATTATTAAGCGTCGACTTTTAGTAGCACAGAGCAGATAGAAGAGCTACGCGATATGAGACAGCGACAGCTAGAGTTTTAGGTTGGGGATCATAGGTTTCTCAGGGTTTCCCCCATGAAGGGAGTCCTTCGGTTTGGCAAGAAGGGGAAGCTCACACCGAGATTCATTAACCCATTCCAGATACTAGACCGAGTGGGTGTGGTTATGTACCGTCTTGCTTTGCCCACACCAGTCGCAGGCGTGCATAACGTATTTCATGTATCGATGCTGAAGAAATCCGTTCCTGACCCTTCCCACATTATCAAATGGGAGTAGGTATAATTGAGTGATGATGTTACTTATGTGCTGCGACCAACATGTATTCTAGACTGGAAGGAACATGTGCTGCGTAGTAAGGCTATCCCGCTTATGAAGGTGCTATGGACACATCACATTGAGGAAGTGGCTACTTGGGAAACAGAAGCCGAGGTCCGAAAGAACTACCCTCATATTCTCGAAGAGTACGGAAAGGTACTAATTTTGAGGATAAAATTTTTCTTTAAGGGGGGTAGATTGTAACGTCTCGAAAAAATTCGTACAAAGACCCGAGTACCACCTTAGGCGAAAATCACTAAGGACTGAATCCTTTAGAAATTAGATGAAAATTAATTAAGTACTAAGCTGAATTAATCAGTAGATTAGCTCGAATCGCTTTCTATACGATTTGTAAGACTCAAAACCAGCAGAATCACTAACTCTACATTTCCTAAAAACCTAGGATCAATCTCTAAGCCCAGTTACTCTCGAGAGCACATTGAAACTCCGTATCAGACTTGGACCGCATGTCGAAAGTCCGATTAACACAAAACTATACGGTTATGACTGCCTTACTGGGCTTGACAACTATTTTGAAAATCAAGTCTTAATAGTATCCAGAAATGTACAACTTGAGCCCGGAGCAAAGTGTGTGAGAAATGTGAATATCTTTAGAAAATAAACTCAAACTTAAGTGAATTGGCCGTTCGCTTGCAAGCCAAATTTAAGGTTTTAGACTATCAGATTCTGACCAAACTACACCCTCGGATTAGGGCAGGTTAGTGCACTTGTGGCCCTTATCAAGTGGCGATGACCGTTGAATTGAAACTGGTCCTCCACGGTCGATCTACAAACCCGATTGGACCAAAACTTTAACCTGGCGTAGATCCATCGCCAGGGAACTTTCACCGGATCGTATGTAGGAAATGGACCTCTGGATGAGCTCCGTTGGCCCGAAACAGCCACCCATTGGCTATATCCTAAGTATACCATGGCCCTGGGGCCATTGGCATCAGTTTTGGGCCTCTATAAGGGCCTTAACCCACCTGTCTCTCATTTCATACGAATTACCAAACCCTTGGAGAGAGAAGAGAGAAAAGAGAAGGAGAAAGTGAGGAGAAGTGAGAGAGAGTTGGGGTTTACTGCTGGGATTTGATCCCATCACTCCACGTGCCGAATCATCCCTCCTGTATCGCTACACCGATGATTCTGATTCCATTTTTGGGTATGAAATCCAAACCCTAATATGTTTTAAGTATCTAAGTAGATGAATCGATGAAATAGCTAACCCTTTCGTGATTCAGGTAGCCGTTGTGCTGTAGAAAAAGGCATAGTGATCGAACTGAGTTCGATACAAGTTTACCGACGGAAGGTGCAGACTATAAACGTTTAGGTTATGATTTTCAATGCTTTCAATGTTAGTTAATGATTTATGACTGACTTGACTGCTATCACATGTGCTTAGATACGATGTTTTCTGTATATTACACATATATGTAAACTATGTTGATTTTAATGCATTCCATGTGTTTGTTGAAATATTTAAATGAATATAGAATTAGGATTTGTGCTTGCCATGATTTTCGATTGAGAATACATGATTGTTGTACGTGTGGCGAATCCTTTATGAAAGGATTTACTATAATACCTGTTATAACTACTTTACCACATGTATGTTGATATGTGTAGTCTAAGTGTTTGTTAAATTGCCTGAATGAGAAAATGCTTGTTGAAATGTATTTAATTAGGGTGTTGAGATATGATTCTCAATTCCCTTATCTATAGTTATAGTTTCCTTCATGTAACTTATCTTACTATTACGTGATTTATGAATGAAATGCCTATGTATAATAACATGTGCACTATGTGTTTCTTGAAATGCTCAAATGAGATTTATATTTAGATTTGTTATCACATGCTGTCTTGGACTATCACATGTGAATGCTATCGTTTTGGAGTGTGATTGGGGCTACGATGTAGTCCAGGCAATCGGTAATGATTTCTTAATCACTGGCCGAGGTCGTTTCACCAGACAAGACACGTTCGATGATTCCCAGTCGTATACAGTGGTTAGGCCATGCGGAGTGCTTACGCGCTCCATGTTGATTAAGTCAGCGTGCGCTCGTACCAGTCGAGCTTGTCAAGTAACCCGATTGGCCTAATGTATGTTCACCATGTATGGACGCTACTGCTTGAATCTAAGGTACCACTTACCAATGCAAAGCCCGTTTAACCTTGGTACCATGATCCGTTAAGACTCATGAACTGGGCATGGTGCTATGGGACACCGTGGTCGAGCTGTCAGCCTACGTTGGGGTGACGAGCCTCCCCGTAGTGACCAGTGAGCAACCTAAAATCGTGAGCCAAATTCGGTGGAATGGGACACTGTATTCGAGCTGTCGGCTTATGATCAGGTGACGGGCCTCTTGTAGTGACCTCGAGTATACACTAAGACTACGTTAAGGTGACGAGCCTTTCCGTAGTGACCTCGAGTATAAACTAGGCTTGCGCTGAGGTGACGAGCCTCTCCGTAGCGACCTGAAACTGCCTATCGTATGTGATTAACTAGGATTGACGACCCTAGATGGATCATTGTTTGGGTCAATGATATAAAGGGAGGTACCTCAGCTTCCCAAACCTGCTGTATGAATAGGTCTAATTAAGAACTTGGCTAATCACGTACATGTACGGCATTGCATGTGCCTTTGGCGTTGGAGTTGAGCGCAACAGGAGTGTTGCATGCACGACCGTGAGATGATGTCACAGAGAGAGTGCAACTGAGGGCATACATCATTAATACATATCATCCTTGCATTAGCCAGAGTATTTAAGAATACTTGTTGTATTGCTTTATCATTACTGCCTGACTGAATTGATAACATGTTAACCTTTGCCTTATAGCTCCACTGAGTTGATCTCTCACTCCCACTCTGGGATATTGTTTTAAAACACCAACTAGACTCTGTTGTAGTTTCAGGTGATGTCGAGGCTTACGAGGCGAAGCCTGACTTCTATGACGACGAGGAGGAGTTCTCCTACTTGCAACTCTCTGGCGGGTCTATGTAGACCTGGAGTTGCGTCACCGGGGCTACAGGGATATGGATTAGATGACATTACACTTCATCATTTTGTATATTTTAGAACTAAACATGTAATTATTTAACCTGGTATCATGTTCATACTCTGGGGACCTACAACCACTTATATGCTTTATATACTTATCACAGTCTTCCGCTTGCATAATCTAATTGTCTTTGGAGTATAATATACTGATTTGGTATAATCCCATTCATGTTTAATGCACTAATACGGACAACATTTAATCATCATTATCTATGTTGCATAAGTGATGCGTTAGAACTCGGGAGTTGGGCATCTGCTCGACCCTCGATATTCAGGGAGTTACAAGTTGGTATCAGAGCATGATTTGGATTAAACTGGACCTGAGTTATGGTCACACGATGCACACTGATATACTTTGACCTAGGAGGGAGCGTTAAAATATAGAAACAGTTGTAGGATTCATCTGACATTGTCGATGCCATCGAAGGGTATTCGATGCCATTAAAATTTCAATTTTGATGTCATCGAACCATCTCTGATTGCATTGACCTCCTACATGGGGTATTCTATTAGGTGTAGGACAGATTCTGTCCAATCTCATCAAGCACCATTCGATGTCATCGACATGCACTTTAATGTCATCGAGGGATGTTTCGATGCCATTGGGATTTCTTTTGAAAAATACACAATGGTTGTTGGACAGTTTTGTCCCTTGTTCGATGCAATCAATCATTCCTTTGATGCAATCAAAATTTGAATTTCAATGCAATCAAATGGGCTACGATGTGATCGAACATATTGGTGTTACCTGAAAAGCTTGCTGGACAAACTAGTCCTCATTTTGATGTCATCGATCAGTCTTCGATGCCATCGATAACTTACTCTTGATGTTATCGAAGAAGCTTTGATTACATCGAGAAGCACTTAAAGTATTTTTTATTTTGGAAGAAATAAGCCTAAGGCCGATTCAATCGAAGTGGGTTCTGAAATTGTGGTTTACACCACTGATACTGAAGAAGGAATCTAAGTTAAGGTCCTAAAGGGGGGTGAATAGGACTTTTCAATTATTTTTACCTATTTAAAGTCCTGAGTGCCTAATTTAAATAATCATTCAATTTTAACCAGGTTAGGCAAAATAACTCTAATGGCTTCCAAGCCAGTTAAAGGTTCCAATTACAAAGGTTATAAAGGATATGCAGAATATAACAACTAACCTAGTGTTGTGAGCTTGTGTATGGAATGTGCTTCCTATCAATTCATAGCATTCATTCAATCATGAATGATAAGTTAAAACATTCAAGCATATATAAGCATGATTAAACAGATGCACAAATGACAATTCCAAACACAAACATTTATAGTGGTTTGGCTACGTGCCTACTCCACTCCTGAATTTCACTATCAATGGTTTTAAATAGGTTCACCAATAACCTTTACAGTTCTACACTAAGGACACAATTTATGCTCTCCGCAAGAGCAAAGGTGTAACGCCCTGAAATTTGGGGGTCGAGCATAACTCAGCTCCCGAGTTCCAAAACATCACTTATGCAACATATTTAATGATGGATGTATGTTGGCTGTATTAGTGCATAAAATATGGAATAGATTAAGCCAAAACACAGATATGATTCAGGGATAAGTGAATAAAGCAAGCGGAAGACTTATAGAAAGATATGTGTACAAGTGTAAATCCCTGAAGTACATATACAAACTAGGTCGTATGAAAGTGTTATTTATCAAAATTATAAGTATCAAGTTACATCATTTAAATTCCCAAAAATAATAATCCCAGAGTCCCGCGCATCAGAACAAGGCTCGCTAGAACCCGTCTAAAAACTACATATAAGAAAAGGCAGCCTCATCATCATCCATCTCCCGCTCTGCCTCAGAAGTCGCATCAACATTTGCAACATCAGAACCTAAGACAGAGTCTGGTGGGTGTTTAACACCGCCCTAGAAACGTGGGAGTGAGTGATCAACTCAGTGGAACAATAAGGCACTGGTTAACATGTGATCAGTTCAATCAAACAGTAATGATAAAGCAGAACAATTAAATAAATCCTAAGTACTCTTGTTAATGCAAGGATGTATGCAATATGATACGTGCCCTCACGTGTACACCCTCAGCGTCTTCATCTTACGTTACGCATGACATCGCCTCAAAGTGCGCCACATCTACAAAGCACATGCAAATGCGGTGCATGGATATGATTACCAAGTTGTTATTAGTCCATTTCATACAGCAGGATTGGGAAGCTAAGATACCTTCCTCATATCACCATCCAAACAGTGATCCATACTAGGGTCGTCAATCCTAGACATCTCATACGATCATATATTTGAGGTCGTAGCAAAGGGCTCGTCACCAATCAATGCACGCCTTTCATACCTTTACTACCACAGTTCGGCTCGTCACCTCATTGCGGTATCCAGGTATGCTCGAGGTCACTACAAAGGGCTCGTCACCAATCAATGTAGGCCGACAGCACGAATATAGTGTCCCATACCACCATAATCGGCTCACGAGTTTAGTTGCTCACTGGTCACTACGGGGAGGCTCGTCACCCCAGCGTAGGTCGACAGCTCGACCACGGTGTCCCATACCACCATGTCCGGCTCATGAGTCTTAGCGGATCAAGGTACCATGGTTATTAGGATTTCACTGGTAAGTTCGGTATCTTAGATTCAAGCAGTAGCATCCATACATGGTGAACATACATCGGACAATCGAGTTACTTGACGAACTCGACTAGCACGAGCGCACATTGGGTTGAGCGACATAGAGTGCGCAAACACTCCGCGTGGCCAAACCACTGCCGACAACTCTAATACGGCTCGGGTTCGTCTAAAACGTCCTACGTGGCGAAAGTAACCTCAACCACGAACATAGGGTCGATTACCGATTTCCTGGACTAATGCATAGTCCCAAACACATTACACTACTACAGATGTTCATATTGGATGTAAAACAGTAAAGGAACAACAACTCAAATCATGGTACATAGACATTTGAAGAATATCAACTTAACATAAATGTAAGCACAAGTAGTGCTTGAATTTAAATAACATGGAATGTAACTTGCATAAAGGAAATCATGCACATCAATAGGAGTGTTGAGAATCACTTCTCAACGCCCGCAATTAGTGTAGTAAGTTACACTTTAGATTATTCATGCATTTCTACAAACACTTAGCACACATGGAACAACATACATAACGTATGTTGAAATACATGCATTTAGACAATTCCTTTTACCAAGGAGTTATCATACATGCATCTAGCATACATACATGACAAATAATCATGGCAAACATAAGTGCATATTTTATACGTATACGGTACTTTATAAATACACATAGAATACACAAATCTCAATATAAAGCATGCATATCAGGAAAGCAACGTAAACACAACATTTGGCATGTGAAATCTCATCCATAATAAGAATAAATCATTAACTGGCATTAAAAGCCTATACACTTAAAGTCCGCACCTTAAGCAAGGAAAGAACACCGAACTGATTTAGACGAGTTGGCTTCGTCAACGGCGACAGATTACCCTAAAACAATGATAGAAATGAGATACAACAACACCAAGACTAATCTAAGCTCTAACATAGATTAGGGTTAGGTTAACTTACCCCAAGATGAACTCAGAACCGTCAGAATAACGATTCAAAGTGAAGGTTCAAAGATGAAGAAGAACAAAGAAGAATCCAAGATGATTCACCAACTTATCTCTCTCACTATCTCTCTCTTTTCCACTCTCTCTCCAAGCTAGGGTTAGAGAAAATTCGTATGTAAAAGAGAGCTAGGGTTTAAGGACTATAAATAGGCCTCAAATTGATGAAAATAACCCCAGGGTCAAGGTATACTTAGGGTATAACCAAAACCTGCCTCTTACGATCCAACGAAGCACTTCTGGTGGGCCTATAACCACGAAAGGTCGGACTTAAGCTCATTGACCATGGATCTAGGTCAGGCTGAGTTTTCGTATCGACCGCCTCTTCAGATCAGCCGTGGCGGACCACACTCAATTCAACGGTCACGGAATCTCGATCAGGTCCACAAGCACTAGGATATGCCTGGGCCACCTTCCCTGATCAGAGGGTGAAATTGGGTCAGAATCTAATGGTCAGAATGCTTAAAATCGTGCCGCAAGCGACACGACTCAGATTTCATAAAAACTTAATAAATTCCAACCGTTCTCACACTCTTCATTCCGAACTCAATCAAATCGACCCAGAACATCAGATGGACTTGATTTTTGAGGTGATGGTCAAGCCCAACTCAGTGTCCGAAATAGCCTAAGATCATCGCCATCGGATTTTCGACGCGCGGTCCAGGTCCGATCCAGAACTTCCAAAAATTCTCCAGAACAACTGGATTTAGCGATGGATCCCAAATTTCAGAGTAACGTAGCGCTACCTAATCTACAAGTTTAGAGCCATGCAGATACAATTTAAAGTGATTGATGCGGATTTCACAAGCAATCGAGTATAGCGCTAATTACCTCAAAAACAACTACTTAAGGAAAGATTAGCACAAAAATTTCCAAGGTCGTTACAAAAGGTCCTACACTTATAGAACCCACGTTTAGGCCCACCAGCCAAGGTCCCACACTATGCACCTATTGTTTAGGCCTACCGGCCAAGGTCCCACATAAGGCACCTACTTTTAGACCCACCGGCCAAGGTCCCACATAAGGAACCTACTTTTAGGCCCATCGGCCAAGGTCCCACACTAGGAACCTAATCAAGTTTGTGGATAATAAACTCTTAGCCTCAATCCTATACGAGAAAGGAGATTAAACTTTGAACTCTTAAAATGACACTTATCGGATTGAGTTCTCTCTTATAGCTTATCTCAGGTTGTTAGAGCTTGAATCAGCTTCCCGGTGCTTCCCCGATTGCTTTCTTGGATTTACCTGTTGGCTCGGCTTCACGATCAAGAACCTTACATAAGATGTACTTATAAAGGTGACCAAGATTATGGGAGTTGGTTGAATCTCCTATCTAGGATAATGAGTGGATTTCCTAAGAGATTCAACCTATGAATGCTCTAGAGTATCAAAGAACCAAGGATTTTCCTATTGGTTTAACTTTGTACTCTAGAGAAGGCACGAGTTCATGTTCTTCATTAATCGGAGCTTTGAATGCTCATAGGAGTGAAAGATCATATTGAAGAGAATATAAAACTCATATGGATAGAGTCTAAATGTGCTAGGATAAGCTTGGGATATACTAGAGACTCTGTGGTGCCTATTTCTACTAATTTTGTAAGTTTCTACAAGCCGCTTTTATCACGCCCCAAATTCAGAAACCGAGCTCACAGAATTCCCAATTGCCGAATCTGGTGCCGACAGCCTCCGTAGTTCCCTATTCTCGGTTCCTGGCACCCATATGCCAGATTCCATTCCTGGGATCCTACAAGGAGAGTTTTTAATATGATTTTTCTTTGTAAAGGAGCATAACCAAGTCACAAAACAACATCACCACATATCTACTATAATAAATCATTTTAGTATAATGCAGAAAGGGAAATACAAGTATAACCAAAAGCTCCAAGAAGATCTGCCGCAAGCTCCTGACTCAACGCTGCTGCGACCTAACGTCACCTGCACGCAATGGTCATGCATAAGCTTACTAAGAAGCTCAGAGGGTGTGTGCGTGTGTGCACAATGCATGTACCAAGTATACAATATTAGAGCAAGCAGAAATATTCGCATGTCCATAAATGCTATCAGCCATACCAAGGCTATGCGATGCAAGGCCTACGTAGCCAAATGTCATATGCAAGATGCAAAGCATGCATACCAGTTCTCATCAAATCCACATATCAATACAGTTCATCTCTTGAATATCACCGAGGTCTAGTACACTCTATACCAGATTATCGCCCAAACTGGACGCGCAACCATATAAGTGGAAAAGACCTCACTACCCGCCTGACCAGTAGTCTGCCAATATCTACCCGGCTCGTCAATAGTAGACCCATTTATGAGCTGGTCAGACTCAGCCTAACCTTGCCCCCTACCCTAAGGCAGGTAAGGCCACACCCCCTTCCAACAGACCATGACACAGTGGGAGATGCGGCCTACTGGTATTCAGCACTTAGGTACTCATGTATCCACTCGGTTTAGATGTTGGAGCAACTTCTTAGTACCATAAGGGTTTAGGGGCTTTCACCCATAGACATCCAAAGTGCCCATTTGCTATAACCAAATATTTCCTATATCCAATCTGACCATCCACGATGTGCTTGTGGAGGCCACAACCTTGATATCCTTAGGGCACCAAGTGATCATGTTACACAAATGCGAGATGCATGAGTCATACCATCCAGTCATGCATCAAACCTGCACATACCGCACGATCATGTGGGGCAACTCTGTCTCACAGGGAGTCCCATCAACATCTCAGCCTAATGTCATATGCTATGATCAGTCACTCCTCATAACATGCATACAAATGATGCATATGGGCATGTATCATAATATTATACTAAGCATGTTCTCAGTGTGTCCTACTAGACTAAGTACACTAGCATGATTATCAGATATAATAGGTAATGACCAGCCTTAACCAGTATGTCACTTACAAGAATAGGGGCTGAACGATATGCCCCACTAGACAAATATAAGTCTATATGGAAGGGTCCATGCTAGACTATCATAACCTACTCAAGGTACTAACATGTCATATATCTTAAGGCGGGGTCCCCTGCAGGGGCGATGTATCTAACCCATGAATCGAGATAAGCTTTAACACTGGATATACCAAATCTAATACCACATATTCTTCCATCTACAACAAGGGGTGATTCTAATGGCTACATAACCAGGTGAGTTGAGAGGGCGAAACTATGATCAACAGGTGGGCTTCCTCGCCCTCTCTTATCATGCAATAAACTGGGCCTTCCCATGTGGCCCAATATGAAGATAAGGTGGGCTTCAGGATTAGATAATTCCTAAAAGGCATGGTGGAATGCATCATCATTAATGGGGGCCCAACGGTTTGGGTTAGCCCAATGGGTATTACTAACATTAGTGGGGACCCAACGATTTGGGTTAGCCTACTAAGGTAAGGGTGGGAGTATGCTTAGCAACGGGCCCTAGGATAGTTTATAATAGTGGACATTTAACCACCATTGTCCTAAGGTGCTGTCCATTTAGGATTGGAATTGGAATCATAACGGGGCCCTCGGCCCTTAAAATCTCTAGAAGGACGCATGGTCTGCACGTGTATCACATACATCATGGTGGGCCTGCATAAGGCGGTCCATGGTCCGCTTAAATGAATGGATAGTGCGCATATAACACATACATCGTGGTGGGCCTCACACATATAATGGGCCTTACACATAGGCCTCATACATCACAATGGGCCTCATCACATGGGCTTTATACATCACAATTAGGCTTCACACATATAATGGGCCTACACATCAGCAAGTGGGCCTAACATCAGCAGTGGGCCCCACATCAACAAGTGGGCCCCATATACAGCAAGTGGGCCCTGCTAGTCGCCCCACTAACTCACAGTCTGGATAAAATACATACATCAAGTGGTTGCCACACGGTGTGGATAATATGTGTACATCAATTAGGTCCCACGTCCAGCTACTGGTCATTGTGGATATCACACATACATCACATGGGCACCATGGTGGGTCTCACAACCCCTTGGTTGTCGGTAAACAAACATCATAGAGGGCCCAAGGTTTCATCGGTGGACGTCAATCCTCACTGTCTGCTATGGTGCAATCCATTTGAGCTTTGGACCTTCCTTTGCTCGATAAAGGATGGACGGTGTGGGGTTTTCACAAGTGTCAACCTAAAGGGCTGTAGAAACGGATGGCGTCATGGATAGCATACATGGATGACCACGATGACTCCAGGGAGGTTTCAACGGTAGGCGTCAATCCACTGTTGTCCAGCAGCAACCCAGTCTGCTGCTAGATGGTGTAGATACAATACATACATTAGGTGTGCCCCACCATCCCACGGATGGACGGTGAGGATGAAATACTTACATCAGGATGGGTCCATGTACACATGGCCCACCAGCAGTTGTGCGATCAAGCTAATATCAGTGTTTTCCCTTCATACAGTCTAGTAGCCTCTATTGCTGGACATCCCATGGTTGGATGGTCTGGATGAAACACACCATGGTGCGTCCCATGATGCTGGACGGTGGATACAACACATATAACAAGGTGGGGTCGATGTGAGTGGGCCACCCCACTGGAATTCAAGCTGGCATTAGTGTTTTTCCCTCCATCCGAGCCTGCCCGAAAGCGGCAGCAAGGTGGACCGCTGGACGGTCCCACTATTTTGGATAGCTTGGATAAATTACATACGTTCATTAGGTGAGCCATCAGCAAGGGAGCAAAAAGAAGAGAGAGAGAGAGAGAGAGAGAGAGAGAGAGAGAGAGAGAGAGAGAGAGAGAGAGAGAGAGAGAGAACTTATGGTGGGAGGAGCTCCGCCACTATGAGCTCCTTATAGATTTACAATACATACATTAAATGGGTCCCAAAACATGTGGGCCCACAAATGAGAAAATCAAGGTGGGGATACCATCTCCACCACAAATTCAAGGTCTAGATGACCTCTACATGTTGATCATCAAATAAACATCATGGTAAGGTCCATGGAGAATAGCCCCATCATGGATTTACATATATGAATCATGGTGGGCCATTGGCCTCACTCGGGTCCTAAATAGGATCCATACCATCAATCAGTGGGCCCCACTTGACCCATTGTCAAAATCAAAATCTAGTCCTATAAACACCCACCTCTGGTCCTTTTTCTTGGCTCCTTGGACTCCTTAGCTCTTAGGCTTTCTCTTTAATGGAGGATGATGAAGATTGAAGGGTTGGATGGTGAGATCTTGGGGTAGGAAAATGGGTCTTGATCTTGGGCTCTTTTCTCTCCATAGGATTTTCTCTCTTGGTTGCTTTAGATTTAGGTAGAGAAATGAGATGGGATGGAGTAAAATGAGAGAGGAGTGGTGTTGTGTAAGAGTAATGATGGTTGTGTAAGGAGAGATGGGATGAGAGGTATGGGCTTAGTTGACTTTTAGGGCATGAGGTGGCATGGAGTATGGGTTGCCTTTCATTGTTGGTAAGAAAAGGAATGGGTTACTTATCTTGGTAGGAAGAGAGGCATAGGTTGAAATGATAATTGTACTTGACTGATTGATGGGAAAGGCATGGGTGGAGATTCTCTGCAATCTCTCAGAATTCACAATGCGCGGCGTTTCCTCGAGATATACGCAGGCCCACAACTTCTAGCCTGGGCATCGCATTGGTGCGCAAGACGCGGCATTGGAACCGTGACGATGGTGCGGTCACTATGGTATATGTTTCAAGTTAAGTCAACTTAAATATTTGGGATGCGACTTAGGGTCATGCGCAATCGCTATATACAGGTCATAGGTTACTGAAATTTGACGGGAAGGATCGTAGGAGTTGGTGAAACGGTACGGTACCAGGATACAGGCCTTATAGCTCTCCCCTCCTAATTAAAATTTTATCCTTAAAATTTACACTATCATATAACTAAATAGAGCTCATAATGAAAGGGAAGAGAAATCGTAGCATCATATATAATTAGAGACAATACAAAATATAATCAAACATTGAAGAGATGGAGATAACACTCACAAATCTCAACCTCTCACTCCCAAGATGCCTCATCTACACTATGATGACCCCACTGCACCTTCACTAATGAATGACCTTGGTCCGGAGGACCTGCTCCTTTCGATCAAGGATGCGAACTAGCTGCTCGATGTAAGAAACATCCTCACGAACCTCTATAAGCTATCAATTTATCACAAGAACGATGTCTGACCCATACTTCCTCAACATAGAGACATGAAAAATGTTGTGGACACCAGGCAACTGAGGTGGCGAGGCAAGCCTATAGGCCCGATGCCAATGTGCCTAGTGATCTCGAAAGGTCTTATGAATCTTACTCCAAAATGATTCATATGATTCATGGGTGAGACCTTGAGATACACATGGTCCCCAACTATGAACTCCAAGGGATGACGCCGACGATCAACAAAACTCTTCTATGGGCTTTGAGCTGTGAGCATCCTCTGCCAAATGATATCGATGGCCTCTGATGTCCTCTGCATAAGCTTGGGACCTAGGAGATGATGCTCTTCAACCTCGGTCTAACAACTAGGAGATTTGCACAGTCTATCATATAATGCCTCGAAAGGAGCCATGTTAATGGTCGCCTAATAGCTGTTATTGTATGCGAACTTAGCCAATCGCAGGTGATTATCCCAGTTTCTCAAAAAATCGATCATGCAAGCTCAAAGCATCTCCTCAAGGATCTAGTTGACCCTTTCAGTCTGCTCATTGTTCTGCGGATGATACGCGGTGCAACGCAGACCCCATCTACTTCTGAAAGCTCCTTCAAAACTGAGGCGTGAACCTGGGGTCTTGTTCAGAAATAATTGAAACTGGAACGCCGTACAGTCTCACAATCTCCTTGGTGAAGATCCTAGCAAGCCGGTCCAAAGGCCAGGTCACACTAATCGCAAGAAAATGTGCTAACTTCGTCAGTCGATCATTGATAACCCAGATGTCATCATGACCCGCTGAGTCCTCTACAAACCCATGATAAATCTGTGGATACGTGCTCCCACTTCTACAATAGGATGCTCAATGGCTGCAAGGGACCTGGGGGTCTCTGATGATCAGCCTTGACACGCTCGCATGTGTCACACTCGGCCACAAAACTGGTAATCTAGTGCTTCATCTCTGCCCAAAAATATTGCCTCTTCATATCACGACACATCTTCGTGAAGCCGGGATGGATAGTAAACCTCGATCGATGTGCCTTAGTCATCAAATCTCTATGTAACTTTGAAACATCCAGGACACACAATCGGCCTCTGAAACGAAGTCCACCATCGGAACCAATCTCTTAATCCGATTACTCCTCAAATGCGGCCTCTGCTCAATAATCGTGCAATGACTGATTTGTCTGCTGAGCCTCGATTACCCTTATGACAAGAGAGGGTTGAATCAACAAGCTCGATAACTGAACGATGGCAGACTACAGACCAAACTCGAAGTAGTACTCAGCTATATCCTCAAGCATCCTCCACTCTTAGACCATCGTATGTGCCACCAGGCCCCGTGGCTGACATCTATAGGCATCCGCCACCACGTTAGCCTTGCCAGGGTGGTACTGAAGATAGAAATCATAGTCCTTCAGGAGCTCCATCTAACGTCTCTGCCTCGTATTCAACTCTGACTACGAGAAGAGATACTTCAAGCTCTTATGATTAGAGAAGAGCTTAAACTTAACCCCATAAAGCTAATGCCTCCACACCTTTAGTACGAAGACAACGGCAGCCAACTCTAGATCATGTGTGGGGTAGTTCTGCTCATGGACCTTGAGCTGACGAGATGCGAAGGCCACGGGCTTCCCGTGCTGCATTACGACAGCACCCAAGCCAATATGGGAAGCATCAGTAAAAACCATAAATCCTTCACTCCTAGAGGGAAGAGTGAGGACTGGTGTGGATGTAAGACGGTCCTTTAGCTCTGTAAATGCTCGCTCACATACGTCACTCCAAACGAATTCAGCGTCCTTCTGGGTCAACCTGGTCAACGGGGTTGCAATACGAGAAAATCCCTTAATGAAACGTCAGTAATAGCCTGCTAAACTAAGAAAACTGGAGATCTCAGATGCATTTGTGGGTTGTCCCCATTGACCCAAAACATCGATCTTCGAGGGGTCCACTGCAACGCCCTGCCTCATCACCACGTGACCGAGGAACTTCACCTCCTCTTGCTAGAAGTCACACTTCTCCAGCTTCGCATAAAGTTTGTGTGCATGGAGGGTCTACAGAGTAATCTCCAGATGCTACTCATGCTCCTTATGGGTCCTTGAATATATCAGGATGTCATCGATGAATACCACAACAAACTGATCGAGATACGGACGGAAGACCTCGTTCATCAACTGCATGAATACGGCGGGCACATTGGTCAATCCGAAGGACATGTGCTAGAACTCAAAATGACCATAGCGCATCCTGAATGATGTCTTCGGGATATCTTCAAAAGAACTACACCCCCTGCAATTGATCAAACAAATCATCAATCCTCAGGACTGGGTACTTGTTCTTAATTGTGACCTTATTGAGCTCGCGGTAATCCACGCAAAACCTCAACGAGCCATCCTTCTTCTTCACGAAGAGTACTGATGCTCCCCACAGTGAACTTCTTAACTAGATGAAGCCCAACTTACACAACTTGTCCAACAGATTCTGCAGTTCCTGCAACGCCAACGGTGTTATATAATACGGGGCCTTTGAAATAGGCGCGGTACCGGGCACGAGATCAATCTAGAACTCGGTGTGCCAGGGAGGTGGTAACCTTGGAATCTCCTAAAATACATCGAGAAAATCACAAACAACCCACAACTGGTCGATACTCAAAGCGGTTGGCTCCTCAACGGTACATGACATCAAGAAAGAAAGCTACTCTCCTCTGGGCTTGGCTACAAACTGGAACTGCGGCACACTGGGTATACAAAATGTGACTGTCCTCGCAGAGTAGTCTAATATAGCGTGATACTCGGTGAGCCAATCCATGCCCAGGATGACATCGAACTCGGACATCGGCAAAGTAAACAGATCAGCAGGTAAAAAGGTCTCCCCTACCAGGACGGGGAAAGACAAGCAAAGTTGGCCTAACATTGCGATCTTCCCCAAAGGCGTCGATACTGATCAACCCTCACGAGCAGACTCTAATGGAAAACCGTTCGATCGGTAGAAATCCTCGGCCACAAAGGAATGCGATGCACCAGAATCAAATAAAATATGAGCTATGCATGCAGAAATAAGGAGGGTAGCCTCGACGACCCCTTAGATAACTGAGGGTCCTGCTGGGCTATGTAAAATCTACCCTTGCATGTCTGCTCTGAGGTCATTGCTATTGTTGTTGCTGCTGTGGTGGCCTAAACTGCTGCCTCTTCTACTATGGGGGAGGTCTTACTGGCTGTTATTGCTGATGGGGCCTCGGTGGTAGGTACTACTGTCATTGCTGCTGTGGTGAAGGCTGTTGTGGCGCCCTCGGCTACTATTACTTCTGCTAAGGGTGGGGACACTCCTGCCTGCAATGCCCCACCTCACTACATCTAAATCATACACCTGAGAACTCACGTAGAGGTGGTGCAGGAGGTGCTACCAGTGCTCGGAAGGTTGGGTGGTCCGTGCACCTCTGGAGTAGTCACTGCTGTTACTAGGAGCTACCGGAGGGGACATTCCTCTTTTGATCTCCTCTCTGATCACGGGCCCGCTAGGAATCTGCCTCGTATATCTAGGCTCGCTGTATGACCTACTCAAAAGTCAGGAGCATGTGTCTAACGACACGACTCCTGAGGCCAAAGCGTAAGCCGTTCTCAAAACGGCGGGCCTTCCTCCCCTCATCATTAACCAGATATGTCACAAATCTCAACAGCATGACGAATCGAGCCTCATACTGAGACACGGTCATATCTCCTTGGACCAGAGTCTCAAACTCTAATGTGCGCTACTGTCGAGCATGCTTGGGAAAGAACTTCTGGTCTAACCAGTCTACAAATTCCTCTCAAGTCCACTCAAAATCAACTCCTGCTGCATGAGCAACTAATGCCCACTAGTGCTCAGCCTCACCTTGGAGAAGGAATACAGCTAATGGGACCCGCTGATGGGTCGTACACCTCATGGTATCAAAAATTTTCTGCACCTCTGCTCTCCATCTCTCTGTTATTGTGGGGTCAGGCTCTCCCTGAAAATGCAGGGGATCTAGCAATGTGAAATCTTGTAAGAGGGCGCTCGCGCGCTCCTACTCGGCCTATACGGGCGTATCGGTGGGCCACCTACCCTGCCCCTAAAGAAGGGTGGTCATGGCCTGAAGCATCTAATGGAGCTGATCTGCGCTCATGGATACGGTCGGAGTTGCACTAGTCTCAGATGGGGGAGTGGGAGTCGCTCGGGTCGCTCTCCTAAGTGCCATGTTATACAGGAAGGAACAAGGGCCTATGAGCCTTGAGAACTCTCGAATGCACACATGTTAGGGGACTATATTAAAAAATTATGAAGTCGGGGACCTAATCATTCTAAGTTTATAGCAGATATGTTATCCTTAGGTATTCCCAAGTTATGCTCTGATACTTACTTCTATCACGCCACAAACTCAGAAACTGGGCTCAAAGAATTCCTGATCGCCGAATCCGGCACCGACAGCCTCCGCAGTACCCTATTCTTGGTTCTCGACACCCATATGCTAGATTTCGATCCTGGGATCCTACAAGGAGGGTTTTTAATATGATTTTTTTAAAGGAGTACAACCACAAGCATAACTAAGTCACAAAACAACATCACCACATATCCACTATAATAAATCATTTTAGTACAATGTGAAAAGGGAAATACAAGTATAACTAAAAGCTCTAAGAAGATCTGCCATAAGCTCCTGACTTAACACTGCTGTGACGTAACGTCACCTATATGTAACGATCATGCATAAGCTTACTAAGAAGCTTAGAGGATGTGTGCGTGTGTGCACGATGCATGTACTAAGCATAATTTATCAGAGTAAGCGGAAATACTGGTAAGTCCATGAATACTATCAGCCATATTAAGGCTATGCGATGCAAGGCTTATGTATCCAAATGTCATATGCAAGATGCAAAGCATGCATGCCAGTCCTTATCAAATCCACATATCAATACAGTTCATCTCTGGAATATCACCTAGGTCTAGTACACTTTACACCAGATTGCTGCCCAAACTGGACGCGTAACCATGCAAGTGGAAAAGACCTCACTACCCGCCTGACTAGTAGTCTGCCAATATCTACCCGGCTCATCGATAGTGGACCCATTTATAAATTGGTCAGACTCAACCTAACCTTATCCCCTACCCTAGGGCGGATAAGGCTACACCCCCTTCCAACAGACCATGACACAGTGGGAGACGCTGCCTACTGGTATTCGGCACTTGGGCGCTCATGTATCCACTTGATCTAGACATTGGAGCAACCTCTTAGTACCATAAGAGTTTAGGGGCTTTCACCCATGGACATCCAAAGTGCTCATATGCTATAACCAAATATTTCCTATATCCAATCTGACCATCCACAATGTGCTTGTGGAGGCCACAACCTTGATATCCCAAGGGCACCAAGTGATCATGTTACACAAATGCAAGATGCATGAGTCATACCATCCATTCATGCATCAAACCTGCGCATACCGCACGATCATGTGGGGCAACTCTGTCTCACAGGGAGTCCCATCAACATCTCAGCCTAATGTCATGTGCTATGAGCAACACACCTCATAACATGCATACAAATGATGCATATGGGTATGTATCATACTATTATACTAAGCGTGTTCTCAGTGTGTCCTACTAGACTAAGTACACTAGCATAATTATCAGATATAATAGGTAATGGACGGCCTTAACCAGTATGTCACTTACAAGAATAGGGGCTGAACGATATGCCCCACAAGACAAATGTAAGTCTATATGGAAGGGTCCATGTTAGAATATCATAACCTACTCAAGGTACTAACATGTCATATATCCTAAGGTGGGGTCCCCTGCAGGGGCGATGTATCTAACCCATGAATTGAGATAAGCTTCAACACTAGATATACCAAATCTAATACCACATATTCTTCGATCTACAGCAAGGGGGTGATTCTAATGGCTACACAACAAGGTGAGTTGAGAGGGCAAAACTATGATCAACAGGTGGGCTTCCTCACCCTTTCTAATCATTTAATAAACTGGGCCTTCCCATGGGGCCCGATATCAGTACAAGGTGGGCTCCAAGGTTAGATAATTCCTAAAAGGCATGGTGGGATGCATAATCATTAATGGGGGCCCAATGGTTTGGTTAGCCCAATGGGTATTACTAACATCGGTGGGGACCCAACGGTTTGGGTTAGCCCACTAGGGTAAGAGTGGAAGTGGGCTTAGCAACGGGCCCTAGGATAGTTTCAACAGTGTAAGTGCTATAGTTTTTATCCCTGTCTGTTGTCAAATTTGTGGTGCCAAAATCAATGTTATGTTATATATAACTTGCTTAAGTGAAGCTCTCTCAAGGATCAACATTCATGAACAAGCTAAGCTCACATCAAGCAAAGCTCACAAGTACAAGGATCAATCTTGAATGAAAGAACTGCTCACAAGTACAAGGATCAATCTTGAATGAAAGAACTACTCACAAGACAAGACTCAAGCTGCAAGACTTCAAGAAGCATTCAAGGCAGTTTGTACACTTTCAAGATTGAGCTACATCAAGGTTTGATCTACATCAAGACTTCAAGGCTCATACTTCAAGGTCTCAAGTTTCGAATGTTTCAATGTCCATACTTCATGGTTGAGGTTTGATTGACCATAGGTTGACCTTAGAAGTAGGTCATTTTGGATACATAAACTGAATGTTTATTTTACATGTGATTGGTCTGTTCTTCGACTAGTCCTAGGCCTTCTTCGACTAGTCCTAGACTTGCTTCGCCCAGTCTAAGAAATTCCTCGACCAGTCGTGAGTTTGTTACAAATTCCGGATAAAATCTGTTAGCCTTCGACTAGTCCAGGATTCTGTTCGACCAGTCGTAGGAACAGTGTCGACTGCTCTTCGACCAGTCATACAATCTTCGACTCGAAGTCCAGCGAAGATTTTCAGGACCTATGACCAGTCGTAGGAGACCTACGACCAGTCGTAGAACGGTCAAAGCATATCCCGCCGGATTTTTCAAATATCTGTTAGTACTTCGACTAGTCGAAGAGCACTCTAGACCAGTCGAAGACCCGATCTTCTCACTTATAAATAGTGCACGAATCTCAGAAGAAATCATTGAATTAATTAAAGTATTCAAGCCAATCTTCGTCGAACTTCTGAGAGATAATTCTATGCTCCATCTAAGCTAAGTGTGCTTATTTAATATTCTCTTTCCTTAGCTTTATTTAATTGATTTTGTTTCTGCTATTCCAATCTGATTTGATAAGAGGAATTGTTATTCCCTTTCTTTGGAATCAAAATCAATTAAGGCAAGCCCTATTTGGTTTAATTTAAAATCTATTAGAATTAGAACCATTGTAATCGAGTACTGGACATTGAACTTGGACATTCAATCATCTACTTTGATTTGGTTCTACCGGGCTGCTACAACGAAGGAGATATTTAAGTATTTTACATATTGTAAATTCCTTTCTATTATTTTGGTTTCTTTCAAGATTTGCCAGAAAAATATTGTTATATTGGTTATCTGAGGAAAGCCAGGAAAACTCAGAAGTGAGATTTTTTTAATTGTGTAAGCCCACATACAAAGACACAATTGTAAGGGTTTTGGGTGAACCTAGGAAAACCTATTTTTAGTGAACGCTAATATCCCCTGTGTGAGGATATTAGGAGTGGAGTAGCTTTTTGTGTGGCTGTTGTTTAACAGTTGGTGAACACACAGGCGAACCACTATAAACTCTTGTGTTTGATTGATTTATTCTTCTATTTTTTAATTATTCTTTTGTGGGATGTATGTATGGTGGTGAATGTTGTAATTATTTAATTCAAGCTTTGTGAGAATGTTGAAATAGCTTAGAATTTATTTTCTGCTATTCCTTTATCGCTTGATTTTCAATTTCATTTGAAAGTTGTTCCAGCAAGGTTGCCCTGCCATTTTTATGGTGTATGGCTGTCCCTAGAACAATACATTTTTAATTACAAGTTATTTCAATTCAGTTTATATTTATTATTGTATTCCTCTTCGGTTTGAGACTTGATACAAAGATCTTTCTAGAAATAAAGTTGTCCTACCATAAACTCTATTTTTGGTGTAAGGTTGTCCTTAGAACAACGTTTGTATCAACCTCTCAAGATCTGAATTTTGAGGTTATTTTAATTTACTGCATTGTGATTTACTTTGGCTATCATATTCTTTATTATTCCGCTGTTATAAGTTTTTATTTGGCATTGTCCTATTCACCCCCCCTCTAGGACATATAGCTTGGCCTTTTCAAGTGGTATCAGAGCCTAATAGCTCCTTTTTAATTCTTGGATTTAATTCCTGAGCTAACGATTTAAGCTATTTAAGATGTCAAATTTTGATAGCCTTTCAGTCACAAGGCCTCCACCCTTTGATGGCTCCAACTATGCCTATTGGAAAGCCAGAATGAGGATCTTCCTCAAATCAATGGATGAAAATGTGTGGCAAGCCACAGTGACTGAATGGAATCCTCCCATCATGGAAGTTACTGGGGTTGATGGTTCAAAATCAATGAAAGTCACACCATATTACCAATGGACCACTCTTCAGAAAAGTGAGAGTAGTGCAAATGCTAAAGCACTAAATGCGATTACTTACGCACTATCACCGAATGAGTTCAAAAGAATCATTTCCTGTGATACTGCAAAGCAAGCTTGGGATATATTAGAAATGACACACGAGGGTACTACAATTGTCAAAAAATCTAAAGTCCAACTCCTCACAACCAGATTTGAAGAAATTCATATGGAGGAAAATGAAATGTTTATGGACTTTTACACTAGATTGAATGACATTGTAAACTTAATGTGGGGTCTTGGCGACAAAATCCCAGAAAGTAAAGTGTGTGCAAAAATACTACGCTCACTTCCTGAATGGTTCAATTCTAAAGTAACCGCGATCCAGGAACTTCGTGATACGGATAATATGAGGGTAAAAGAACTAGTTGGTTCACTACAAACCTACGAGTTAAACTTTAAAGCTCCTAAAGGAAAATCTATCGCACTAAAATCTTCTAAATGTAATTCAGAAGAAAATTCTGATTCAGAAGATGATATGGCTCTTTTAGCTAAAAAATTTTACAAGATTTTCAAAAGCAAGAAAAGGATTGATTTTCAAAAATCAAATGATAAAAAGAAGTTTAGACCCAAATCTCGAAAATCTTTGAAAGATAGTCAATGTTACAACTGTCAAGAATATGGGCACTTAGCAAATAGATGTCCTAAAAGGGACAAACCCAAGAGGAAGGGTATGTTGGCTACATGGGATGAATCATCTGATTCTGAAGGTTCTTCTGAATCAGAAGATTCTGAAACTGAGTCGAGCAATGAGGTTAAAGCTCTTATGACTCTAGCCAAATTCACATTTTCAGATAATGACTCTACAAGTGAAGAAAATCTGAATAGTGAATGTGAAAATGAAGATGATCTTCAAGACGCTTATAATGCCCTATATAAGGAAAGTTGTAAAATTGCTGTCAAACTTAAAATTCAAAAAGAAAAGTTTTCTAAACTCAAAAATTGTTTTGAATCACTTGTCTTAGAAAAATCACAAATTTCAGATTGTTTTGAAAAATTAAAATGCGATTTGGAATTCAAAAACTCACTAATTATTGATTTAAAATCTGAAATTGAGAAACTTAAAACTGAAGTATCTTCTCTTCTGAGTCTAAAGGACACATGGAAATATGCCCAAGGTGATCCAAAGTTAGAGAAACTTTTATCCGGATCAAGAAAATGTGGTGATCAATCCGGGTTGGGCTATGATAAAAATTTACCTCCTAAACAAAAATATACTCCTCCTATGTTTGTTAAAGGAGAGTCCTCAAACTCAAAAGGAAAAAGTACTTATCAAGATTTTTCTAAAAATTCAAAAACTTTTCAAAAACCTAGAAACAGCCATGCCAACTTTAATCAGAAACGAAATCCACTAGCTGAAAAGATAGTTGATTTACTCAAGGAGCTCTTAAAATCTAACTCTATAGGTCATTCCTACAAATGTACACAAAAGAAGACCAACTATGTTCCTAAACCCAAAACAATTATGAAATGGGTTCCTAAAGTCACCTGCTTGGTTGCTCACACTGCTTTCAAAGCAACAAGTCATTCAAAGTGGTACCTAGACAGTGGATGCTCCAGGTATATGACAGGTGACAAAGCTTTATTCACCGATCTGAAAGATATGACTGATGGTTCAATCACATTTGGTGATGGTAGCAACTGCAAGATTATAGGCCAAGGTACGGTTCAACTTTTTAATCTTCCCGTGTTTAAAAATGTTTTATACATTGAAGGCCTAAAGCACAACTTGCTTAGTATATCACAAATATGTGATAATAACCACAATGTTCGGTTTTCTAATCAAAGCTGTGAAATACTAAACAATAAGGGTTCTGTAATATTAACTGGACGTAGAACGTCTGAAAATTGCTATATTATTAGTGAATCCAGCTCATCTAATCAAACATGTTACATGGTCCATACAGACGAGACTGATTTATGGCACAAACGTCTTGGACATGTACATTATCGAAATTTATATTGATTGAGCAAACGAGAACTTGTAAGAGGTTTACCCAAACTTCAGAAATTAGATAAAATATGTGGTGAGTGCCAGATAGGCAAACAAACAAAGAACTCACACAAAAAGGTGAATTCAAATACCACATCAAGACCACTCAAACTTCTCCACATGGATCTGATAGGACCTACCAGAACGGAAAGTTGTGGTGGTAAAAAGTATATCTTGGTAATAGTTGATGACTTTACCAGATTCACTTGGGTAGTCTTCTTAAGGGATAAATCTGAAACTCTTGAAGAAGTAAGAAAAGTTCTCAAAAGGATTCAAACTGAAAAATCTTCTCAAATCAGTAAAATTCGTAGTGATCATGGATCTGAATTTGAGAATAGCAATTTTGAGAAGTTCTGTACCGACCAAGGAATATTACATGAATTCTCTGCTCCCAAAACTCCACAACAAAATGGAATTGTTGAAAGAAAGAATAGGGTGCTTCAAGAAATGGCTAATGTCATGTTGAATAGCATGAAGCTTTCTAAAAATCTTTGGGCTGAAGCAGTCAACACAGCTTGCTATATTATTAACCGAGTATACACTAGCAAAGATAATAATAAAACGGCTTACGAATTGTGGTTCAATAAAAAGCCTACTGTTAAATACTTTTGAGTTTTTGGCAGCAAGTGCTATATTTTACGTGATCGTGAAAATTTGGGAAAGTTCGATACGAAGAGTGATGAAGGTATTTTTCTAGGATATTCTTTAAACAGTCGAGCTTATAGGGTCCTGAACAAAAGGACTGGTGTGATTCAAGAATCCATTAATGTTGTCATTGATGATCACTTAAACACACCAATTTCTAATTCAGATAATGATGAAGTACTAATCATTGATAAACCCGATGCTTCATCGAATCAGATTGATTCTGAGTTGAGGACTGTTAAAGATCATCCAACCATACAAATTCTTGGAAACCCTCTCACCGGTGTTCGCACCCGTAGACAACTTGAGGATATATGTAATTATGTATGTTTTACATCCCAAATTGAACCATCTAACGTAAAAGAAGCTCTGGCTGATGAGAACTGGATTGTTGCGATGCAAGATGAACTCAACCAATTCGTAAGAAATGATGTTTGGTATCTCGTACCAAGACCTAAAGATAAACACATCATTGACAAAATGGATTTTCAAAAATAAGTCTGACGAATGTGGAAATATAATTAGAAACAAGGCTAGACTGGTGGTACAAGGTTATACTCAAATTGAAGGGATTGATTTCGATGAAACCTTTGCACCAGTAGCACGTCTTGAATCTATCAGACTATTTATATCCATTACATGTTTTAGAAAGATAAAGATCTATCAGATGGATGTGAAAAGTGCTTTTCTAAATGGTGATTTACATGAAGAAGTCTATGTTGAACAGCCAATAGGATTTGAAGATTTCAAAAATACTGATCATGTATATCGGCTTAAAAAGGCACTTTATGGATTAAAACAAGCACCTAGGGCATGGTATGAGAAACTAACGAAATTTCTTTTAACTCATAATTGTCAAATGGGATCTGTTGATAAAACTCTGTTTGTTAAGAAACATAATGATCATATCTTAATGGTGCAGATTTATGTTGATGATATTATTTATGGATCAACTTGACTACTGAGTTTGCAGATTTGATGAAATCACAGTTCGAAATAAGCATGGTTGGGGAATTGACTTATTTCCTTGGATTGCAAGTAAAGCAACAACCTGAAGGAATATTCATTTCTCAATCTAACTATGCCTTGAATCTAATCAAGAGATTTGGATTTGAGAATGACAATAATTTCGATACTCCTATGAGTACTACCCTGAAACTCTCAAAAGACTCTAATAGTAAAAATGTTGACTCAAAACTTTATCGGAGTATGATTGGTAGTTTGTTATATTTAACTGCTAGTAGACCTGATATTTCACTAAGTGTTGTTATTTGCGCAAGATATCAATCTGATCCAAAAGAATCTCACTTGATTGCTGTCAAGCGAATTATTAGATATGTCGCAAGTACTATAAATCTCAGTCTCTGGTATCCTCATGAAACCAATGTCCAATTAGCTGGGTACTCGGATGCTGACTGGGCTGGTTATCTAGATGAGAGAAAATCAACCAGTGGTGGTTGTTTTTACATTGAAAATTGTCTAGTTTCCTGGTTTAGTAAGAAACAAAATTCTATATCACTTTCAACAGCTGAAGCTGAGTATATCGCAGCTGGTAATGCATGTACACAGCTTGTTTGGATGCAACGAATGCTAAGTGATTATGAAATTAAACAGGATTCTATGTTATTACATTGTGATAATTCCAGTGCGATAAATATTTCAAAAAATCCTATTCAGCATTCTCGTACTAAGCATATTGACATTAAATTTCATTATATAAGGGAATTAGTAGAAGAAAAAGTTATATCTCTAGAATATATTCCTACTGAAGATCAACGTGCTGATATTTTCACAAAACCTCTTGATAAAAGCAGGTTCAAAAAGATGAAATTTGATCTTGGCATGTGCATTTTAAATTGATAATTTATGCCTTCTTGTATTATAGTGTATATTTTTGCTAGATTGAATTCTAATTTTTGTATAATTTGCAAGATATATGAATTAGTGTATATACATTTTTGAGGAACTGGATTCTGACTCAGCAAATGATCCAGATTTTGTACCATCTGATGTTGATGCACATCTGAGTGCATTAGATGGTAAAGTTGAGAATATAAATGTTAAGTTGGAAAACATGTCCGTTGCTTATGATTTGCAATTCAAGTACATGCGCAAATATCTTAGGTGCTTGAACAAAGGCATGCACCAACTTGATCCCTCTATTCCTGCTCCGTCTTCAAGTTCTAGTTCTGACTAGTTTTTATGAGACTTTTGGTCTGTAATAACTTTATATCTTAGCACTTGGCTGATTTTGATTTGGATTCTATCTATGTTTGATGCTGGATATTTATTTTATGTAATGCTATAACTCTTTTGCTATACTCTCTTACTTCCTCATGTCTCCTCTCATGACTTCCTTTATTTAGTTCTCCTTTGTCATATTGTGACAAAAAGGGAGAGAATGGTTTGTTCTTAATGTGATTATGAGAGGAGTAGCATTGGTTATGTTACTTAGGGGGAGCGGGGAGTCAAGGGGAGTATATGTTTGATCTTGTTGAATGAAAATGGTTGAATGTTGAAACTGTTTGAAACTGGTTGAATATTGAATATTGATTTGTAGGTATTAACCAGTTGTTTTACTCTTGTTTATCTTGATTATGTGTTTTGTCACTAATTTGACAAAGGGGGAGATTGTAAGTGCTATAGTTTTTATCCCTGTCTGTTGTCAAATTTGTGGTGTCAAAATCAATGTTATGTTATATATAACTTGCTTAAGTGAAGCTCTCTTAAGGATCAACATTCATGAACAAGCTAAGCTCACATCAAGCAAAGCTCACAAGTACAAGGATCAATCTTGAATGAAAGAACTGCTCACAAGTACAAGGATCAATCTTGAATGAAAGAACTGCTCACAAGACAAGACTTAAGCTGCAAGACTTCAAGAAGTGTTCAAGGCAGTTTGTACACTTTCAAGATTGAGCTACATCAAGGTTTGATCTACATCAAGATTTCAAGGCTCATACTTCAAGGTCTCAAGTTCCGAATGTTTCAATGTCCATACTTCATGGTTGAGGTTTGATTGACCATAGGTTGACCTTAGAAGTAGGTCATTTTGGATACATAAACCGAATGTTTATTTTACATGTGATTGGTCTGTTCTTCGACTAGTCCTAGGCCTTCTTCGACTAGTCCTAGACTTGCTTCGACCAGTCTAAGAAATTCCTCGACCAGTCATGAGTTTGTTACAAATTCTGGATAAAATCTGTTAGCCTTCGACTAGTCCAGGAATCTGTTCGACCAGTCGTAGGAACAGTGTCGACTGCTCTTCGACCAGTCGTACAATCTTTGACTCGAAGTCCAGCGAAGATTTTCAGGACCTACGACCAGTTGTAGGTGACCTACGACCAGTCGTAGAACAGTCAAAGCATATCCCGCCGGATTTTTCAAATATCTGTTAGTACTTCGACTAGTCGAAGAGCACTCTAGACCAGTCGAAGACCCGATCTTCTCACTTATAAATAGTGCACGAATCTCAGAAGAAATCATCGAATTAATTAAAGTATTCAAGCCAATCTTCGTCGAACTTCTGAGAGATAATTCTGTGCTCCATCTAAGCTAAGTGTGCTTATTTAATATTCTCTTTCCTTAGCTTTATTTAATTGATTTTGTTTCTGCTATTCCAATCTGATTTGATAAGAGGAATTGTTATTCCCTTTCTTTGGAATCAAAATCAATTAAGGCAAGCCCTATTTGGTTTAATTTAAAATCTATTAGAATTAGAACCATTGTAATCGAGTACTAGACATTGAACTTGGACATTCAATCATCTACTTTCATTTGGTTCTACCGGGCTGCTACAACGAAGGAGATATTCAGGTATTTTACATATTGTAAATTCCTTTCTATTATTTTGGTTTCTTTCAAGATTTGCCAGAAAAATATTGTTATATTGGTTATCTGAGGAAAGCCAGGAAAACTCAGAAGTGGGGTTTTTTTAATTGTGTAAGCCCACATACAAAGACACAATTGTAAGGGTTTTGGGTGAACCTAGGAAAACCTATTTTTAGTGAACGTTAATATCCCCTGTGTGAGGATATTAGGAGTGGAGTAGCTTTTTGTGTGGCTGTTGTTTAACAGTTGGTGAACACACAGGCGAACCACTATAAACCCTTGTGTTTGATTGATTTATTCTTCTATTTTTTAATTATTCTTTTGTGGGATGTATGTATGGTGGTGAATGTTGTAATTATTTAATTCAAGCTTCGTGAGAATGTTGAAATAGCTTAGAATTTATTTTCTGCTATTCCTTTATCGCTTGATTTTCAATTTCATTTGAAAGTTGTTCCAGCAAGGTTGCCCTGCCATTTTTATGGTGTATGGCTGTCCCTAGAACAATACATTTTTAATTACAAGTTATTTCAATTCAGTTTATATTTATTATTGTATTCCTCTTCGGTTTGAGACTTGATACAAAGATCTTTCTAGAAATAAGGTTGTCCTACCATAAACTCTATTTTTGGTGTAAGGTTGTCCTTAGAACAACGTTTGTATCAACCTCTCAAGATCTGAATTTTGAGGTTATTTTAATTTACTGCATTGTGATTTACTTTGGCTATCATTTTCTTTTTATTTCCGCTGTTATTAGTTTTTATTTGGCATTGTCCTATTCACCCCCCCTCTAGGACATATAGCTTGGCCTTTTCAAACAGTGGACATTTAACTACCATTGTCCTAAGGTGCGGTCCATTTAGGATTGGAATCAGAATCATAATGAGGCCCTTGGCCCTTAAAATCTCTAGAAGGATGGATGGTCTACGCGTGTATCACATGCATCATGGTGGGCGTACATAAGGCGGTCCATGGTCCGATTAAATGAATGGATAGTGCGCATATAACACTTACATTGTGGTGGGCCTCACACATATAATGGGTCTCACACATGGGCCTTATACATCACAATGGGCCTCATCACATGGGCCTTACACATCACAATTGGGCCTCACACATATAATGGGCCTACACATCAGCATGTGGGCCTCACATCAGCAAGTGGGCCCCACATCAGCAAGTGGGCCCCACATACAGCAGGTGGGCCCGTCATACAGCAGGTGAGCCCTACTGGTCTCCCCACTAACGGATGGCTTGGATAAAAAGCATACATCAAGTGGTTCCTATCATCCCACGCTGGACGGTGTGGATAATACATGTACATTAATTGGGTCCCATGTCTAGTTACTAGACGGTGTGGATATCACACATACATCACATGGGCACCATGATGGGTCTTATAACCCCTTGGTCGTCGGTAAACAAACATCATAGTGGGCCCAAGGTTTCATCAGTGGACGTCAATCCTCACTATCTGCTATGGTGCAATCCATTTGAGCTTTGGACCTTCCTCTGTTGGATAAAGGATGGACGGTGTGGGGTTTTCACACGTGTCAACCTAAAGGGCTGCAGAAACGGATGGCGTCATGTATATCATGCATGGACGACCACGATGACTCCAGGGCGGTTTCAACAGTAGGCGTCAATCCACTATTGTCCAGCAGCATCCCAGTCTGCTGCTAGATGGTGTGGATGCAATACATACATCAGGTGTGCCCCACCGTCCCATGGATGGACGGTGAGGATGGAATACTTACATCAGGGTGGGTCCATGTACACGTGGCCCAGCAGCAGTTGTACGATCAAGCTGATATTAATGTTTTCCCTTCATACAGTCCGGTAGCCTCTGATGCTGGACATCCCATGGGTGGACGGTCTAGATGATACACACCATGGTGCGTCCCATGCTACTGGACGGTGGATACAACACATATAACAAGGTGGGGTCGATGTGAGTGGGCCACCCCACTGGAATTCAAGCTGGCATTAGTGTTTTTCCCTCCATCTGAGCCTGCCCGAAAGCGGGCAGCAAGGTGGACCACTGGATGGTCCCACTGTTTGGATAGCTTGGATAAATTACTTACATTCATCAGGTGGGCCATCAACAAGGGAGAAAAAAGAAGAGAGAGAGAGAGAGAGAGAGAGAGAGAGAGAGAGAGAGAGAGAGAGAGAGAGAGAGAGAGAATGTGTGGTGGGAGGAGCTCTGCCACTATGAGCTCCTCATAGATTTACAATACATATATCAAATGGGTCCCAAAACATGTGGGCCCATAAATGAGAAAATCAAGGTGGGGATACCATCCCCACCACAAATTCAAGGTCTAGATGACCTCTACATGTTGGTCATCAAATAAACATCATGGTGAGGTCCATGGAGAATGGCCCCGTCATGAATTTACATATATGAATCATGGTGGGCTATTGGCCTCACATGGGTCCTAAATAGGATCCATACCATCAATCGGTAGGCCCTACTTGGCCCATCATCAAAATCAAAATCTAGTCCTATGAACACCCACCTATGATCCTTCTTCTTGGCTCCTTGGACTCCTTAGCTCCTAGGCTTTCTCTTTAATGGAGGATGATGAAGATTGAAGGGTTGGATGGTGAGATCTTGGGGTAGGAAAATGGGTCTTAATGTTGGGTTCTTTTCTCTCCTTAGGATTTTCTCTCTTGGTTGCTTGGGATTTAGGTAGAGAAATGAGATGAGATGGAGTAAAATGAGAGAGGAGTGGTGTTGTGTAAGAGGAATGATGGTTATGTAAGGAGAGATGGGATGAGAGGTATGGGCTTAGTTAACTTTTGGGGCATGAGATGGCATAGGGTATGGGTCGCCTTACATTGTTAGTAAGAAAAAGGATAGGTTGCTTGTCTTGGTGGGAAGAGAGGCATGGGTTGAAATGATAGTTGTACTTGACTAATTGATTGGAAAGACATGGGCAGAGATTCTCTGGAATCTCTCGAAATTCTCAACGTGTGGCGTTTCCTCGAGATATATGCAGGCCCACAACTCCTAGCCTAGACATCGCATTGGCGCGCAAGACGTGATGTTGGAACAACGACGACGGTGCTGTCGGTAGGTATAGGTTTTGAGTTGAGTTGACTCAAATCTTCGGGATGCGACTTAGAGTCATGCGTAATCGCTGTCTACAGGTCGCGGGTAGCCGGAATTTAATGGGGAGGATCGCGGGAGTTGGTGAAACGATACAGTACCAGGATACGCGTCTTGTAACTTTTATAGACAAAAACTTCCAACAGATGGAAAATGGCTAGAAAATGGTTAGAAAATAGTGCTACCGAAGCCAGCTTCGGTATCATTGAACTTGCTTCGGTGGTACTGAAATATTATTCGGTAGTATTGAATTAATTCCTCAAGTTGCTAATCAAAATATGTCCATTTCGATGACACCGAATTTTGTTCATCGGTGGCAGTCGGTGTCACCGAATTATAATCATGATGTTGCTGGACGGTTATGAGCCCCTTCGGTAACACCGTAGGTATCTTCAGTGATGCTGAATGTGCCATTCGGTGACACCTTCCTATCGAAAGTGGACAGATTTTCCTGTTTGTCCTTTTAATCATCAACAACTTAGGATATGCAAAAGCCAAGACTGTGGGATATAAAATATGGGCTTGGGATTGGCTTAGAATAGATGACCTAAGTAGGTATTCCTATTTTGGTTGGGATCATCTATTTGCAAGGTCAATATCATAAAAGCAGTTCTTTGTCTTTAATGTGGCTTTGATGCTTCTAATCCAGTTGCATCATCGGTCTTCACTTGCTAAGAACTCATCTGACTATAAGACACAACTAGTCACGTAATTGACAAACATGAGTGCAAATAAATGCACTAACAGGGTCGATGCCATCAAAGCTTAAGTTTCGATGTCATCGAACTGCATTCAATGCAATCGATATTTCCCAGCATTTGTTCAATTTGTTGTTGGACTATGTAGTCTTGGTTTCGATGTAACATCCCGAATTTTCACGTCCAGGGTTTGAACTCGTGCCCGAGAAAACCTAGTGTTAATAATGTATAAATTGGATGCTTTAAAAATCACACTTTTTTTTATCATTTAAATCACATCTAATACATTCATGAAGGTAACATTCACGAGAATAAAATTGACTGTATTGTTGATTTCATCAGAGTAAAAGAATTTAGTAAATAATCAAATGCCCTCTCAATGGGAGCTTATTACATTTATCGAGTTTATAGCGGAAGTATAAAACTAAATCATAAATCTTTCAGCATAATTTTCCATAGGGAGATTGTCCTCTAGGTCTTCAACCTGTACATCACCTACATCATCTGTACGGTTGGAAAGGATCAACGCCCTATTCATAGTGATGGTTATCCTTTAAGATTAACAATAATTCAAGAGATTCATAAAAGCAATGTAAAGGTTCTGATGCGTCACGTACTCCACTACTATGAGAAGTATCAGTATGAGCAAACAACCTACATGAGATGCATGCTTAGTAAAGTATGTACAGCTCACCATACATAGTGATCATTACAATGTGGAATATGATTCATAGAAAACCCGATTGTCCCGCATTCTCACACTACGAAGATTCACCGACGCGTCCGACGCTACCATGGATTTATGTGAACACCTTAAGGCGGCACAACACATGAGTCAGATGAATTATGTGACACAATTTATTCATGGAGCAACTTTTTGTGACATCTAATCCCGGAAGTGATGTAAAATGCATTAAAAATTACTTACATCGATTTGTGCACCAATACCTAAAACCCATGGAAATACGCATCGACTAAGAGGGTCTCTACCTAGAACGCATTACGTCCATGATAAAATATTTGAATCACTACTTGTGATACCTCTTAACACATCACTTACGCTTATAAAGGGATAAATTGAATTATGGGGGTTTTGGAATATCAAGACACATGAGTAAGCCTTAAAGGTAAATAACATAAGGCTAACAAAATAAAGAGATGAGTCGCAATGGCCAACTCAGCAAATCGAAAAGTGGCAATGGCTAACTTAACAAAAGGGGAGTAGCAATGGCTAACTCAACAAATAGGAGAGTGAAAATGGCAAACTCAATAACAAGGAGAGTGGTAATGGCCAACTCAATAAAGAGAAGAGTAGCAAGGGCTAACTCAACAAATTGATAAAGGTAAGGGTAAGGCTTGTATCCATGGCTCCATGCAATTTCATAATGATTACTGGTAATTAACATCATACCATAATCCTAAAAGAGTAGATAATTATTATTGATAAATTAAATAATTGCAGGAAGGAAATCACGAGATCATGTAAAAGGCAAGGTAATTCACATCAACATAAATCACTGTCAACTTGAAGGAAAAACCTTCACATAAATTCTAAAAGGCCATGAACGAATAACATCACACTTTAACCATTATTCCCCAAGGATAAATAGTTGGTGTTAGTAAATTAAACACATACGAGGAAGTTCACAATGTCATGAAAGCATGTAAATGTGAAGATAATATCATCTCTAAATTAAGTAATCTTACAGGATAAAAACCCTCACTTTGGTTGTTTGAATGTCGTCTATGGTTAGATGTCTAGGAAACTTAGGTTCACCTGTTTCACATTTAGCTAAAGTGGTTGTTAGAGATTCTATACTTCGTAAAATTTATACTTCTAGAACTTGGCGAGTCCTTCCACCAAGTCAACTTGGTTTTTATCAGGGAAGGCTTCTCTATTCCTTTTTTTTAAGAACGCATCATGTAAATAGGGAGGGAGGAAAAATAAACTGACCTGAGCTTTTCTTTGTGATCTTGGAAGTTGCTGGATTTCAGCACTTGGTCTCATCCTCTTCTTCTTCTTCGTTACTCAATTTCTTCTTTCTTTTGTTCTTCTTTATGTGTAACTTCCTAGCTAGGTGGAGGTTTTTATAGGGATTTTAGGGATTATAGGTCCTTTGTGCGGAGCATGTTCGCACTTGAAGTCAGTTAGCAGTGCGTAGAGTTGGGGCAAGTTTACAACTCGTCGGCATGGAGGCAGATCGCGCTTACGACCAATCTGATTCACCTATTTTTGTCCTTGGTTTTGATCTTTGGTTTTCTTTCTTTCTTTCACGTTCCAGGTGAGCCATCAAGCAGGTGATCTTAAGCGCTTAGGTCCGTGTTTATCGCTAGGCATTTGCTCGACAGATGGGTTCCGTTTTCAATGGGGGTCTTGGCTAGCGTTATACTCCATCTAATTAGTCCCTTTGGATGATTTCAATTTGTTGTTTAGTGGCCCCAGATCTCTGAAATTGGTGGTCCAGGTGGTTGCGGTGAAAGGCTTTCGAGAGCCTTCTTTTCCTCATGATGGAAGAGTTGGAGAAAGAGACGAATGGGGATATGTATGGTTTCTTGATTGGGTTGGGAGTGAAAAGGACCAGGCTTCGGTCGATTTTGTTCTGTCCACAAGATGGATGGTCCAAATCTTTTAGGGGGTCATTGATGGTGGCTCCCATCTCCGTCAAAATCAGCAGTCGGTTTTAAACCTACCAGCGTGGGAGTGAACACAAAGATAGGAAGGAGTCTGGTTTCGTCTTTTCTTTGGTGTAAACCACCAAATTCAGGGGTCATGGTGGAGGCTACGTCTGATGAACGGTTCAGATTCGACCATCTTGCAGTGATGTGGCCCATAATTGCGTTAAAAATAGGAAGTTTCCATTTTCAGAAACCATCACACGCAACACTGCCTAGGCTCGTGTTTGTGCACATGCACGTGTGCATGGACTCATATGGATGACATGGATTTACTTAGACCGAGCCCCTCAACATGATGGACGGTTCGGATCATCCTGATAGGCGATCATTATGGGACACAACTCATCCTAACGGATGATGTCCATTTGTCTTGTGGACGGTGGGAGAAGACTCTCCCTTTTTTTTTTTTTTTTGAATTCTTCATGTTTAGTGCACTATTGGTGCATGTGTGTTGTGCACATTGGGTCTAATTATGGGGCCCACAGTGATGTTTTTGAGAAATCCACTGTCCATTCATTTTGTCAGCCCATATTAAGGTCCAAATGGGGCCCTTAATTAGAGATCAGGCATGTCTAAAGCTCAAGTGGGCCACCCTCAGGTGAACATTCATTTTACCCATTGATCTTGTTGATCCATGGGTTGAAATTTGGCATGTATGGTAAATTTATGATATATTAACGTAGTGTAAGGTTTCTCATTAAACGGATCGTGGGAACCATGTTATCCAGAATTCAGGGGTCTAGGTTAATGGCATTTTCATAATTATTATTGATCGAGAGTTTTGTGAAATCTAATGGTTCTACATGGTTGTAGGCACGTTTCTAAGTAATTCTTATAAAAGAATTTATGTCTAAATCATTATGGATGAAGGGTTATTCATTGATTTAGTTAGGGGAATGTATATTTATCAAACCACGTGATCAATGGTCGGATGACTTGATTTATGGATGGAGACTATTATCAAGGGTTGGATTCGTGTTAGGGAATAAATGTAAGTATATGATAGTTAGATTTGTATCATACGCATGTACATATTACGTTAAATTTCATGGTAACACTCGAGAACTTTCACTACTCAAGTATTGAAATGTTCGGGGTGTTACATTCATTCGATTACATCAAAGATGTCATCGATTCCATCTCGATGCAATATTTAGGACCTTTGTTTTACCTGTTCAGTTCATACTTCCTCCAATACTCAAAGTGCTAGCAACCCGATCTTGGTAGAAGATTTTCGAAGTATTTAAGGGTAAGTTAGGTTCTTTTGGGGGCATATACCTGTCAGGGTTTGTTTTAGGTAGATGAGGTTTACTTTACCTTTTAAGCATGATCGTATGCCTTCATCTTGATGAGTCTTGAGCTTGATGTCTTCAACTTGCGGCTCACTTGACTGAAAGACTCAACAATCACGTATATTGACAAACAAGGGCACTTTTAGTTTATTTCCACACCATTAGTGATGATGAAAAACCTTCCCACCTTTGTATTGATTTCATAGGAGAAACTTTGATACAAATTTCTCACCCAATTGTACAATGCCTCCTTTCAAAAGCTTTTACCCCAACACATCCTGTTGTGAAAAAAAGTAATTGATGGGATGAAACAATTTCAGTTTCTCCATATCATCATGTTCAACACTTTGAACTTTTATCAAATACGTGTATTAAACACTCAACTGATGGTCATTTCAGTGTACTAAACACATCAACTAATTAAAAGGCATGTACAAGTGATGTGTTTGTAGTAGCTGTACAAAACAATGTATTGAGTTTTTGGTACCTAACCTATTCATTTATCTTTATCACAATATTCTTGATTGTAGAAAGTGGGTCCTTTCCACACTAATCCTTAATTTTAGGAAAGTCACTCCTTGTCACGTGTGGATAAGTACGCTCTGTTAGACAAAACCAATACAAATTCCACCTGGTTGGATGTAATTTCATTCGAAAAATGATTATATAAATATGATACGTACATACAATGCCCTGGGTCGAAAGATTTCATCTGACAAACAACTAGTACATCACCAGACAATCGAAGCTTTTAGCACTGTCTTCTTCGTACTATCCTATCGAAACCCAAATCACACATTACATAAACTTATATTGAAAAAGTAGAGCTTACTGAGACATACCTGGTCGTGCAAGATAGCCTTCTAGAGTTCAAAGTGCAAACCACTACATCATCTGGCATATTACGGTGCCTAACTCATGAGAGTGGATTGCTTCAAGGTCTTTAAACATATTCAGGGTCAGATCACATGCTTGGGATGCACTACTTACGAAATCTATGTGGAGTAAAGGAAGACTATAACACAATTAGATGTTGCAATTATACATTCCATCATCTAAAAACATAATATTAGTAACATGATGTTATATAATTCTACAACAATTCCAACGAGCCGTTTAGTCCATCGTCATGCACGTGTTTGTAGAAGACCACTAATTTTTACGTCACTAAGGAGCTAGTAGAAATAATTCCATGGGAGAAGTAGAGCTTAATGATAATATACAAAATGAAGAATATAACAAGGATGCTAGTTACTAATGCAGCCACTCTATCCTCAACAGACATAGGGGTATCATCCATCGATGTACCCCTGCAAACCATGGATCCGGGAATCTGTTGGATCGAATTGTTAGATGAAGTTCGTGTCACAATCTAATCACAACATAGGGCTATAAATCCATGATCAATATCAAATGTTATGGACTATCTAGTTGTCACATGTGCATGGTTAGAATTCTACCATGTAATCGCATCATGGATTGATTTGAAGGATCGATGTCTGGCACCGTTGAATCCTTTGACTTCCAACATTGCCTCATCCTAAGAAAGGTATATGCCTGGTCGACGGCCAATGAGTACTATATAATATTTGCAAGAATCCATCTACATTCACATAATCGACAAAAGGATTGAAGTAATGATTGTATATAAACCACATATTCGTGAAGACATAGTGTCACGCCCTAAACTCAGAAATCGGCCTCACAAAATTCTCGATCGCCGAATCTGGCGTGGCAGCCTCCGTAGTACTCCATTCTCGGCTCCCGACACCCATATTTCAGATTCTGATCCTGGGATCCTACAAGGAGGATTTTCAATATGAAATTTTTTTATTAGAGCATAACCAAGTCACAAAACAACATAACTACATATCCACTATAATAAATCATTTGAGTACAATGTGAAAAGGGAAATACATAAATAACAAAATCCCCAAAATGATCTGCCGCAAACTCCAGCCTTAAAGCTGTTGCGACCTAATGTCACCTGCACACAATGGTCGTGCATAAGCTCACAATGAAGTTTAGAGGGTGTGTGCATGTGTGTGCAATGCATGTGCCAAGCATGCAATATCAGAGTAAGCAGAAATACTGGCAAGTCCATGAATGCTATCAGCCATACCAAGGCTATGCGATGCAAGGCCTACATAGACAAATGTCACATGCAAGATGCAAAGCATGCATGCCAGTCCTCATCAAGTCCACATATCAATACAGGTCATCTATGGAATATCACCGGGGTCTAGTACACTCTACACTAGATTGCCGCCCAAACTGGACACACAACCATGCAAGTGGAAAAGACCTCACTACCCGCTTGGCTAGTAGTCTGCCAATACCTACCCAGTTCGTCGATAGCGGACCTATTTATGGGCTGGTCAAACTCAGCCTAGCTTTGCCCCCTACCCTGGGGCGGATAAGGCCACACCTCCTTCACAACGGACCACGACACAGTGGGAGACGCGGCCCACTATATTGGCACTTAGGCGCTCATGTATCCACTCGGTCTAAACATTGGAGCATCCTCCTGGTACCATAAGGGTTCTAGGACTTTCACCTAAGGACATCCTAAGCTCCCACAGTGCTAGAACCAAATATTTTCGATATCCAATCTGACCATCCACGATGTGCCTGTGAAGACCACAGCCTTAATATTGCTAGGGTGCCAAGTGATCATGTTACATAAAATGTGAGATATATGAGGCATACCATCCAGTCATGCATCACACTTGCATGTACTGCGCGATCATGTGGGGCAACTCCATCTCACAAGGAGTCCCTTAAACAACTCAGCCCAATGACAATGCTATGATCAAACATTCCTTACAACAGGAATACAAATGATGTGTATGAACATGTATCATGATGTAATACTAAGCATGTTCTCAATGTGTCTTACTAGATTAAGTACATTAGCATGATTATCAGATAAAAACAATAGTCGATCTAAATACATGGTGGGGTCCGTAGAGGGACGGTGGATCCAGCCCAAACATCCAGATAGGCTCTAAACAGTGAATATACCAAATCTGATACCACATATTCTTCCATCTACGACAAGGGGTGATGATGTACTAAATAATGGTTATACCAAATCTGATACCACATATTCTTCCATTTACGGCAAGAGGTGATGATGTACAAAACAATAGTTATACCAAATCTGATATCACATATTCTTCCATCTACGGCAAGGGGTGATGATGTACTAAATAATGGTTATACCAAATCTAATACCACATATTCTTCCAACTACGGTAAGGGGTGATGATGTACTAAACAATTTTTATACCAAATCTGATGCCACATATTCTTCCATCTACGGCAATGGGTGATGATGTATTAAACAATGGTTATACCAAATCTGATACCACATATTCTTCCATCTACGGCAATGGGTGATGATGTACTAAAAAATGGATATACCAAATCTAATGCCACATATTCTTCCATCTACGGCAAGGGGTGATGATGTACTAAACAACGGATGGCCTAGGCATCATACTTACATCAAGAGTGGACCTCATGGGTGAGTCTAATGGTTATACAACAAAGTGAGCTGAGAGGGTGAAACTATGTATAGCAAGTGGGCTTCCTCGCCCTCTCTATCATGTAATAAGTTGGGCCTTCCTATGGGGCCCGATCCGTATACAAGGTGGGCACCAAGGTTTGGATAATTTCTACAAGGTATGGTAGAAAATACCATCATCAATGGGGGCCCAACGGTTTGGGTTAGCCCAATAGGTATTACTAACATCAGTGGAGACCCAACAATTTGGGTTAGCCCAATGGGTATTACTAACATCAGTGGGGACCCAACAGTTTGGGTTAGCTCGATGGGTATTACTAACATCAGTGGGGACCCAACGGTTTGGGTTAGCCTAGTAAGGTAAGGGTGGAAATAGTCTTAACAATGGGCCCTAGGGAGGTTTTATAACAGTGGACATATAACCACCATTGTCCTAAGGTGCGGTCCATTTGGGATTGGAATCGGAATCATAATGGGGCCCTCGACCCTTCAAATATCTAGAAAACAGATGGACAAAGTGCACCCATCACTCACACATGGTGGGCCTCACATGGCAACCCCTTACTGGGCACATATCTCATACGTCACGGTTTGCCTATATAAGGCAACTCATGGTCCATATAAATGATTGGGTAGTGTGCATATGCTACACACATCATGGTGGCCCTCATAAGGTAGCCTGCTGCCCCAAAAAATGGAGAATAACACATACATCATAGTGGGCCTCACAAAATAGCCCACAGTTGGGCGTATAACCTATAAACCGGGGTGGGCCTCTCAAGGCAACGGGGCCCATGGTCCTAAAATAAATGGGTTGTGTGTGTACCACATACATCATGGTGTGGGGGGGGGGGGGGGGTCCCACGAGGAGCTAATGGGCCGTACACATGCTGGACAACATGAACATAAAACACATATAACATGGGGGGGCCAATTTCTGGACGTTTAGCCCACCAGCCTGGGGGTCTGCTGGACGTCCAGCGAATGGATGGTCAGGATACATACACCTCATAGTGGCCTACACCTTATAGATGGGCCTCACCAGTTGGACAAGATGGATATAATACATACAATAAGGTGAGCTTGCTGTTAGACGGTCAGTCCAACAGCATCCCAACTCTTGTTGGGCATCCAGATAGCTGGACGGTGTGGATAGGACACTCACATAAGGTGGGTCCCACCTATAGATGGTTCACCAGAGGGTGGGCCCTATCCAGATGGGCCACAAGTTGACTGAATGGCATGGATAAAATACAGCATCATGGTGGCCCTGTAAGTGCTGGACGGTCAGCCCTGCTGGGCCGCTGGCCCTGTTTGGGCGTTCCATAGATGATAGTCTGGATAAAACATGAACATGGTGGGTCTCGCAAGGATGTGGGCTAGCTACTAGGCCTCCCACAAACATCTCAGTGGGCCCTAGAAAGTTTCAATGGTGAGGGGGGGGGGGGGGGGGTGGTCAGCCCATTGCAACAGCCAGCAAGGTGGGCTTGCCTACTGGACGGTTAGCCCATGATGGTCGCTCGCCCTATATGGGAGTCCCCTAGATGGACGGCCTGGGTAAAACATACATGCATGGTAGGTCCCACTAAACGTGGGCCGACTAAGGACCGACCGGTTGATGGACGACCTGAATATAAAACACATACATGGTGGGCCGATCAGCTGCTAGATGGTCAGTCCAGTAGTGCCCTGGCCCTATCTGGGTGTCCAGCCAATAGACAATGTGAATACAATACATATATCAAGGTGGGGTCCATGTGACTAGGCCACCCCACATCCAAATCAAGCTGATATTAGTGTTTTCCTCTTCATCTGGGCCTGTGTGACTGACCGATCACACAGGCCCAGAAAATGGGCAGTAGGTGGCCCTACTTGTTGGACGGTGGGCATCCCACTATTTGGGCTGCTTGGATAAAACACATACATCAGGTAGGTGGGCCATCAACAAGGGAGAAGGAAGGGGAGAGAGAGAATCAGGTAGGTGGGCCATCAACAAGGGAGAAGGAAGGGGAGAGAGAGAAAGAGAGAGAGAGAGAGAGAGAGAGAGGGAGAGAGAGAGAGAGAAAGAGAGAAACTTGTAGTGGAGGGATCTCTGCCACTATGAGCTCCCTTACAATATATTGTACACATCAAGATGGGTCCCAAAACATGTGGGCCCTCAAATTAGCAAATCAAGGTGGGGATACCATCCCCACCACAAAAATCAAGGTCTAGATGACCCCTAGTAAGATGAATATCAAATAGAACATCATGGTGGGGTCCATGGAGAATGGCCCCATCATGGAATATACATGCACATCATGGTGGGCCATTGGCCACACCTTGGGTCTAAAGTGAGATCCCTACCATTAACCGGTAGGCCCCACTTGTCCCATGAATCATGAATAAAATCTATCCCTATAAACACCCACCTATTGCTCCTCTTCTTTAGCTCCTTGGAATCCTTGGCTCCTAAGCTTTCTCTTTGATGGTGGATGATGAAGTTTGGATGGTTGGATGGTGAGATTGGGCGGTAGGGAGATGGGTCTTCTCTTGGCTTCTCTTTTCTCTCATTTGTCTTTTTCTCTCTTCGTTAATAGGGAAATGGAGGGAGAAATGAGATGGAATGAGTGAGGAATGGGTGTTGTAAGAAGAGGAATGATGGGTGTGTAACGAGGGATGGGATGAGAGGGATGGTGGTGTAAGAGGAGTGACATGAGAGTTGACTTTTGGATAAGAGAGGTAGGGTTGCCATGCTTTGTTGGTAAGAGAGGGATGGGCTACATATGGGTTGTACTTAACTACTGATGTGATAGGTTGGGTAGAGATTCCTCTCTCAGGATTCATAACACGTGGTGTTTCCTCGAAACATACGCAGGCCCACTACTCCTAGCCTGGGAATCGCATTGGTGCACAAGATGCGGCACTGGAACTATGACGATAGTGTGGTTGTAAGGGTAGAAGTTTCAAGTTGAGTCAACTCCAATATTCAGGATGTGACTTAGGGTCGGGTGTAATTGCTGCGTACAGGTCGCAAGTTGCCAGAATTCGATTGGGAGGATTGCGAGAGTTGGTGGAACGGTACGGTACCAGGATACGAGCCTTACACATAGGGATGAAAATAGTTTCAAAATGTATGACATATAATGACCATTGTACATATTGATGAGTAGTTGATTTGATATATATGAAGATGAATGTTGATTTAAGAATGCATAGAAATAGAGATGAGTCTCACATAAAGTTCAGTCCAAATTACTCCCCTCGTAGTTGAAGTATAGGGAGCAAACTAGTATAGGCTTATATAAACCTGTCATGTATGTAGTCCTATATAGAGAAATAATATGAAAGATCCACTAGGACCCGAGACAAACACATATGTAAGTGCTAAAATGATTAAAGCACTCTTTAGTTCTTAAATTTCGTATGATCAAAACAACTTGATGGGGACATCACGCGCACACGCACACCCCCCTACGCACATATGCAAGGAGGAGGAAGGCCCCACCATCAATCTGGTTCGATGACGACATCCATGGAAGGCTTCCTGGTTAGAGGGTTGTGCTATGGTTCCTTGAAGTGGACCCGATTATCATGTGGATCCCACCATTGGATCTCATGATCGTGGCCCACTACCCTAGATAATCTAGGACTTTAAATTTTGGTTATTATCATTATTAGGAACATCATGAATGGTTTAGATTGCATTGATTAGTTGTTATTTTTGTTACTTTGTCTCTAAGTAATAGTGTACGCTCATGGCACGACTTTTCGGGTATAGGCTTTTCTTATAAATAGGCAACCCCTTATAGGTTTTTTCTCATTGAAAATTATGAATAAAATTATGCATCTTCCTAATTCTATAATTCTCTGAGTTGAGGAATCCAATTAGGTGTGAAACTCTCCCTTCTTTGAAGGGCTAACTACCGTGGTGCAAAGTCACACCCATCCCAAATCGCCCCCACCTCCTACCCTCAATACTCGTCATCTCCTACAGCCATCCAATCATCAAATTCACCCTCGTTTGCAGCCGATCCTTCCTTTAAAGCAGATTTGCAGAATTAGGACCTCTAGGAGGGCTGAAACTTCGGCAGAGCATCATACATAGATTGGACGTCCAATCAGCCTGAAACTAAGTGTGTGGGTGGCCCACCCCTAGTCGACCAACCCCAAGATGTCCTTTTTTGGGTTCATGGGCCCCACACACGTGTGGGCAGGATCCCACGTATGTGCATCACGGACAGATTGTTGTCCACACGTGTGGACTATTTTCTCGTTCTCTCTCCTCTAATCCTCTCCTTTCTCGCCTTAAATCCCTATCCCTAACCCTAGATAATCCTAAATTCCAAGTTCTATTCCACTTTCATAAACCCTAGGCTTTTCTGAATTGAAACATGGTGAATCCCTTGAATTGGGGAATACTCCTTTGCATGTGTGGATGAATCTACTCTCCTTTGAGCATTGGTTGGTTTATATTTTTTAATTGATCCAGCCGTAACATGTGTAGGCTTGGACCCTCATAGATTCCCCTTGTTGAATGCTTGACTTTATGTGGGATGTGAAATTTTTTTGTGATTGTTTATAAATTAGTATGATCTAAAGCTTAAAATCTTACATGTCATATTTAATTTTCATGTCCTGCATCACAACTTGTCGAGAGATCTTGAAGACCGGCCCAAGATCAAGAAAAGATCAAGCTCAAGATCAAGAAAAGATTAAGCTCAAGATCAAGAGAAAATAAAGCTCAAGTCTGGTACATTCTCAAGAGAAGATCAAGCTAAAGATCAACTGATATTCAATTATAAGATTAAGCTCAAAAGTCAAGATGAAGTCAGCGATCAAGTTCAAGATAAAGAAGTTCAGATATTTCACATATCTTAGGAAGTATAAAACCCTAGAAAGACCTTATGTTTAGGTGATTTCAAAAATTAATTAAATAGAGTTTTTATACTTGGGTTTACTTAGAATTCGACCAGCCTAAGGTTTGGTTAGACTAGTCTAAGTTTTATCGGATAGTCCAAGTTCAAATTGAAGCAAAACTGAATTTTGGTTGCAAATTCGACCAGTAGAATTTTTGGTTCTATTAACTGAAGCTTGACCTTCGACCAGCCTGAGAAAATTCGGCTCCAAGTCCAGCGACTAAATCGTTTTGGATTTTAGGATCTTCAACCAGTCGAAGACCAAATTCGACTATTCGAACAGAGCTCTTCGACTAGTTGAACTAGTCCTCCGACTAGTCGAAGTTTGGATAAATCTTATCCCGTGCGATCCAAAATCTATTTAACAGAATCTGGTTTGCTTGGGGTAGTCGAAGATTCAACTTCATTGCCTATAAATTGAGGTTCTCTCTTAATCCGAAATATCAATTATTATTATCAAAATCCTTCTGCAAGAGAGAGAGAAGCTCCAGTTATTAGCAACCTATTGAATGTTATTTATAAATTTTATTTATAGCTTTTCTTTAATTCCCTTAATATTAGATTCTTTCATTATGTTTCTAAAAAGAGTGAATATTACTCTTCTTTTGAGATTTAAGAGAAATAATTCAAGTAGTCATTGGTTTGAACTTAATTAATAGCAATAGCATCTAACTGAACATTGAACAATCGACATTCAAGAAAAACGGTTCTTTGTCTACAGCTTCTGAAACGTCTTCTAAGGTAAAGATAAGTATACCTTCAATTCTTTATTTGACTTTTCTGAGATAGCCAGAAAATCTCAGTGTAGGTTTTGTCAGGCCTATGTCCTAGTACCATTCCATTCCTTAGGATCTCACGATCCTCTTCATCTAATTCCAGCGACCCGTGATCTGTAAATAGCCTTTGCGAATGACCTTAAGTCGCATCCTATAAATCCGAGTCGGCTCAACCCGAGACCTATGCCATTGCGACCGTATCATCACCGCAGTTCCAATGCCACATCTCGTGTGCTAATGCGATACTTAGATTGAGAAATGTGGCCCGCGCATTATCTTGACCGTGGATCGCATGTTGCGGGACCATAGCTATACCAAATAAAGTGCTTTTCCTAGGAATCATCATTTGGATGATGTCATTCTAAGCTATTAGCCTAGGAATGACATCACCCTACTTGTCACACCCCAAATCAAAAATTGAGATTTCAAAATTCCCGATTGCTGAATCCGGTGCCGATAGCCTCCGCAATACCCCATTCTCAGCTCCCAGCGCCCATATGCTAGATTCCGATCTTGGGATCCTACAAGGAGGATTTTCCAACATACGTTTATCTCATAAGAAGCATAACCACAAGTTTACCCAAATCACACAGGCAACATCATCATCACATATCCACTAATATAAACAGTTGTGTACAATGCTGAAAGGGAAATACATGTATCGATAATCAAGCTCCAGAGGTCCGCTTCACGCTCCAATGCTCAACGTTACTACAACCTAATGTCACCTGCACGCATCTATCGTGCATAAGCTTATACAAAGCTCAGAGGGTGGTGAAAGTGTGAGCGCAAGATAAGGGCCAAGTATTTAATACAATGCCATAAATCATATAATATCGGAAATACTGGCAAGTCCATGAGTCATACAATATCAGAGTACGAAATGCAGATCATAATGAGCCAAATATCAGATGCTGAGGACGTAATACAATATGCAAATCCTGATGAGCCACAAATACCATCAACCTCATCTAAGCTATATAAATGCATAAATATAGTAACCCAAAATGCTAAATGTTGTGAATGCAATGCAATATGCGGTGCGAATGAAATGACTAAGCTGGAGTGAAGTCGGGATGATAGTATGTAGTATCACAGGCTATGGGGTCCATCACAAGGGACTTCTATCCAAACCAATCCCATACCTAAATTTGGATAGCAAGACTCAATGTGCTAAACCCCTGATCTCAGGTTAGTCGCGCGCCCCAACCGAAATCCTTGCCATTGCAAAGGTACACAATAATTAGTTGCGCACCACCAGCCTGAGTGAATAGTGAATGAATGAATGAATGAGTATATAACTCCTACTCAATAAGTCCACGTATCAGTACTATACATCTCTGAGATTATCACCGGAGTCCAGTACACTCCAAACCAGATTGCCGCCCTATCGCCCTCAATCAAGTGAGTGGAAGAGACCTCACTATCCGTCTGGCTAGTAGTCAGCCAATACCTACCCAGCATGTCGATAGTAGACCCATTTATGAGCTAGTCAAACTCAGCCTAGTTTTGTCCGTTACGAATCGGGTGGATAAGGCCACATCCTCTTCCAACCGACCACAACATAGTGGGAGATGCAGCCATTGGTATTCAGCACTCAGGTGCTCATGTAATCCACTTGGTCTAGACGTTGGAGCGTCTCTTAGCCATAGAGGTTTAGAGATTTTCACCTAGGGACATTTATGGCTCCCATATGCTAGAACAGATTTTTGGTGTCCCATCTGGCCATCCACAATATACCTGTGGAGGCTACGACCTTGATGATGCTAGGGCATATAGTAGTTATTTCCCCAAATGTGAGATGCATGAGTCACATAGTCCATCCATGCATCAATCCTGGGCATACCATGCGCTCATGTGGGGCAACTCCGCCTATCAGGGAGACCTATAAACAACTTACCCTATGGCATATGCAATGGCCAACCACATCTCATAACAAACATGCAGATGATGCATATGGGCATGTATCATGATACTATGCTATCACATACTCATAATTAGTATCGACAACTGGCACCGATAATTGGCATCGATAATCGGCCTATACAATTAGCCTTGACAATCGGCCTTGGTAATCGGCCTCGACAATCAGAATCGGCCTCGACAATGGGAATTGGCCTCGATAATTGGCCTAAGAAAAGGCCTAAGGGAAGGTCACAATGTGGACATTCAACCATCATTGCCCATCACTGTGGACATTTAACCAACATTACTCCCAAAGAGTGGCCCACATAGGGCCAAGCATATAGTGGGCCCATGGCTTCACACAATGGCCCAATATACATCACCATGGGCCTCTCTTAAGGGCTTAATACACATCATGATGGGCCTCACTTATGGGCTACATATGTATCACATTGGGCCTCACTCATGGACCTCATGTACATCACAATGGGCCACAATAATGGGCCCCACATATATCAAATGGGCTGCAATATATGGGCCGAAAAATACATCTCATTGGGCCTTACCAAATGCGCCGGAAATACATCACAATGGACCTCACCAAATGGACCGAAAATACATCACAATGGGCCTTACCAAATGGGCCAAAAATACATCACAATGGGCCTTACCAAATGGGCCAGAAATACATCACAATGGGCCTATCATATGGGTCGAAAATATATCACAATGGTCCTCAACGCATGGCCCAAAAATATATCACAATGGGCTGCTCATATGGGCCTAATACATATCACCATGGGCCATGACCCATGGGCCCCAAATACATCACAATGTGCTACGACTCATGGGCCTTAATATATATCATAATGGGTCGTAACCCATGGGCCTCAATATACATCAAGTGGGCCACATCAATGGCTGCACTAATGAGCCTCATATATGTCAAGTGGGCAGCACCAACGAGCCTAGAAAAGTGGATGAACCGTGTGCATGCAACACACACATCATGGTAGGCCGCACAAATGAATGGCATAGATATACAATACATGCATCAATGGTAGGCCCCACGTGGCATCGTTTAAAGGTGGATGGTGTGAATATAGAATACATACACCAAGGTGGGTCCCACTGTCCCAGACAGTGGACGGTGTGGATGAAAAGCATAATTAAAGTGGGGCCCGCCGTCCCAGCTGGACGGCTGGATGAAACACATAAATCAGGTGGGCCACACATCATCACAAGAGGGAGAGAGAAAGAGAAAGAGAGAGAGAAAGAAAGAAAGAGGAACATGTGAAGGGGAGGGACCCTGCCACCATGGGTCCTCCCTATACAATGCATACATCAAGTGGGTCCCACCATATTTGGGCCCTTAAATCATAAAAAAATAACAATAGAAAATCATAAAATCACCCACCATTCAATCTTCTTGGTCTGATGGAATGCCAAACTCGTTGGCTTCCACTTTGACGGAGGATGATAGAGATTGGACGGTTGGATTAGGTGGTAGGGAGGTGGGCCACACTAGCTTCTCCTCTCTCCCATGGAAATGCTTAGATGTTGGGTTCTCATGGGGTTGCTTGGGAGAATGAGAGAGAGATGAGAGAGAGAGGTTATAAGAGAGAGAGAGAGAGGGATGGATGAGTGATGGGGTGTGATGGGTGAGTGAGTGATGGGTGGAGAGAGAGAGAGAGAGTTGACTTTAGGGGAGGGGTGGTTGTACTTACTTGAGGTGATTGATGTGATTTCTCTTAGCTTTTGTAATTGTACAGTGTTTTCCTTGAACTGAATGTGGGCCCACATCTCCTGGCCCGGGTATCACCTTGGTGCATGAGACGCGGCATCAGAACCACAGCGACGGCGTGGTCGCTAGTGTATAAGTCTCAGGTCGAGCCAACTCTGGAATACAGGATATGACTTAGGGTCATGTGCAAATGCTATCTACGTGTCGTGGGTCATCGAAATTCGACTGGGTGGACCGCGGAAGTCTATGGAACGGTATAGGCTAGGATACGGGCCTGACACTACTCTAGTAAACATGCTTTTTAATCATAGCAAGCATGCCTACCCTCCTTCCCATGTGCAAACATTACCTAACTAGCTATCTTTCTCCCTCCCTCTCTTCTTTCTCATTTTTCCTTGCTAGCAAACCCACAAACGTCCAAGAGAACCTCCATTTCCAGCCTTATTCCAAGCTCAAGCCCTCCCTATCCAACCCTTAGATTCTCATCATCACCATTGAAACACCTCCCTTGAAGCTAGAAGACCCGAGGGTAGTAGAAGGAGAAGAAGATTATAGGTGGGTGCTTTTCTAAGATCTAATTTATGTCTCTTCTTGCTTAGATCTCTAGGTATTCTTGCTTGGGGCATGTAGGACCCACCAATCAATGGTGAAGATCCTATTTTACCCCCTAGGTGTGGCCAATGGCCCACCTTAGTTGCATGCACAGGCCATGATAGGGTCATTCTCCATGGACCCCATCATGATGTATTGCTTGATCTAGGTCATTGATGGGTCATCCAGACCCTTAAGGTATGCATGAGACCTCTTAATGTATGTATGTATCTTACCCTAGCTGTCCAAATAGTGGGACACTGTAAGGCCTATATCCTAGTTCATACCATTCCGTCGGCTTCCGCGGTCCTCCCTGTCGAATTTTAGCAATCCGTGACCTGTAATCGGTGTTTGCGTGTGACCCTAAGTCGCATCCAGTATATCTATGTTAACCCGACTTAAAAATTGTATCCTAGAGACCACGTCGTCACCATGGTTCCAACTCCACATCTCACATGCCGATGCAATACCCTAGCCAGGAGTTGTGGGCCAGCATTTATTTCGAGGATAACACCGCGCGTTTTGAATTTTGAGAGAATCTCTACAACCCATCACATCAATCAATCACCTCAAGTCAAGTACACATCCCATCACTCCCCTTACAACACCCAGACCCTACCCATCTCGCTCCCATTCCTAAAGTCAACTCTCTCTCTCTCTCTCCACCCATCTCTTTCTTACAACACCATCCCTCTCTCACATACATCACTCCATCCCATTCTCCACCAAATCCCAAGCCTCCATGAGAGAAAAATTCTAAGGAGAGAAAGCCTAGTGTGTGGCCCACTCCCTACCCTTAAATCCTCATCTCCACCCTTCAATCTTCATCATCCACCATCAAAGGTTGAGCATAGGAGCTAAGGAAGCCAAGGTACCAAGAAGAAGGCCAATCGGTGGGTGATCATAGCGTAAGATCTTAATTTTTTTATGCAAGGCCCACTTGTGATGGGATCCATCTTGATGTTGTGATCTAAGAGGGGCCCATAGTGGCGGGGTCCCTCCAATATGCCGATCTTCCTCTCTCTCTATCTCTTTTTCTCTCCTTCTCTTTCATTTTCTTGGTAGTGATGTGGCTGTGTGGCCCACCCAGATGGATCCCACCATGATGAATGTATTTGATCCATGTCGTCCAACCAAGTGGACCAAGCCGGGGGCCCACCCACATGGACCCCACCTACCACGCTATCCATTCTCGGACAGACCTGGACGGAGGGAAATCACAGATAAAAGCTTTATTTAAAGCTGGTGGGTACCACACGTGTGGACCCACCTGACGCATGTCTTTCATCCATGCCATCCACCGTCCAGCTTACTGGACGGTGGGGCCTACCCAACGTGATGTATGCGTTTATATCCACACTATCCATCCAGATGGGACTCCACTAGAAGTATGTAGCCACGTCGTCCATCTGCCATGTGGGGCCCTACTTTGATGTATGTAAATCCAGACCGTCCGTTGGACGGATGTCTAACCATCTGAATGCTGGCATGATTCATATAATATATATATATATAATAATGAAATATTATAATAATAATATAATATTATATTATATATCATATATATATATATATATATGGTGGGCCTCACGTGGGATCCACCTTGTCGTATATATTCTGCACCGTCCATCTGGACGGTGCTGTGTAATACCCACCATGATGCAGTGTTGTATCTGCACCATTCGTGCAGTGGCTCACCTTGATGTTCATGTTTTATCACACCGTCCATCCAGACGATGGATCCCACACAGCTCAAAGCTGCTAGATTTAAACCCATCAAATGCTGGTGGGGCTAACTGTGATGTATCTATATATCCCAACTGTCCATTTATCATGGACGTGGGCCTAACCCACATGTGCGACACGTGTGGGTGGGACCCACCTTAATGTATCTATTCTACATCCACTTCGTCCGTATGTCTAGGACGGTGACCCCCACTGCAGTGTATGTGTTTATACACACCGTTCATCCATTTGAAGCCATGTGGGACCCACCCCACCTGCACATGTGTAGGTGGGGCCCACTAGATGATGTATGTGTTTTATTCATTCGTCCATCTGGACGGGTGGTGTGGGCCACCTTGATGTATATGTTACATCCAAAGTGTCCATCTAAACGGCGAGCTCGTCTTAAAGCCTAAGACAAAAAAATGAGGCAGATCTATTAGGTGGACCACACTGCAGAAAATAGTGGAGAATTGAATGCCTACCATTGAAATCCTCAGGGATCACAGAAGTTCTGGATCAATATGATATTTATTTTTCCTCTTGATTCAGGTCCTTGTGACCATATGAACAGATTGGATGGAACATAAACATTATGGTGGGCCTTAGAAATTTTAAGGGTAGAAATCATTATTTCCACTGTTATTTGTGGTATGGTCCAGATGATCTTCCGATGTGATTCATTTTTGGGTAATGTTCTAAAATGATATGTTAAATAGATGAATGGTATAGATTGTGTGGCCCATGTGATGCGGCCCACCTTGATGTATTTGTGGCCCATCCATGAGGCCCACGCTGACGTATTTGAGGCCCATCCATTAAGGCCCACCTTGATGTGATTCATATTAAACCCTTATGAGAGGCCCATTGTGATGTATTCGGGGCCCATGTATTGCGGCCCATTTGTTATATATGAGGCCCATGTATTGCAACTCATTTGATGTATATGAGGCCCATATGATGAGGCCTAATGTGATGCATATGTGGCCCATGAGTGAAGCCCATCATGATGTGTATTAGGCCCATGAGTGAGGCCCATGGTAATGTATATTAGGCCTTTATGTGAGGCCATGGGGCCACTATACATGTGGCTCTATGTGGGCCACTCCTTGGGAGTAATGTTGGTTAAATGTCCACATTGTGACCTTCCTTTAAGCCTTGATAGGCCCATTCTCATCATTCTCTTAGTGGGTTAACCTAAATTATTGGGCCCCATTGATGTTGCATGGTTCATCCTCACCGTAGACTCCCTGCTACCGGAATTGATATATCCACGGTTGAGGGTCGATCTTCATATTATGGTTTAGATCGGCTGTTCATCTATGGACCTCATCTTACATGTAGGCCGATTGTCGATGCCAATTATCGATGTCAGTTTTTAACACCGATTACGAGTATGCATAGCATATCATCATGATACATCCCCATACGCATCATCTGTGTGCTTGATATGAGATGTGGTTAACTATTGCATATGTCATTGGGTAGGTTGTTATGGGACTCCCTGATAGGAGGATATTACCTCACATGAGTGCACGGTATGCATAGGATTGATGCATGACTGGATTGTATGACTCATGCATCTTGCATTGTGTGTTGTGATTACTGTACGCCCTAGCAATATCAGGGCTGTAGCCTCCACAGGCCTATCATGGATGGTAGGATTGGACACCGAAAATAGTGTTATTAGCATTAGGGCGACAAAGATGTCCTTGGGTGAAAATTCCTAAACCTGATGGTACTGGAAGACACTCCAACATCGAGACCGAGTGGATACATGAGCGCACGAGGGCCGAATACCAGGAGGCCGCATCTCTCACTGTGTCGTGGTCGGTTGGAAGGGGGTGTGACCTTACCCGCCCGAGGGTAGGGGGCATTGCTAGGCTGAGTATGACCAGCTCATAAATGGGTCCGTTATCGACGTGCCATATAGGTATTGGCAGGCTATTGGTCAGGCGGATAGTGAGGTTTCTTATGCTTACTTGGACTGCGCGCTTGGGAAAGGGGCAGTGTCATTTGAAGTGTACTAAACCCCGGTGATTATCCAGAGTGAAAATTGTACTGATATATGATGCTCTAGTGATGAGCTGTATTGATATGTGGATTCAGATTGGTATGCTTGAGTTACATCTCGCATCACATGGCCTTGGTATGACCAATATCATGGCCTCGATATGGCCAATAGCATCCATTCCTTATATCGCATGGCCTTGGTATGGACGATAGCATTCATGCCTTTCATCGCATAGCCTTGGTACGGTTGTTAATATTTATGAACTTATCAGCATGATTTCGCATTACTCTGATATTGCATTCTGAGTACGCTTATATTGCGCATACAATCTCACCACCCCCTAAGCTTTTTATAAGCTTATGCATGATTGATGCATGTAGGTGATGCCAGGACGCAGCCATAGCTTAGTCGCAGCAGGAGCATACAGTTGAGCTTTAGGAGTTTCCGTTATTATTATCATTATATTTCCCTTTATGCGCATTGTACCTTAAAGTTTTTTAATCATAGTAGATTTTGTGATGGTGTTTTGGTTATTGTTCGTGGGATATGCTTATAGTTATGCTTATTACGAATCAAATTCATATTAAAAATCCTCCTTATAGGATACCAGGATCCGAACCTGGTATATGGGTGCCAGGAGCAGAGAATGGGGTACTATGGAGGCTGTCGGCGCCGGATTCGGTCATCGGGAATTTTATGAGCACGGTTTCTGAGTTTCGGGCGTGACAAACATCTACTATCCAGCGATAGGGCCCATCTTGCTACCTAGATTGGGCCTGCATGGCTGGACCGACCATGCAGGCCTGGTTGAGGGGAAAACACCTAATATCAGCTTGATCCGTGGGCCCCACCATGATTTATGTAGTATATCCACGTCGTCCACTTGTGGGGGCCCACCTACCTATCCACTTGGATAGGCCTGGACGGGAGGGAAAACACAAATATCGGCCTCATCCAAATGCTGGTGGGGCACCACATGGACCCACCAGATGTAAGTGTTTTACCCATACCGTCCAGTCCCTGGACGTGGACTGGACCCCACCTAATGTAAGTGTTGTCCATGCCATCAAGGGCTGGGACGTGGACCCCACCATGATTTATGTATTACATCCACATTGTCCAGACCCTGGACGGTGGGACCTGTCGTGATATGTGTGTTGTACCCACACCGTCCAATGGCTGTGGGGCCTACATGATGTATGTGCTTCATCTCCACCGTCCAGCTGGGACGGTGGGGCCTACCACGACGTTTGTGTTGTATCCGCTGTTAGCAGTAGCGGGCCCACCGGGATGTGTTTTATCCATGTCGTCCATTGGCAGCAAGTCCACCATGGTGTGTTTAATCCAGGTCGTTCGTCAATGGGATATCCAGCTGGCCCACCTGCTGCGTATATGCAGGTCCACCTGCTGGGTATGTGCAAGGCCCAGTTGCTGTATATTTTATACCCATGCTACCCATTTATGTTGTGTAGAGGCCCACCTTCTATCTGTGTATATAAGGCCAGACTGTCCAGATTTCTGGACGTCCAGCACGCCCAGATAGGCTGGATGTCCACCCTTAGAGCCCGCTCTAATGTATGAGCTGCCCATCTATTATGGTGGACTGTGTAGGCTGTTTTGTAAGCCACTATGATGTATGTGTTGTACACCTTGCCCAGCTATTTTCTAGAGCCTATGGGCTGCCCAAAGGGGCCCACCATGATAGATGTGCTGCTCAACCGTTTTCCTGGGCTAAGGGCTGCCCCATGTAGCCCACCTTGATGTATATAGACCATGAGCTGACCCAAGGAGCCCAACGTGATGTATGAGATAATATGAATGCTGCCCAATTACTTTTTAACTATTGTGAGGGCCATGGGCTGTTTCATGAGGCTCATATGATGAGGCCCATTATGATGTATATAAGGCCCTTGTAATGAGGCCCAATGTACATGAGTCCCATGTGATGAGGCCTTTGTGATGTACATGAGGCCCATGTGATGAGGCCTTTATGATATATATGAGGCCCTTGTGTGAGGCCTAATGTGATGTATGACCCATTACATTGTATATGTGAGGCCTAATTGTGATGTGTGAGTCCAACATGATGTATATGATAATGTTTATGATGCCCGTTGTAAATGTTATTGTGTAAATCTAGCACCCGAAGAGTTGTTAAATTTTATTGTGCCAAACCATTTAGAATTTGTATCATGCTTTAAGTTGAAGTGATCAGGTTCATGCATTTTAAAGTTGTATATATCTTCGTCGAACTTGCCTACATCTTTAAGTTGAAGAGAAGATTGTTAAAGTTTATGGTTTTAAGCTCAAATTCAAGAACTCAAGTGTAACTCAAGCATAACTCAAGCTCAAGTTCAAGAGATTAAACTTAAGCTTCACGTATCACAAGAATTCAAGGTTCTGAAGCAAATGATGTTTCAATTGATCTAACTCACAAACAGGTATGGATGACCCTAGATTAACCATAGGTTGTGTCATATTCATTGCATATTGTTTGTGGGTCATTTCATATGTTTATAGGTCATTTTCTTGGCTAGTCTTAGTCCTTGTTCGACTAGTCCAAGTACTAGATCGACCAGTCCAAGGTTTGTTGCTATTTTTTAGAATTTTTTATTGGACTCTCGACCAGTCCTGGAGACTTCTCGAGTAGTCGAGTGAACAGTTTTCGACCAATCGTGTAATGCTCGACTCAAAGTCCAGCAAGCATTTTTGGTCCCACTCGACCAGTCGAGTGCATTACTTGACCAATCAAGCAGGCCACTCGACTAGTCGAGCAAGCTAGTTGACCAGTCGAGTAATGACCTTATCTTATCGCGCTAGAAAGTTTGAAATTTTGTTGGACCTTCGACCAGTCGAACCGACCCTTAGACTAGTCGAGTGAACAATATTTTCACATATAAATAGATCACAAATTTTATAGTTTATTTATTCATTAAAACGAAATCAAGACACCACTCTGAGAGATAAGTTTGTGAATTTATTAAGCTATATTGTGCTCATTTTAGATTCTCTTTAATTAACTTTTATAATTTGATTTTGTGATCTTTATTCCAATCTTATATTAAGAAGGGATTTGTATTTTCCCCTTTCTTGAGATCAAAATCAAATCAAGCTAGCCCAATTTGATTTAATTAAAAATCATTTAGAACTAGAACCTTTTCATCTGTGAGACTGGACATTGAGCATCTTTGTTTACATCGGATTGGTTCCACCGGGCTTCTTCAAAAGGAGAATTTCCACATAAGTATCATTTACAATTTTGTATATCATTTCTACTGGGCTTCTTTAAAAGGAGAATTTCCACATAAGTATCATTTATAGTTTTGTATATCATTTTTTGGTTTTTGAGGTTGTGCCAGAAAAAATCTCTTTTTGGTTTTGTCTGAGGTAATCCAAAAAATCTCAGAGTGTGAGATTTTTTGTAATTGTGTAAGCCCATCTAAAGACACAATTGTGAAGGTTTTAAGGTGAACCTTGGAAAACCTTTTTTCATAGTGAACGCTAATATCCCAAGGGAGTGGATATTAGGAGTGGAGTAGTTGTGTGGTTGTTTTCTAATAGTTGGCGTACACACAAACGAACCACTATAATTCTGGGAGTTATGGTAGATGATTGAATGTGCTTATGTGTGTGAATGTTGTAATTTATTTTAAGCATTTGTGGCGAATTGTGTAATTAATTTTATGCACTTGTGGGAATGTTGTAATAACTTAGTTTATTTCCTTTGCCTCTTTATTGGTTTGGGTAAGTATCATTTCCTTTGCTATTTTCTTTGCCTATTTATTAGTTTGGGTTTTTGATACTAACAAACATTCTATTAAGGTTATCTTGCCATAAGCCTTTGGTTTTTGGTGTTAGGTTGTCCTTAGAACTAAGTTTGTATCAACCTCTCAAGACTAGTACATTTAAGATTGTTATTTACTTGTGCTTCTGTATTATTTTATTGTGCTATCTTTCTTTCAATTTCACATTTATTTTTTAATTTAGCATAGGCCTATTCACCCCCCCCCCCCCCCACCCCTAGGACGTATAGCTCGGCCTTTTTAAGTGGTATTAAAGCCCAATCGCTCTTTTTATTTGGATTCATTACCTGAGCTAACCGATCTGAGCTTTTAAAATATCAAATTTTGATAGCCTCTCAATCACTAGGCCTCCACCTTTTGATGGCTCCAATTATGCCTATTGGAAAGCTAGAATGATGATCTTTTTAAGGTCCATAGATGAGAGCGTGTGGTAAGCCACAGTGACTAGATGGACCCCTCCTACCACTAAAGTTTTAGGCACTGATGGAATTAAAACTATGAAGGTTACACCTTATTTTTCATGGACCACACTTCAAAAAAATGAGAGTAGTGCCACTGCAAAGACTTTAAATGCAATCACTTGCACACTATCTCCAGATGAAGTCAAAAGAATTATATCTTGTGATACTACAAAGCAAGCCTGGTACATTCTAAAAATGACACACAAGGGTATGACTATTGTCAAGAAATCTAAACTTCAAATCCTCACCACTCGATTTGAGGAGATACATATGGAAGAAAGTGAAACTTTCATGGAGTTCTATACTAAGTTAAATGACATAGTCAACTCTATGTGGGGTCTTGGTGATAGTGTCCTAGAAAGCAAAGTCTGTGTAAAGATATTGCGCTCATTGCCTGATAGGTTCAATTCTAAGGTCACTACCATTCAGGAACTTCGTGATACAGATAATATAAGGGTTGAAGAGCTGGTTGGTTCTTTACAAACCCACGAGTTAAACTTTAAGGCTCCTAAAGGTAAGTCCATTGTCCTTAAGTCTTCTAAAAATATTTCTCATGAAAATGCTAGTAATTCTGATTTTGAAAACTCTGAAGATGATATGGCACTATTAGCCAAGAAGTTTTATAAAATTTTCAAAAGTAAAAATAGGGTAGATTTTCAAAAACCTTCTGAAAAGAAAAGGACTAGATTTAAAACTTAAAAATCTATTAAAGACAGTCAATGTTTCAACTGCCATGAATACCGACATCTGGCAAACAAATGTCCAAAGAGAGACAAATCTAAAAAGAAAGGCATGTTAGCCACATGGGATGAATCGTCTTGCTCTGAAGCTTCTTCTGAGTCAGATGATTTTGAACCCGAGTCTACTAATGAGGTCAAGGCCTTAATGACTCTAGCCAGAGTTACTTCCTCAAATAGTTGTAATTTAACTTATGATGAAAATCTGAGAAGCGACCCTGAAAATGATGATGATTTACAAGATGCCTATAATGCCCTATACAGGGAAAGTTGCAAGATAGCTGTAGAACTAAAACTTTAAAAAGAAAAGTTTTTAAAGCTAAAAGAAGATTTTGATAACTTAGTTTTAGAAAAATCACATTTTTCTGATTGTTTTGAAAAAGCTAAGTGTGATTTAGATTTCAAAACATCCCAAGTTGAAAACCTTAAATCAGACAATGAAAAACTAAAACTAGAAGTCTCTTCTCTCTTGAGTTTGAAGAATACTTGGAGGTATGCCCATGGTGATCATAAACTAAACAGACTACTAACCGGATCAAGGAAATGTGGTGATAGATCTGGTCTAGGCCACGATAAGAATACACCTCCTAAAAGTAAGTTCACTCCTCCTAAGTTTGTTAAAGGGGAGTCCTCTAACTCAGAAGGGAAAAATCTGAATCAAAATAGTTTCAAAAATCCTAAAACTTTTCAGGCTATGAAACCTAAAAACCACCATATCAACTATAGAAATCAGAATCATAACCCCTTACCTGAGAAAATTGCGGATTTACTCAAGGAGCTTCTAAAATCTAACTCGAATGGTAGAATAAACAACAACTACAAGCAAAGAAAAATCAATTATACTCCAAAACCCAAAACTATATTGAAATGGGTTCATAAGATTGTTTGTCTGGTTTCCCACACCACTTTCAAGGCTTTGAGTCAATCAAAGTGGTACTTAGACAGTGGTTGTTCTAGACACATGACGAGTAATAAAGATTTGTTCACGAATCTTAAAGATATGACTGATGGCTTGGTCATAATTGGTGATGGTATCAACTGCAAAATTATTGGCCAAGGTACGGTTCAACTCTTTAATCTTCCTTCATTTGATAATGTGTTGTTTGTAGACAGCCTTAAGCATAATCTCTTAAGCATTTCTCAAATTTATGATAATAAACATAGCGTCAAATTCACCAACCAGGGGTGTGAGATTTCTAATGAGAATGGTTCTGTGATATTAACTGGTCGCAGAACATCTGAGACCTGCTATATAGTCAGCTATTCAAGCTCGTCTAAGTTATCTTGTTACGTGGTCCAAACTGATGAGACCGAACTATGGCATAAACGCCTAGGACATGTACACTACCATAATCTTTATAGACTGAGCAAAGGTGAAGTAATAAGAGGTCTACCCAAGTTCAAGAAATTGGATAAAATTTGTGGCGAATGTCAGATTGGAAAACAAACTAGGAGTGCTCACAAGAAAGTGAACTCCAATGCTACATCCAAACCCCTTGAGCTCCTCCACATGGATCTTGTTGGATCGACTAGAACGGAGAGTCGAGGCGGTAAGAAATATATCCTGTAATTGTAGATGATTTTACCAGGTATACATGGGTAGTTTTCATGAGAGAAAAATCTGAGACTCTCGATGAAGCGAAAAGGGTACTCAAGCGTATCCAAACTGAGAAAGAATCACATGTCTCTAAAATTCATAGTGATCATGGTTCCGAATTTAATAATAATAGTTTCGAGAAGTTTTGTAGTGATCATGGAATATCGCATGAGTATTCTGCACCCAAGACGCTTCAACAGAATGGGGTAGTTGAAAGAAAAAATTGAGTACTTCAAGAAATGACTAATGTGATGTTAAATAGTATGAAACGTCCTAAAAATCTTTGGGCTGAAGCAATGAACATGGCTTGTTATATTATTAACCTTGTTTATACTAGAAAATCTAATAATAAGACTGTTTATGAACATGGTTCAATAAGAAGCCTACTGTTAAATATTTTTGTATTTTTGGCAGCAAGTATTACATTTTGTGTGACCGGGAAAATCTGAGAAAATTCGATACTAAAAGTGACAAGGGTATTTTCCTAGGATATGCGCTAAATAGTCGAGCGTATCATGTTCTCAACAAGAGGACCGACATAATTCAAGAATCCATTAATGTGCTTATAGATGATCACTTGAATACAGCTGTCTCAAGTTCAGAAGATGATGAAGTCTCTTTATTTGATAAACCAGACTCTTCATCTGTCAAAATGACACTGAACTGTGGTCAGTTAAAGACCATCCAACTAATCAAATTCTTAGAAATCCTCTCACTGGTGTGTGCACTCGTAGACAATTATAAAACATTTGTAATTATGTGTGCTTCACATCCCAGATTGAGCCGGCCAATGTAAAAGCTCTTGCTGATGAAAATTGGATAGTGGTTATGTAAGATGAACTTTATCAATTTATAAGAAATGATGTATGGTACTTAGTTCCTAGACCTAATGATAAACACATTATTGGAACTAAATGGATCTTTAAAAATAAGTCTGACGAACTTAGTAATATTATAAGAAACAAGGATAGACTGGTTGTACAAGGGTACACTTAGATAGAAGGCATTGATTATGATGAAACCTTTGCCCTAGTAGGTCGTCTTGAATCTATCAGACTATTTATATTCATTGCTTGTTACAAAAAAATTAAAATTTATCAAATGGATGTTAAGAGTACTTTCTTGAATGGTGATCTGCATGAGGAAGTATATATTGAACAACCTAGGGGTTTTGAAGACCCTAAACATACTGATCATGTTTATCTCCTGAAAAAGGTACTCTATGAATTAAAACAAGCTCCCAGGGCATGGTATGAGAAATTGATTAAGTTTTTATTAAGTCATAACTTTATAATGGCGAGTGTTGATAAAACACTTTTTGTAAAGAAACATAATGATCACATACTGATAGTACAACTATATGTTGATGACATTATCTATGGATCTACCTGTTCTAACATAACTGTTGATTTTACAAATTTAATGAAGTACAAATTTGAAATGAGCATGGTTGGAGAATTGAACTATTTCTTAGGTTTGCAAGTAAAACATCTTGCTGATGGGTTCTTTATCTCTCATGCTCTAAATTTAGTTAAAAAGTTTGTTTTTGAGAGCGATAAAAATTTCGATACTCCTATGAGTACGACACTTAAACTCCTTAAGGATTCGACAGGTAAAAGTGTAGATCTTAAGTTATATCGTAGTATGATAGGCAGTTTATTATATTTAACTGTGAGCTGACCTAATATTGCATTCAGCATAGGAATCTGTGCTAGATATCAATCGGACCCTAAAGAGTCCCACCTGATTGCCGTAAAGTGCAATTTGAGATATGTTGCACGTTCGGCCAAACTCAGCTTTTGGTATCCTCATGATACTAATGTTCATTTAACTAGTTATTCGGATGCTAATTGGGTTGGTAATATTGATGACCACAAGTCTACTAATGATGGATGTTTTTATGTTGGGAACTGTCTAGTTTCATGGCATAGTAAGAAACAGAGTTCCGTATCACTTTCCACAGTTGAGGCTGAGTATATTGCAGCCAGTAATGCATGCACCCAGCTTGTGTGGATGAAGAGGATGTTAAGTATTTATGGATTTACGCAAGAGTCTATGGTGTAGTATTGTGACAATTCTAGCGCAATTAACATTTCTAAAAATCCAATTCAGCATTCACAAACTAAGCATATTGACATTAGATATCATTATATTCGTGAATTAGTAGAAGATAAGATTATTTCTATGGATTACATTCAGACTGAAAATCAACTTGCAGATATTTTTACAAAACCGCTTGACAGAAATAGGTTTACAAAATTAAAATTGGATATGGGTATCTGCAATATGATCTGAAATGCTTGTGTTTATTTGTACTATATTGCATGTTTTTATTTTATTTATTTTTATAAATTTTTAATTTTCAAATATATGAAAATTACAAATTTTATGAGTTGCAAGACCAGTCGAGTACACATTTGACCAGTCGTGGCACGACCGGTCGAGTATGTACTCGACCAGTCGAGCCGCTTAAGTTTGGGGCTTTTTATTGTGTAAAAAGCACTTTTTCTTCATTTGTTTCATCTTCCCCGACCAGCGCTTCCACGACCGATCGAACTTGCCTTCGATTCCTTCATGGTTAGTGTATCTTTTTCATTTTCCTTATAGATTTAGGTTCTTTACATTTCCATTTCCTTGATTTTATTCTTTATTTCAAGGTTTTTGGTGGTTTATTGGGTTTTCTTGCTAAAAATATGATTTCCTTGAAACTCATCTTTCCTTTCTTGCATTGCTTGTATTTCTTGTATTCCTTGTGCTATGGAAGGTAGAAATAAGAAGAGAGACTCTTGTGGTCCCTCTTCTTCTCGTTCCGCCTCAATCACGGTGCGTCATCTTCGGTCACCCGAAGAAGATCCCGAATGTGTGCGAGATATATGTCTCCGCAACGTGATTGTTGAGCGGACGGTCAACTCAAATCATTTGGAACCATTCAGTATTGTTCCCCTCCTTTAAACTATAGGTTGGGCTCACATATTCAATTGGGGCGGTCCTGCATACCGTTCCATTGCGCAGGCCATGTTTGCTTGCATAAGTGACTTTTCTACTGAGAATTTAACTTTTATTATTACAATAAGAGGTCCTATTGATGTAGACCGCCACTTAATATCTGGACTGATGGATATTCCAGTAAATGATGATGGAATTCCTATTTCTACTTTAGTGACAAGACCTTCTGAGTCTGAAAAAAGAATGCTAACTAGAGTGTTATGCAACATGTATGCTGATTGGAACTCTGGTATTGCACTTAGTTCCAAATATATGTTACCTAGAAACAAGATTCTCCATCGTATTTTCATTTCTAATGTATATCTTAGGTCTGGTAACAAGATTGAGAATACTTCTTTTATAGCTCGCATCCTTCACTCTATTGTTACTGGTGTTCCTGTATGTCTTCCTTCTCTTATTTGTTACATTATCATTCAGTTTCGTCTCCATCCGGGTCATAGTGATATTCCATTTGCCTTTCTTATGACTACCTTAGCCACCCATAGTCTTATAGCTATGCCTGTTGGAGAAGCCCCCATAAACCATCTTCCCTTTAACAATTCAAATATTAATAAGATGAATCTAAGGTTGGCTCCTGGCCAAGTTGATGTGGGTGTTGGAGGAGTTGTTGTAATAACTGAAGAGGAAGATGCTTTGCTTCCTGATGATGTTAATGTTGATAACTTGTTTGATGAGATTGAGTCAGATTTTACGGCTGATCCAGACTTTTAGCCTTCTGACTTTGATAAGCGATTGTGATCCCTTGAGGAGAAGGTGGAGGGTTTGCATGTGTCCTAGGAAAATCAATTCAAATACATGCGCAATATCTTAGGCACATTAACAAGGGACTACATCAGATAGATCCTTCATTCCTGCTCCATCATCTGGATCTGATTAGCTTTTTATTTTATTCTGGACATGTATTAATACTTTATACTCTTTGTGTGTTGGGATATTTCTTGATCTTTTACTTCTTGATATGTGGACATGCTATTATACCTTAAGTTGATATTATGATTATCATGATGATGCTCTTTCTTATCTTATTTCATTTACTTCTCTCATCTTTATATGTCTTTCCTTTGTCTTATTGTGACAAAAAGGGGGAGAAATTGTGGAGATGATTGTGTGATTGTGGAATATGGAGTGGAATGTAAAATGTTTAGGTTCTGCAAATCACCTCTCCTGGATTAAGGGGGAGTAATGGAATGAGGGGGAGATGTGTCTGTTGATCATTTCTTACTCATATAGTGCATGATTCTTTATTTTTTTGTCATAAATTTGACAAAGGGGGAGATTGTAAATGCTATTGTGTAAATCTAGCACCCGAAGAGTTGTCAAATTTTGTTATGCCAAACCATTTAGAATTTGTATCATGCTTTAAGTTGAAGTGATTAGGTTCATGCATTTTAAAGTTGTATGTATCTTCATCGAACTTGCTTACATCTTCAAGTTGAAGAGAAGATTGTTGAAGTTCATAGTTTCAAGATCAAATTCAAGAACTCAAGCGTAACTAAAGTATAACTCAAGCTCAAGTTCAAGAGATCGAACTCAAGCTTCACGTATCACAAGAATTCAAGGTTCTGAAGCAAATGATGTTTCAATTGATCCAACTCACAAACAGGCATGGATGACCCTAGATTGACCATGGGTTTTGTCATATTCATTGCATATTGTTTGTGGGTCATTTCATATGTTTACAGGTCATTTTCTTGACTAATCTTAGTCCTTATTCGACTAGTTCGAGTACTGGCTCGACCAGTCAAATAGTTTTCTCGACCAGTCCAAGGTTTATTGCTATTTTTCAGAATTTTCTGTTGGACTCTCGACCAGTCCTGGAGACTGCTCGACCAGTCAAGTGAACAATGCTCGACTAGTCCTGCAGTGTTCACTCAAAGTCTAGCAAGCTTTTCTGGTCCCACTCGACCAGTCGAATGCATTGCTCGACCAGTCAAGCAGGTCATTTGACCAGTTGAGCAAGCCACTCGACTAGTCGAGTAACGACATTATCGCGCTAGAAAATTTGAAATTTTGTTGGTCTTTCGACTAGTCGAACCGACCCTTAGACCAGTTGAGTGAATAGTATTTTCACCTATAAATAGAGCATGAATTTCATAATTTATTCATTCATTAAATTGAAATCAAAACACCACTCTGATAAATAAGTTTGTGAATTTATTAAGCTATATTGTGCTCATTTTAGATTCTCTTTAATTGGCATTTGCAATTTGATTTTGTGATCTTTATTCCCATCTTACATTAAGAAGGGATTTGTGTTTTCTCTTTTCTTAAGATCAAAATAAAATCAAGCTAGCCCAGGTTGATTTAATTAAAAATCATTTAGAACTAGAACATTTTCATCTAAACATTGAACATCTTCGTCTACATCGGATTGGTTTTATCGGGCTTCTTTAAAAGGAGAATTTCCACTTAAGTATCCTTTACAGTTTTGTATATCATTTTTGGTTTTTAAGGTTTGCCAGAAATATCTCTTTCTGTTTTTGTCCAAGGTAATCCAGAAAATCTCAGAGTGTGGGGTTTTTTGTAATTGTGTAAGCTCATCTAAAGACACAATTGTGAAGGTTTTAAGGTGAACCTTGGAAAACCTTTTTTCATAGTGAACGCTAATATCCCGAGAGAGTGGATATAAGGAGTGGAGTAGTGTGGCTATTTTCTAACAGTTAGTGTACACACAAACGAACCACTATAGTTCCTTGAGTTTTGGTGGATGATTGAATGTGCTTATGTGTGTGAATGTTGTAATTTATTTTAAGCATTTGTAGTGAATGGTGTAATTTATTTTATGCACTTGTAGGAATGTTGTAATAAGTTAGTTTATTTCCTTTTCTATTTCCTTTACCTCTTTATTGGTTTGGGTTTTTGATACTTACAAATGTTCTAGTACGGTTGTCCTACCATAAGCCTTTAGTTTTTGGTATTAGGTTGTCCTTAGAACTAAGTTTGCATCAACCTCTCAAGACTAGTACATTTGAGATTGCTATTTACTTGTGCTTCTTTATTATTTGATTATGCTATCTTTCTTTTAATCTTGCATTTATTTTTTAATTTGGCATAGCCCTATTCAACCCCTCCCCTTCTAGGACGTATAACTCTGCCTTTTCAAGTGGTATCAAAGCCTAATAGCTCTTTTTATTTGGATTCATTTCTTGAGCTAACCAATCTAAGCTTTTAAGATGTCAAATTTTGATAGCCTCTCAATCACTAGGCCTCCACCTTTTGATGGCTCCAATTATGCCTATTGGAAAGCCAGAATGTGGATCTTTTTAAGGTCCATAGATGAGAGCGTGTGGCAAGCCACAGTGACTAGATGGACCCCTCCTACCACTGAAGTTTTAGGCACTGATGGAACTAAAACTATGAAGGTTACACCTTATTTTTCATGAACCACACTTCAAAAAAATGAGAGTAGTGCCAATGCAAAGGCTTTAAATGCAATCACTTGTGCACTATCACCGGATTAATTCAAAAGAATTATATCTTGTGATACTGTAAAGCAAGCCTGGGACATTCTAGAAATGACACACGAGGGTACGACTATTGTCAAGAAATCTAAACTTCAAATCCTCACCACTTGGTTTGAGGAGATCCATATGGAAGAAAGTGAAACTTTCATGGACTTCTATACTAAGTTAAATAACATAGTCAACTTTATGTGGGGTCTTGGTGATAGTATCCCAGAAAGCAAAGTCTATGCAAAGATATTGCGCTCATTGCCTGATAGGTTCAATTCTAAGGTCACTGCCCTTTAAGAACATTGTGATACAGATAATATGAGGATTGAAGAGCTGGTTGGTTCTTTACAAACCTACAAGTTAAACTTTAAGGCTCCTAAAGGTAAGTCCATTGCCCTTAAGTCTTCTAAAAATATTTCTCATGAAAATGCTAGTAATTCTGATTTTGAAAACTCTGATGATGATATGACACTATTAGCCAAGAAGTTTTATAAAATTTTCAAAAGTAAAAAGAGGGTAGATTTTCAAAAACCTTCTAAAAAGAAAGGACTAGATCTAAAACTTGAAAATCTATTAAAGACAGCTAATGTTTCAATTGTCATGAATACGGGCATCTGGCAAACAAATGTCCAAAGAGGGACAAATCTAAAAAGAAAGGCATGTTAGCCACATGGGATGAATCATCATGCTCTGAAGCTTCTTCTGAGTTAGATGATTCTGAACCTGAGTCTACTAATGAGGTCAAGGCCTTAATGACTCTAGCCAGAGTCACTTCCTCAAATAATTGTAATTCAACTTATGATGAAAATCTGAGAAGCGACTCTAAAAATGATGATGATTTACAAGATGCCTATAATGCCCTATACAGGGAAAGTTGCAAGATAGCTATATGTATCAACCACACCATCTATTTACCTTCTTAGGACAAGTATGAGGCTTAACCTTGACATTTGTACATCATCATCATTCCCCCTTGACATAGATAGAAGAATATGTGATATCAGGTTGGGTATATTCACTATATAGGCCTACCTTGATGTTTGTGTTAGATATGTCATCTTTCTGTGGACCCCGTCATGTATTGGGCCGATTAATGTTATATTTGTTAATCATGCTAGTGTGCTTTGTAAGTGCTATGTTTTCTAGCTCCTATGATTATCAAATTTTGTAGTGTCAAAACCTCTTCGAACTATATCTTGTGTAGCTCATCTTCATGTTCAAGATCATGCAATTCTTCTACAAGTTCAAGATGTTCCACTTCAAGATTCAAGCATCACTAGTATAAGAGATATACAAGTTCAAGAACTACATCAACTGATAGATCAAGCTTTCAAGCTTCGTCCTATGTCAAGACAAAATGCTTTACTTTGGTACTCAGAGCTCAAGGTGAATTTCAACTCAAGTAATTCAAATTCAAGTTTCAAAGTGCTACAAATTCAAGCTTCAAAGTGTTTCAAATTCAAGCTTCAAAGTGTTACAAGTTCAAGCTTCAACATACGTCAAGATATCAAGCTTCATGAACTTCAAGATCAACCATCAACCGAAACAAAAGATGTTTTAATATCAGTTATAAGGTATAAATGACCCTAGATTGACCATAGGTTAGGTCATTTTGATTGCATACTTTAATTGGGTCGCTACATAAGTGTATAGGTTGTTTTCTCGACTAGTCTTAGCCTATGTTCGAATAGTGCTAGTACTGGCTCGACTAGTCTAAGAAATTCCTCTACCAGTCCAAGGTTTGTTACTAATTTTCAGGATTTTCTGTTATAGCCTCGACCAGTCCTAGAGACTGCTCGACCAGTTGAGTAGGCTTGACTCAAAGTCCAGCAACCAAATTGGGTCCCACACGACCAGTTGTGGGCATGACTCGACCGGTCATAGAGGCCACTCGATCGGTCGTGTAGGCCATTCGAATAGTCGTGGAACGGCTTTATCTTATCGCGCCTGAATTTTTAAAAGTTTGTTGGTCCTTGACCGGTCGAGCTGACCTCTAGGCTAGTCGAGTGAGTAGTTTCTACACTTATAAATAGAGTAAATTTTTAGAGTCTACCGCCTAAAAAAGGCACTCTATGGTTTAAAACAAGCTCCCAGGCAATGGTACAAAAAGTTGACTAATTTCTACTAAGTCATAACTTTATAATGGGAAATGTTGATAGGACATTATTTGTAAAGAAACATAATGATCACATACTAATAGTGCAAATCTATGTTGATGATATTATCTATGGATCTACCTGTGCTATCATGACTGTTGAGTTTACAAATTTTATGAAGTCTAAATTTGAAATGAGTATGGTTGGAGAACTAAACTATTTCCTAAGGTTGCAAGTCAAACAGCTACCTGATGGTTTCTTTATTTCTCAAACCAAATATGTTCTGAACTTAGTTAAAAAGTTCGGATTTGAGAGTGAAAAAAATTTTGATACTCCGATGAGTACTACTCTAAAACTCTCTAAGGATTCAACAGGTAAGAGTGTGGATCCTAAGTTGTATCATAGTATGATAGGTAGTTTGCTTTATTTAACTGCGAGCTGACCTGATATTGCATTTAGCGTTGGAATTTGTGCTAGATATCAATCTGACCCTATAGAGACATCTAATTACTGTTAAGCAGATTATGCGATATGTCGCTAGTTCAGCAAATCTTGGTCTCTGGTATTCACATGATACTAGTGTGCAATTAGCTGGTTACATGGATGTTGATTGGGCTGATAATATTGATGATCGAAAATCAGCCAGTGGTGGTTGTTTCTATGTAGGGAACTGTTTAGTTTCTTGGCTAAGTAAGAAACAACGTTCCGTATCGTTCTCAATAGCTGAGGCTGAATACATTGCTGCAAGTAATGCATGTACTCAGCTTATACGGATGAAAAGAATGCTAAATGATTACGGAATTGCACAAGATACTATGGTTTTATATTGTGATAATTCAAGTACAATTAATATCTCTAAAAATCCAATCCATCATTCACGAACTAAGCATATTGACATTAGATATCATTATATTCATGAATTAGTGGAAGACAAGACAATTTCTTTAGATTATATTCCGATCGAGACTCAACTTGTTGACATATTCATAAAATCGCTCAACAAAAGCATGTTTGCTAAATTGAAATTTGATCTTGGTATGTGCAATATGAATTGATGATTCATGTCTTTCTATATCATAATGTATATATTAGTTATTTTAAATTTTTAAAATTCAAATTTTATGAAAAATTGCACATTTTATATTGTGCACGACCAGTCAAGTACATACTCGACCAATCGTGGCATGACTGGTCGAGCATGTACTCGACCTGTCGTGAAACACGGGTTTACCCTTTTATTTGGGGAAAAATCACTTTTTCTTCATTTGGGTCTTCTTCTCCAATGAGCCCTACGTCGACCAGTCGACCCCATCTTCAATTCCTCCATGGTTAGTGCGTTATTTTCAATTTTCTTGTAGATTCAAGTCCTTTGCACTTCCTTTTCTTCATTTATGTGGTTTATTTCATGTTTTATGTTGGTTTTTGGGATTTTCTATCAAAAAATCTAATCTACTAAGAACCCATTTTGCTTCTTTTGCAATCTCTTTCTTTCTTGATTTCTTTATTGCAAATGGAGGGTAGAACCAAGAAGAAAGGATCTTGTGGTCCCTCTTCATCTCATTCGACTCCTATCACGGTGCCCTACCTTCGGTTGCCCGAGGATGATCCCACTTATGTGTGGGATATTCATTTGCATAATGTGATAGTAGAATGGCCTGTTAATGTTGATCATTTGGCTGTTTGATATCCTTCCTCTCCTTCAGTCTATAGGATGGGATAACGTACTTCATTGGGGTGAGCTGGCATACCACTCCATTGCGCAGGCTATGTATGCTTGCATTACTGATTTTTCTACTGAAAATATGACATTTGTTATTGCGACCAGAGAAGGTCCAATTGATGTGGACCGTCATCTTATTTCTTTTTTAATGGACCTTCCAGTTAATGATGAAGGTATTCTGATTAGTACTCTAGTAGCAAAACCATCTGAAACTGAAAATCGAATGCTCACTAGAGATTTATGTAATATAGATGTGAAATGGAGTACTGGTAATGCGCTCGCCTCCAAGTTTCTAGTTCCCAGACATTGAATCCTCCATAGGATTTTCATTTCAATTGTCTATCCTCGATCTTCTAACAAAACCGAACTTACTACATTCATGGTTCATATTCTCCATTCTATCATTTCTGGAGTCTCTGTATGTCTTCGTTCTTTGATTTGTCATAACATAATTTAGTTTCGTCTCCACCTAGGTCATAGTGACATACCCTTTGCTTATCTTATGACTGTGTTAGCCACCCATAGTTTAGTGGCTATGCCTGTTGGAGAAGCTCCCATTCATCTTTTACCCTTTAACAACTCTAACATTAACAAGATGAATTTGAAGTTGGCCCCAGGCCAAGTTGATGTGGGTGCTGGTGGAGCTCCTGCCGCAAATGCAGAGGAAGGTGATTTACCTCCAGATGATGTCAATATAGATGACCTCTTTAATGAAATTGAATTTGATTCTGCTGATGAACCTAATTATCAGCCATCTGACTTTGATGCGCATCTGCGCTCACTTGAGGAGAAGGTTGAAAGTATGAATGTGTCCCATGAAATGCAATTTAAATATATGAGCAAGTATCTGAAGCGCATTAACAAGGGACTTCATCAAATTGATCCTTCCATACCTGCTCCTTCATCAGGTTTAGATTAGTATTTGAATATGTGTTATGTAATAACTTTTAAACTACTTGAATTTCTCTTGTTTTATGTACTTGGACTTGCTTGCTTATGGACCTGGTACTCTTGGTTCACTTAGTAATTGCATTCCTATATTCTCTTATTCCTCATTACTCTTCGATTTACTTCCTTATTTATCTACTTCCATTATCTTTTATTAATTCTTTTCTTTGTCATATTGTGACGAAAAGGGGGGAGAATTTTATCATGCTTGTGAAATATGGAATTGTGGATAGGTACATTTTTTTGCTGTATGATATTAAGGGGGAGTATTGTTGAGTATTGATGAGAGTATTGGTGCGTTTGGTGCGTATTGATTTAACCAGGTTGTTGTAACTAGTGCATGATTCTTTAGCCAAGTTGTTGTAACCGGTGCATAATACTTTGTTCTGCATATATGGTGCATGATTCTTTATTGTGCATGTTATGCTTATCTTATTTTAATGAAGTGTGTTTTGTCATAAATTTGACAAAGGGGGAGATTGTAAGTGCTATGTTTTCTAGCTCCTATAATGTCAAATTTTGTAGTGCCAAAACCTCTTGGAATCTATATCTTGTGCAACTCATCTTCATGTTTAAGATCATACAATTCTTATACAAGTTTAAGATGTTCCACTTCAAGATTCAAGCATCACAAGTGTAAGAGATATATAAGTTCAAGAACTACATCAACTGATAGATCAAGCTTTCAAGCTTCGACCTATGTCAAGACAAAATGCTTTACTTTGGTACTCAAAGCTCAAGGTGAATTTCAACTCAAGTAATTCAAATTCAAGCTTCAAAGTGCTACAAATTCAAGCTTCAAAGTGCTTCAAATTCAAGCTTCAAAGTGTTATAAGTTCAAGCTTCAACATACGTCAAGATATCAAGCTTCGTGAACTTCAAGATCAACCATCAACCGAAACAAAAGATGTTTTAATATCACTTATAAGGTATGAATGAACCTAGATTGACCATAGGTTAGGTCATTTTGATTGCATACTTTAATTGGGACATTACATAAGTGTATAAACTGTTTTCTCGACTAGTCTTAGCCTATGTTCGACTAGTCCTAGTACTGACTCGACCAGTTTAAGAAATTCCTCGACCAGTCCAAGGTTTGTTACTAATTTTTAAGATTTTCTGTTATAACCTCGACCAGTCCTGGAGACTGCTCGACCAGTCAAGTGAACAGTGCTCGACCAGTCGAGCAACTCGACTCAAAGTCCTGCAACCAAATTAGGTCCCACACAACCAGTCATAGGCATGACTCGACCGATCGTGGAGGCCACTCAACTGATCGTGTAGGTCATTTGACCAGTCGTGGAACGTCTTTATCTTATCGTGCCTGAATTTTCAAAAGTTTGTTGGTCCTTCGACCAGTCGAGCTGACCTCTGGGCCAGTCAAGTGAGTAGTTTCTGCACTTATAAATAGAGCATATTTTTAGAGTTTTTCATTGAATTCAAGCAAAATCAAGACACCACTCTGAGAGATAAGTTAGTGATATTCTTAAGCTATTTAGTGCTCATTTAATATTCTCTTTAATTAGCTTTTTTTCATTTGATTTTGTATTCTACATTCCAATCTTATTTGAAGAAGGGATTAAAGTTTTCCCATTTCTTGGAATCAAAATCAAATCAAGCTAGCCCAAAGTGATTTAATCTAAAAATCATTTAGAACTTAGAACCTTTTCATAAGAGAGTGTGGACATTGAACATCTATGTTGAACTTCTACTCCGAATTGGTTCTACCGGGCTACATCAAAGGAGAATATCTAGATAAGTATTTTACATTTCTGTAAATATATTCTTTTGGTTTCTTTGAGATTGTGCCAAGAAAAATTTCTTTCTTTTGGTTTGTCTGAGGTGATCCAAAAAACTCAGAGTGTGAGGTTTTTGAATTGTGTAAGCCCACTTGAAAGACACGATTGTGAAGGTTTTAGGTGAACCTTGAAAATCCTATTTGATAGTGAACGCCAATATCCAATGTGTGAGGATATTGGGAGTGGAGTAGTTGTGTGGCTGTTTTTCTAAACAGTTGGTGTACACACAAGAGAACCACTATAATTTCTGGCCTTGTGGTGAATGATTGATTGTGACATTATGTGGATGTTGTAATTTTCTTTTTAAGCATTTGTAGAGAATGTTGTAATCTTTTTACGCAAGTGTGGGAATGTTGTAATAGCTTAGTTATTTTCTTTGCTATTTTATTCTTTATTCCTCTGTATCGGTTTGAGATTTTGATACACAGACCATTTTAGGAATCAGGTTGTCCTACCATAAGCCAGTGGTTTTTGGTGTAAGGTTGTCCTTATAACAACATCTGTATCAACCTCTCAATACTTGTACGTTTGAGGTTGTTATTCATTTCTGCATTGTGAGATTGTTTAAGTGCTATCTTTATTTATATTTATTTAATTCCGCATTTAAGTTTTTAATTTGACATAGTCCTATTCACCCTCCCCCCCTCCCCATATAGGACTCTTAGCTCGGCCTTTTCATGCTTAAGCTAGTAGGATACACAGAGTATATGCTAGCATAACATCTTGATACATGACCATGCGCATCATTACATACTTATTATGAGTGATTGATCATAGCATGTGTCATTGGGCTAATTGTTTATGGGATTCCCTGAGAGACGGAGTTGCCCCACCTGAGCACGTGGTATGCACATGTTTGATGCTCGGAGCATGTCGTTTAGTTTATACTCTTGGGATGTGACATGTATGACTACTATTGTTTGCCTTATCTGATAATCAGGCTAGTGTAATTTATTACATCATGATACATGTCCATGCGTATCATTGCATACTTATTATGAGTGATTGATCATACATGTGCCATTGGGCTAATTGTTTATGGGACTCCCTGAGAGACGGAGTTGCCCCATTTGAGCATGCGGTATGCACAGGTTTGATGCTTGGAGCATGTCATTTAGTTTACACTCTTAGGATGCAATATTTATGACTACTGTTGTTTGCCTTATCTGATAATCAGGCCAGTGTACTTTATTACATCATGATACATGCCCATGCGCATCATTGCATACTTATTATAAGTGATTGATCATAGCATGTGCCATTGGGCTGATTGCATATGAAACTCGCTGAGAGACGGAGTTGCCCCACCTGAGCATGCAATATGCACAAGTTTAATGCTCGGAGCATGTCGTTTAGTTTACACTCTTGGGATGTGACATTTATGGCTACTGTTGTTTGCCTTATCTGATAATTAGGCTAGTGTACTTTATTACATCATGATACATGCCCATGCACATTATAAGACCCGTATCCTAGCCCGTATCGTTCCGTAGGCTTCCTCGGTTCTCTTGGTCAAATTTTGATGAGCTGCGATGCGTAGATAGCATTTGCACGGAACCCTAAGTCATATCCCGTGTTCTAGAGTCGGCTTGACCCAAGACTCATATCCTTGCAACCGCATCGACGCCACGGTTCCAACGCCACATCTTGCGCATTGAGGCAATACTTGGGCCAGGAGATGTGGGCCCGCGTTCAGTTCGAGGAAAACTCTGCGCATTGTAAAACTTAAGAGAGCATGTCCCATCAATCCCATCAATCAAGTACATGTCCCATCCCCAAAAGTAACCCCTAAAGTCAAATCTCTCTCTCTCCACCCATACATGTCAAGTACACCCATCACCTTTCACCCATTCGTCACCCATCACTCACCGATCTCTCTCTCTCTCTCTTACAACCTCTCTCTCTCTCATCTCTCTCTCATTTTCCCAAGCAACCCAACGTCCAAACATTTTCCATGGGAGAGAGGAGAAGTTAGTGTGGCCCACCTTCCTACCTCCCATCTCCACCATCCAAGCTTCATCTTAACCCTTAAACCATGTTCCATTGAAGCTCTAGGATGCGTTAATGGAAGAAAAAGTCCAAGAAGATCTAACGGTGGGTGTTTTTTTGGGATTTGATGAGTCGAGGGCCCACATGTGGTAGGACCCATCTCAATGTATGCATTGTATAGGGAGGGCCCATAGTGGCGGGGTCCCTCCCCTTCTCACATGTCTCTCTCTCTCTCTCCCTCTCTTTCTCACTCACTCCCTCTTTCTCTCTCTTTCTCATGTGTTGTGGACCCCACTGTGATGTATGATCCACGTCGTCCCATCCATGGGGCCCACCTCGCTGGCGTCAAGCAGACAGGCCACTGCTTGTCTGCCCGGACAAATCTAGATGAAGGAAAATACAAATATCGGCTTGATGTGAAATGTGGGCCCACCTTGATGGCACGTGTGGCCCACACATTTGTGGGACCCACCTACCATATGCATTTCATCCAGGCTGTCCATCCGTTGGATGTCCAGTGTGCTTGGATGAAGGATAACACAAATAACAGCTTGATCCAAAGCTTTGTGGGCCACCCACGTGTGGTGCATGTGTTTTATCTATACTATCCAGTCATGGACCCCACCCTCTGCATGTGTGGCACCCACACCGTCCAGCAAGGGACGTGGGACTGCACCGTGATGTGTGTCTTTCATCCACACTGTCCAATGCTTTGGACGGTGCTGGACACTGTTTGATAGGTGTTGTGAGACCCACCATGATATATTTGTTCCATCCACACCATCCAGATCATCTGGACGGTGTTGGAGTGTTTGGACAATGCAGTGGTGTTGCCCTTCATGATGTATGTGTTTCTTCAATGCCGTCCAACAGCTGTGGGGCCTTGTATTGATGTATGTGCTGATCTACACCGTCTATCCAAAGGGGGCCCACGTGATGTATATGTTTTTTATCCAGGCTAGACGCTGGATTAGATATTAATATAATATTATATAATATATATATGATACATATTATATATATATAAATATATTCATGTCTTTTATGGTGGGCCCCAAGTGGGTCCCACCTGATGAGAAGGAACGGATTGGCTGGTCTACCTCACACCAGCTATATAGCTACTGAGGTTGACATCAGCAAGTTCTGTGGGTCCCATCTGGACTGTGGGTCCCACACAATATATGTATTTTATCCCAACCGTTCATTGGGGACCCCACCTAGCTATTGTGTCAGTAAGTTATGTAGGTCTAATCAGAGGCATGTGTTATATCCAAACCGTCCATCCAATTGACAAGCTTGTCTTAAGGCTTAAGACAAAAATGAGGCAGATCTATCAGGTGGACTAGAATGCAGAAAACTGTGGAGATTGAACGTCCACCATTGAAACCCTTTTTGGATCATAGAAGTTTTGGATCTATATGAAATTTGTTTTCCCTCTTAATCCAAGTCTTCGTGACCATAAGACCAGATTGGATGGAGAATATACATTATGGTGGCCCCTGTGGATTTTAAACAGTAGAAATCGTTATCTCCACCGCTATTTAGGGTGTGGTCCAGATGATCTTTTGATATGATTCATTTTTTTAGTAAGTGATCTCTAAAAATAGATGTATGGTGTAGATAGCTCACCTAGAACGGTGGGCCCGATTAGATGTACCTATTGTGTATTCAAGGCCCATTGGTGTGGCCCATAGTGATGTGTATTAGACCCATGTGAGCAGCCCATAGTGATGCATATTAGACCCGTGTGAGCGGCCCATAGTAATGTGTATTAGGCCCATGTGAGTGGCCCATAGTGATGTGTATTAGGCCCATATGATACGGCCCATAGTGATGTGTATTAGGCCCATGTGATGTGGCCCATAGTGAGGTGTGTTAGGCCCTTGTGAGTAGCCCATAGTGATATATGTTTGGCCCATGTAAACGGCCCATAGTGATGTGTGTTAGGCCCATATGAGCAGCCCATAGTGATGTGTGTTAGGCCCATGTGATGCGGCCCATAGTGATGTGTATTAGGCCCATGTGAGAGGCCCATAATGATGTGTATTAGGCCCATGTGAGCGGCCCATAGTGATGTGTATTAGACTCATGTGAGTGGCCCATAGTGATGTGTATTAGGCTCGTGTGAGTGGCCCATAGTGATGTGTATTAGGCCCATGTGATGTGACCCATAGTGATGTGTATTAGGCCCATGTGATGTCGCCCATAGTGATGTGTGTTAGGCCCATGTGAGCGGCCTATAGTGATATATGTTAGGCCTGTGTGAGCAGCCCATAGTGATGTGTATTAGGCCCATGTGATGCGGCCCATACTGATGTGTATTAGGCCCATAGTGATGTGTGTTAGGCTCGTGTGAGCGGCCCATAGTGATATATGTTAGGCCCGTGTGAGCGGCCCATAGTGATGTGTATTAGGCCCATTGTGATTGTATGGGGCTCGATGTGATGTATAAGGCCCGTGTGATGCGGCCCACTTAATGTATGGGACCCTTGTGTAAGGCCCATTGTGATTGTATGTGGCCCATTGTGATTGTATGGGGCCCGATGTGATGTATAAGGCCTGTGTGATGTGACCCACTTGATGTATGAGACCCTTGTGTAAGGCCCATTGTGATTGTATGTGATTCATTGTGTTTGTATGTGGCCCATTGTGATTGTATGGGGCCCAATGTGATGTATAAGGCCCGTGTGATGCGGTCTAATTGATGTATGAGACCCTTATGTAAGGCCCATTGAGATTGTAGGTGGCCCATTGTGATTGTATGTGGCTCGATGTGATGTATAAGGCCCATGTGATGCGGCCCACTTAATATATGAGACCCTTGTGTAAGGCCCATTGAGATTGTAGGTGGCCCATTGTGATTGTATGTGGCCCATTGTGATTGTATAGGACCCTTTGTGATGTAATTGTGGCCATTGTTGAGGCCTGATGTAATGTATATGTGGCTCTTGAGCGAGGCCCATTGTGATGTATATTAGGCCTTTACGTGAGGATATGGGCCCACTATATGTTTGACTCTATATAGGTCACTCCTTGGGAGCAATGTTGGTTAAATGTCGACATTAATGGGCAATGATGGTTAAATGTCCTCATTGTGACCTTCCCTTAGGCCCTTTGATAGGCCGATTATCGCTGGCGATTATTGATACCGGTTATTGATATCGATTATGAGTATGTGATAGCATAGCATCATGATACATGCCCATACGCATCATCTGCATGTTTATTATGAGATATAGTTGGTCATTGCATATGCCATAGGGCAGGTTGTTCATGGGACTCCCAGATAGGCGGAGTTGTCCCATATGAGCGCACGGTATGTGGAGGATTGATGCGTGATTGGACTATGTGACTCATGCATCTCGCATTGTGTGATTATGATTACCTTACACCTTAGCGACATCAAGGCCGTAGTCTCCAAAGGCATATCGTAGATGGGCAGATGGGACACCAAAAATCTGTTCTACATGGGGTGCTATAGATATCCTTGAGTGAAAGTCTCATAACCCTCTTGGTTCCAAAGGTTGCTCCAATGTCGAGACCGAGTGGATGCATGAGTGCAAGAGGGCCATATACCGTTAGGCCGAGTCTCCCAATGTGTCGTAATCGGTTGGAAAGGGGTGCAGCCTTACCTACTCGAGAGGAGGGGGCAAAGCTAGGCTGAGTTTGACCAGCTCGAGGAATGGGTCCGCTATCGATGAGCCGGGCCCAATATTGGTAGGCAGATAGTGAGGTCTCTTCCACTCACCTTGTTGCACACGATGGGGCAGCAATCTAGTTTGGAGTGTACTAGACCCCGGTGATGATCCCCGAGATGTACAGTACTGATACGTGCACTTATTGAGTAGGACTTGCATATTCATTCATTTATTTATTCACTATCCACTTGGGATGGTGGTGCGCAACTAATTATTGTGTACCTTCGCAATGACAAGGATTTTAGTTGGGGCGTGCAACTAACTTAAGGTCAGGGGTTTACCACATTGAGTCTGGCTATCCAAATTTAGGTATGGGACTGGTTTGGATAGAAGTTCCTTGTGATGGACCCCATAGCCTGTGATACTATGTACTATCATCTCGACTTCACTCCAGCTTAGTCATTTCATGCACATCGCATATTGCATTGCATTCGCAACATTTAGCATTTTGGGTTACTATGTTTCTGCATTTATATGGCTTAGATGAGGTTGATGGTATTCGTGGCTCATCAGGATTTGCATATTGTATTACATCCTCGGCATCTGATATTTGGCTCATTATGATCTGCATTCCGTACTCTGATATTGTATGACTCATGGACTTATCAATATTTTCGCTTACTCTGATATCTATGATTCATAAACTTGCTAGTATCTCCTATATTGTATGATTTATGGCATTATATTGAATACTTGGCACTTATCTTGCGCACACACTTTCACCACCCTCTAAGCTTTCTATAAGCTTATGCATGATAGATGCATGCAGGTGGTGTTTGGTTGTAGCAACATTGAGAATTGGAGGGTGCAGCGTACCTTTGGAGTTTGATTATCGATACATGTATTTCCCTTTCAGCATTGTACTCAATTGTTTATATTAGTGGATATGTGATGATGATGTTGCCTTTGTGATTTGGGTAAACTTTTGGTTATGCTTCTTATGAGATAAATGTACGTTGAAAAATCCTCCTTTTAGGATCCCAGGATCGGAATCTGGCGTATGGGCGATGAGAGCTGAGAATGGGGTACTACTGAGGCTGTCAGAAGATGGTGATCAGGAATTTGTGAGCCCGATTTCTGAGTTTGTGGCGTGACAGAAGATGGTATTAGAGCATAACTTAGGAATACTTGAGGATAACATTACATATCTACTAATAGCTACCTTATACTGTATGATTGTTGCGAACTTAGAATGATTAGATCCTCGAATTCGAATAACTTAGAAACTTCCTGATATAGCTCCCTATTATGTGTGTATTCAAGGGTGCCCAAGGATGATAGGCCCTTGTTCCTTCCTGTAGGACATGACACCTAAGTGAGTGACCCAAGCAACTTCCGCTTCCCCGCATGAGACTTTTGCACCCCCATCCAAGTCTAGCGCAGCACCGGCCATGTCCGTAAGTGCGGACTAGCTGCAGCAGATGTTGCAAGCAATGACCACCATTCTTCAGAGAGGAGACTGGAAGAGGCAAGCCCCCTCCGGCCAGTAGCATCGGCAGCCACAGAGGCACAGGAACCGTCCATCCTTCCGAGCATTTGCACCACTTATACATCAGTCGTCAAGTGTATGCTTTAGACATGGTGAGGTAAGGTACCGCTTCTGGGAGTGCCCCCACCCTCGACAGCCCCTGCCACCTAGACCGTTCTTAGGTGCTTGCTTTGGGTGCAGTGGGATAGGGCATTGTAGGAGCAAGTGTCCCAGTCCTCAGTAGCAGCAGTGACGATAGTATCTGCGGCCGGGACCCCAGCAATGGCAACAGTAGCAGCAGGATCCTCAGACATCAGGAGGAGTCGTCGATGATTTGTACGACTTAGCCCCTACACCGACTTGCTAGATTGCTCATGAATGAGGTATCTTAGGAGTTAGAGCTTGAGATTCGTGGGCGTTATCCCCATCTCTTAGGTGTTTGATTATGTTGGTATGTTGTGTTCTGATTATATATATAGTTGTGTAGTTTTCCTCCCTTGGTGAGCTCTGTATTTGTTATGTTGTGGTTTAAATTTCGAGGACGAAATTTTTATTAGGAGGGGAGAGCTTACGAACTGTATCCTAGCTTGTACCGTTTCGTAGGCTTCCGCGGTCCTCCCGGTTAAATTCTAGCGAGCCACGACACGTACATAGCATTTACGCGTAACCCTAAGTCGTATCCTGTATTCCAGAGTTGGCTTGACCCAAGACTCATATCCTTGCAACCGCGTTGTCGCCGCAGTTCTGAGGCCACATCTTGCGCACTGAGGCGATACCCAGGCTAGGAGATGTGTAATGCCCTGAATTTCGAGGGTCGAGCAAAGGCTCAACTCCCAAGATCCATCGCATCACTTATGAACATAGAAAATGATGATTAAATGTTGTCCGCATTAGTGCATTAAACATGAATGGGATTACACTAAATCAACATATCATACTCTAGAAAGAGATAAATTAAGCAAGCGGAAGACTGTGATAAATATATATTAAGTATATGCGTGTTTCACAACCTCTAGAGTATGAGTGTGTTACTGGGTTGAATATATACATGTTTTGTTCCAAAATATACAAAATGATAAAATGTGAATGTCCGACTAAATCATATAGTCCCTGTAATCCCGTCGATCAGTACATGGTCTACATAGACCCACCTGATAGTTCTATATGGGAGAACTCCTCATCATCATAAAAGTCTGCCTCCGCCTCGTACGCCATATCATCATCTGTAGCTAAAACAAAGTCTGGTTGGTGTTTTAAAACACTGGCCCAGAGTGGGAGTGAGTGATCAACTCAGTGGTACTATAAGGCAAAGGTTAACATGTTATCAATTCAGTCAAGCAGTAATGATAAAGCAATACAATAAGCATTCTCTAACTACTTTGGTTAATGCAAGGATGATATGTAGTAATGATGCATGCCCTCGCCTACACTCCCTTAGCGACACCATCTCACAGTCACACATGCTACTCCCACTATGCCTTCATCACCAAAGCACATGCAGTGTGGTGCATGTACGTGTTAGCCGAGTTTCTTGATTAGGCTTATTCATACAACAGATTTGGGAAGCTAAGGTACCTCCCTTTATATCATTTACCCAACGATGATCCATCTAGGGTTGTTAATCCTATTTAAGCACATACGATAGACAAGTTATAGGGCAACATCACCCTTGATTTGAAAAGCAGTGGATAGGCAAGTTCATGAGTTTACACTGGAGGTCACTATGGAAGGCTCGTCACCTAAGCGTAGGCCTAATTTATACTCAAGGTCATTACGGGAAGGCTCGTCACCTTAGCGTAGGGCAACAGCTCGAATACAGTGTCCCATACCACCGTATTTGGCTCACGAGTTTGGGTTGCTCACTGGTCACTATGGGGAGGCTCGTCACCCCAGCGTAGGTCGACAGCTCGACCACGGTATGCATACCACCATGCCCGGCTCATGAGTCATGGCGGATCGTGGTACCAAGGTAACAGGCTTTACATTGGAAAGTGGTACCTTAGATTCAAGCAATAGTGTCCATATATGGTAAACACACATTAGGTCAATCGGGTTACTTGACAAGTTCGTTTGGTATGAGCGTATGCTAGATTAATCGACATGGAGCGCATACACACTCCTCGTGGCCTAACCACTGCCGATAATCACTATACAACTTGGATTCATCAAACGTATCCGTTGTGGCCAGACTAGTTCGGCCACTCAATTGGAAACCGTTACCAATTGCATGAACTACGTATTAGTCTCAATCATACTTAAATACAATAGGCATTCATATGTGATAATCAAACAGCAATTAACAACCAATTCAAATATAAATTTCATTTGAGCATGTTAACAAACACATAGTGAACATATTATCATACATACGTATTTCATCCATAAATCACGTAGTAGCAAGATAGGTTACATGAAGGAAACTGGAACTATGGATAAGGTAATTGAGAATCCAATCTCAACACCCTCATTAAATACGTTTCAACAAGCAATTTCTCATTCAGACATTTTATCAAACACTTAGACTACACATTTTAACATACATGTAATAAATTAGTTATAACATATATTATGGCAAATCCTTTCACAAAGGAGTTGTCATACTTACAACAAACATGAATTTTAGATTAATAGTCATGTCAAGTATAAATCATAATTTGCTATTCATTCAAACATTTCAACAAACACATGGAATGCATTTAGTATACAACCTAGTTTACACATACATGTTATTTCGAAAACGTCGTAATTAAGATCATATGACAGCAATCAAGTTAGACATAAATCATTGCTGATATTGAAAGCCTTGAAAATGGTAACCTAAACTTTTAGAGTCCTCACCTTTTGTCGGTTCGCTCGTTACGAACTTAGTTCGTACACAACGTCCCGGTTTTCAGCACAACAGTTACCTAAACATTGAAATAGGTTGCTATTTCATCGATTTCCCTATTTGGATTCCTAAAACAGGTTAGGGTTATGATTTCTTACCCAAAAATGAAGTTGGATTCGACGGTGCAGCGATACGGGTGAGATGATTCGGTATATGGAGTAGTGGGAGTGAATCCCAGCAACGATCCACTGATCTCACTCTCTTCTCCTCACTCTTTTCTCTTCTTTTCTCTTTTCTCTCACCTAGGGTTTGGAGAAAATTCGTATGGAATGAGAGAGGGGTGGTTTAAGGGCATTATATAGGCTCAGAACTGATGTCAATGGCCCCATGGCCATGATATACTTAGGTTATAGCCAAAGGGTGCCTGTTTCGGGCTAACGGAGTTCATCCGGAGGTCCATTACTCACATACGATCTGGAGAAAGTTCCCTGATAATGGATCCATGCCAGGTTAAGGTTTTGGTCCAATCGGATTAATGGATTGATCGTGGGGGACCTGTTTCAGTTCAACGGTCATTGTTACTTGATCAGGGCCACAAGCATACCGATATGTGCAGGAAAATATCCCTGATCCAAGGGTATAGTTTGTTCAAAATCTAATGGTCTGAAACCTTCAATTTCTCCTGCAAGTGAACGGTCCAATTCACTTAAGTTCGAGTTCATTTTTTAAGGATATTCGCGTTTCTTAGACACTTTGCTCAGGGCTCAAGTTGTGTGTTTCTAGATACTATTTGGACTCGATTCCTACGATGGTTGTCAAGCCCAGTAAGTGGTCATAACCTTATAGTTTCGCAGTCATCGGACTTTCAACGCGCGGTCTAGGTTCGATACGGAGTTTCAATGTGCTCCCAAGAGCAACCGGGCTTTGAGATTGATCCTACGTTTCTAGGTAATGTTGGGTTCGTGATTCTAATCGTTTTAGGTCTTGCAGTTCGTATAAAAAGTGGTTTAAGCTAATTCACCGATTAATTCAGTTTAGTACTTAATTAGTTTTCGTCTGATTTCTATAAAATCCGATCTTTAGTGATTTTTTGCCTGAGGTGATACTCATGTCTTTGTACAGATTTTTTTGAGACGTTACAATCTACCCCCCTTAAAGAAAAATTTTATCCTCGAAATTAGTACCTTTTTGTACTCCTCGAGAATCTGAGGGTAGTTCTTACGGACCTCGGCTTCTTTTTCCCAAGTGGCCTCCTCAGTATGGTGAGTCCACAATACCTTCACAAGTGGAATCACTTTACTACACAGCACCTGTTCCTTCTTGTCTAGGATACGTGTCGGTCGCAGTACATAAGTAGCATCTTCACTCAACTGTACCTACTCCTATTTGATAATGTGGAAAGGATCAAGAACGTATTTCTTCAGCATCGATACGTGAAATACGTTGTGCACGCCTGCAAGTGGAGTGGGCAAAGCGAAGCGGTATGCTACCTAACCCACTCGGTCTAGAATCTAAAATGCACCAATAAATTATGGCATGAGTTTCCCCTTCTTGCCAAATCAAAAGACTCCCTTCATTGGGGAAACCTTCAGGAATACATGGTCCCCAACCTCAAATTCTAACTGTCATCGTCCGGTATCAGCGTAGCTCTTCTGCCTGCTCTGTGCTGTAAGAAGTCAACGCCTGATAATGTCGATCTTCTTTGAGGTCACCTGTACCAAATCTGGGCCAATCAAACTCTTCTCACCAACCTCTGTCCAACAATGCAGTGCTTGACATGGGCGCCCATACAAGGCCTCATCGGGAGCCATGCCAATACTTGCTTGAAAGCTGTTGTTATAAGCGAAGTCAGCATAGGGAAGACAGTCATCCCAACTGTCTTTGAAGTCAAGCACATATGCCCACAACATATCTTCTAACACCTGATTTACCCATTCTGTCTGCCCATCCGTCTGTGGGTGGAACGCTGTCACAACCCAAATCTGGGGACGGACAACTACCGTGATGTCCCGAATTCGACACTCGACTTCCATATGCCAAGTCTCGAGTTTGAGCACCATAAGGAAGATTTTTTATGGAATTTTTTTTATATATACATATAATAATACCTGATCATGAAGATCCATGATAAAAATATTCAAGCAACACTCTCCATTATAAATCCTAATGGTTACAAGTATAATGCTTTATAAAAGGTACATAACGTTAACATTGCCAAATCGAAAAATAGATGCAATGCATCAAGAAAGCTAAGTCTTTAAAGCTACTCCAGCCCTAAAAAATGGGAAATAAGAAGCTTAGGCAAAAAGCCTAGTGAGTACACACATGTGTGTAGTGTGTCCTACATGCAAGCAAGATAAATACACTGCAAGAAAATCATATATGTGAAAGGCGTGTAGCACGTAAGGTGTGATGCCAATGTCAATGCAATGCATATGCATCATAGTGATACTCCGAGTCAATGTTACCAGCATCACCAAGTCATATTTTCATTTCTCTCATACCACAGCCATAACCGTTTACACGCATCCGTAATCACATCATCATCATCATCATATTGTCATACCATATCATAACTGTATATCTCGGGAAGCACTGTGGTCAATACCATGCACCAGACACTAGTAATCGACCTCACATACCTGCCCTATGGTGTACTTCCACCAAGTGTATATCATGGAAAATACCGTGGTCGATACCTATGCACCAGACACTAGTAATCGACCTCACATACCCGCCCTGCGGTGGACTTCCACCCAGCATGCCAGTAGCGGACTTCATTCGCACTTCTCCTCGCAGGCGAGTCAGACCGGTCCCTGTTTGCACCTCAGCCCTTAAGCAAGTTGGATCCACCTCTTCTCAACCCGACCTCGTCAGTGGGAGTCAAATCCATGACCCATGTATCCACTCGGCCCGACGGTGAGGCAACCCTAGCTAGCATAGGGGTTTAGGGACTTTCAACCCAACGGGCACATCATCACCTACTATTTCCACACTTCCGGTGTCCCGTTCATTTTCAAGGATAACCCGAGTCATTATCATAGATGTACATTTCATCGTCAAGATCCAACTCATGTTATACGGCACGACTGTGGTGTTTCGATCATCATGTATGTCATGATTATACATGAATTCAAGCAATCATGATAAGGCATACGTTCAAGTGCATATGGTATGCATATAATGCCATGAGTTTAGGGTCTGCTTAACCTCTAAGCCAAAATGACATACAATCATCATGTGCCACTGTCAACTATATCAATCCATAGTCATGTGACTAAACTGAAGAGGACATATTCTACACATAAACAAATGTATTGAAGTACACTCGCACATACCATCATTCCATGGTGCATAGTATGATCAATATCAACATGATTAAGTACATGAATTTAGTATGTTAGGAAGTGGAACAACATTAATCAAGATATCAAATCACATGCTTCTATTAACCATAATCACAACATCACTATATCATCCATAGCTATCATAGTCATGAGCATTAATTGTATTCAGAATTACACCATATCCTTCGCAAGATAGATATTCCATTAGCGGCTTTGGCCCAACATTATTTTCTTCTATTAGGACCACATGGTTATACCCTAACTGGGCCTTATGATTAGTGAGTGGTGATGACGTAAAGTACATGCACCAAGTGGTTATGAGATGAAACACATAAATATAACATATAGTAAATGAGCCACATGATGGATGGTGCTGACGAAACTTATATAATGTAGTGGGCTTCACCTTCAAGTGGGTTGTTAGGAGGTTGGATTTGTAAATAATTATCATATTAGTTCTACAATGGTTTGGAAGGCACAGGTAAACCTCATAAGATATAGTGAGCCTTAAGTTAGACGACTTGGTATATAATATACACATAGGAGTAAGTCACGGTTGGGTAATTCGGGTTTATCTCATACAATGTAGTGGATCCTACTTCCAAGTGGTACTACAAGCAAATGGGTCCACACATAAACATTACGGTGGGTCCCAACAAGTAGATAATATAGGTAACTCACATACATTAAGGTAATGCAAGGAAGAACAATTCAAATGCACGAGACACACGTCAGCGGGCTCCATGATCGAAATGTTTGGTTGGCAAAATAATTGAATAGTGCGGATAAAATACGTACATTGAGTGGGTTCACAAGTGTTCGAAAGTTATACGTTCAATTAACGCTATTTCATATCGTTTGACTTATTTAGAAATTGAATCTAGGTCATTTTGGAATCATGTTCTAGGATTAGCTAGCCTAATGGATAAATGGTGAAATATGCAATACTCACATCAAGCTAGGGTCCATAATCAATCTGACATACATCCTAAATTCACATACTAAGAGGTTACACCATCAGCATAGTCCATGAGTCTGAGTAATCACACAATTCTCATATGCCCACATGGTCTTATGGCCACTCCATTATCAGAAGTCCATATGGTTGAGTGGCCACACAAATGTCACTCTACTTGCCATAATAAAAGATTTAAGGTCACATAGTTACTTATTTTTACTACACTATAACTCATACATCTATGGGCAACCACTTTATTAAGCTCTCACATGGTTATGTTGTTGATGACATAGTTTCACTTGGTTGAGTGGACATATAATTAGTATCATGGTCTAGTAACCGCGTCTTAAAGCATCTAAGGTACAATCACAAGCATACCCACCATACCTGGTTACACTACGTTACACTTAACTCTTAAACTATGATCACCCTATACTTCATATGGAGAATGACTCAGATCGGTGTCACATGATCAAGAGACCAGGAACTAGCTTCCATCACATCAGATATAGTTTAGTGGTCCCCGCATTTGCCTCACCTATGAGCATAATGTAAGGGTTGTATTTATGTTGCATGACACCGAATTGAGGGGCACTCCATTATCAAATTGCATAATTCAACCTCTATCATAAGGCTCATGACTAAGAAAATCTGCACGTACAACCCGGTTGTTCATGGTTTAGGTGACTATGGCTATGCCCATAAGCACATGGTCATATCATTGGGTGGTCACCAATGCCACCTGACTTCATGTAATTAGTTGGCCTTGTGTGCATTTCACAATTATACGGTTAGATAACTACATATATTCCACAATTACATATGATTAGGTGACCCTACATATGCCACATACCCTCATGATTAAGGGTCCAAATACATATATCACATCCTCATGCCACTAAAGTCTACATATTTATTATAATTAAACATGTTTAAGGGTTTAAACACAAGTCACATGATCCTATTACTTAGGGTCGCACTCTAACCAAAGTGTCAAGTGATCAAGGGCTGTCCATACTCAGCCCATTTAAGGGATTAATCATCATTACTTCAAAAATTACAATACCAGTTCATCATACGTTCAATGCATGGAGATTACAAACTCTTGTCGAAGAGGCCCAATGGTTAGCCCAAATAAGGCTACCACTAATGGGCCCACATGGCGTTCACTCAAAATGGCCTTAACATTCTTGGGCCCACACATCAATGAAATTTATAATGAGTTCTATATGGTGGAGCTCATGGGGCTTTCCCATGAGGTTAAGTTGTATGTGACCCACTTAAGACTTAGGTCTACTTTGATTTTAGTCCAAATCCTAAAAATGATATAAGGAAGTGGATGGTCCACATCGATTAAATAGATACCCCATGGTGGCCTTAGGTTGGATTCAATAGTTAAGTCTTTATTCTCACAGCCTTGTATTGTATGGTCCAATTCAGATTGGATTGACTGATCTTTGGGACAATGCCCTAAAGGGGACCCGGTACATGGGCTAGATGGGTTGAATATCTAATGCATCATCAGGATGGCCCATAATAAATTTTTAGTGATGAGAGTTCAATTTACATTATTTCATAATGTACGCTATCTAATCTTTGGATGGGCCTGATTCATGGTAACATACCGTCAAAAGGATTGATAAAATAGATAAACAATGAGGATCTTAAAAAGATATCATGTGCATAACACCTACATCAAAGTGGGCCATACCATACACGAGTTGAGAGGGTTACCCTCCATTGAATATTCATAATCATTTATTGGGCCCACAGAGATGTAGTTCATAAATCTAGCCCATCCATTATGTGTGTCCCACCTGGTTGAGGGGTCAGACCAAGTTTTAGATACATCCAAATTTCAGGTGGACCTAACAATTGATTTTACATGCTCGAGCTTTGAGTTGTACGAATGGTTCAAGGAGATCAAAGTTACATGGGTCCTAAAGTGATGTATTTATTATACCTACACCATTCATCTATTTTTAGAGATCATTTTAGAAAATTATCCAAAAATGAATCATAACCAAAGATTATCTGGACCTCACCTCAATTAGCAGTGAAGATAATGATTTCACCGTTAAACCATTCACAGGGCCCACCATAACTTTTATTTTCCATTCAATTTGTTCATAAGGTCATAAAGACCTAAATTAAGGGAAAATACAAATTTCATATTGGTCCAAAACTTCTTACCCAAAAAGGGTTTCAATGGTAGATGTTTAATCCTTGCTGCTTTTGTAGTGTGGCCCACTTGATAGTTAGATCTATCTTATTTTTCTTCTCAAACCTTAAGATAAGCTCACCAAATGGATGGATGGTTTAGATATAACATATACCACATGATCAAGCCCATGAAAATTGTTGATTTATTTAGCTTCATAAATTTATTTTTATTTTTATTTTTTAATGGTGTGGGCCACCTGAGTTTCGTGTATGACTGAATTTTGAGGGTGACCCATTTTTAAAGGGAACCCATCAAATGCACGGTGTAGATGCTCGACATGCATCATGGTGGGACCAGTGGCGGGACCCACTATCCCTACCCGTTCCAACAAGCAGCAGCTGCTGCAGTGTCCCTGGACGCTCGTACGTCAGCAGTAAGGTGCTGACGCCCCTTGCATATATGTATTTTTTTAATTTTTTTTTGTTTTGTTGTGGTTTTTCATAGGCGGGGCCCACATAAAAACAATCTAACCCATCTGTTGCATTCCCTGGCTCGTGACAGATCAAACGAGTCCAATATTCAGTATATTTTGGTGTACGACGGGCCCTAAAAGTTTCACTATTAAAATATATTTTTTGATGGTGTGGCCTACTAGAGATTTGGATTAACTTCATTTTTCCTCTCAACACCTAAAATGATCTAAAAAACATGATGGACGGTGTGGATTAGATACATACATCAAGGGGGTGGACTTGTGGGTCCACAGCCTCTCCTTTCCAATTCAAGCAGTAGGGATGCTGCTTGCTGCAGCGTCCCTTGGACGCTGGTAGCAGCGTCTCTCCCTTAATTTTTTTTATTTAAAAATTTTATTTGTTGGATATGTGCACGTGTGTGCATTGGTGTACATATGTGAGGTTGGCCACCCCAATGGGCTAATGCTTGGATGATTTGGATGTCATACAAACATTTTTGTGGGGCCCACTATCAATGGGTCCCACATGAACTTTATAATAAATTGATTTTATATGTTTTCTCCTATCCATCCACACCATTAATAGCATCATCATCATTATTATAATTTTCTTCACCATCAATCATACTATCTTCATCATCTACACCATTCCTAACATTTGAGTATCATATTTACCATCCATAAACATAATGAAAACAAAAATAAAAATAAGTGGGGAGGGTGTACTCACCTTGATGAATTACATGGATGGTTGAGATGGATGGAAGGGATGGAATTAATGGTTAATATGGATGGAAGGGATGGGATTGATGGAGTTGATGGCCCACCAAGATCACTCCTCTCTCTCTCTCTCCATGTGTAGAAAAATGGTGAAATGTTAAGGGATGGAGGGGTATTTGTAAAGAAATTCATAAAATTTTGGTTAAGTTAGGCTAATGTGATTAATATTAGCTTAGGCTAGGATTATGAAAATTAATTTATGATTTGTAATTAATGGTGGGTTAAAGGAGCATGGGATGACATGATGTGATGATGTCATACATCAGGTATAGCATGGAGAAGAGTTGACTTGAGGTGTACATGATAGATGAGAGGTATGGGTGTGTGACATCACACACATGGGTAGAGATTCTCTCACCCATGTGTGGCATGTGTATGTGTGTATGACATGTGTTGTGCACATGTGTGGAGTGGAATACATGGCGCCTTGTGCACATGATACACTAATTATTCTTTACGGCGTATCTCACAAATGGAGTATCATATAAACGCACGGGTTGTACCTCCACGATCGCGGTGACGGGGTGGTCGATATGAGATAGGTTTGGGGTCTTGGGGTTTCGGTCAGTTGGGTGTGTACTATGCTCGGCTAGTCCAGGTTTGGCTAAGGGCGTCGATCATCGTGTACATGAGCATAGAAAGTCTTACAAATGCGGTACTGAACTTCAGTTTCACACCCATTACTTCTTGGATACGAGTCTAAAAGATAGATGTGAATCACGTGTCTCGATTCAACACGATCTCCATAGGCACTCCATGCAGACGTACTATCTCCTTGATGTACAGCCTTGCTAAATCATCTGCTAAGTTTGAGACTGTAATCGGGAGGAAATGGGCCGATTTCGTCAATCGGTCCACAATCATCCAAATGGAGTCATATCCCTTCCTCATCTTCGACAACCCTAAAATGAAATCCATAGAGATGAAATCCCATTTCCATTTAGCTATAGGCATGGACTGAAGTAAACCAGGAGGTCGGTAATGTTCGGCCTTGACCTGCTAGCACGTGAGACAACAGGACACAAAGTCTGCTATGTGGGCCTTCATGTTGTCCCACCAGTACGAACGTTTCATATCCCAATACATCTTTATACTACCAGGATGCATCGCCATCTTCGAATTGTAAGCAGCTTCGAGAACTTCCCTTCTCAAGTCATGAAGGTTTGGGATGTATAAGCGGTCATGATAACGTAAACCCCCATCCGAACCAACTCTCCATTCAAAGTCTTCATCGTCACTAGCTCGTTTTCGCAACTCTACCAACTCTTCATCTTCCCTCTGAGCCACAATGATTTGATCATCGATAAGTGGCTATACACGAATATGTGCGACGCTCTCGAATGACTCCTTTACTATAAGCCTCTGCTCGAAGTCTTGCACAAATTCTACCATATTCCATTCCTCTATCATTAGCAGAGCTACAAATGCTATCGTCTTCTTACGGCTCAACGCATCTGTCACGAGGTTAGCCTTGCCAGGATGGTAGGAGACTTCAAACTTGAAGTCTTTCAAGGTTTCCATCCATCGTCGTTGCCTTATATTCAGGTCTCTCTACGTGAATATATACCTAAGACTCTTGTGGTTGCAAAAGAGCTTGAACTCCTATTTATAGAGGTAATGTCTCCAGAGCTTTAATGTAAAGATGATGGCCTCGAACTCCAGGTCGTGCGTAGGATAGTTCTCCTTGTGTTTCCTCAACTGTCGCGAGGCATAAGCAATCACTGTCCTTTTGCATAAGAACACAACATAAACCAACACGAGAGGCATTGGTGTATATGGTATACCCCCTGCTCTGGCAATACTAGTATGGGTGTGGACGTCAACTTGTCTTTCAATTCCTGAAAGGCTACTTCTGCCCTCTCATTCCATGCAAACTTGAGATCTTTCCGAGTGAGCTAAGACAACGGTCTGGCTATCTTGGAAAAGTCCCTAATGAATTAACGATAGTAACCCGCCAGGCCGAGGAAACTCCTCACTTCAGTAACCGAACTGGGCTGTCCCAGTCCTGAACTACGGTCACCTTAGCAAGGTCCACAGCTATTCCTTCCTTGAACACCACATGTCCCAGGAACTTGACCTCTTATTTCCAGAAGTCACACTTATTGTACTAAGCAAACAACTTGTTCTTCCTTAAAGTATCAAAGACTACTCGCAGATACTCCTCGTGACCTTTCTGACTCTTGGAGTATATCAGGATGTCATCTATAAATACGATGATGAATCGGTATAGATATGGCTAAAACACTCGGTTCATAAGGTCCATGAATACGGCCGGTGCGTTTGTGAGTCCAAACGACATCATAAGGAACTCATAGTGCCCAAAGCTAGTTCTGAACACTGTTTTTTGCACGTCCTCATCCCTGATGCACAACTGGTGATACCTTGACTGTAAGTCAATCTTAGTGAAGTACTGTGCCCCTTTCAACTGATCGAATAGATCATCTATCCTGGGCAAAGGATACTTGTTCTTCATTATCACTTGATTCAACCTGCGATAATCAATACAAAATCACAGCGATCCATCCTTCTTCTTTATAAACAACACAGGTAATTCTCAAGGAGATACACTCGGTTGTATGAAGCCTGCATCTAACAGCTCATCGATCTGTCTCCTCAGTTCCTCCATCGTACAGGGAAGCATGCGATACGTTGGTAGAGATATAGGTGTCGCACCTGTCACTAGCTCGATGATAAAATCGATCTCGTGCTGAGGATGTAATTTAGGTATCTTCCTGAACATGTCCATGAAATCCTAGACTACTGGCGTGTTCCCAAGTATCGGACCATCATGATATTTCAATAGGGAAGCATAACAAAGGACGCGAAAGGGTAACTGACCTGAACCGGGAAGGCGAAGGCTATGCCCTCTGGCCCATGGGCTGTCGCCAATCTGGTTTCACAATCAATCTCTGCCTTTGTATTAGTGAGCCAATCCATGCCAAGGATGACGTCGTAATGGTATATCGTGGTGACAATCAGGTCTATGCGTATCGTCCTGCTCCCTAAATCTATCAAACAGCCCTCACACAACTTAGTGGCATCTGTAAAAGTTCTTACTGCTGCGATAACTCTCACCCCAACCACAAGGGTCGTATTCAGCCCTAAGCGCTTGACCGTAGAACATGATATCATCGAAATAGTGGACCCAGTGTCCACCAACAGAAATACGGGTGTACCTTGGATGTGGGCAGTGACTTCGAAGGCTAAAGGTACTGTAGCTACTGACTCAGACGCTTCAGTTGCAAGTGAGTGCACCCGAGCTTGTTGAGGATGATTCAGCTACACTGTCATAGGTCGTTGAGGTGGCCTAAGTCGAGGTGTGGGTGGTTGGTGAGATGGCTATGCAGGCGGTGCTGATCATAGAGGGAGAGCTGAGATAGGTTGCGGCATCTGACAGTTGGTCTTCTAAGGAGGGACGAAGCCATTGTCCCTCATCCTGGTAAAGAAGTAAGTATCAGTATGGCCCAACCACTTGCAGTAGGTGCACCACACATCTGATCGCCTAAGCTGGGCCAGTAGAGCCGTAAGTCTGGGAGGTGAATCTGCATGCGGCCTCTTGCCGAGGAACGGCCTGTTCAGCAAATCAGGTCGAGGCCTTGGACTCATGGGTTCACATGTATGGGACAGTCTATCCCCATCCTGATTAGCTCGCAGGGATATGTTCACTAGCTCAGCATAGTTGGGAATGCTAACGCAACACATCTTCATATGTATTTCAGGCTGTAGACCCTCAGAAAATCACTGCATTCGCATAGGTTTCTAGGTAATGTTGGGTTAGCGATTCTAATGGTTTTGGGTCCTGCAGTTTGTATAGAAAGTGGTTCGAGCTAATTCATCGATTAACCAACCTGAGATCAGGAGTTTACCATATTGAGTCTAGCTATCCAAATTTAGGTATGGGACTGGTTTTAATAGAAGTCCCTTATGATGAACCCCACAGCTTGCGATACCACGTACTATCATCTCGTCCACACACTCCAGCTTTGTAATTTCTTTTGCATTTGCATATTGCATTGCGCCCTCACCATATGACATTTGGTTTACTATGATTCTGCATTATATGGCCTAGATATGACATTTGGCTTACTGTGTCTCTGCATTGTAAGGTCGATCTACATTTCTTCCTTAGTATATGACAATGGCTTATTATGTCTTTGCATCGCATAGGTTGGAAAAGGCTGATGGAATTTATGGACTTGCCAGTATTTTCGCTTACTCTGATATTTATATGCTTGGACATGCATCGCACACATATACACTACCCTTTAAGCTTCTTGTAAGCTTATGCACGATAGATGCGTGTAGGTGACGCTAGGACGCAGCCGAGATGAGGCAATAGCGTGCGGCTTAGCTTCTGGAGTTTTGATATCTATCTTGTATTTCCCCTTTATGTATTGTACTCTAAAGTTGTTTATCATAGTAGATATGTGGTGATGTTATTATTTGTATCTGGGTTATAATTATAATTATTTTCTTTACAAAAATTTCATGTTGAAAATCCTCCTTGTCGGATCCCAGGATTGGAATCCAATGTACGGTTGCTGGGAGCCGAGAATGGGGTACTGCGAACGCTGTCAGCATCGGATTCAGCGATCGAAAATTTTATGAGCCCAGTTTCCGTGTTTAGGGCATGATAAGTTTTGTCTGAGATAGTCTAAAAATCTCAGTGAGGGGTTTGATTGTGATAGCTCAGTAAAATCACAACTGCATCAGATTTTAAGGTGACCCTGAGAAAACCTTTTTCATAATGAAAGTCAAGATTGCATGGAGAGTAATTCTGGGAGTGGAGTAGGTGTAGCTGTTTTAGACTAGTTGTTGACACACCAAACCACTATAATTCTCTGCGTTATGTGGTGAATGTTTTTATCTTTTATGTGGTGAATGGTTGTATTTACATTTCAGTTGAAGTGGTGAATGATTGTAATATTTATTTTTATTTACCCTTGCAAAGTTTGAGATTTTGATTTTAAAAGGAATTCATGAAATAAGGTTATCCTGTTTAAACTTTTAGGTGAAGGTTGTCATACAAATCATTTGGAATCAACATCTCAATACTTAAGCAATTGAGATCTATGATTTATTTATTTTTCAACACTTTATTCGATTATTTTGTATAGTCTTATACACCCCCTCTATGGCTTCTTAAGCTCTCCTTTTCAAGTGGTATCATAGAGGATTGCTCTATTTTTTTTTAATTAACCTCCTTGAGTTAATATCCACAGCTTTATAATGTCAAATTTCGACGGTTAATCTATTACCAAGCCACCTCCATTTGATGGCTCTAATTATTCATACTGGAAAGCTAGAATGAGGATTTTTCTCAAATCCTTAGATAAAAGTGTGTGGCAAGCCACTGTGACTAAATGGAAACCTTCTATAACTGAAGTAGTAGCCAAGGATGAAACCAAATTTATAAGAGAAACTGCATTCTATTTATGGACTTTTGGTCAGAAAAGTGAAAGCAGTGTTAATGCTAAAGCCTTAAATGTCATAACTTGCACACTCTCACCAAATGAATTCAAAAGAATTATTTCATGTAATACAGTTAAGCAAGCATGAGACATTCTCAAAATGACACATAAAGGAACAACTATTGTCAATAAATCAAAAATACAAATCCTCACAACCAGATTTGTGGAGATACATGTGGAAGAAAATGAATCTTTCTGGACTTATATACTAAACTAAATGACATAGTAAATTCAATGTGGGGTCTAGGATAGAATCCTTGAAAGTAAGGTTAGTGCAAGAATATTGCGATCTCTTCCTAATAAGTTCAATTTTAAGGTTACTGCTATACAAGAATTAAGGGAGACTATTATTATGAAGGTTGAGGAGTTGGTTGGTTCTCTTCAAACTTATGATTTCAATTTTAAGGCTCCTAAATCTAAGTTTGTTGCTCTTAAATCTTCTAAATCTATTTCAAGATAAACTAATTCTAATGTTGAAGAAAATGAAGATGATATGGCAATGTTAGCTAAGAAATTTTATAGAATTTTCAAAAACAAGAAAAGAACAGATTTTCAAAAACCATCTGATAAAAGAAAAGGAAAATTTAATTCTTAAAAATCTAAAACAAAGGACAATCAATGTTTCAACTATCATGAATATGGACACTTGGCTAATAAATGTCCTAAAAAGGATAGGTCTAAAAGAAAGGCCATGATAGCTACTTGGGATGAATCATCTGATTCTAAAAGTACTTCTGAGTCTGGTGAAACGGACCAAGAAAATGCAAATGAGATAAAAGCCTTTATGATAATTGTCAGAGTCACTTCTTTAGATAGCTGTAATATGTCTGACTAAGAAAATCTCAAAAGTGACCTTGCAAATGAAATGAAGACGAGCTTCAAGATGCTTACAATACCCTATACAGAGAGAGTTGAAAAGTTGCTGTCAAGTTGAAAATTTAAAAAGAAAAATATGCTAAACTAAAAGAAGAACTTGAAATGGTAGTTTTAGAAAAATCTCATTTTTTTTATTATTTTGAAAAAATAAAATTAGATTTAAGTTTTAAATCTTCTAAATTGCAAAAAGTACTTGAAGTTTCTTCCCTTTTGAGTTTAAAAGACACTTGGAAATATACCCTTGGTGACCAAAAGCTTGAAAAATTGTTAACCTCATCGAGGCGATGTGGTGACAAGTCTGGTATGGGTTATTGTAAATGCTATTGTGTAAATCTAGCACCTGAAGAGTTGTCAAATTTTATTGTGTCAAACCATTTAGAATTTGTATTATGCTTTAAGTTGAAGTAATCAGGTTTATGCATTTTAAAGTTATATGTATCTTCGTCGAACTTACGTACATCTTCATGTTGAAGAGAAGATTGTTGAAGTTCGTGGTTTCAAGCTCAAATTCAAGAACTAAGGCTCAAGAACTCAAGTTCAAGTTTAAAGTTCAACTACTGTACGTTAAAGACTCAAGAACTCGCGCATAACTCAAGCGTAACTCAAGCTCAAGTTCAAGAGATTAAACTCAAGATTCACGTATCACAAATAATCAAGGTTCTGAAGCAAATGATGTTTCACTTATTCCAACTCACAAACAGGTATGGATGACCCTAGATTGAGCATAGATTGTGCCATATTCATTGCATATTTTTTATGGGTCATTTCATAAGTTTATAGGTCATTTTCTCGACTAGTCTTAGTCCTTGTTCCACTAGTCCAACTACTGGCTCGACTAGTCTAAGAGTTTTCTCGACCAGTCCAAGGTTCGTTGCAATTTTTCAGAATTTTCTATTAGACACTCGACCAGTCCTGGAGACTGCTCGACCAGTCGAGTGAACAGTGCTCAACCGATTGTGCAGTGCTCGACTCAAAGTCCAACAAGCTTTTCTGGTCCCACTCAATCAGTCGAGCAGACCACTCGACTAGTCGAGTAACGACCTTATCTTATCACGCTAGAAAATTTAAAATTTTGTTAGTCCTTCGACCAGTCGAATTGACCCTTAGACCAATCGAGTGAACAGTATTTTCACCTATAAATATATCACAAATTTTAGAGCTTATTCATTCATTCAAAGCTAAATCAAGACACCACTCTGAGAGATAAGTTTGTGTATTTATTAAGTTATATTGTGCTCAATTTACATTCTCTTTATTAGCTTTTGTAATGTGATTTTGTGATCTTCATTCTAATCTTACATTAAGAAGGGATTTGTGTTTTCCCCTTTCTTGAGATCAAAATTAAATCAAGCTAGCCAAGGTTGATTTAATTAAAAATCATTTAAAACTAGAACCTTTTTATCTGTGAGACTGGACATTGAACATCTTCGTCTACATCGGATTGGTTCTACCAGGCTGCTTCAAAAGGAGAATTTCCAGACAACTATCATTTATAATTCTGTGTATCTTTTGTGGTTTTTTTTTTGAGGTTGTGCTAAGAAAAATACCATTTTGATTTTATCTGAGGTAATTTAGAAAATCTTAGAGTGTGGGGTTTTTGGAATTGTGTAAGCCTAACTAAAGACACAATTGTGAAGGTTTTAAGGTGAACCTTGGAAAACCTTTTTTCATAGTGAACGCAAATATCCCAAGGGAGTGGATATTAGGAGTGCAGTAGTTGTGTGGCTATTTTCTAATAGTTGGTGTGTACACAAACGAACTACTATAATTCTTAGAGTTGTGGTGGATGATTGAATGTGCTTATGTGAGTGAATGTTGTAATTTACTTTAAGCATTTATGGTGAATGGTGTAATTTATTTTATGCACTTGTGGGAATGTTGTAATAACTTAGTTTATTTCATTCACCTCTTTATTGGTTTGGGTTTTTGATACTTACAAATGTTCTAGTAAGGTTGTCATGCCATAAGCCTTTGGTTTTTGGTATTAGGTTGTTCTTAGAACTAAGTTTATATCAACCTCTCAAGACTAGTACATTTTAGGTTGCTATTTACTTGTGCTTCTTTATTATTTAATTGTACTATTTTTCTTTCAATTTCACATTTATTTTTTAATTTGGCATAGTCCTATTACCCCCCCCCCCCTCCGCTATGACGTTTAGCTCGGCCTTTTCAAGTGGTATCAGAGCTTTTTTATTTGGATTCATTTCCTGAGCTAACTGATCTGAGCTTATAAGATGTCAAATTTTGATAGCCTCTCAATCACTAGGCCTCCATGTTTTGATGGCTCCAATTATGCTTATTGGAAAGCCAGAATGAGGATCTTTTTAAGGTCCATAGATGAGAGCGTGTGGCAAGCCGCAGTGACTAGATGGACCCCTCCTACCACTGAAGTTCTAGGCACTGATGGAACTAAAACTATGAAGGTTACATCTTATTTTTCATGAACCACACTTCAGAAAAATGAGAGCAATGCCAATGCAAAGGCTTTAACTGCAATCACTTGCGCACTATCACTAGATGAATTCAAAAGAATTATATCTCATGATACTGCAAAGCAAGCTTGGGACATTCTAGAAATGACACATGAGGGTACGACTATAGTCAAGAAATCCAAACTTCAAATCCTCACCACTTGGTTTGAGGAGATATATATGGAAGAAAGTAAAACTTTCATGGACTTCTATACTAAGTTAAATAACATAGTCAACTCTATGTGAGGTCTTGGTGATAGTATCCCAGAAAGCAAAATTTGTGCAAAGATATTATACTCATTGCCTGATAGGTTCAATTCTAAGGGCACTGCCATTCAGGAACTTCGTGATACGAATAATATGAGGGTTGAAGAGCTAGTTGGTTCTTTACAAACATACGAGTTAAACTTTAAGGCTCCTAAAGGTAAGTCCATCGCCCTTAAGTCTTCTAAAAATATTTCTCATGAAAATGCTAGTAATTTTGATTTTGAAAACTCTAAAGATGATATGGCACTATTAGCCAAGAAGTTTTATAAAATTTTCAAAAATAAAAAGAGGGTAGATTTTCAAAAACCTTCTAAAAAGAAAAGGACTAGATCTAAAACTTGGACATCTATTAAAGACAGCCAATGTTTCAACTGCCATGAATACGGGCGTCTGGCAAACAAATGTCAAAAGAGGGACAAATCTAAAAAGAAAGGCATGTTAGCCACATGGGATGAATCGTCTTGCTCTGAAGCTTCTTCTGAGTCACATGATTTTGAACCTGAGTCTACTAATAAGGTCATGGCCTTAATGACTCTAGCAAGAGTCACTTTCTCAAATAGTTGTAATTCAACTTATGATGAAAATCTGAGAAGTGACCCTGAAAATGATGATGATTTACAAGATGCCTATAATGCCCTATATAGGGAAACTTGTAAGATAGCTGTAAAACTAGAACTTCAAAAAGAAAAGTTTTTAAAGCTAAAAGAAGATTTTGATAACTTAGTTTTAGAAAAATCATATTTTTCTGATTGTTTTGAAAAAGATAAGTGTGAATTAGATTTCAAAACATCCCAAGTTGAAAACCTTAAATTTGAAAATAAAAAACTAAAACTAGAAGTCTCTTCTCTCTTGAGTTTGAAGGATACTTGAAGGTATGCCCAGGGTGATCCTAAACTAGAAAGACTACTAACCGGATCAAGGAAATGTGGCGATAGATCTGGTCTAGGCTATGATAAGAATACACCTCTTAAAAGTAAGTCCACTCCTCTTAAGTTTGTTAAATGAGAGTCATCTAACTCAAAAGGGAAAAGTCTGAATCAAAATAGTTTAAAAAATCTTAAAACTTTTCAGGCTATGAAACTTAAAAGCAACCATATCAATTATAGAAATCAGAATCATAACCCCTTAGCTGAGAAAATTGTGGATTTACTCATGGAGCTTCTAAAATCTAACTCGAATGGTAGAATATACAACAACTACAAGTATAGAAAAACCAACTATCCTCCAAAACTCAAAACTATAATAAAATGGGTCCTTAAGGTTGCTTATTTGGTTGCCCACACTACTTTCAAGGTTTTGAGTCAATCAAAGTGGTACCTAGACAGTGGTTGTTCTAGACACATGACAGATGATAAAGATTTGTTCACCAATCTTAAAGATATGACTAATGGCTCAGTCACATTTGGTGATGGTAGCAACTGCAGGATTATTGGCAAAGGTACGGTTCAACTCTTTAATCTTCCTCCATTTGAGAATGTGTTGTTCGTAGAGAGCCTTAAGCATAATCTCTTAAGCATTTCTCAAATTTGTGATAATAAGCATAGCGTCAAATTCACCAACCAAGGGCGTGATATTTCTAATGAAAATGGTTCTGTGATATTAACTAGTCGCAGACCATCTAAGAACTGCTATATAGTCAGTGATTCAAGCTCGTCTAAGTATCGTGTTACATGGTCCAAACCGATGAGACCGAACTATGGCATAAACGCCAAGGACATGTATACTGCCGTAATCTTTATATACCGAGCAAAGGTGAAGTAATAAGAGGTCTAACCAAGTTAAAGAAAATGAATTAAATTTGTGATGAATGTTAGATTGGAAAATAAACTAGGAGTGATCACAAGAAAGTGAACTCCAATGCCACATCCAAACCCCTTGAACTCTTTCACATGAATCTCATTGGACCGACTAGAACAGAGAGTCAAGGCAGTAAGAAATATATTCTGGTAATAGTAGATGATTTTACCAAGTATACATGGGTGGTTTTCATGAGAGAGAAATCAGAAACTCTCGATGAAGTGAAAAGGATACTCAAGCATATCCAAACTGAGAAGGAATCACATGTCTCTAAAATCTATAGTGACCATGGTTCCAAATTTGATAATAGCATTTTTGAGAAGTTTTGTAGCGATCATGGAATATCGCATGAGTATTCTGCACCCAAGAGACCTCAACAGAATGGGGTACTTAAAAGAAAAAAACAAGTACTTCAAGAAATAGCCAATGTGATGTTAAATAGTATGAAACTTCTTAAAATCTTTGGGCTAAAGAAGTGAACACGGCTTGTTATATCACTAACCGTGTTTATACTACAAAATCTAATAAAAAGATTGCATGTGAACTATGGTTCAATAAGAAGCCTGCTGTCAAATACTTTCGAGTTTTTGGCAGCAAGTGGTACATTTTTCATGATCGGGAAAATTTGGAAAAATTAGACACTAAAAGTGACGAGGGTAATTTCTTAGGATATGCGCTAAATAGTCAAACGTATCGTGTTCTCAACAAAAGGACCAGTGTAATTCAAGAGTCTATTAATATGGTTATAGATGATCACTTGAATACACCAATCTCAAGCTCAGAAGATGATGAAGTCTCTTTATTTGATAAACCAGACTCTTCATCCAGTCAAAATGACACTAAACTGTGGTCAGTTAAAGACCATCCAATTGATCAAATTCTTGGGAATCCACTCACTGGTGTATGCACTCGTAGACAATTAGAAAACATTTGTAATTATGTGTGCTTCATATCCTATATTGAGCCGGCCAACGTAAAAGAAACGCTTGCTGATGAAAACTGGATAGTGGCTATGCAAGATGAACTTAATCAATTCGTAAGGAATGATGTATGGTACTTAATTCCTAGACCTAATGATAAACACATTATTGGAACTAAATGGATCTTTAAAAATAAGTCTGATGAACTTGGTAATATTATAAGAAACAAGGCTAGACTGGTTGTACAAGGGTACGCTCAGATAGAAGGCATTAATTATGATGAAACCTTTGCCCCAGTAGCTCATCTTGAATCTATCAGGCTGTTTATATCCATTGCTTGTTACAAAAAATTCAAAATTTATTAAATGGATTTTAAGAGTGCTTTCTTGAACGATGATCTGCATGAGGAAGTATATGTTGAACAGCCTAAGGGTTTTGAAGACCCTAAACATACTGACCATGTTTATTGCCTGAAAAAGGCGCTGTATGGATTAAAACAAGCTCCCAGGGCGTGGTACGAGAAATTGACTAAGTTTTTACTGAGTCATAACTTTATAATGGGGAACGTTGATAAAGCACTTTTTGTAAAGAAACACAGTGATTACATACTGATAGTACAGATATATGTTGATGACATTATCTATGGATCTACCTATTCTAACATGACTGTTAAGTTTGTAGATTTAATGAAGTCCAAATTTAAAATGAGCATGGTTGAAGAATTGAAATATTTCTTAGTTTGCAAGTAAAACAGCTTGCTGATGGATTCTTTATCTCTCAAACTAAATACACTCTAAATTTGGTATTAAAGTTTGGTTTTGAGAGTGGAAAAAATTTCAATACTCCTATGAGTACAACACTTAAACTCTCTAAGGATTCGATAGGTAAAAGTGTAGATCCTAAGTTGTATCTCAGATAGGTAGTTTATTATATTTAACTGCGAGCCAACCTGATATTGCATTCAGTGTTGGAATATGTGTTAGATATCAATCGGACCATAAAGAGTCCCACTTGATTGCTATAAAGTGCATTTTGAGATATGTCGCAAGTTCGGCCAAACTCAGCCTTTGGTATCCTCTTGATACTAATGTTCAATTAGCTGGTTATTCGATGCTGATTGAGCTGGTAATATTGATGACCGCAAGTCTACCAGCGATGGATGTTTTTATGTCGAGAACTGTCTAGTTTCATGGCATAGTAAGAAATAGAGTTCTGTATCACTTTCCACAGCTGAGGCTGAATATATTGCAGCCGGTAATGGATGGACCCAGCTTGTGTGGATGAAGAGGATGTTAAGTGATTACAGATTTGCACAAGATTCTATGGTGTTATATTGTGACAATTCTAGCACAATTAACATTTCTAAAAATCCATTTCAGCATTCACGAACTAAGCATATTGATATTAGATATCATCATATTCGTGAATTAGTAGAAGATAAGATTATTTCTGTGGATTATAATCAGACTAAAAATCAACTTGTAGACATTTTTACAAAACCGCTTGACAGAAACAGGTTTGCGAAATTAAAATTAGATATGGATATGTGCAATATGATTTGAAATGTTTGTGTTTATTTGTACTACATTGCATGTTTTTATTTTTCTTATTTTTGCTAATTTTTAAATATCAAAAATATATATAAAATGTAAAATTTATGAGGTGCACGACCAGTCGAGTACACACTCGACCAGTCGTGGCACGACTGGTCAAGTATGTACTCGACCAGTCGAGCTGCTCGGGTTTGGGGCTTTTTATTATGCAAAAAGTACTTTTTCTTCCATTTTTTCATCTTCCCCAACCAGCCCTACCATGACCGATCAAATCCACCTTCGATTCCTTCATAGTTAGTGCATCTTTTTCATTTTCCTTTTGGATTTAGGTACTTTACACTTTCATTTCCTTGATTTTGTAGTTTATTTCAAGGTTTTTGGTGGTTTATTAGGGTTTCTAGCAAAAAATCTAATTTCTTAAAACCCATCTTTCCTTTCTTATATTACTTGTATTTCTTGTATTCCTTGTGTTATGGAAGGTAGAAATAAGAAGAAAGCCTCTCATGGTCCCTCTTCTTCTTGTTCTGCTTCTATCACAGTACGCCATCTTCGTTCACCCGAAGAAGATTCCGAATATGTGCGGGATATTCGACTTCGTAACGTGATTGTTGAGCAGACTGTCAACTCTAATCATTTGGAACCATTCGGCATTGTTCCCCTTGTTCAAACTGTAAGATGGGCTAACATATTAAATTGGGACGGTCCTGCATACCGTTCCATTGCGCAGGCCATGTTTGCTTGTATAAATAACTTTTCTGCTAAGAATTTAACTTTTACTATTTTAACAAGAGAAGGTCCTATTGATGTAGACCGTCACTTGATACCTAGATTGATGGATATTCCAGTAAATGATGACGAAATTCCTATATCTACTTTAGTGGCAAGGCCTTCTGAATCTAAAAAACAAATACTAACTAGAGTGTTATGCAACATGGATGCTGATTGGAATTCTGGTATTGGGCTCAGATCTAAATATATGTTTCATAGATACTGGATTCTCCATCGTATTTTCATCTCTAATGTATATCCTAGGTCTGGTAATAAGACTGAGCTTACTTCTTTCATGGATTTCATCCTTCATTCGATTGTTACTGGTGTTCATGTATGTTTTCTATCTCTTATCTGTTACATCATCATTCAGTTTCGTCTCCATCTTGGTCATAGTGATATTTCATTTGCCTATCTTATAACTGCCTTAACCACTCATAGTCTTGTGGCTATGCCTTTTGGAGAAGCTCCCATATCCCATCTTCCCTTCAACAATTCAAACATTAATAAGATGAATCTGAGGTTGGCTCCTGGCCAAGTTGATGGGGGTGCTGGAGGAGCTGCTGAAGAAACGGGAGAGGAGGATGATTTACTTCCTGATGATGTTAATATGGATGACTTGTTTAATTAGATGGAATCAGATTATGCAGCTGATCCAGATTTTTAGCCTTCTGACTTTGATGATCGATTGCAATCCCTTGAGGAAAAGGTGGAAGGTCTGCATGTGTCCCAGGAAAATTAATTCAAATACATGCGAAAATATCTTAGGCGCATTAACAAGGGACTACATCAGATAGATCCATCTATTCCTGCTCCATCATCTGGATCTGATTAGCTTTTTATTTTATTCTGGACATGTATTAACTCATTCTATTTTTTGTGTGTTTGGCTAATTCTTGGACATACTTTTACTTCTTACTATATGGACATGATATTATGCCTTAAGTTGATATTATGATTATCATGGTGATGCTCTTTCCTATCTTATTTCATGTACTTCTCTTATCTTTATATGTCTTTCCTTTGTCATATTGTGACAAAAAGGGGGAGAAATTGTGGAGATGATTGTGTGATTGTGGAATATGGAATGTAGATGATTTTTACAGGTTCTACAAATCACCTCTCCTGGATTGAGGGGGAGTAATGGAATGAGGGGGAGACGTAACTTTTGATCATTTATTGCTCATATGGTGCATGATTCGTTATTGTGCATATAACTAGTGCATGATTCCTTATTGTGCATGATTCTTTATTATGAATGATTCTTTATTTGGTTTTGTGTAATGCCCTGAAAATCGAGGGTCGAGCAGATGCCCAACTCCCGAGTTCAACGCATCACTTATGCAACATAGATAGTGATGATTAAATGTTGTTTGTATTAGTGCATTAAACATGAATGAGATTATACCAAATCAACATATCATACTCTAGAGACAATTGGATTACGCAAGCGGAAGACTGTGATAAGTATATAAAGCATATAAGTGGTTGTAGGTCCCCAGAGTATGAACATGATACCGGGTTAAATAATTACATGTTTAGTTCCAAAATATACAAAATGATGAAGTGTAATGTCATCTAATCCATATCCCTGTAGCCCCGGTGATGCAACTCCAGGTCTACTTAGACCCGTTAGAGAGTTGCAAGTAGGAGAACTCCTCCTCGTTGTCATAGAAGTCAGGCTCCGCTTCGTAATCCTCGACATCACCTGAAACTACAACAGAGTCTGGTTGGTGTTTTAAAACACCATCCCAGAGTGGGAGTGAGTGATCAACTCAATGGAGCTATAAGGCAAAGGTTAACATGTTATCAATTCAGTCAAGTAGTAATGATAAAGTAATACAACAAGCATTCTTTAATACTCTAGCTAATACAAGGATGATATGTATTAATGATGTATGCCCTCACCTGCACTCCCTCTGCGACATCATCTCACGGTCACGCATGCAACACTCCTACTGTGCTCAACTCCAATGCTAAAGGCACATGCAATGCGGTGCATGTACGTGATTAGCCAAGTTCTTAATTAGACCTATTCATACAGTAAGTTTGGGAAGCTAAGGTATCTCCCTTTATATTATTGACCAAAACAATGATCCATCTAGGGTCATCAATCATAGTTAATCACATACGATAGGTGGTTCCAGGTCGCTACGGAAAGGCTCGTCACCTCAGCGTAGGCCTAGTTTATACTTGAGGTCACTACGGAAAGGCTCGTCACCTTAACTTAGTCTTAGTGTATACTCGAGGTCACTATGAGAGGCTCGTCACCTGATCGTAGGCTGACAGCTCGAATACAGTATCCCATTCCACCAAATTTGGCTCATGAGTTTAGGTTGCTCACTGGTCACTATGGGGAGGCTCATCACCCCAACATAGGCCGACAACTTGACCACGGTGTCTCATACCACCATGCCCAGCTCATGAGTCTTGGCGGATCATGCTACCAAGGTTAAATAGGCTTTGCATTGGTAAGTGGTACCTTAGATTTAAGCAGTAGCGTCCATACATGTTGAATATACATTAGGCCAATCGGGTTACTTGACAAGCTCGACTGGTACGAGCGCACGTTGACTTAATCGACATGGAGCGCATAAGCACTCCGCGTGGCCTAACCACTGTTGACAAACAGCGTACTACTCGGACTCATCGAACGTGTCTTGTGTGGCGAAACGACCTCGGCTACTGATTCAAAAATCATTACCAGTTGCCTGGACTACATCGTAGCCCCAATCACACTCCAAAACAATAACATTCACATGTGATAGTCCAAGACAGCATGTGATAACAAATCTAAATATAAATCTCATTTGAGCATTTCAACAAACACATAGTGCACATGTTATTATACATAGGCATTTCATTCATAAATCACGTAGTAGTAAGATAAGTTACATGAAGGAAACTGTAACTATAGATAAGGGAATTGAGAATCATATCTCAACACCCTAATTAAATACATTTCAACAAACATTTTCTCATTCAGGCATTTTAACAAACACTTAGACTACACATATCAACATACATGTAGTAAAGTAGTTATAACAGGTATTATAGTAAATCCTTTCACAAAGGATTTACCACATGTACAACAATCATGTATTTTCAATCAAAATCATGGCAAGCACAAATCCTAATTCCATATTCATTTAAATATTTTAACAAACACATGAAATGCATTAAAATCAACATAGTTTACATATATGTGTAATATACAGAAAACATCGTATCTAAGCACATGTGATAGCAGTCAAGTCAGTCATAAATCATTAACTGACATTCAAAGCCTTGAAAACCATAACCTAAATGTTTATAGTCCGCACCTTCCGTCGTAAACTCGTATAGAACTCAGTTCAATCACTATGCCTTTGTCTACGGCACAACGACTACCTGAATCACGAAAGGGTTAGCTATTTCATCGATTCATCTACTTAGATACTTAAAACATATTAGGGTTTGGATTTCATACCCAAAAATGGAATCAAAATCATCGGTGTAGTGATATAGGAGGGATGATTCGGCACGTGGAGTGATGGGATTGAATCCCAGCAGCAAACCCCAACTCTCTCTCACTTCTCCTCACTTTCTCCTTCTCTTTTCTCTCTTCTCTCTCCAAGGGTTTGGTAATTCGTATGGAATGAGAGAGGGGTGGGTTAAGGCCTTTATATAGGCCCAAAACTGATGCCAATGGCCCCAGGGCCATGGTATACTTAGGATATAGCCAATGGGTGGCTGTTTCGGGCCAACGGAGCTCATCCAGAGGTCCATTTCCTACATACAGTCCGGTGAAAGTTCCCTGGCGATGGATCTACGCCAGGTTAAAGTTTCGGTCCAATCGGGTTTGTAGATCGATCGTGGAGGACCAGTTTTAGTTCAACGGTCATCGCCACTCGATCAGGGCCACAAGTGCACTGACCTGTGTTAGGAAATTTTCCTGATCCGAGGGTATAGTTGGGTCAGAATCTAACAGTCTGAAACCTTAAATTTGGCTTACAAGCGAATGGCCAATTCACTTAAGTTTGAGTTTATTTTCTAAAGATATTTACGTTTCTCACACACTTTGCTCCGGGCTCAAGTTGTACATTTCTGGATACTATTGGGACTTGATTTCCAAGATGGTTGTCAAGCCCAGTAAGGCGATCATAACCATATAGTTTCGTGTTAATCGAACTTTCGATGCGTGGTCCAAGTCTGATACGGAGTTTCAATGTGCTCCAAAGAGCAACTGGGTTTAGAGATTGATCCTAGGTTTTTAGGAAATGTAGAGTTAGCAATTCTGCTGGTTTTGGGTCTTACAGATCGTATAGAAAGCGATTCAGCTAATCTACCGATTAATTCAGCTTAGTACTTAATTAATTTCGTCTAATTTCTAAAGGATTCAGTCCTTAGTGATTTTCACCTGAGGTGGTACTTGGTTCTTTGTACGAATTTTTCTGAGATGTTACAATCTACCCCCCTTAAAGAAAAATTTCATCCTCAAAATTAGTACCTTTTCGTACTCCTCGAGAATATGAGGGTAGTTCTTTTGGACCTCGGCTTCTGTTTCCCAAGTAGCCACTTCCTCAATGTGATGTGTCCATAGCACCTTTATAAGCGGGATAGCCTTATTACGCAACACCTATTCCTTCCGGTTTAGAATACGTGTCGGTCATAGTACATAAGTAGCATCATCACTCAACTATACCTACTCCCATTTGATAATGTGGGAAGGGTCAAGAACTGATTTCTTCAGCATCGATACATGAAATACGTTGTGTATGCCTATGACTGGTGTGGGCAAAGCAAGACGGTACGTAACCACACCCACTCGGTCTAGTATCTGGAATGGGCCAATGAATCTCGGTGTGAGCTTCCCCTTCTTGCCAAACCGAAGGACTCCCTTCATGAGGGAAACCTTGAGAAACAAATGATCCCCAACCTCAAACTCTAGCTGTCGCTGTCTCGTATCGCGTAGCTCTTCTATCTGCTCTGTGCTACCAAAAGTCGATGCCTAATAATGTCGATCTTCTCTAAGGTCGCCTGTACTAACTCTAGGCCAATCAAACTCTTCTCACTAACCTCTGCCCAGCAATACGGTGCTCTACAGGGGCGGCCATACAATGCTTCATACGGGGTCATACCAATACTCGCCTGGAAGCTATTGTTATAAGTGAACTCAGCTTAAGGAAGACGGTCATCTCAACTGTCCTTGAAATCAAGCACACAAGCTCACAACATGTCCTCTAACACCTGATTCACTCGTTCCATCTACCTATCCGTCTGTGGGTGGAATGCCGTACTGAACTTTAGTTTCACATCCATTACTTCCTGGATATGAGTCCAGAAGATAGATACGAATCGCGTATCTGGGTCCGACACGATCTCCATAGGAACTCTATGTAGACGTACTATCTCCTTGATGTACAGCCTGGCCAAATCATCTGCAGAGTTCGAGACTCTAATAGGGAGAAAATGAGCCGATTTCGTCAACTGGTCTACCATCACCTAAATGGAGTCATGTCCCTTCCTCGTCTTCGGTAATCCCGAGATGAAATCCATAGAGATGAAATCCCATTTCCATTCTGCTATGGGCATGGGTTGAAGTAGTCTAGGAGGTCGGTGGTGTTCGGCCTTGACCTGCTGTCACGTGAGACAATGGGATACATAGTCTGCTATGTGGGCCTTCATGTTGTCCCACCAGTACGTGCGCTTCATGTCTCGATACATCTTCGTATTACCAGGATGCATCGCCATCTTCGAATTGTGAGCAGCTTCAAGGACTTCCTTTCTCAAGTCATGAAGGTTTGGGACGCATAGACAACCATGATAACGTAAACCCCCATCCGTACCAACTCTCCATTCTGAATCTTCACTGTCACTCACCTACTCTCTCATCCTTGCCAATAGTTCATCATCTTTCTAAGCCGCAATAATCTAGTCGTCGATAAGTGGCTGTACTCGAATGTGTGCGACGCTCTCGAACGGTTCCTCTACCGTAAGCTTCTGCTCAAAGTCTTGTACAAACTCTATCATGTTCCATTTGTCGATCATCAGTGAAGCTGCAAATGTTACAGTCTTCTTACAGCTCAACGTGTCTGCTACAAGGTTGGCCTTGCCGGGATGGTAGGAAACCTCAAACTTGAAGTCCTTCAAGGTTTCCATCCACCGTCACTACCTCATATTCAAGTCCCTCAGTCTGAATATGTATCTGAGGTTCTTGTGGTCACAAAAGAGCTCGAACTCCTCTCCATAGAGGTAATGTCTCCAGAGCTTCATTGTAAAGATGACGACTGCTAACCCCAAGTCATGCGTAGGGTAGTTTTTCTTGTGTTTCCTCAACTATCGTGATGCATAGGTGATCACTCTGTCTTTCTGCATAAGGAACCAACACAAGACGCATCGGTGTATATCGTATACTTGACCCCTTGCTCTGACAATACTAGGACAGGGGTGGACGTCAACTTATCCTTCAGTGCCTGAAAAGCTACTTCCGCCTTCTCATTTCAGGCAAACTTAAGGTCCTTCTGAGTTAGCTGAGACAACGGTCTGGCTATCTTAGAAAAGTCTCTAATGAATCGACGGTAGTAACTTGCCAGGCCAAGAAAACTCCTCACTTTTGTAACAGAACCGGGCTGCTCCCAGTCCTGAACTGTGGTCACCTTAGTAAGGTCTATAACTATGCCTTCCTTGGACACCACATGTCCCAGGAACTTCACTTCTTCTTTCTAAAAGTCACACTTCTTATACTGGGCAAACAACTGGTTCTTCTTTAGAGTATTAAAGATTGCTCGTAGGTGTTCCTCGTGATCCTCCCGACTCTTAGAGTATATCAGAATGTCATCTATGAACACGATGACGAATCGGTACAGATACCGCCGAAACACCCAGTTCATCAGATCCATGAACACGGCTGATGCATTTGTGAGTCCAAATAACATCACAAGGAACTCGTAGTGCCCAAAACTGGTTTTAAATGTTGTCTTCTGCACGTCCTCATCCCTGACGCGTAATTGGTGGTACCCTGACTGTAAGTCAATCTTCGAGAAATACTATGCCCCTTTCAACTGGTCGAATAGATCATCTATCCTAGGCAAATGATACTTGTTCTTCACTGTCGCCTGGTTCAACTTGTGATAATCAATACATAATCGCAGTGAACCATCTTTCTTCTTCACAAACAGCATGGGTGCTCCCCAAGGAGACACGCTAGGCCATATGAAACCTAACTCCAACAGGTCATCAATTTATCTCCTCAATTCCTCCATTTCACATGGAGGCATGCGATAAGTCGGTAGTGAAATGGGTGTCGCACCAGGCACTAGATCAATGGTAAAATCGATCTCACACTGAGGAGGTAACCCAAGTATCATCTTAAACACTTCCCAGAAGTCCTGGACTACGGGCGTGTTTCCAAGTATCAGACCATTTTGATCTTTCAATAGGGCAGAATAACAAAGAACTTGGAAGGGGCAACTAACCCGAACGGGAAATGTGAAGGTCGTGTTTTTAGGTCCGTATGCCGTCACCAGTCGGGTCCTTAGTCGATCTCGGCCCTCATTCTAGTAAGCCAATCTATGTTGATGATGACATTGTAATGGTATATTGTGGTGACAATCAAGTCAATGCATATTGTTCTGCTCCTTAAATCTATCAAGCAACCTTCATACAAATTAGTGACATCTGTAAAAGTTCCTCCTACCACGATAACTCTCACCCCAACCATAGGGGTCGCATTCAGCCCTATGCACTTGACCGTAGAACATGATATCATAGAAATAGTGGACCCAATGTCCACTAACAGAAATACGGGTGCACCTTAGATGTGGGCAGTGACCTCAAAGGCCAAAGGCACTGTAGTTATTGACTCAGACGCTTCAGCTGCAAGCGTATGTACTCATGCCTGTTGAGAACGGTTCGGTTTTGGTGCTATAGGCTATGGAAGCGGCCTAAATCGAGGTGCAAGTGGCCTATAAGAAGGCTATGCAGGTAGTACTGAACGTAGAGGTGGAGCTGAGATAGCTGGTGGCATTTACCGGTTGATCCTCTAAGGAGGCATAAAGCCGCTGTCCCTCATCCTAGTGAAACAGTAGGTGTCAGCATGGCCCGACCACTTGCAGTAGGTGCACCATATATTAGGTCGCCTCGACTGTGTTGGTGGAGCCGTAAGCCGAGGAGGAGAATCTGCTTGTGGTCTCTTGCCGAGGAACGGTCGGCTCGGTAAGTCTGGTTGAGGCCTAGGAACCATAGGTGCACGTGTGCGAGATAGCCTATCTCCATCTTGCTTAGCTCACAGGGACATGCTCACTAGCTCAGTATAATTGTTAATGCTAGCGTAACACATCTTCGAGCAGATCTCAGGCCACAAACCCTCAGAAAATCACCGCATCTTCATCGACTCGTTCGCTAGGATCAAAGGAGCATATCTGACCAGCTCCGTGAGCTTTTTCTCATGTTTTATCACTATCATCCCTCCCTGTCGGAGGTGAAGGAACTCTCTCTCCTTCTCATTATGGTAGGTGAGAGAGAAATACTTCTCGTGGAAGCGTGTCTCAAAAGCCTCCCATGTCCATACGTACGCAGAAGGCACCGTCCGTAGGATGCTATCCCACCAGAGGCTGGCCTCCTTCTCAAACATGTATGTGACTAACTCAACATGCTCTGCCTCAGTGCAGTGCAGCGGCCTCAGCATCTTAGAGATACAGTCAAGCCAATACTCGGCCTCCTCAAGTCTGTGAGTATCGGTAAAAGTGGGAGGTCGAAAGCATTAAAATTGCTCGAATAAGCTGCCGACACCCACATTCCCAGGAGGGTGCATAGATGGTGCAGGTGGAACCATGTTCTGGGCAAGAGCCCCAGCAATAGTGGTCCAAATCTGCTGCTGCTGCTACATAAGGAGCATCATCTGCTCCAGCCTATCAGTGGGAGAAGCCGCCTGAGGCATGTGAGGCATCGAGGTAGACGCACGATTCTGCTCAGGAACCGGTGGTGCAACAGGTGTCGTCCCATTTGTGGGGCCAGTGGCTGGCTGAGAATCCAGCATAGTCTTATGACTCGAGCTCAAACTAGGGTCCGTATGGCTATCGCCGAGGGGAGGTGCCCCGTCAATCAAGTCGTCAAGTGTAAGATGTGTCGTACTCCGTGTGGCCTTAGGTGGCATTCCCTATATACAATATAGGGTGCAACATGTGTAAGATTTTACATAATAACAACACTTAATTTCTAAAGCATTCTACACATTTCATAGCAAAAGGAGTTGCATGCATTTCATTTAACAAAATTTGTCATAATACATGAAATATAGCTTTACATGAATCATGACAGGAAACACAGGTGAGATAACCTAATCAAAGCCTCAAACACTAAACACACCATCAAACCTACCTTACTACTAAGCCTATCAAGGCTATAACACAGGAAATAGAAATGCAAAGAAGACCCAAAGATGACTACGACATGAGACTAGTCATCAGAATCTGGTGATGGAGGAGGAGCACCCTTGTCCTGCAGACAGCACAAGATAACCTTCAAGGTGCGAGACACTTTCTTGAATTTCTGTTTCATGGAGGCCTGTTCCTCTTCAAGCTTTACAAGGGTCTCACTGACCTCCTGCCACAGGGTGACCTGGCCCTCCTCAATCTGAGCTAACCGGGCTTCTCTAGCAACCCGATCACTATCGTGCTTGTGTGTAGCAGGTGGAAAGCCCTCATCAGTGGCTTGGGCCTCCTCTTCTTCCTCTTCCTACTCTTCCTCTTCCTCGCCTTCTTCCTCTATCTCATCTCCTCCTTCTTTATCACTCCCTTCCTCTTCACTTTTCATCTCATCCTCACTCTCATCGAGTCGGGCCTAATGTTGTCGTGGCCCAATATTCATGTTGTTGAGAGTGGTGTCGTTGATGAAATGGATTGGAGCAAGCCTTTTTGAGCCAAGTCTGTAGCCGAATTCACGAGCAAGCTTACATATAAGCTGACCGAATGGGAGTGAAATGCTTGTCCTAGGAGAGCGCGCAGTCTGAACTATCTATCATAGTACATACGTAGGCAGGCACAGTTTGTCTCCTTGCTTAGCTCGGTATAGGAAGTTTACCATCAGACACATGCATTCACTGCGATTGCTCCACCTTGGATACACATTATGTGTGAAGATGTGGTGGAGCAGGTGAAAGTCAGGAGTCATCTTGGATGCCAAGATGCAATTGCCTGGATTCCAGTGGACTAGTCAGCCATAAAGAAATCGCGTGCGGTGATCCTTTTCACACACACTCCTGAGGTTCTTCTCGCTAGCATGAACCTCACCAAGTGGCATCCCCATGATTTAGGCTATCAAGCCCACATTGACAATGGCTTCTCGCCTTCCCACAGGGATATAGAACTGTAGAGGCTCCAGCAGTGGCTCTTGTATATGGGCGTAGAAGGCTCGGACAGTGCTCTCATTCGCATGAGACTTGCCCTCAAATATGGGACCCTACCCGGCATCCAACAGAAGATCCATTGCTGGATAAAGCCCAAATAGTTTCTCAGCCACATGTGCTTCAAAGAGGACCCTACGACCTTGAAATCTTCCATGTGCCATATCCGCCAGTAGAGCTCTCTCTTGAGGAAGCTGGGGATTGAGATCCCGCTTCGTCCTAATCTCGCAATTGACACTTGAACTTGGTTCGGTGCCCTTCTGCCTCCTCGAACATGTAGGGCGGCTAGGCCCGGCTTCATCCGTGGAAGCCCTCTTCTTCCCCATGAGAGAAAGAAGTGTGGAAAGTGAGAAAATCGTTGCCACGAGCTCGAAAAGAGCCATTTGAGTGAAATAAAATGGAGAGATATGATGGATTGTTGGACTTTGAGATTTTTGGAGACACAAAAGAGGGTTTGTGTGCTCAAATAGGAGGAAATGAGGGAGATAGGAGGTGGGTTTGAAAGGAATGGTGGGAGGTGTGTATGGAATGAAGAAAATGAAGAAGATATGATAATGGAGGAAGGATTTGAGAGAGAAAATAAAATTTTTGGAGGTTTGGAAAGCGTGGAGTGATAGGAATGAAGGAAAAGAAGCAAAGGAGATGGATATAAGGGGTCTCACACAATTTCGTGGGCCCCACTAGTGTGTACATCGGTTGGCCCGACTGGCCCGGCAAGGCCTCGCCATTGGGGCAATGACATCGCTGTTTGCTGGACAAGGGGGCGATGGCATCCCCTCCCAGGGGGCCGAAAATGTGCGGGCTCCACCTTAGTTCCCCCTAATTTGTACCGTTTAGACCCCCGAGTCTGTTTAAGCCATTTTCTGAGTCTTTCTCATGTATATTTACGCGTTTCGGGTTGCTTGAGTGTGGAATATGCCGAATCATTGCCTAAACCCATCTATGGACGGTCTGGAAAAGGATTACATGATCATAGGTGCCTACGGGTCTGATTTCAATGGTCAGTTTCACCTGTCGGCCAACTTTATAAATACACAAGGCTTGCCTCTTGGAAAAATGAGGTAGATTTTAAGAGAGTTTGAGAGAGTTGTTGAAAGAGTTAATACCCTCATCCTCATTCCCTCTTTCCCATTAGAGTTCATCATTCAATCCTTTGTATAAGCATTTACTCATATCTTGATTGCTTGGATTAAATCATGAACTCTAGCATTAATTGAGTTTTCAGTAGCACGCTTCATAGGTAAATCATTGTGCTGAAACTCTTGACACTACGCCAAAATTGCGTATTTACGACGGATCAAATCCGTCATAAAACCAAATAAACGACGGCTTTGTCCGTCGCTGTTTACTAGGTCATTTTTTTCATTTAATCTGTGACAAATAAGGTCCATCGCCTCATAGCGAAGGATAAGATCCGTCATAAAAAATAAAAAATCTGTCAGTAAAATTTAAAAAATTAGTCATCACTAAAAACATTAGTGACAGATAAGGTCCGTCACTAATATGAGTAAGCGACGGACCTTAAATTCATTGATTTTCAACAGTCAAAAATTAGCGACGGATAAGGTCTGTCGCTAATATGAGTAAGCGACGGACCTCAAATCCGTTATTGATTTTCAATGTTTAGAAAGTTGTGACAGATTTGGTCCGTCGCTAAAATATCTATAAATAAAAATAAATATCGATAAATTATTATTATTATTATTTTAATCTTACACCTGATAGTCATTCAAAAAATAATTCACACTATTATTTGATAAGAATCCTATTCACAAAATTGGTAACAACTTAATTCAATAAAAGAGGAAATGACCCAAGTGGCCAACTCCAACAAAAATTCACTTTAACCCTCCTAACTAAGCACTTCCCCCTCCTAAACTCGAAAGCATACAAAAGAAATTACCCGGAACTTCAACTATTGGCTATGCCTTGCCTTGTATTGGCTACTTAGTATCTGCTCTTGTTCATCCTTCTTTTGAACCCTTCTTACATATGTTACAAACAACCAGATTCAATCTAAGAAAAGACTAGTTTAGTCAACCCTTCATATATTTCAAATAACCAGCTCAAATCAATGGAAAGTGAATAGTTTAATCAACTAAAACCAATTAATGAAATAAAAGATTAGAATTCATCCTACCCAATAGAGGTTCAGGTAAGAGCATTTCTTAATTCATGGCATTCACTGGGAGAGCACAATACAGTTTGAAAAGATCTTTAGATGTTGAAATCAATACACAACAGCGCAATGCAATTTGCATTTAATGCACTGGTGCCTAACGACATGACCAAATGAAAGTGTAGGAACTGGGAAATTCCTATTTCCCAACAATCCGAACTCTTTTACGAGCAGGGATAATGCATCAAGTTCAGCTAAGTTGGACCGTAGGTTATTTTCTAGCTAGTGGACAACGTCTAACCTGTCGTGCATGCAACATCCAACTTGTCCAAATGGTTGGCCTACCATGAGGAGCACCTTGTGCAAAAATCAACACAATTCATGCATTGGATGAACCCTATATGTATAGATGCCCTGGCCCATAATTCAGGCTGGTATGCTCATCAGCTGGTCCCACATGCATGTTGACTGTTTGGGACCACATGAAGAAACTTGATTTATATACGAAAACATCATGTGTTTGGTCAAGCACAGATTGTCTATTTGAAAGAAAAAAAAGGAGAAAATGTACCCATTTAAATAGATATCCATGGTTTAGATTCCATGTATATAAGAGATTCACGCCAAAGATCCCAGCAACCAATGAATAAATAGAGAGGCAAACAGTTCCAGAGCTAAGGAAGAGCTTTAAGTGCAATGGAATAGAAGAAAAGATAAATAGATCCCCAAACATGCATTGCAACTAAAACAAATACTGTTAGTAGTAAAATGCAAGAATTTGAGATCAAACTGAAGAAAAGAATCCAATGCATGTGCGGTTCATTACCAATGTCCTTGTAAAATCTCACCTAAATCAGTTGATTTCATTGACTATCAAGTTGTGGCAGAGGGAAAAAAAACCATGATTGTCAGTTGCATTAACATCTTCAGTTTTGCTATAACCATCACCATTGGAGTCAACCATGTATGCTGTAAAAGATACAAAACTTGACAATGCCCACAGAAGTGCTTAATGCAAGTGCAAGGGATGGTATTAGACTAAAAAAACCCCAGATAACTTTGGAACTAAAAAATAAGGAGAAAAATAGCAAATTCAATCACATAAACAGAATACTTGCAACCATCCATCACACAAATCGCATTAAAAGAAAAAAAAACATTAAACTATCTATTCATTTCCTACCAAAACATGCCAGGTTGGTATGTGTGCAACAAATTATCTCTTTGGTTTATTATCACCACAATCATATCAGAACTTCATACGTGGGTAGTTACATTTGGCTAGAATTCCCCTAATTGCTGGAATTTTCATCCAGCAAAACTAATATGACCCTATTTGGGCAAAAGTTTGCCTAAACTATATTCTGTTAGTAGTAACCATCTTAATTATTTCACTATTTTACTTTTTACCATGCATTTCATAGCCCATTTGTTGGATGTTTAGGGGTGTTGGTCAGTGTGCTTTTGAAGATATATTCCTACAATGGGAGCCACAATTTAGATGCCCTGGATAGCTGTGAATCAATGCCACAGTTTATAAAGCAATAAGGTTGGATAATGTGGTAAAGTTGGTGGCCCCCTCTCTACTAGTGTCTACTAGTGTCTCACGGACTAATAAAATAATGCCACGTTACAATTTGAGGGACTCGTGTTTTCAGGACCGACTGAATCAGCTCCCATATCATATTGTTATATATAACATGACATGGAAGTTAAAATACCTAGGCAATCATTATAATAATAAAGAAATGATACAAAGACACAAGAAAGAACAAAAAAAAAGAACACAATATACAGCTAGATAAAGACCAGTTGCTGAAGTAATCTCTTGGCAGTAGTGATTGATATATATATATATATATATATATATATATATATATAAGAGTGAGAGACTTGAATGAAGTCACCGGGGTTTCAAACAATGAAATGTTAAATGCTTTTTCAAGTAACTCAAGGATTTTCAATGATTCTTGAATAAAATAAAGTGGCCCACTCCCGTAGGCCGCGGACTACTGAAATTCGTTTATTATACCTATTGATGATGGAAGCTGTTCACTAGGTATAGGTCCCACCATAATTTCACAACTCCAAGAAAAGCACCACTTACCTCTCCTAAGGCGACTTGACTTTACATGCCTGAGTCAACTTGACTCAATCAGATTTCACAACTGTGATAAAAAAATAAGAAAAGTACTTATTTTTTAAGACTTGATTACAAAAGCCTATCTACTTTGTGGTCTATTTTTTAATACAACTTTATTTAGAAATACTTATGAATACACGTATTCCATTTAAAAATACAATGAAAAAGTAGTTTGTTTTACTTTGACTAATGTTTCATTTTTTATTTTTTTTTTGTTTTTATTTTTTCTTAAACATGCACACACACCCCACACACTCATGCTGTAGTGGGATTTCACCACCTATGGATACTCGGACCCTTGACTGGGTGTTGAAACTCTTGAGAGTCTACCACCTGAGTAAGAGTAAGAGTAGGGATCCAAAACTGACTAATGTTTCCTTATGGAAAGGTGCTGTTAAGGTCTTTGAACATCTTGCCACCACTGCTGATCATATTCACAATTGGATCCTAATTTTTTGTGCTCGCTTATGTAAGTGTGTTTAGGGCTCAACTTTAGCATACAAAATGATCTATGCAGTCCAGGGCACCATACTATAAGCTACAAAATTTCATGTCCCCCTAAACAAGGCAGCCTCCATTGATAACATATATATATATATATATATATATATATATATCATAAGTTTTTTATTTTCGTTTACATTCACAAATACATTCATCATCCATCCAACTATTAACAACATTTACAAAAAATAAAATATATCCAACCAACTCTTAATAATAATTTACAACTTAACCTATTGGGAACCGTCATGCACCGTAATGTCTTACGGCAGAGCGGGTTCTGAGGAGTTACAAGTTGACCCTGACGACAGCATATAAATGAAGCGATAAAGATATAAATGATTCAAGATTAATTAAAGGTTTCGAGAACTTACATCCACCTCACTCTTATTGCCAAGTAGTCCTGACGAAAATGCATCCACACTACGAGAAAGGAAAAAAAAAATTATGGTTGCACCGATACGGTCTAGTATGAACGGCTGCCTGCGTACCCAATGTTGGAAGATTGGGATCAAACCACTACGTAGTTCTTAATATTTAAATCAGAACATTTTATGCATAAGCAAAGAAAAAATCAAAACAAATCATAATAGAAATATGTGTACCTTCTGTCATGCATAAGAAGATGAAAAGCTGAAACAAATCACCAGATTAGTCAAGCAAAACTACTAAATAATTCAAGATAAAGATTTAGTCAAATAATATCCAAAATAACCTCAAACACAATCCACATGTCCTGACCAAATTACAAAAAATATGTTCTTAACTTAGGAAAAGTTTTAAGTAAACTCCTTTAATATCTATGTTTTCGTCAACACTCTAGGCTAAACGAGAACATCAACCACGTCGCAATCGGCTAACATCTTCTCAATGTCACCAAACACATGCGCACTGGGAACTTTAACAACATCCAATATGACTTTGATGCAATCTGGAGGGATGCCTACATTATCTCTAATCAGACGCCCACGTGCAACAACTCGACTACAAATATCTGTCAAATGACAGATTTGTTCCACCCGTAGAAGTGGAGGTGGAGGTGGAGCTGACTCATCACAATGACTTGAGGTCTCGCCATATCGAAAAAATGCTTACAAGAAATAATTTTTATTAATTTCATGGATAAAATAGTAACTACACATTATTCTTTAATTGTTAAAATACCTGAGAACCAGCAGTGCTAAGAGAGCATTGCATTGGTTGAACTAGACTATTTATTTGATTCTGAACTTCAACCAAACGTTCTCCAATGTTCAATATCATATTCTTACACAGGTCAAATATCTCGTTGATCTTGTTTTCCAGGTGCTCTTTTAATACAATCATCGATGCTTTAACCTCAGCAATTTTGCCCTTTCCTTCTCTAATTTCATTAATGTAAGGGGTTGAAGCAATAATAGTAGTTTTTGAAATATAACCCAACCCCCCTTACATGTCCTCTATTATCAAGACCACAAACCTAAATGATAATCAACCATTATTAGTAATGCATGTATATTAGTAACAAAAAATGTTCAAAAAGCTAAGTATGTCAAAGTGAAGAGAATGAATGAAAAACCTGTGCAATCGGGTCGTGATTTAAATCATTATATATACAAGCCGGGTCATTGGCAACTATTTCTTTTATTTTTTCCGTTGTGATGCTCAGCTCTTGTGAAGGGAGAGACCCATCAGATCTAGTATGAGTTGCCCCGAACAATTCAGTTCTCGTGATTTGAGTATCTGGATTTTTTTTGTTGCTGTAATTTACAATGAGAAATCATGTTAATTATTCTGTATTCTTAAATTGGATTAAAAGAAATTAAAGTTATGTTAAAAACTTACAATCAACTCT